>NC_086284.1:194811965-195430960 GCF_963924245.1 Chroicocephalus ridibundus
CCTATTTAGTCTTCTGCTTTCTAGTGAATAATTATGAAAGCAATTAATAAACAGTGGATGCTTTCTACTTAATTCTTCATTCTGTGTCAGTAACATCCGCTATATGCTTTCCAAACTCAGCAGATCGGGATCACCAACACAAATTTTTGTGTAAGCAGCAATACCACAAATTCTTTAGTGCTATGAAATGATCCCAGGAGGACAACTATGTTTAATTTCCTTCAAATGAGGCACATTCCCAAGAAAAAAACTATTTTACTGTCAATTCAATTTATGATAATTTTAAGTATGCATTGATTCAACATTCAAAGCTTACATGTTGATTGCACTTATAAATTGTACTATTCCATCTATACATAAAAAAACCTAAGATGGAAACATTTAAAAGGAGGTGCAAGGGAAGGGAAAAAAATATTTTGATTAAAAAACCAAACAAGCAAAAGAGAACTCAGGTCCCTAAATTATTTGGGTTATACCGTGCAGATGAAGTATTGCAGTTATGCTACCGTGTACAATCCAGATTAGTTCTGATCAAATATTTGGATAAGAGCCCTCTTGTTCACAAATGAGAATAATACGGGGTTCTCTGTATTAACAGTCCTCCAGTGAAGAAGAACAGGCCTTTGTTAGCAAATCTGGCTCTTCCTTTGAAACACAGCACCACCACCTGCTTCACTGCCTGGAAAAAACTACGGTAAGAAAAGAGAACTGTGTTTTCCTGTGAATTCCAACACCAGCCTGGTTTTGAGTGCTTTCAGTATTTCTTCTAATTAATAAGCCTTTATATGAAAGCAGTTAACTGGGAAGAAAAGCCATTTTGTCTTATTTTAAGGCATTATACCCACTGCATATTAATAACAGAGGTCCTGGATGAGAGCCTCATCTAGGGTGAAAGATGCTGGCATCAGTGAGATGACATCAGTATAGCCAAGCTCTATATGTGACCTTCGGTATGGTTTTCATACACTCCCTAATGTTGTCATTTGCACTATTCTGCAGTTCCAGTTCATGAAACAAAATTTTTAATCCATACACATTCAATTCTCAGTGCAGTCAAAGCAAGTTTTTGCCTGAGCAAATGTTGGGCTTTTGCACGGGGAGAGCTGGGGAGCGTTTCCTCAGACTTGAACGCGATTCTTACTGAAGTGACTGTAAAAGAGGATCCCCCAGCATCCTATTTTGAAACTTAAAGTAGTTAATCCAGATGCAGGTGCAAAGCTGCACAGTCTTTTGCCTTCAGTTTGACAATAAGACCCCTGTAGAAATCACTGATGTAATTCATAACAGCCCAAATCTAGATTTGAAACTCCCTATAAATCAAAAGCACTACTTACTGTGTGCTCTCTGTATTTTTCGTTGGTTAATACCTGAATAATTATGCAGCCATAAAGGATAGTAAAGTACAGCAGAGTTATGATTCAGTAATAGCGAAGTGCCATGTTTTCTAATAGTATATTTCTGGACAGATAACATCACAGCAATAACCCTAATCATCCCTAAATTTACATTGTTTCCTCTTTCGTCCTTTCCTAAGGAAACTAAGAACATAATTATTAGTTGCATTGAATTTAATCTTTGTAAATTTGGGAACTTCACATAGGGCATGTGAAAATTATCTCCTTGTATTTTTATAATTTTGCGGGGGTTATATTGTCATGTGGAATTTACCTTATATTGTAGGTAAATTGGTCAACATCCATTAAAATACCATTTAAAAATTGACATCTAGTTTTATAAGTTCCAGTTGTATGTAAAAATTATTTGATTTCTCTTTAAGTTTTGTATACATAGAGAAACTTTATGCTATTTCTTATGTTTATAGCCTAGTTTTAGATTTTCATTAAAAGACCCACTAATGCTTCTGCTGTATTTGATGGAGATCAATGTGAAAGTCTTTCTGCTCTTTCTCAAAAAAAAAAAAAAAGATGAAGAAGTTTTCCCACAACAGACATTGCTAAATTAAAATATGATGTATGTATATGTTTAATTTAATTAAACTAATTTTATATTCTCCTTTCGACAGCATTTCTTTGTAAATAGAATGGCTCAGTTGTTACATCACTTAGTAATATGCCATCCTACAGGTGCTTATGTCTTTTGCATTCTTACTTTTGGAGTATTAAATTTTATATAATGTGCTGTAGGACAAAATGTCTTGCTTCCTATTTAGAGTATAATGTCGTTTCTTTGCCAAGCTTCATGCTGGGGCCTTTTGGAATGTTTTTGAGACCTTTTCTACTAGAACCTGATAATACCAATCTGCCTTAAAAATAGTTCCACAGTTGAAAATTACAAACATATTTAAAAACCCTGGCAGCAGCCACAGGTCTTGTCAAATTCTGACAAAAATCATGGAAAAAAATTTTGATTCATTTGGTGGAAGCTGGATTAGGGTCCTAAAGTTTCACATTTCCTCTAATCACAAGGATGGACCATGTAAGCCTATTCTTTTTTTCTTTTTTTTAAACAGAGATTTAAAAAAAAAGAAGTCTATAAAACAAGTATTATCCTGTTTCCTAAATTCATATAGAATGTACTTTCTATTTTCTTGTTTATTGGGTCCTGCAACTGGCACTGATGTTCGTATGACACATGAACACAAAAATGTATGCGGAGGTTCCAAGCTGCATTCTGCAACTGCCTGGTCAGATTGTGCACTCCTACAATTTTAGTGGGAACTTGAAATTTTGGGTGCTCAGCTTCTGGAATCTGGCAAATTGGTGGTTCATGGTATAACAGCAAGAGTGAGGTGACTTCTTAGCTTCAGCTCGTCCTTTGAAATATCATTTGATATAAGCATCAGTCCAGATGATACTAAGCAAAGGTGTATTTTCTTTTTTCCAGCACTTTAAAATCAATAGGATAAGATCTCTTCCACCCTAAAAAATGCAGTGTGGGCAATGTTATGGAATTCTGTAAAAACTACATTAATAATGAAAATAATAGCACTGAAAGTTATATTTTATGGGCTACTTTTAACTGATTTAAGAAGTTAATTAATAAGTATAATCAAATATATTAACTTGAGACATTATATCATTTAAAAATGTTTCCAGTCTACATTAAAAGTTCACTCAATAACCCTCTTTAATGGACCCTACAAATTGAATTGCGTTGAATGAATTGAGTTGGTTGCTCCATAAAAGTTTTAGGAAGCACAAAATTACTTTTAATTGGAAAACTAGCAGAGCTCTTGGCAAACATACCGCAAGCCACTGAACGTAATCTAAAGATGGCCGTTAGGTAATTTTTCTCTTTGAATCTCATGTCCACTGTGTGATCAGATTCAAGGTCTTGATTGGCATATACCTTATAGAAGTCAATTTTCAAGCAAGTTCTTTCTTTCCGTATCAGTTGAAATTGCCATTCTTCAACACCACTCATTTCCACACTAACTTATGTCTGAGTGAGGAAGAACAGAAGAAATGTAAATAAAAATAGTATGCCTATGAAGGTATTGCCATGTGTTGCAAACACTTGGCTACAGTTGTTACTCTATCTACTTTGCTCGCATATTTTATATTAGCACTGTAATTCTCCTGGAAAACATCAGCACCTTTCCAATTAGCGCGTCGTTCTTTAGGGAGAAAAATAGTGTTTCTCGTTCTAATGCACAAAGACGCAGCAGGCTAACAAACTTTATGTCAAAGAGACTGTGTAGAGCATAAAACAATCCAGAAAACGCTCCCTAAACCGTTCTCAGGACATGCAGACCGATTCCAGCAGTAACTGGAAAGTTATTTTTTTTTTAGAAGGCGGTTTTCTCAAACTGTACATGAACATATCTTAATCCCTGCTTAGTTTGGGCTGCTACGTTAAAACGACTGTAAAAATTCCTTCCCCCCTCACAAGCAACATGACAATTTCACACTCTTTCGCACAAAAAGATAATGTGGAAATCACGGCTATGCGTGAAACGCTCCCTAATCACCTACTGAGTCAACATAAACCAGCCATTTGCTTGAATTTGCATTCAGCTGTATGACAACTCTGTAAGAATACTGCCTATGCTGGGATTGGTCAAGCAGTAATAAAGACTACTTCATTTAACTAAATGTTCAGTCTTCTAAACTGCTTTCAATACATCCATCTACGGTAATTAGGAACTTTTTGGATGGTTTTAAATAACTGTCTCATCTCCTCTAATCAAAACTTCTATTTAATTGAATCTTTTTCTTTTACATAGATGGATGCCTCGAAACACACTGTTCCAGATGCTGATTTCTAACATGCAATTCAACAGGAATCTTTATAAACTCATCTTGAAAATAATCATGGCTTTTATTTTATTATGGTTCAATACAATAAATCTTATTTATTTCCAAATGACATCTAGAGCATTTATATAAGCACCACTTGCATTTTTATTAATAAACATAATTCCCTATTCTGTGGCACTTCATAGATTATACAGATACTTATAATCCAAACTACATCACAATCATGTGCTATTTTACAAAATAATTTGGATTAACTTTTTCTTATTTAGAACGCTGAGCGTTTTGTTCCAGCGTTTACATTTGTATTGGTATCCAGCCCAGGCTAATAAAGGCTAAACACCATAATCAAGAATAAGCTGTCTGACTTTCCCAGTTTATTCACTTGTGTCAATTTAAGCCTTCAAACAATCACGATTAATATGTTCACTTTAATTATCTTCCTGTGTCTGTGCTTTGTCCCTTTCTTGGATTCCTCCGGGCTAGAATCACGAGTTTGTGGATGAGCAAGTCTATGAAGAGAGCTGTATGGAGGTTTCCACAGTCAACAGACCCCCCAGCCACAGCCCCTCCCTCTCCTCTCAACAAGGCGTTACCAGCACTTGCTGCTCACGAAGACATAAAAAGACTTACCGCATCCCAAACACCACCGTCACTGGCAGCCGCCCAGGCAGCGTGCAAGAGCTCAGCACCATCCAGATCAGATGTGTGGAGAGGACGCCTCTGTCTAACAGGTACTTCAGAGGCAGCAGCACACCCAAAGCTGAAGCCCCTGGGGAAGAGGTGCAGGGTAGAGGTGTCGCGGCCTCTGCAGCTAGGCTGTGAGGCGGAAGATGGAAGTCAAATAGTCATCCCAGAACGGACACTAGTACTGAAACACCCCGCACTTAGTTTGCTCCAACATTAATGCAAGACAACAGAATAGTCCTTCTCTATATCCATTTCTGCCTTCTCATGCCCTCCCCACAAACTACTGTGTACCATTTGCAGCAAATAGCATCCAGGAATCCCAAATTAAATAGAGCACCAAATATTATATCATAGAATCATAGAATGGTTTGGGTTAGAAGGGACCTTAAAGCTCATCCTGTTCCCACCCCCCTGCCCTGGGCAGGGACACCTCCCACTAGACCAGGCTGCTCAGAGCCCCATCCAGCCTGGCCTTGAACACTTCCAGGGATGGGGCATCCACAGCTTCTCTGGGCAACCTGTGCCAGTGTCTCACCACACTCAGACTAAAGAATTTTTTCCTAATATCTAATCTAAATCTCCCCTCTTTCAGTTTAAAACTATTACCGCTCATCCTATCACTCCACTCCCTGATAAAGAGTCCCTCCCCATCCCTCCTGTAGGCCCCCTTTAGGTACTGGCAGGTTGCTATAAGGTCTCCCCGGAGCCTTCTCTTCTCCAGGCTGAACAATCCCAACCCTCTCAACCTGTCCTCATAGCAGAGGTGCTCCAGCCCTATGTTATGGACAAACACATAACAAGACAAATTTAGCATAGAAAAATGTGTAATTCAGATATACATGACAAGCAAGTGGGAAGAGAGGGAAAGGTCTGTCCCTGCTGTTTCTACTGGTGTGGTTCAGAAGCACAGGACAAATGAGATGTCCTCACATCTCCACAGAGCAGAGAAATAAAACTGATTCCCAGAGCCCTAAGTGTAACAGTCATAAGAAAGACTCTTCTAAATAAAAAAATATGAAATAGATAAGAAAAATGTGTTTCTTAGTTTGAGGATTTATTACAAAAGTGAGGAAAGTACAGTTCAGGAGTCTGTAATGTACTGAACATCTCTGTATTCCCACAAATAAACCATTTGGCCTTCAGGTATATCCGTCCGAAAACTCAGCAAAGGTCTCAGGAGATTCAGAAGTGTTTTCTATTGAACTCAAACATGCCGCCATTTAAAAAATAAGTGTTTTCAGCACTAGTTGCTATAGAGATTTTCTTGTTAAGGTACATTTTGAGTAGCTTGCTTTGTACAGTTATTTGGTTTGGATTTCACTTCCATGAACAGTCCAGCAGCTTGAAGCTGTTGTGCAATGAGACCTCCTGGCCAGCACAAAGCTCCAATCTGTCTTAGCGTTTCGGGAAATATTCTGCCTGGATCCATCCTTTCTCTGCTGGAGGACTTACCCGCACCATACTGCCAGTCACAGAGTATGTAAAAACACAAAGCACCAGCTCTGTGCTAAAAAACAAGCTGAAAACATAAGCACAAAATGCCAGTCTCACCTCAAAAAGGTCTGAGTTTTATGAGTTTCTTATGATGCTGAGTTACTGCAGTGACTCCGTGAACATGTTAGCCTTTAGTAGTGCATATATCACCGTGTCTTACTCTTGAGGATACATAAAGAAGCATGGATGGAGAAATTGGTAGGAGACTGGGATGACCCCTTAGTTTCCTCTAAGTCTATGCGAATTTTTCTCCCCAGGGAGCAGCTCAAATGCTTCCCCTGCTCAGAAACACTTGGGTGATGGGCTGGGAAACTTTTAGGATCGCTGAAAGGGTGGGAAGGCAGGGAGAAAGGGGACCTGTCCACGGACATGACCATGGACCACCTGCTGCCGGGGTGCAGGGTGGTGCCACTTGGCACCTCAGAGCCCTCTCGGGGCAGGATGGAGACGGCCGGCTCGGGGAGAGGAATCGGGCACAGGGGCGGTTTGCGGTAAGGTGGACTTTCCGTCTTCACGTATTTTTTGTTTCTTCCTCCAGCCGTTCCAGCTTAAATGCCAAAGTGGAAGAGTGTGTTAAACTAAACTGTGAGCAGCCTTACGTCACTACAGCAATAATTAGCATCCCGACACCTCCCGTCACCACACCCGAAGGAGATGATAGGCCAGAGTCTCCAGAGTACTCGGGAGGAAACATTGTCAGAGTATCTGCTTTATAAAATAAGGAATTATTTATACATTAGCATAAAGACCACTTGCAAGCTGAGCTCAAGCAGTGAGAAAGGAGTGGCGAGGAGCGATGAGCGAGCTGACAAACACAACGCCCCTTGACGTGTGCGCCAGCGGCCGCAGACGACCGAGAGGTGCGGGGGAAACAAAACACTCGGTGGGTTTCGGTGTCGTAGCGTGTGTGAACCAAAAGGAGTTTCTTACCCCTTGTCCGAACCGACGCGCGGTGGAATCTTCTGTGACCATCCTGACTTACTATATGAGCACAATGAAATGTCCCCATTGATGCTTCTTCTTATCATGAGAGCTCTTTTTAGAAAAAAAAAAAACAAACAAAAAACCAAAAAACCAACAAAAACGCAAAACAAAAAAATAGAAACAAACCTGTGTTCCTGCTGAATGCAAAACAACAAGAAACATTTTGATAACGTGTCTTTTTTTTTCTTTTCCTGTTAATAAACCACAACCTTGTTGAGAAACTATCAAAAAACGAAAGAAAAAAAATGCTCATATGAAATATGTTTGTACTGACTGAAAGAACTACAACCATAATGCATGCTGAAATTATTTGGAGCTGTGATCTCAGTTTACTTTTGTTGTTTTTCAGATTAGGCATGATAAAAATATTACTGTAGAAAGGGGCATTTCCGTGCACTTACAACAAGCTGATTGTTAATGTTCCATGGTAGTTGTACAAATAACTTCCCTTTGAAAAATGCAGTATTTCTTATTCAAACACTCATTAGTGAACTAAAGGTGTTCAGTTAGTTCAATATTTACTATTGTTTTATCTTGCTTCCTAGGTACTGTTACAACTGCAATAAGTCATTGTACACCTGTTGTATCAGGAATCAGGATTTCCTTTTTTTTTTTTTTTTAAGGTATTTTACACAACTTCATCTACACTATAAACTTCTAACGGCAAACATTTAAATAATCTTACAGCCAAACCGTGCACCACGAATGCGCTATTCAGTCATTGTTCTTTTTGTCCACTGTCCTCTCTTTCTATGACAGTTTGTCGTCCACTCCAACAGTACTGTACCATTTGGGATTTCAAGGCTACTGATGAATCAACACAGTCCTTTCTTCCGTAGGCATCTTCTCTACTTCTGTATTTTCAGAACAAACCTCTCGTCCCAGTGTACTCTTGCAGGATCAATCCTATTTGAATTAAAATTACCAAAAAAAGGCGTTTTGGGGATCAGCTAACACTTATCTCCAAACCTTCCTCGTTGACATTCGGCAGCATCCAGAGTATTGGCTACGCTGGAAGACACCACAAGATATTCAGCAAAAAAGATGGCTAAATTCTCTTTGTAATTATCTGTAAACTTGCATCCTAAAATTTGTTTGAGAATTTTAATTGTGTGAAGATTTTTAGTTACCTAAGAACACTGACAGAACAATGGATTGGGTCCCAAAGCTATAAAAATGTAACTTATTTCAATTGGAATTTACCCACACGGGCAGGCCTAAAAGCTAATCTGAAGGCTCTACTAGTTAAGGCTTTCTGGCTTTACTTTTAAGAGACACTGATGTTACCAGAAACCTTTCTGACAAAAACATGTCATTTTTCTTCATGACAGTGCATTAGGAGATGTATCATAATGCTTCCTATATACATGACATACCATATATCATATACATCAAGTATACATGGAATATGTGCATATCAATACATACATATATACATCAAAAACACTGGATCAGAAATAATTGCATGTCTGCAAAATAAAATACGCATATAAATCAAAAGGCTCAGTGCATTAGATGCCATTACAATAAATGATTAACACAGTTATTTAATAGTTTGAGTAGTGTATGTTTCAGTACAGTATTTGCTAGCATTCTACTGACCTGAAAATTTACATCAAGAGAAAATACCCACTAAAAACTGAAACGTGCTGATGATACACTTTTTACTGCACACAAATACCGGTCTTTCTCTCTACCTGTCAACAGAGATTGAAGAGTAGACGATGGACTATCACGCTACAGTATATACACCAAAATACAATATCCCATATTAGAATTAAAATGCAGCTAAAAGAAGTACATAATGTCATGCATTACCCTTTTATCATTTAATTACTCGGAAGCTTGGTTAATTTGCAATTAACTTTCCACTTTTTCTGCAAATCGGAATAACGAAGTCATCGTAAACTGAGCTTCCGCATCTCTTCCAAACCTTACCAGAGAGCAGAAGCAGAGGCTGTCCTCTGAGCCAGAGGAGCGCTCCTTCTGAGGAACTCTGCCGAGGTCCACGGCCCAACGTAGCTCTCCTCTCTTTCACCCTGTTGGAAAACTGCAGTAGATCTGCTGAAGCTGGTGGGTCACATTAAGTTTTAATGGGGTTTAAAAGAGAGGCAGAAGGGAGCCAGAGTTCTCGCTCGCATCCTATTTCTACCCATGGTTACTCATGTGAAAAAAAGGCTTGGCCCCCACCTTTTGGCAAACGGTTGTTGATATAAAAACTGCCTTGGTATTAGAATTTTCAGCACCAACAACTTCTTTATGCCACACGGTACTTCTCGACGAGTTATAGCAGGCAAACAGTGCAAAAAGGCAGTTACTAAGCCCACTTTGGGACAGACGACGTACAACCCGGGAAACCCACTGACTCCATCAGGTCACGTGTCTTTTAAAATCTCCTTCTCCTCCTTTTCATATGGACTAAAAAGTACGCACTACAGCAATACACCTACATAACAGTTATACCCCTGAAGCAACTTGTACGTTCATTTTTAAGATGCAGCTTAAGGAATAATTTAGTATGATTTTGCAGAATTCCAGTCCTGTCTCCTATTTCCATATGTCACATGCAAAATCATTAATTTATTCTGAATTTGGTAAATACACATTCTTTTGGTGTTTTAGGTGATTTAAATGCTGTTTTGGTAGTGAATGACTGTTGATGACTGTGTAAAATGCATCTGTACTGTACATGAAATGTAATTATTTCTGTGTATCATACAAAGAAACCGAGGTTGTTGTTTTGGCAATTTTGTTTGACAGTCATATATCGTATTTCAGAAGGCAGCATAATACATGCGTTATGCTGAATAAATAGACATTTGAGGAATATTTAAATAAAACATCTGCATGCTTGAATGGGTCAATCTGGTTTTGCAATAACTTATTTTTTCCTAGTAAGATTGAAGGAACACTAAATTTCAGGGCAGCAAATCTCCCCAACACTAATTCCAGGCAAGCCATGAGTCCATCTAAACCATAGCAGAGCTACCTCGACTCAACCTGGTCTAGTGGGAGGTGTCCCTGCCCACGGCAGGGGGGTGGAACTAGATGATCTTTAAGGTCCCTTCCAACCCGAACCATTCCATGACACCGTAACACAGAGCTGCCCTCGTCCTGGGTGAGTGGCCACCACCTTTCCCACCCCGGCCTGCAGCAACAGAGAAAATTGGGGCATTAAATTATTTCCAGCAATACGAACTCCACCTCTCTATCTGTACTTGCATATCCTCTATGTTTTCGGTATGTCCAGACACTGACCGCTCTGCTGAACCTCCCAGCCTATGGGTTATCAAAATTCTCTCGATAAAATATTAGTGCATGGATGAGACCAAACTCCTTCTGTAGTGTAACAGCAGGTGACAACACACTGCGTCACTTACGGAGGGCAACCGACAGCGCAGATGATGCTGTGTATCCCGTAGCTCCGGTGTGCGTGATGGCCGCCTCTGCCAGGAGTTTACTGCTCTGTGTCGGGGGGGGAAGCAAGAGGTAAAAGTCATACCTGCCTGTGAACCACCCCAGAGCATTTTTAAGGAGAACGGCTGTCCTCCCATAAAACGGCTCCCGCAGACAAACTGGAAGTGTACGCTTTCCATTTTAAGGTTTGGGGTATACTCGCTGTGGAAACACGCTGACTGCTGAGAACACAGTGCAACCTCAGCAGCTCCAGGGAGGAGGGTGGCTTTCAGCGAGGAAACTGGTCTGGAGGAGGATATATTGGTGAAATCACAGGATCGTAAAGTTTTGGGCAGGGAGGGTGCTTAGGAGGTCGTATGCTCTCTGTCCTGCACCTGGGGCCCACCAGGACTTCATTTTCTCATTGACTACGGAAACCATCTGAAGATTTTCAGGTGTTCTGGAACAGCAATCAGCTGACGGGGTATGTAAATGTGCAGCTGAAAGAACAGTCGGGAGTGAACAACATATTTAGACTGACGAAGACTGCAAGATACACCTAATTACCTGAACAGCTTAGTTTTTTACCTATTTGCAGTATCTATTTATCTACTTTTAAGGTACCCATTTTCACAGTACCTATGTACAAGAAAAAAATTGAAGGAGGGGGAGCGCTGAATGAAACGCAAGTAGATGCATAAAAATTCTGAGGTATTTAGGACATCTCAGTTTTTTTTAAAAGAAATGTCGTCAATCATACGCAGGTTTTAAAGTTTTAGATACAATCTCACTTCAATACTAGCAATTCATATGAATTAAACATAATGCTTTTGAGATAAAAACTTCAAAAACTATTTGAAAATCGCTGTCTCCATCATATTTAACCGTACAGTCGCTGTGACCAACAGCCTCTCTTTTTACTATTCGTTCTTTATAATTTCCCTTATATTTATATATTCCCTTATATTGCTTTCACCAAATGAACTGTTATAAAGAACAGAAAATATAATTATTTTCCCTTCAGAAAGCCTTGTCATACAACCTGCTGGCAGATGAATCAATACCTTGTCTGATGACTAGGAATAGTGAGTTTTGCTTCCGAAAAGCATCCCCATACTCCCAAGTCGTGACTGCGTGGTGCAAACCTCACTCCGCCCCACAGCTACAGCCACAGTCCCATGGAGCTGGGGTGATTCACTGGGCTGAACTGGAACACCTGACACGGGCAGGGGGCAACCCCTTTTCTGCCACAGTTGCTCTCCTCGACATCAAGTGATCTTGTGAAAAACATTAAGGAGCAGCTCCACAGTTGTTTGCTGAAAGAAGAAAGATTTGGTTCATTACAGTTTATGCTGCAGAGAAGAAAACACACCACCCTTCTCCTCCAGCTACTCCTGCAAAACTGAGGGGAAAAGGAAATAAAAGGATGAAGTAGTTTTCACCGCTGCAAGTATCTCTAAACGTATCTCCCTAGCCAAGCAGCCTCTCTCCCATGTACATCCTAAAGCTCTACAGGAAAAGAACAGACTAGTCAATCAATTTTAAGGCTCTTTGAACAAGCCCTAGAAAAGCAGACACCTCATAGCCTGAGCTAGGTCTGAAAGCATTCCAAGTGACAGCTGAGCCCCATTTCAGCAAACGTGGTTAGATACTCAAAATAGGATTCTTTCCCAGAGTACTTATCAGTTAGTCCTTACTTGGGAAGGGAATACCTTCATCATTCCTGACACATGGGTCTTTCCCCTGATGACACTAGCCCCATTCCGAATGCAGAGTGGCTCAGGATTTGGGTAGCCAAGCCCAAGTGAGGTCACCCTGACCGTGGACATTCACCCTCGTAGGGGTCCACAAACACTGGTCTGGGAGGACCAGGGAGGATGAAAAAGGAGCCCTACCCCAAACAATCCTTGAATGAAGGAACCACCACTAAACCAGTTTTGGAGGAATGCTACCTCAAACCCCACCTCCTGGATTTACCACCTCCTGGACCTACAGTCTCCTAGTTTAGCTGTGCTATGAGAAACCCCCTTCCCTATTTGAGCTGACAAAAGACAATGGGTCCCTTTACTGAAAAACTGAGCAGAACCCAGGGACACCTGCAGACCCGGTCCTTCTAGAGCCTGTTGTTCCTCAGGGTGCCTTTAACACCTTGCTTGTTTTTTCCTCCAAGGTCTGGCAACCACCACAAGGACCACACGCGTACCTCCACTACCAGTTACACCCCTGTAGGAGCAATCCTGGGTTTAACCAAGGATGGCATACACCAAGGACGGCATACCAATCCCCACCATGATCACAGACCCTCCGGCATGATTTGTCGCTGTGCAGGTCTAACCTCTTTTGTCAGACTAACATCTGGGGTGCATAAATACCATTCCTCAATGCCTAGGAAGAGGATCGCTACAAGCCAATGTCCAAATATTCTGGGATTTAAGGAGACCCTAACAAGGGACTCCATCACATGAACATTTCTCTAGAAGGGAAATGCCCCTGAGCCCCTCCCAGCCAAGCGCACCAGCTCAACCCTTTCGGCCAGCCGTACTCCTGCTCTTAGTATAACCTGATACACCTAATGCTAGTTCTTCCTCTCCACCTGGGAAGCCTAAAATCAAATGACCTGGGCTGTCAGTATCTCTAATTCTAGCTGTGGACTTCTCAAACAAATCACCCTACCCCAGCTTGCCGTATTTGTTCCTTCATGAGCTATACACAGGCAACCTCACTGGTAGCCCAGGGAGTCCTCCCATGGGAGGACTTGGGATTGCTGAAGCACGGCTAAAGGAGCTTCCACAGACACTCCTTGGGTAAAACTTTAAGTGTCAGGATTTCCTGGACAAAGGGCAGGAGCTCTTCCTGCCCTTTTTTACATCACTTGGGGTGAAATTCCCTATATTCATCTGTAATCCACAGCTGAATGTAGCTGTATACTTGTAATCCATGCAGTCCACAATCAAAACATTATACAATTTGTGGTTTGGCTTTTTTTTTAGCAGGGAAAAACCCCAACAACGGCTTCACTGTGTAGCATCACAGGTCTCTGTACCATTCCAAAGTCTAGAGCTGGTCTACGCCCAGGTTTTCTCTGACACCTGGTCTTTTTGTGCACAGGAACCTCACCCTTAGCTGCAGAAACGCTGCCCAGGGTAAGCGATGGGAAGGACGGAAGTCTGCAGTAACGCTGGGCACGAGGCTTCCCCAACAGCACATGAGAAAGTATTTCTGACCAAGATAATCCAAGCAAAAATTTGGGAAAGTCTAGCCTTTTTCTTACCTCCCGAAGTAAGTATTAGCATTTCTGTAGGAGAGGTACAAAAGCAGAAAGGTAATCTTGCTTGCAATAGTACCCGTGAAATAATTACACCCACATGCAGACTCCTAAAACACAAACAACAGCCCACACAACTGAAGAGCTAAATTTCATGAGCCCTTAAGAAGCTTTCTCAGAAGCAATCAAAAAAGAAGAAGAAATTTACAATGCAGCACCTCCACAACGGAGTAAGTAGAATGGGTAAAGACAGGTCAAATTAACTGAAAGTAGCAGGAGGACACTCCCAACTCCCACCCAAACCATCCACGTTCTAGGACTTCAAAATAAAAGAGACATTATGGAATTTAAGACAAAAGTAATTTTATTGTCTACCAAATCACACCTTGGTTTTTTTTTTCTTCTTTTCTTTTACAAATTCCAAAACAAACGAAAGAATTTTTAAAATGTAATATTATGTAAAAACCCATTTGCCACAAACTACTGTACTCAGTGGAACAAATATATATTTCAGGAGCGTGGCCAACTGTAAAAATAATCCTATGAAATAAACATTGTTCATAAAAATACAGTAAAATGCACTTTCCCCACCTCAATAAATACATTTTAATGCTGTTTCCAGTTGGCATTTTAAGCCACTAGAGAGCTCTTAATGAAGACGCCGCTAAAGTATAATTTCCTTATGTACTTTTACAATTATTGCAATAGCATCCAGAACTGTAAGCATTTTCCTTCTAGTCTTTTGTTTCTACCTTCAGGGGAATCACAGACAGGAGAAAAGATTTATCTATAAAAATGTGCTACTCCCATATTGATTCCCATTTTGGAAAGAATGTTTAAGGTTTTCTTTTCTTTTTACTAAGAAATACTCCATAGAACAAACTGTTTCAAAGAAGAATTCTCCAGAATTACTCAAAAAATTAAAGTCTGTTGTCCAGAGTCATAGATTTGTTTTTAATCCCTGTTTAATATATTTAAAATTAAAAATTAAACAGTTATGTTAGATAAAAATAGAAGTTTTAGAACGTCTTTAACAACAGCTAAGATAAAGGTTTTGTTAGAAAAAAGAAAATCTTGCCCTTTTTACAAATCTCGCAAATTTTTAAATCCAAGTATTGACTTGAACTGTAGTTCTGCTTTCCATGCACACACAAAAACACACAATTATATATACATAGATCCCTGATTAAGACATTTTCCAAATGGCTTATTAAAAATGGAAGTCAATTTCAGCTGAAGTCACATTTTGTTTGCCCAAAGCACAGTCACTCCTTCAGAAGATGAGTATTTCTCTTCCTTTCCCATGATGCTTCCTTAGAGGTTCTGTCTGCCTACCTGTGAATGAATCAGTATTTTACACGTAACACAGCTTGTGACAATAAGTTAAGTATTACTGTGCCCAGTGAATGAGTGCCTTTTAAAAAACAAACAAACCAACCCAACTGTTTCATGGCTCCTCTAAGAGGCTGACAGGTTATCCTTTTTTCCGTGCAGGCCTCCTCCCATTCATTAGCTGTTTTCTGAAGCATCGGAAGACTGGTATATTTGGCATACTTGATGGAACAGAATAAAAACAACAACAAAACCCAATTAAAACCCTTTGTGACTTCTCAGATTCCTTGAATCACCTATAGCTCTTCCATTTCGAAGTGTGTATTAAAGCTGTTCGCCATGGATGTGTGTTCAAAGATCCTTGTCAGGCTTGGTTTCAGTAGCTCCACGGAATGACACGACAGCTGCTGCGAGGTATCGCTCTTCAGGGCCATGATCTGATCCGCCCCGGGATCCCTTCTGTCGTAGTACAGAGCCCACAGCAAAGTAATAGTGAGGATCATAGCCAGGATCTGCGTTACTCCAATAGAGATTCCTAGAAATCTCAGCACTTGCAACTGCTTCGTCCCCCTCAAAAAACTGTACATTTTTTTACCGCACCCCTATGAAACAAAAATAGATTAAAAAAGTTAGTCAAAATTATTTGGCTTGCAATTCACAAGGTTTAGCTCATCCTACCTAGTGCTGGCTCTTCTGGCTCCCCAAAATTCCTCTCTCACCTCCTTCAAACAACACTTTGAAAATTATTTTCCCTAATTTTTAATTGCCTCCATAATGCCATCTTTAAAGTTTTCTCATACTTCACTGCATGTAACAAGCTCCAAGAGATCCGTGCTGCTCTTCAATTCAGAATCAAAGCTGATCTCAGTTCCTATCAGCTATCACTGATTTTTGAAGGAACTCGAAGGTTTTGTGAAGGTTTAAAAGCCATTACAGCCTCTTAATCTTGTTTCTCTCCTTAAATTGCAGCTCTTCAAGCTTGTCAATTATTTTAAACTCTTTAGACTTTTTCTACAAATAATACCACAATCTGAAGTTAAAACAATATTCTAGGAAAGATCTACAGACCTGCATAACCTCATCAGTGTTCCTTCCCACCTTTTCTTTTTTAGTGTTTCACCTGGACTCATTATATGCCAGTTTACTAGTTCTGCAGAAAGTCCCCAGAGAGCAGAAAAATCATTACATTCCAGACATCGTCTGAGTAAGGAGCATCAAACAGAATAACCTTTAACAGAGGACTTATGAGAAATTTCCAGAATGTAGTGGGTACAAACAGATTTTACTTAGTAGTAATAACAACACATATGTGGCATTACTCCTGCTTTTTATTCTTGAACAAGAAGCATCTCCTCACTGAAAACAGCATAACCATTTATGTTAGTCATACTCCACCTACCTGCCCTATCTGCAGACTGTAATTTTAAAATTAATTTCTGATCTGAATGTAGAAACTTCTCTGTCAATTATGACGATACTATTATACCAAGAGCCAGTTTTATCTCATATCTGGTGCTGGGCTGTTGCTACTTAAAGCACAGTAACATACCAAAGTCTTTGAAAAGGCTGTTGGTTATTTGTTCAGAGGAAACTTAAAAAACAAAAAGGAAAAAAAAATCATATCGACTCCAAGTCATTGTTACTGGGAGGCAACATTGAAGCCAATACTGTGAAAAATGACAGGGAAATTTACCAGTTCAACTGGTTTGGCATAGTGGTTTCCACACTTTTTCACCTCCTGTACATCACCTCTGGATACAGCTGGGATCACCCCTGGCCATGGACTCGAGCTACCTACAGCTCTGCAGCAATGAAAGGACCAATACACATCCCACTGACTGTTATACCAATGCAGGCATTTATGCTTGAAAGTCACCCTGCTGTGTTACTGCCTTGTTTTGTTTCATAAATCAGGCTCTGCACAAACTCAGGCAGGCAGCCAGACCCTGCTCCAGAGGGCTGACCATCCACATGCTGTATCAGGGCAATGGTCGCAATACACCACCTCTCCCTACCGTTGAGCAGGTGCAAATCCAAAGCAATTATGTAAAAAATAGTATTAATTACTATTGTTATTTAGACAGAAAAAGTCTGATGAACAGCAAGTATGTTCAAACATCACAAGTTGATGTTTCCTAGAAATGGAAATTTCAAAAGAGTAGTTGCTCTTTGACTCCTCAGCTCTTTCCAATTCATCAGCACATGTTCCAGAGTTTGCTTAAATTAACAAATCATTACTCTAGAAGGCTTCAGGAACGCTCCAAAGCCCTCGTAAGGTGGCAAGGACACACAGACACTGGCTCTGGGAACTACTGGAAACCACTGTAAACACAAGCTATGGTGTTTGCTTTTGCCGGACATGGTGATGCCGAGTCCTAGAAAAGATAAAACTTTGAAGAGAAGGCCCTGAGCTACTCTAGGCCATGCTCATTCTCTATTTGAAACTTCACAGGCTTTCACAGCACAGAAATCAAAGGAACACAGCCATCAAGGGAAAATTCAGAGTAATAATCTGGATGGGATAACTCCACGGCTACCGAAAGGCATTGAATCATAGAACCATAGGGTTGGAAGGAACCTCTGGAGATCATCTATCATCTAGTCCAACCCCCCTGCTAGGGCAGGGTCACCTAGAGAGGTTGCAGAGGAGCACATCCAGGCAGGTTTTGAATGTCTCCAGAGATGGAGACTCCACCACCTCTTTGGGCAGCCTGTTCCAGTGGAACAGTTCCACCATGTTTAGGTGGAACTTCCTATGCTTAAGTTCGTGCCCATTACCTCTTGTCCTGTCCCTGGGCACCACTGAGGTCCCACCACTTGGTCCCAGCAGAGGACATCAGGAACCCATCAAAACGGGCACTGTCTTCAAAATGTCATTTTAGCATTTATATCCTTACTACCTATTTCTTACAGCTTTTCTATGAAAGGAGAGCAATATATTAAAAGTGTCAGAATCTGAAGACAGGACATGATAAATAACAGTTTTCAATCACACTGGAAGTCCCCAAAGCCAACAATTTCAAATGCTACAATCCTGAACATATTTGATGAAGGGCCCGATTCTTGCCTCACACAGAAAAAAAATCACACTGCAGTCAACAGGTTCTCATTTAGGATCTAAATAAAATTAATATACTATATAACAATTGTACCAGAGTAAGTTAAAGGATCTCAACATCTTTGCTCCATTCATCATGTCAGTGTCATATTTTAAACATTAACATAGTTTAGACAGAACAAGGAATAAATGTGGATTCTTTGAAATCTGAAAAGAAAAAAAAAAATAATCAAAACCCCACACCATAGCAAAAGCAATGTCATTGAACCTGATGAGGAACAAGAATTGTTCCACTGGTGTCTTTTTCTCTTCCACTAGAAGACAGTGTTGTAATTATACTCTTTCCAAATTTGTTTTTAATTACAGAGAAACTGGCTGCATTTTAACACTTTCAATAACTTTAAGGGATGAAGGTACACACTGGTCACAATTTAAAAATGCTCAACCCCAGCAGTATTCAAATTCAGTTCATTTGTTGCCTAGAGGAAACATCCATTAACAGAGAGCAATAACATTAATGCCTACATCTCCTGCAGTACAGACATATAACTGAGACAAATTACGCCCGATCTAGATAGACTGCCTCCCTCCATTTAATGATATTCTTACAGTTCTGCTCTAATACACGTGCAAAATCAGCTTCAAAATCGAGAAATATCCAGCCACCCCTGTTATCCTCACATTCACGCATTTTATTTCTGCTTATGTGACACATTCATAGTTGCTAGCCTGCAATTAAAGAGTATATAAATATACTTTCCTAGGCAAAAGTAAAAGTTTGTCACTATACAGGGAGCTCTTGTTGACAACTCAAGAATAGTATAAAACCTTGCAGCGATCATTCAGAAGAATTAGCTTCAAACTCCTACAGAGCTTTGGAGTAAAGGCCTGATCCATATTTATTACAAAGGCCATTTTATATTTTCAGTCCTAAAATGGAAACAAAGCATACACTTCTCATTTACTGCAACATCATAAGATAAGGACCAGATATTAAATAAGGCACTTCTCAGAGTAGAAAAGATAAATCACCAGCATTATCAGATTTTGAGTATACTCAAAATTATGCCAGAAAACAAAAGAAAAAACATGAACATGCAATTTTGTTTTTCCTGAAGGTATCAACTCCTACCAATCATTTTATCTAGGCTACCGTTCCTGATCACAAGACAGGCAGAGCTCTCCTTGTCCTCGGACCACAATGAACCTCCGAGGCCACATCATCATACGATGCACCTCCCTCCCAACCACCCTCTTTCCAAGGTTAGTCTTCCATGAACCGCACCAAAGGTGAAGCTCATCAGAATAAAAGCAGTCCAAGAAGACTAACATATTTGAAAAATAGCTTTCAAAATCCAGCAGGGGCCTGCCAAAAATATTCTCAGGCAGAACTATAAGTAAGCCAGCCACCTTTCTTTCTACAAAAATCGTATTGTGAAGGATTCCAACCTAGACTACAGAAAGCTCTGAGATCCCAGCAGAAAATTACAGCAGTCCCAGCCAAACCAAACTTCAGTTTTCTGAAGTGCTACAAAGAATTGTTCTGAAGTACCAAAATGGACATGCGAAGCATTTACATAAGCCAATTTTAACCTAGCGAGGCTAATCTCATCAGGCTCCCTCTGAAACCACCAGACTATGCAAGTTGGTTTTGAATCACTTTCTAAAAAAGCTTTTCTCCTTCAATCCTCCAAAGCAGAAGTCAGACAGATTACCCTTCAAGTGTAAGTTGGTTTTGTGTGATATTGATAAACACATTAGCAAGTATATTGTACGAGCCTGTGAGACAACCCACAGGCAAGTACCATGGAAAAAAAAAAAGTTTTGCCAAACAAATATTGTACACAGCTTAAAGAGCAATAGAGTATCTTTTTAATTGGAAAAACAGAAAACAGCCTGTCCCTTTTTGGAACAGATTCTGCAGTAGACAACAAAAAAGAAATTTTTGGTAACAGCTGAATCCATCCAAAATGCTCTAGGGTATGGTAGGGGAAGAAACAGAAATGTGTCTTTCAGGTCTTTTTTAGAAAAAAAGCCAGGCATCCTTTCTTCCTATCAAGTGGGTCTCAACACAGCCCTTATGTTCTGCACCATCATTATCTTTGGCTATTAGTTTTCTCTAAGTAGAACCAAAAGAACCTGAACATACGAAGTGCACAGAGAACCTCTTTTCCTGGAATACGTCTGTTGAAATTAAATGTTAGCAGTAGAGATGAGAAAACCTTGCAGTTTCAACAAGACACTCGTGTCTTCTCAGAAATTTTTAAGCTTCCTGAGCTTAAAAATTAGTGTTTTATTGAGTGACATGGCTCACATACTCTCGCCTTTTCATGTAAGCAGGAAGGACGCCCAGGGCAAATTAACGTTCTGCAGCTTCCATACATCTACACTCCTTGAGAGCTCTCTATAACAGAGTTGGGCTGTATGCCATCTATACTGTAAACAATATTACAAAAAATAACCATTATTGCAGAGTAAGCCACAGTTCGTTCTTCTTCAAGAACGCGTAAGAGATTGTCAGGCTCCAGAAGAAGCCTGAATGGCTTTCCCATTCAGAGACTGACGCTTCTAAAGCGTAACCAGTGCTGCAAGCCTCGCCATAAGGCAGGTGAGGTTCTACAAGTAGCTGGTGGAAAGAAAACAGCCTCCGTCGTCATCTTTAAGGTTCTCTAGCAGAGTTTGGACTTCTGGGGCATCTGCTTTTCAGCAGCTCTACCTTCTCTCTTCCTAGTGGAAGCACACGAAGTGCAGGATGGATGTCTGACAGTCCAGAATAGATAGTATAATTTCTGTTCATAGAATCAATGCCATACAAACCTAGCAAATCACTTCATGGCAGTGATGCCATTTTGCCAAAATTCGATTGTTTCCTGAAAACAGGTAAGACTCGTCTTGGCTTGTTTATATAGTGAATCTCCCCTCCTTCAGAGGTATCTCTCCACGGCTCCTGAACAAGAGCCACATAATAGATTCTTGTAAGAGAGAGTCTCGAACAGCAGTAAGAGGCTGGAACAAGATTAAATGGTTCTTTGCATGCTCTTCCATAATGCAGAGTTGTGTTGTCCACTAGAGAAATGTTCATGCTGCAGCATCTGAAAGGACCCTTCTCAGGCCTGTCCTCCTTCCTATCCACCCTACATTACTCTTAAAGCAAGCAAACAAAGAACACGCCTCTTCTCAGATCCTCATAACTACTTGAATGAGACATGTTTTTTGTCACTACTGGACCACCTGGACTATTGGTCACTCTGATATTACTGAATATACAATTAAAGGTCTTCAGAGGTCTGTTAGCATGAAAAAAAGGTAGGTAGGAGTTTCCTGACAAAGATGACTTTAGACAACTTTTTTTGTGAGAACAGTTAAGAACAATTTTAGCAGAGAACACGTTTACTTGTTTTTATAATTTTCACCCTAAGAACACTAATGACTTGCTACTGTGATCTCCTCCCTTACCCACTTTTTGAGTTCAAATAGGTCCTCTCTGGTTTCAAGGCTTTTCTTATTCTTTTAAAATAATAATCCTACTGTAGTGTAGTAGTTTGAAAGATCATTTTTACACAAAGTTTCTATGCATGCTCACAGTAGAGCAACTGAATTACCTGTCTCCTTTCATGAGCCCTGCTAACAAGAGAGCTCGCATTTTCCAAAGGACTTCTCAAAAGCATCCTTCACTGTATGTACCACTAGACACCTCATTACCACAGGGTAAGTAGAATTTCTCTTAGTTTGGCAAGCTGAAGACTAGACATTACACCAAAACTAATTTTTTATTTTTAGACTGGAGCAAATTTCAACTCCAACCTAACCAATATAAAACAAAAGCATACTCAGATGTTAACTGCATTGCTACTAAGTTATCGCACTTCCAAGTAAGGGTGGGTGGGTGAGTCCTTCCTTTCGTTCTTCCTTCCCTCTCCCCGCCTTCAGCATTAATAAATAATAAACATAAATAAACACAATAAACGCTTTCTATAAATACAATAATTTGTGTTTATAGAACACAAAAAACACTCTACAAACCTTTCTGCTGCACTGCAAGTGATGAGTATGGAAAATGACTGGATCAGGAAGAATGTAAAAAGCCTTCCAAAATACCCACGTTTTAGTTCTTACCTCCTGATAAAGGTCACTGAGATCCTCATGATGTGCCTGCTTAGAGCATCCTGGGAACTCTCTGACACAACAGGAGTCAGGCGGCCAGTCCATCTCTGTCATTTCCAGCCAGTCTGTGAAGTACACCACCCCACAACATTTAAACTGCAAAGGAAGGATTAGCCAAGATCAGCAATAATGATGCTACTTCTTCATAAAAGTAGGTCATCAAACAAGCTGAATAAATTCCTATAAACAACTTCCAAAATATTTATGTAGGACTAAAAACATCTACAAGAGCTTCCACATATCTTCTGCTGTACTTTGACATAAAAGCGACATGAAAAATGGAACTTAGCGACCAACGAAGACCTCAGGAACAGCCTATGCTATTGCTCTGCCCTTTAAATCCCAACTGCTCATACAAAGGATGCTTCACGGAAATTGTCCTACCCTGTAATTCTGCTATCCTTACTACAAGAAATGAACACATGATAATTTCATGTCAACAGGGTGGCTAACGAACAACTCAAGGAAGTAGTAGGAAATGATGATTAAGGTCTTATCAGTGAGGACTGTTCCTGCAAGGCTACAACTATAGACACATCTGTTGAAAACCACATGAGAAAAAGCACAGATTTATCTAAATATGGAAAAAAAGAAAAAAAAAATTAAAAAGTGAGCAAAAAGGTACAGAAATCACAAACGCTGAAAGGAAAAAAGGAAGGAGAGGGTATCACACTAAAATAAACACTGCAACAGAATCAATCATAAGACTACAAAGTCTGGCTGCAAAGCAGATGAGCCATAATTGGCTATAAAACCCACCAGGACTAACAACCTGTTTTCTCCTCTGCAAAGCACACCGAGAGATTTAAAGCCAAACGAGCAGCCTACCACATTCCTAGCTGCTTGCACATAAAAAAGGGCTGAAGCAGCTACATTAGATTTTCTTCGGCACTGGATGGGGAATCGGTATGACTGAAAAAAAGCCTTGCCACAGGAATAAGATGCTGCTTTTTATTTCTGAATGTTCTCCAGTACTAGCCTAAGTGTTTGTAATTCATCACCTGGTTCCTTTGACCCAGGAACATTTGCCTCCCTTACCCCCTTCAGATTCCTGTGGCACTCCTCGGCCACAATCAAGTGGATCAGTGCCCAGACACCACGTCGGCACACTCCGTACCTTGACACCACCACCAGTGCTCTTACAGATCTCACTACTTCCTTTTTCGCCACAGCTTTAATGTCTCCATTTTTATCAGTTCATTGGTCAGTCAAAATCCTCCCAACACGGGACTTTCCAAGGAAAGCTCAAGCTTTGGCTCCTCATTGTGATTGCAATGACAATCTCATTAAATATCCTTTTCTTACTCTCAAATCTTTTCTTCCCCCCACCCAGTTCTTCCTTCCTGACTTCAATTGACCCATCCCATCTTCCTTAGCGCATTCACAACTCTGATATTAAACCAGCAAGGGGGTTGGGAGGAAAACACATTTCCCATCTCTCTCAGATGTTAAAAGATAGAGAAGAAAGAGCACAAAGCTGATCAGGGCTGAGTCTTTGGGAACAGAGCTGTAATTACAAGTTTTTACTTTTTTCTTTAGGAAAATGCTGACTGAAGAAGGGTCCCAAGCACAGTGCTCATCCAGGCATAAAGCACATACCAGGCTCACATATCCACCATCTCAATTATGAGTAGAAAGAATAAAAATGAGAGCCCGGCCAATTAACTAGGAACTGTAAAAAAGCCTTCTCAGTTCACATCAAACTTTCCCCCCATCATTCCTCTGGTCTGAGATGGAACATAGGAAATCTAACTTCTAAACTGAACTTTTCCTCCCCTGAAGAGTTAAAGTACAGTTGAAGTTTTATTACTAATATTGATATTAAAACCAGCCATTATGATGACACTACAACAACCAGGAGGACAAGAAGCAGCTTTTAATTTAATCAACCTTTCCGTTTAAACCAGGATACAGCATCAGCTCTATTGATTATGTTATCTCAGGTGCAGAACAGACACAAACACTACCTGCGTATGAAGGATTACTCTGTTTCACAGAGCACTTGCACAGCCAGAGCAGGGGACTGGGGAGGGTGGGGGATGCTTAACCTCATGTAGTCCTCACTCTTTCTTTCAGGTTTTAGTATAAATAAAGACTGACCAGAGTGCTGCCAGGAAATGTTTAAATAAACAGGAAATCTGTGCAACAATGATAGATTTCAACATTTCAACAAGGGCAGCACAATGACAGGCATTTAAAGAGTTCTCTTCCTGCACGTGAGTCATATTTGGAGTTAATGGGTTTTACCTTGGGCAATTTCATGTTTTTGTAACATAATAGTTCATTCTTTAAAAACAGTTCTGAATTTTAGTAGGCCAGAGGGCAAAGCTGTGAATACACAAGGCAGCTTTTTGGTTTGTTTCCCCCACCCAACCCGGTCAAAGGAAATAAAAATCCTGATCACTTTCTCTAACCTCAGCCAAAAAGACAGCGTTGGCATCTTTTTGGAAACTTCCTTTCCTACTCAATTCCAGCTAAACCTATCTTACCATGACAGCTCCGTGAAAGGAAACAGAGCACTCGGGAAGGGGAGCACAGTTTAATATTAAAATAGCATATGGAAATGTTGGTTTTATTTTATCTGCAGATTTTTAATTTTATACACATCATAGTCTTAAATGTTGTAGTAATTCTAAAACGTGTTGGTGTCCTAACCTTACTGGCAAAGGAGAAGACAGTTTTAGCAATTTAACTGAATTTATGAACACTGGGGGTTTTGGTGTTTTAGTGTCTTTAGGGTCTACAAAAGCTCAAGAGTTGGATATCAAGTGATGTTAAAATATATCATCACTACAGAGGGTTCCACATGAAATGAACTTGCATTTACCTATTCACTTAAAAATAAACCTTTTCCTTTAGCAGATAAATAACATTTACGGAGCACGTATTACTTCAGCTCATGAATTAACTGTCGTCTTACCTCCCTTTGGAAGAAATTCCAAGCATGGGTCAGCCACTGGTACCTCGGTAGGCCATAATTGGTCATTCTGGCTTTCAGCGTGATCATATCGGACCACTGCACTGGAACCTGGAGCAAGCGAAGAAAAGTGATTCACACAACAGAAAGAGGATAAAATGGATCAGTTGGCCTGTGGCTCCAAACCTCTGGCTATTCTGAGATTTTTCCAGTGCAATGACCAAAATAACTCTGTATTCAAGTAGAACAGGGAAACAAGTGCTTCATTTTTTATGGCATTGAAACTTAAAAAAAAAAGGTTTTTTGTGTCCTTTGCTTACAAATTAATGTACACTGGAAAAGGAGCTGCATTTTGGAGAGATTCAGAGACAGCTGGGTACAATTTGATTATATCATTACCAGATTATTTTATTTTTTTTTATCTGGCATAAAACTTGAACTGAACCCCATTCAAGTTGTCAGGGATGGCATTAGTCTGTCCCAGTTTAGGCATCTCCTTGGTGTCTTCTTAGTCAATAGAAAGAAGAGGCAGCCATACAGGGCAATTCATCTCAAGATAAATATTTTAAACAGAGCAGATGAATCATTCCCTGGAAGTCTCAAATTTACTTCACTGTCTAAGGTGACAAACATAGGTTTAAAAGTCTAACTTCTAAATACATAAAATTAATTGAGATCAATTCCACCCTGAGAGTCTTTTCAGTGACTTTTCTGGCTTTGCCTGTAGTCCCGCACACAGGTATCCTGAGTGTAGTGCATTTCAGTATCTTGGCTCAAAGACCGTAACAAGAAAGCTTAGGCAATGAGGCCATGTGAACCTTTTTCTTCACGCATACTCATGGCCTTGTAAATCTCTTCTTCTGAAAGAAGGTTTCTTGAAGTACTTTTCTACTTTTTATCAGGGAGTGTAGCGATAGGATGAGGACAGATTAGACATTAGGAAGAAATTCTTTACTGTGAGGGTGGTGAGACACTGGCACAGGTTGCCCAGAGAAGCTGTGGATGCCCCATCCCTGGAAGTGTTCAAGGCCAGGCTGGATGGGGCTTTGAGCAGCCTGGTCTAGTGGGAGGTGTCCCTGCCCATGGCAGGGGGTTGGAAACTAGATGATCTTTAAGGTCCCTTCCAACCCAAACCACTTTATTATTCAAATCCGACTCCTCAGAAGGGAGGAGTTGGTGCTCTCTGTTGTCAGTCTACTACCCTCAATTCGCAATTTGTTAGAAACAATAGAAGCAAGTGCTATGGCACCTGGCATGCAATGCAGTTAAGAGCCAAGATAAGAAACTAACTTTGGCTCAGCAGCGCAAATTTCAGCATGCCAAACTAAAACAAAGAGCTGAAGACTTTGCAGTTGCACTTGTAGGCACACATACCATTCATGCTGAGTTTTGCCTTGTTCCCATTAACCTTAATAGTGAAGGTAAGAGAAATCACACTTGCAATATCAGCTTTCATTTGGAGGGAGGGGGAGCTACTCTAGCGGCTGAGACTTAGCGATCCCGTTCAATTTGGAGTGAACAGTAAGGGCACTCTGTAAATAGCAATACATGTTATCTAAGAAAAAAAAAATGATCACAATACTTCCCAAGGAGCCTGGTCTTGGTTGTGCTACATGCTCTAAAAAAATACAGGGACAATCACTGCCTGCCTGACCCCGGAATCCAAGTAAGAACATTTGATAATATTTCACTACTGTTGCTAAGTTATACTACAATTTTGAGGCCCTGGTAAAGCTTCATATATTATGAATATTAATATATTAATAATATCCCAGAAGTTTAACACGCCTTTGACTTAGCAGGATTTTTATTTCTTAAGCTATAAAGCACTGAACTCACAATTGTCCACATGAAAAACATGTTATCTAAATTACTACTAAAATTACTTACAAAAACAGTATCACAAAATATTTCTACTGCAAACACATTAATTACTGTAATAAAATAACTTGGGTTTGTACTCAATGCATTTCTCTTTCTACTGCATTGGAAGTTAGCACTTTGCTTTCTTTGGATAATATTTGCTATCGTTGCAATTAAGCTCATATTTGCTAGACTATTTTTTTTATTATCTTATTTGAGTTGAATACAGTCCAAGGTTACGCATGTAACACACGGTGTCCAACTTCTTTATGAAAACAATAGAAAGCAGGAAAAAAAAAATCAAGAAGTGACAGAAGGAAATTAAAAGCAAGTCAAAACAAACAAAACCCCACTGTAGGAAGGCAATTTGACTCTGGATCTAAGGAGGGATATTGGGATTTGTGTGTTTGCTCCAAGAATGCCAACGTGTCAAACTAAGGACATTGATGTATCAACTAAACAAGCTTCCTATCAGCTCACACGTGCAGTAGTGCACAATACATCACCTTGAGATGCACTGGTTTTGACTATACACTAACACTTCTGTGTAGTGCGTAGACAAACAAAAACTAGAGATACTGGTTTGATTTTAGCATACGTTCTGTAAAGCTCCGTTTGCCGTTGAGATCTACTTACTCATTATTATTTCTCTAATGAGTCTCAAGGCTTGACCAGTGCTCAAGTAAGCCAAGAACCCATGCTGGCTTTTCAGTCTTGTGGGTGGAATAAATTAGTCACGAGGCACACTTCACACCAAGAGCTATCATGAGCTGGAAGGAAAATTGTTTATACAAGGACTCTTACAGCAACTTGTCCACGCGCCAAGGAGAGCCCATATTGGATTAGCAGAGGCGGTTATGCCTCGGTGGCATTTTTGACAACATCACCCACCCACCTACGCTAATGCCAACTGATTCTCCGAAACCTACCAAGGGCTCGTGTGATTTCATGCTACGCTAAAACCAACATGACATCAAGTCCCCTCCATGGGTACAAGAAGGCGTCTTCTTATCTTTATCAAGTAGAGCAGGAGAAAGCACGCTCTAGGGAGGTGACCTGCACAGGTACGAAAGAACTGCTGAAGAACAACTGTGCTCTTCCAGACTGCCACATTCCCTATGGGTCCCAGCAGCAAGAAACCTGAGTCTGGCCCACCTCATCACACAACAAGCAGTAGCGTTAGGACAAAGGAAATAAGAAGAGGAAATCAGATATAAAGAGAAAACAAAAAAACCCCAGTATTTCAGGGGAGAAGGAATAAAAAAAATATACAAAGGGAGAGAAGAAAAGAGACAAAAAGAACAGCAGTTGATGAAGAGCAGTTTTTTCTGTTCTATTTGCATGCTCATGTTCAAACACTTGAACTCCTGTGAGAAAGGGGAAGAACAGAGAAGCATGGAGTATCTGAGTTCACCATGACCCACTGCCAAAGGCACAAACATGGTGCTCCGTGCTGCTTCTTTTGGCAAAGGGGTGGAGGGAAAACTGTGGTTTTTTCTGGAGGGAAGCAGCATCACTAGTGCCTTAACATACGGTAGGGCTATGCCAGCTTTTATCAAACCATCACAGGTATCTGTTTCGGTAGCGTAGAAGGTAACAAAGCTCAGGGGTCACACTAAACCACACCGTAACTTCAGGTTCGCTAACTGAATAGTGAAGGCTGGAGGAGGCGTGTAACAGTGCCCTGAAGGCTATGTTATTTCAGGCAGCTTCCACTGACAAGATTTCTGTGGAAAGATGGATGTTAGTTATAACTGTCAGCCTTGGCAAAACCCCCGCAGAGGGCAGCTGTGCCCATAGGATGAAGCATGCCTCTTGTCTGCATTCCAAATTTTAAAATGCGTCAACGTAAGCTGACATTTAAAGTAAAGGATAGCCTTAGTCGCTGTTATATTAGAACACCCCTCTGGAATCTGAACCACAAGGGAATGAGTGCTGCCACGTAACTTCAGACTTCTAATCTGCCAGAAATTCCTCTGGTCCCAGTACCGTGTAAATATCAAGAAGGCTCCCTCCCATCTTACTGCGATGTAATTGCTACTCACTGTTGGAAAGACCAGTATATTGGGCATATCTTGGCAGCTCAGAGAAAATAGTTGTCCCTCTGATCATAAAAACGTACCAGACTGAGTACAAGACGTAAGGATATGGCAGCCAGCAAAATAACTTTTTGGTTTAATTCCTGCTTAACACTCACCCATTTTCTTGCATGATGGTTACAAGTCTTCACTTTGAAAATTAAAGGTTGGTACAGCTATAAAAACAGTGATAAAACACAACGATAAAACCTCTTCACAAGTTTACAGAAGAGTGTTTTATAGCTAAGACATGTTTTGCTTAAAACTGGCATTTATAGCTTGTGGAGGCAGTGTGAAGATTTCGGCAGACAGCAAGTCCTCTATTGAAAGAACACACTGTGTTTACCACATAGTACGGTCAGCTATAGCTCTTTAAAACATGAAGAACTTTTGGGGCAAAATCCCTTCAAATTCTCACATCTGCTCTCTCAAAATACTTATCTTAAGCCTGACATTCATACTTTATCCTCAAAACTTCCACTGACTTCCACGAGAACCTGCCTAAGCAAGAATTAACAAAAAATAAAGTCCTTAAATCAGGGGCTGCAGGATTTGGCTCTCAAATATAGAGGGGGTGGGGAGACACCCAGAGAGAACCTTCCAGACAGCAAAGCTTTCACCAGAAGAATTCTCTGTTTAAGAAAAAGGCAATCAGATGAAATTAGACTGCCGGAATAATGAACAAAAATAAACACTAAAGCAATTAGAAAACAGCTAGGTAATGGAAATCTTTGTTTTCTTCTGTTGAAAAAAATGCAGCCTCCTTTTCTGACTCACCGTTATTTCCTGCTCATAGGTCCAAACACCACAGGCCAGTTCAACGCAGAATATTACAAGCAAGCTTCCAAAGTACTGCAGAAAATAGAACGGTCTTAGTTATTTTTGATATTCAGGGTAACTTTGAAAAAAAGACAACAACATTAAAAGACATCTCAAACCATTATTAATATTTCACATGACTGAAGACGTGGAATCTGAAATACATTGTAACCAAAATATGAAAGATTCATGCAGCCAACTTTCTAAAAATTTAAGTCATGCGACATTTCTTACTAACTTAACATGAAGCATTACAATGGGAAAATAAATTCATTTCCTTGCTGCCCAAGAGCACAAGGCTATCACAACACATTATGCTACAAAAGGTGCAAAGAGGACAATCTTTTTTCCCCTCATATACATGGAAAAAAAGAAATCTTTTTTTTCAGTTCTGTCCATTTAAGCAACCTATCCAAATCATGCTAAGAGACAAAAGGGGGAAGGAAAAAAAAAAAAAGAAAAAAGAAAATTGACAAGACAGAGGCAAACAAGGTTCTTGAAAGCTATGTTCTTATCAAAGTGATTTAGATATTTGAGGTCAGGCATAAATGTACAAATATTTATTGAGATGGATTAAAATATCTTTGCCTATTACCAGATCTAACCTTAAAGTATTTAAAAACAGAACATACAGGTACAAATGAAGAAGCTGTAGAGGTCTTTCAAAAACCTGGTTGCTGCAATTAAAAAGAGTAGGACTGTTTTCTGTATAGCATCATCAAACATCATCAAACCCTTTCTGAACTGCAGGATAAAGATGAATGGAAATTATGACTGCTCTAACTGGTGTTATCTATTAAAAGTAACCTGTTTATCTTTTATTAAAGCGTAAGTATAGTTCCATTCATTCTCAACTCCAAACTTTCTTCCATGTCAATGGACTGAACCCCACCTTGTCCTCTGCACACAAGACTTAAAGCTACAGATTTCATAGATTTTAATTTTCTTTTGAAATCAAAGAAACATCATCACAATATAACATACAATAGAATAAATATATAATGCCATTAGTAGGATACATGCCAAAAGGATTCTGATTTAGTCATTTCCATTCTGTAATCTGTTTAAGACAGGTATATAAGCATAAAATGTGCACTGAGGATATGTGAAATTTTTTTTCTATTAAAAGGTCAGTAAGCTGTATTATTTAAAATAGAGAAAATAAATCCACAAGCGTTAAGATTTAACAGCCATCTACACGGCATCTTCTTCAATCACCCAGTCTGGAACCGAGTAATTCACAGACACCTTGGCAGCTACTGAACAGCATCTTACCTTAACGTCTACTTGCCGATCAAACCTAACTCCCTGAACTAGGTTTGTAGACGCAAACAGACAAATTAAAAACATGCATGTAAAAAATATACATGTGAATTTTCAAGAGAAACCCGTACTCATATCTGCCCCTGCAAAAGTCTGTTCAATAAAGATGGTGTTGAAAGAAGAGATCCTGTTTGACTAGTCTCCATCACATTACATTGGGTCTTCACAGTCATTATAGCTGAACAACACATCATATATCCTTATAAATCAACACTAAGGTCACATGCAGAGCTCCACTGTAGGCCTTCAATAACCAGTATGTTCATCCTCCCCAGGTAGAAGAGAGGAAGAGATCTGAGTCATACCTTGTAAGAACAATGATGCTTTCTCTAAAAAATAAATTCATGAGCTTCTAGACATTGTATCCACTATCACTGTAGTGCCTGCAAGTTATTCAAAGGGTTCTTAAAAAAAAAAAAAAATTACGGAAATCTGTTTTGCAAAGTATTCACTTAGAAAGGAGGAAAGCACAGCACATACTTTAGCTCTTCAATTCATTTAAAAAATGTTTAAGGACATTACGGGTAATACTGACATTTTTGAAAGGGCGAACAACTAAATGTTTAGATGACAAGCAAATTTGAGTTCTCAGTTGTCAAAGAAAATGTCAGTGATTTTATATTCTAATTCAATAACAAGCCTAGGACTGCCTGCTATCCCCAAATCTAAAGCAAAACTCACTGATCATAGTGAAAGTGATAAATCTGGGGGTGTACATGTGACATTCTCTGGAAAACTCTTAATTTGCAGTTCCTTGTAACGATTCATTCATTCACAAATCTTAACATTTGAAAACTCCTCATTTTTGCGGGCATATAGTTAAGAAAGTTTCTGGTAGCAGTTGAAGACAGAAGAGCCAAACCCAAGATTTTCTCCAGTTACTGAATACAGCGTGGGATACAAAACTATTAAGCCAGATTCACCCCTAAACCACTTCTGGGTCTGCCAGGAACTGAACGCTCCTGACTCTGGCTACATCTGGACACATCAAGGCACTGCAGAATCAAGCCTTCTGTCCTGAGAAAGCGCATCATCTGTCCATAAGAGAAATGACAAAAAAAAAAAAAAAAAAAAAAGACAGAGTTTACACACATGAAAGCCCATTCTAGGAACTGAGCAACTGCAGGCACACCAAACCCGCACACAGGAGCTTCAGTTTCACTCTGCTGTTGAAGTGCAATATTATACCTCCCTCTAAATGCAATGGTTTGCAAAACAAATAATTCTTATGTAAGTTGTGTGGGTAAAAAAAAAACCCTCTAACCATTATTTAAATTTATTACCCCTAATTTCCATCTTCCAAATAGAGAAATTATTACTGACTTCAATGCTCATTCCTTGTCCCCAGCTAAATTCCCACAGGAGTCTGAATGCTGAATGCATCTTCCTGCATTTACACACTTCTGCTTTATGCCAGAAACGGGGACTTGGTTTTGAAGCAAGGTTTAATATTTCTTCCTACGGGCCGAGTGGCCACATTTTGTGAAGGAGACTTACTCACTGAGGAACACCACTGGGCGTTACCCTCAGAACTGCACCGGCAGGTCACTGATACTGCCTCCTACAGCAAAGCCCCCTCAGAGCACTCTCAGACACTGCTGAGGTATTTTCTTATGTGTTTGGGTTTTTTTTTCTTTTCTTTGTGTTGGTTTGGTTTGGGGTTTTTTTTTGGCAGGGAGAGGGTAGGATAGGAAAGGCACAGAAGAGAGTGAATAAAAAAAACCCCAAAAACCTACAAACAGTAATGCAAGGCCACGATCACCTCAAGAACTAGAGCCCTTTTACATGGGAAATCCTACAGTCTTTTGAGGCTTTTTTGTAGGTAATTGGTAATTAATATCATTCTCTCCCTATGCAAAGTCATCAGAAAATTGAAGTGCCTTCATCCTGTTATAAACCCGGCAGAGTCAGTTTAATGGAAGGATTTCCTCCAGTAAGGTTGTGAAAAAGCTAAAATGTTGCCTCCGTGAGAGAAGCTGAATGACTGAAATACTGGCAAAAAACCACTCTTTTGAGAGTAACAAATCAATGTAAAAATATCTGCCAATAAAAAAAAAAATAAAAATAACGCAGTAGACATTTACTGCTCCTCACTAAGTCATGGACACACATGCGGCCAAGATCCCAAGCTTCAGCATCAGCGTCAAATGGATGTTGACAATTAGCAGGGGCTGGTTCTCCCTCAACTTCCTCATTAAGCTTGCTCACCACCACTGGCCACCGCGGAGGAAGGCAGGCAGCAGCTCAGTAAAGCAGTAGCTTCCAACAGCAGCATCCCCTCTAGTACCTGGAACCTTGCAGCAGCACCCGGATTTTTTAATGCAGCAACGGATGGGTACGTGTGTGTGGCTCCAGCCCCAGCGCTGCAGCACTGGAGCCTGCGGAGGCTTAAACAACTATTTTTCCCTCACATCAGTACTGAGACAGAGGTGAAGGAACTAGGAACTCTGGAGTTCAGGAAAATCCCATTCTCCTTCCTTTCTTACGCAAGAGAGTAAACCATCAAGTAAATAGTCAAGGACACAAAAAAAAGAAACAGAAAAATGGGGACCAGCACTGCAGCAATAGGTTTTGTGCTAATTCAGATGGCTATTTACAGATAGCTACCCACATGAAGGCTATCAGAACCTGACAAAGCACTGGAAAGATACACGGTAGTTTCACCTAGGTATTAAAAAAAAAACAACCCGAAATAATTTAAAACTATTTTTAGAAATATCTGTATGGACTATCTAAATAGGATCAAAACTTTTAGTCTGAACGAAATTCCCGCACACAGCAGTGGCATCCCATAAGAAGATACAAATTCCATATATGCCAGTGGTCCATATATGGAACATATACGCTCTGGCATATGCCCAAAGTGTCTTCCAATCTCTCTAAGGCTAAAAATGGGACTGCAAAATTAATTTATCCTAATTAAATTAAGACAGGTTTCTTGCTATTCTGCTTGTTCTACCAAACTAAGTGAATGACAACCACCACAGCATACATCACAGGAGCACATTTCTTTCTTGCTCCTCTCAATCATTTAGATACGAACACAAATAAAAATAGCAAATGCAAGCATAAAATTGCTATTACTGAATCTAAGATATTTTGCATTCATTTAAAAGGTCTTTGTTCCAACAATTCCCAGTCAGTTTAGAGAGTAATGGTGAATGGCACACACATGAAGTGCCTCTCAACATGAAATCTCTCCCTTGCGGTTTTCTGTCCTGCAGAGCACAGGATTTTTTGTTGCAATCACGGGCAACCGCAGGGAAGGCTACAAAGCGTGAAGCACAATGTTTAATGTTTTTTTGCAGAGATGTAATACAAAACTCTTGCTGTAGTTCTAGAGATTTTTTTGTCTTGAATATGCCACACAATTCCTGCAATTAATCACTTAATACAATCTGTCTATGCTTCTTAGGCAACAGGTGAAAAGAACTAGTGAAAAATAACCTTCTATTACTGTTACTAATGTGGCAACAGGACGATGGAAAAACTGGGACTTCAGAAAACGCAGTACATGGAGGGAGTTTGTAAAAATTTTGCTCCTCCTCCCACCCCAGTCCCCATTTTAAATGCCCTTCTCCAAAGTAATTCTGAGAACATGGGATTTTTCAGAGAGTTTTTGACAGTGGAAATATTAAATTCCGATTACACTTAGCAAAGGAAATCTAGAGCTAAAACTCTAGCACCCTGCAGTAGTCTCCTTCACACTGCCTTGACTGTTGCACTGAATACCCAGTGCCCTATTGTCAGCCACTGGGATAACCCCACTGGCACTGCTACAAAAACCACGACTGTCCTCTGAGGATGCCCTCCCAAACTCTAGTGTAAGCATTATACCAGAAACGATGCTAAGAGCAGGAGCCCTCATAGAAATTTGATGACTTCTGGTACTTAGTGACCAATGAGTCGCTATGGCCCTCTGGTGCTAAGCAGCCCAAGCAGGTAAGGACAGCCATACTACAAAGCCACGGATACCCAACTACGTTCCTGAAGTGGTACCACATGGGCTTTTTGCTCTACCACAGCTGCGTTCAGTAATTTTTTTTGGCAATGACCTATAGAATCATAGAATCATTTAGGTTGGAAAAGATCTTTAAGATTATCAAGTCCAACCGTAAACCTAACACTGCTAAATCCACCACTAAACCATGTACCTGAGGACCACTTCTACAGGTCTTTTAAATACCTCCAGGGATAGTAACTAGCCACTTCCCTGGACCTATGGAATAGCTCATCAGCATTCAGCTACTATAACCTGTAAAATCAGTAGGCTGTTAGCCCACACACAAGGAGAGTCAAAGACCTGGACACGTCCCCACTCATGATCTCTTGATCCTGCTCGTACCAAACACGGCGTGATTTTGCTTGCAGTTTGAAAGTGTGATTTGGAAGCAAGAGTCTCGGCAACTCGTGAAAACATGAACTGAGACAGGGTTCTGCAGCAAGCCAAATTTCATCTGAACTAGAAAGGCACAAGAGTGGCTTAATTTATCTTTTTCCTGTCTCAAAGCTTTTGGTTTGCATGATGCTCCTGTTAGTGGGATTAGGACCCTATTTCATCTGTTCTGACAGCTTCCTAGTTAACTACTGTCATCCTAGAAAACCTGAGGAGACTTCACAGTCTGCTAAATTAATCCCTAAAGAACAAATATATCCCATCACACAACATACTCAAAATATTGGCGGCTTCTTAAGCTCACCTCCAGACAGTGAGAAAGCAAGAGAGCATTCTGTATATGAAAGCAACTGGGCCTGGACAACAACTGGAGTCAGAAGTTCCAACATGGTGAAGAAAAGCAAGAGCACAGGGGGTGTTGCAGCTTTTTGGAGAATCTGGTCTACAAAACTGTAGAAATCCTTCCATTTTTGAGCAAATGTGCCTTTCTTTGAAGGATCAGTGTTCTTATTAATGAATCATCATTCATGTGCTCTGCATTTCATTTAATAAACAACTTTTTCAAGCTTTAATGTTCTCCTCCCAAGCGTTTTTCTTTTCTCCCAGAGGCTATAAAACAACTTTTTTTTTTTTTTTTTTCCTCAGAATCAAGAAAAACCACAACCCTTATGTCAGAGCAAATGAAGAGTAGCTCATCAGCAAGTCCAGCCTCCTCAGACTTGCTGTCTGGTGCTCCCACCACCTTCTTGGGCAATGTCGTCCATATGGCAAGAGAGGCAAGGAAAGCTCTGGGAGGGAAAGGCAGGGGCTAAAGGAGATTCCAAGGGTAAGGCAGCTGCAGAATGAAACCTTATGGGAATCTCTAAAAGATTGGAGTATATGGTATGTAAAACAGATGCCAGAAGATTTTAAGAGGGCTGTGCATAGCATTTCCCAATGGCTAACAGCCTGAGAGCGTCAGCCTTGTTCTTCTGAGACACGAGCCATCCAGACATCTGTCTGCACCCTGAGAAATGTCAGATGACCACCACCACAATGCTGGATCACCAACGGGAATGAGACTCTTCCTGTGCAAAACCTAATAAAAAGTCCTTTTCCCTTCACTAAGTTACAAGCTATGGTTCCTTTTAGTTTTGTTTGTTTAAAAAATAATGAAGTTATTTTAATGATTAATCCAGCTATACTTTTTAAAAATGGAACAACGTTCATTAAATGGAGTCAGACAAGCTGCATGGAAAACTGAAATCCTCTGTTTATCCATTCCAACAGCGCAAACTTTCCCCTGCCCCCGGCCTTCCTCCCTCAGCCCTGCCCTGAAGGGATTAACAGTTCATTTGTCATTCTGATTTAAAATTTGGTTTACTTGCTTGACAACGCAGAAATTTGTGAGAGACGCAGTCACAAGTCAACAAGGAAATAGGCTGAAACCACCAACCTACAACAGTAGCTACTGAATGCCATCCAGTTCTTCAAAATAAATACCTTCCACAGCAAGATGATCAAATATTTCTATTATTTTAGATTCGATCTCCCAGATCACAGAATTTTATCGAAATGTCTTAAAGCCCATGCCCTCTGCAAAGTCCAAGTTTTATATAAATAGTTACCACTTTTTCCAAAACCTTTGTAACTAATTTTCTGAATAGAAAAAAAACCAACCCACAACACATTTGATGGCAACGAACATTTTAATTTTCCAAGGTATGTGTCCAAGTTCTTTTGATTGACCCCTTTGCTTTTTTAAAAACTAAACAAAATTATTTATGAACAGTTAGAACTTTGTTAATAGCCTCGATTCTTCTGTGAGATATTAATGATCTGTTTTAAATTTTCACTTTAATGGTTAATCTTTGTTTATAAGAGGAAACAAGTATTACTTTGGAAATAAGCAAATGCACTCTTCAGACAATTATTAGGATTTATTTGCCCAAGGCTCAATTACCTCAAGTCAATGAACTCCAAAGAATAAAGGTCGTTGCAAGGTCATGGTAAAGTACCGAACAGGACACAGGTAAAGACAGACATTAGACCATAATTTCCTCATGGCTTACAATATTCCCTTCCCCCTTCTTCTCCCCTCATTTCATAGGATTTATATTAAAAACTAAAGTTTCCTTTCTGCACAGATTTTTCAACACACAGCTCCCTTCGTATCTCTAACCGCTCTTTATTTTCTACCAAGGAAATTAAACACTATAAAAATGCTTCTTTAGTCAAGAAAATCCTTTTTCCTTGTAAAATAGACCAATTTGCTGCTGATACACACAGTAAGTCTGCCGCAGCATGCCCCAAAACACTTCAAACATGGTAGGGGGGTTGGACTAGCTGATCTCCAGAGGTCCCTTCCAACCCCTCTAATTCTGTGATTCACCATTTTGAGTGAAGAAGTGCTCTTAGATACAGAACCCATACCACAGCCCCCTGTGCACACAGCAAAGTGTCTCTGCAGTTAATTAGTCAAAAGGGCAAGATTAGGCAAGAGAGAGAGATTAATTTACCTGACAGGACATCCACTCCATACTCAGTTTGTGGCAACAAGAATGCAGCTGAATCACAGCCTCAAGGCATGCCCCAATGGTGGGGCTGGGCTACATTTCATATAAGACATGGAGGTTTGGCTGGGCTTTGTGGATCTGTTTACTCACTCACTCCTTCCTTGCTCTCAGGGACTCTCTCATTCCCTATTCCTTTCAGCAGAGGAAAAAAAGCTGGACAAACAAGAAGTGAGAAAAGAGCTGGGAAGGACAAATGGGGGAAAAAAAAAGCACTACGGTAGCAAGTCAAGATGCAGCATCCCTCCTTCCCACCCTGGTATCGGTGCCAGCTCTCTAACCTCAACGCCAGTCCCTTGAACCTACTGTCACATCAGTCCCTATGTTTTCAATAGCTTCCTGGTACCCACTTCCATCATTTCACTTCACCAACCTTTCTATTGACCACCTTGCCGCCTCTGTTCACCAGGGAGTATCACTCCAGAGTCTTTTTCAGCTCTGGTGCCATTTCAGTCTCTCCTACTGCCCTGGGCATCAATGACTTTGAAGAACTTGGAGGGAGAAAGCAATATTAACGAGTGTAAAAAGTGGGAATGGGGGGAAACAGGAACACGGAAGAGAAATGGAACAAGGCTTGCTCCAAAAGTTTTGGATCATGAGGCCAGACGCAGTGACACCTAGTAAAACCAATACTCAGGACATACGTCCTCAAGAACAGGCAAAGTAGTCACCTCCATCAGGTGAGCCTAGAAGTACAGCACGCAGTTAAAAGCATGTCACAGAAATTCAGGCAGCATATTTCATGCTGAAAACATGCTGGAACCATAAAATGACTAGTGTCAATAGATATTTACATTTTAACTTGCGCTTTTTCCAAAAGGATGAGCAAGTGGCTCTTCACTATTACAGAGGTAAGCAAAAAAAAAAACACCCAACTTTTAATTGATGGCATCACAACTGCACTGTCCAACCTTGCTGTCGTAAATCAAAGGCATTACCCTGTCTAGCCCTCAAGCGACTGGACATTTCTTTTTACTTTGAGCCACCAAATAACTACGCCAAATAGCACCGTGCTGCCTCTGCTCTGGTACAACAGGGCTGTGCATTCAAGGCAGCTGATAAGTGCTGAGCTGAAGGACGCAGATCATCACCGTGACCACAGCAAACATTTGGCTTTAAGCAAAGCATTCGCAAGAAGACCTGGACACTCCCACCAGCTCAATTCCTGTCATGCTCCTCCACCCCAACGCTCTTCCCTCCACGATCAAATACGCAGCTGCTCTGGCTGGCGGTTTGTTCAGCAGGCTCCATCCTTCATCTCTAAGTGCCTCCCAACAACCCATAACGCTGGGCAAACTGTATCTCTCGTCTGTAAGCTCTCTCTCCTAGGTAAGAAAATTAGGCACCGCTGCAAAGCACTTGCCTTTGAGAAAGTCTTTCAAGTACATACACAGTGCTGTATGTTTACGTTGGGAGAAGACAAGGTCAACAACACACACCTCGTGCTTAGACAGGCAGAGAGAGAGGCTGGCACTGGACCCCAGGTCCATCACAGTCCACTCCACCACACTGGTAGCCCAGCGGAATTTGCAGCCCAGCTCTTGCAAAGCATCGCTTTGCTCTGTGGTGACACTGTGCCTTCACCAACACCCATCTCAAGATCTAGTAATTTGCTTCAACCTTAAAAAACCTGATCTGAACAGGACAGAATCCTACCCTCTATCCCATTTCAAGGCAAAAAGATGTTTAATAATTATTAGTATAGTCATCTCCTCAAGGAGTTCACCTTTGAATTGAAAGTTAGAAATATGGAAAGATTAAAAAAAACCCTGAAACTACTGAGGTATAATAAAAATTGGTGAACTTTAAGTTATTTTCTCTTACAAGTGGAACATCACACAAGCAGCACTTCAAAGTGCAAGCTACACGTCCAGCCCCTTACTGACCCACTGACTATCTGAATTTGAATTTCAGCACAGTACTGGCTTCTCATCAAACTTGTACCACAGTATTGTAAACCCACTTGAACCCAACTTTCAACAAGGCAGACCTGCCTGTCTTGTGAATCTCTGTTGTCCTCCTGCTCACACCACATTCGTAAATGAGCTGCTGATAAAAGGCACAAAACACGAAAATGAACTCAGTCTCTGTCCTGTCTAGTTCTACACTGCATGAATTTACACCAAATATGTTTGTCGGTTATTTCTTCCCTTTCAATGCTTGGTAGTTAAATAATGAAGAAATACTTCTGGTTGGCAAATAACAATTCCGGTGCCAAATGTTAGTACAAGGTATTGGAGCAGCTGTGACTGTGGTAAGAGTCCACATGGGTCAGAACAAATATCCTGTATTATTACAGAACAAATAACCTATATTATGTATTACTGCAGAAATACGTGCTGCCACAAACAAAAAAAGACAAAAATTAATTATCACAAAACTCTCATAGTAATTCATGCCAACTGTAGCCACAAGTACTGCAGAATAGTTGGTGCTGTGGTACTGTAGAGCAGCTAACATTTCACACAGAGTAAGGGTCCCTTCTAGGAAGACATTAGCAGTTACTGGTATTTTGCAACATAGCAGACATCCAAATTTAATCACCCCTGGCATCTCTGCATCCACATGGACTGAAGTGGGTATAGAAGAACCTGCCCCAAGTGGTGATACAGTCAGTGGTTCCCTGTTGTCCTTCAGATGGACTTCACAGAAACTACTTTGACCAACACTGCATTAAGCTGGCTGAGAACCACCGACATGAAACAGCCACATTCACCTCAGGTTTGTCACATCTCCAGTTTACCTTTTCAATCAAAACATAGTATCTTTTCCTTTTTTCTCTTTATGAAATATTTGCCTGCTTCTAAAGAAAAGATCAGTTTAAGTTTAACGATGGTTTGTCTGGTTGTGTTTCAACTCAATTAATAGACAATTTAGTCTGCCAAGTTCCAATTTACAACCAGGTTCTGCCTTAGTGAAATAACAAACTGACCACACACCAACAGGGTCTAACAATGTTGAGCTCTGAGGAATATTTATTTCTCTGACAACTTTATGATAAAAATCAGTAAGAGGATTTGCCCTATTGACCATCAAATATTTCTAACAGTTTTTCCCTTTGTGAAAACATGTGCAGACAAATTTGAATCCTGTGCTGTTTGAATGCTGTAATTACAGAAAACTCATAGTTATAAATGCCAGAATTTGCAATAAAAACTCCAGCCAGGAAAATATTTTCCAGTGGGATTTTCATGAAGCTCTTCTTGTCAAGCAACTGAGTTTACTCTTGTTGTCTTACTAAAACAAGAACGTCAAAAAAAATCGCGCACCCTTAAGTTTACTATGCTTAAAGAATATATGCATGTGGGGCTGTTTTTTGGGGGAATTTTTTTCCTTAGTTAGGGTATGTGGACAACAGACTTGAAAAACAATCCAAAATGTACAGAGTCTCAGAAGAGAAGAAGCAAAGGACGGTTCTGGATTTTAAAAAAACAACCCAATCTAAATAATCTTGTTTGAAAAACTGTAACAAGCACCACAAAACCTGGACTCTAGTTTCTTATCCTTGGACTTTTCATACAGTGAAGTCAGTGACTTGGAGGAGTCCAGATCTTCCAGTTTAGGCTGGCATCACAGCCACTTCTACATGAGGACATTGGTCAATCATGACACACAACACAATGGTATTACAGACACTTAAGGTAGACATGGCCTCTTTATACCAACTAGCCTTCAGGACTATGTATTTCTGAAGAAATAAAAATTTAAATTATAATACCTTTAAAATGCTGGTTCTACAAATAACCCAGAGCATGAACCACAGAAGACTGAGGTGTTATATTTTCTTACTATTAAGCTGAGTAAACATTAGTTCAATTTATATTTATGCCCCATGTGTAGCCGGCAAGGTTTCAAGCATTTAATTGCAAGATAAAATTTCAAAAACAAATGAAAATAATTATGTATTCAGATGTATTAAAAATATCTCACACCATATATATATATTTTTATGGCCCTCATGCTTTATTAGATTTTCCAAAAATCCAATTCAATTAACATTAGCAATAGCAATTAGCATGCTGCCAGGAACATCAAGACTTGTATCCAAATATCTCTGCATGCCATCATTATGGCTGTTCATGTACTTCAAAAAGAAGATTAAAAGCATGATTGAAGAGGTTGTTAATGTTTTACATGAAGGTTCTTTTCTTTTAGTTCATCTGGTTGTACAAAAGCTCATTTTGTTGATCCATCACTTTTCTGATTAGTCTGATGAATGACTTATATCTGCATACTTCTGTGGTATAACACGACTGCATTCATTTAACAATCAATCAAAGACAATAACATACTGAGGAAGATATCACTTAGTTTTGCTTATCAGTTTGCTTAGCAAGAGCAAATTCTCAGACTCCTGAAAATGAAATGTTGCAACTTAAAATGACATAAATGTCTTGTTTTGATTCAGTATAGTTTGACTGCCTAAACATACTTTAAATAATTTATTTCCAGATGGCATTAAAAGCTATAAATGAGTTGTTCTTTTCACTGGAAGTTTAAATAAGGCCAAAACCAGTTTTAACTTCATTTTCTTTTGAATTAGTTATGATTTTTTTTCAAGGCTTATACCAAAAATCGTAACTTTTTTTTTCCACATACTATGTAGTATTGGTCTACATCATATACTTGCTTTTGCCTTTTAATTAATTCACATTAAAAACTATCGCCACTATAAAACAAAAAACACTTTATGAAAATAATCTTGTAACCTTACCATAAAAACTAAGGGCTTAATAAGTTTACCATCTTTTAATACTTTCACTATTTATATAACACAAAAATATGTACAAAGCCCTTTTAAAGTGCATAAGGAAGAGTAATAGATAAATAATTATATGGCATGAAATTACATTAATACATTATTTTTATGCACGTGGTCATAACTAAGTAACATCTGTCTTAGGACTTGTTCCCATTGACTTTAACATTGCAATGTTAAGACCTAGAACTAAAAAAATGCATGACTATTATATAACTATAAAGTATTCAGATTTAAATGAGAGTTTTTCCTAACTATATAGCTTTGAAACAACAATCTTCATATTGTATAGAGGCTTAACAAATATCTAAAAGGAGAAACAGCATTTGCCCTCTTGCAATTGAAAAACACTTCTGCTGCAGACCTCCAGCTGGAAATCTCAAATAAAGCTTACTCCAACCCTCTCAAATAAAAAAGATATTTTAATACAAACTTTGGTACAGTTTCTGACTGGTTTAGCTGCAGTCAGAATACTTCCTATTAGATAAAAGCAAAGGTCGCATAAGTCTCAGCTAACTTTTTTTTTTTTTTTTTGGTCATTTTTTGTAAAATTTGTGAGGTCCAGGTTTCACGTACTTCGGCCCGGCACAAATCCCCAAGAAAAATACAACCGTATGCACTCTGGGAGAAACCAATACACACTGCAGTGAAAAAAACACCAGGAGCCCAACTCCACTTGTATGACTTCTGGATATTCTCAGGAACTGACAGATTTCACCTGTCCACTTTCTCATACCGCAATTGGGTAGTCAAGTCTGATACACCTCTTTCACTTCTATTGCTCCCACTCTCTCGGACTTACAGACTGCTTGGAATCCTTCTCATCCTCACCTTAAAAGACAAAGCCCAACTCTGCAGAGGGCTACCAGCTTGATTTCTGAGAGGCATACAGGTACATGGCACTCCTTGATCTCAGTGTTGCTGATGGTCTAAATATTTTTTAAACTCTAAACCTTTAAAATTTGTGCAAGTTTGACAGGCTTTTCCGTTTGGGGGTTTTGGGGTTTTTTTGTTTGTGTGTTTTTTATTGTCCTCAAACTCACCGACTTCCCCGTGAAGAAAAAGGTATTTGGCTCCCTTGACAGTCAAAGCCTCATCACAGTTAAACTGTACAAAGAGCCTTGTGCAGGAGACACTATGGCTTTTCAGCTGTCGTTGGCGCAGTCATGTAGCTTCCAAACAAAGGAAAAAGCTGGGTACTTGGAATTTATTTTTAAACTCGCTCACAACCAAACGCAACTGCAAAATTCCACATCCATGTAAGAGAGGGCAAAGCTTCTGAATGTACTCAGAATTAACCTTCATTAGCTACAAATGCTGTTACTTTACGCACACAATCAACTGTTGCGATAAAGCAAAGCCTAGGTTACTTAGCTATCGCACAGCCAAGAGACAAAAGGGTAGCATAAGGGTTTATTTCAGAGCACTCAGACTCACGTTCCTATAATTATTAGTACTTAAGAGTTTGAGTTATTTTTCCCTTCAGCAACTCCTCTACTAGATGAAGTGGATTTTTGCAGTGAGACACTGCTTGTCTTTCAGACACAGCATAATGCAGTCTAGGCAATAAATTCTCTCCTACTGTGTGCTTTGCAATTACAATTCCTCACCGATATCATAACTCAACACGGTAATAAAAAATAATCAGTATTTATGTAATGCCTGTGGATTAAAACTTTTCTTACACCATTGAAGTGATGCAAAAGTTAGCTGGTTTTAGAGGTTATGAAACGTACCCAGACAAGGAGCAACAGATTTCTTTTCACTGTCCCACAGTAGCCCAGCATTCCAACTATGATGAGGAAACAGCAGACTGCAATCATGACCGGGTGGACCACAGGAAAGTAAGTCAAAATGACAGCCTCCTCCACCCTAAAACCAATCGGAAACAGAATCAAAGAAAAGTATAATCGCACAAAAACAATACAGAAGAAAAACATAATATAGCCATTAAGACAAAAATGGTAGACCAGCAGATGTGTTATTTCCAGTACCTTACAAGTTTCACAGAAATCTTTTCTATGTGGTTTTAAAGTCGAATGCTGCATTCGGGTACCAGAAAGTAATGCATCATCCAAAATCTCTTTGGGGCAAAGGTGATCCTCCTGTCCTGCACTTGCACAGTATGTAGCACAATGAGGCCCTGTTCCATCACCAGCGCTCATAAGCACTGCTATAATAAAACTAACAGCATTCCTAAATCTCTGGACTGAATAAAGTATTCAAAAACCAAACAGTAATATAATATAGTTACATGTTGGCAAAGGGCCAGAAATTGATCCCTGTCAGAAGAGAAAGGCACAGGAATAAAACAAGACTGAATTCATCTCTTTCCCCTTTCCCTAATTTCAACTGATGCCAGAAATGGTTGCAAAAAAACACCTTTTAACAAAACAATAATTAGCTCAACTGAAGGCTTCTTAATTCTAGAAATCCTAATTAGGAAACTTCCCATACTGAATGAACTGCAATCAATCACCCACATAGATTAATAAGTTTAAGGAAAACTTTACCTTGTTTCTGCAGTTAAAGTGAGAACATTATTCAGGTAGTCTCTCATCCAAGCAGAAACACCTAACACGCTGATGGACATCAACTAAAAAGAAAAGATGAAGTTATTTATCACACATTTTAAAAAATTTCAAGTTCATTCATAATTTAAGTAGAGCATCAATCACGAACAACATCTTTCATGCATTCATTTAACTGAACAGCACACCATCCCAAAACCACACCCATCTTCTGTATGCTTAGAGTTGGTTTGTTGTCCAAGTATTTAGGGAGACAGTGACAGTTATCTTCCAGTATAGATAATTAATGCCTGGAATACCTTCTCTTCCACCCAGTGGAGTGATCCCAGTGCTGGCTCAAGTCCCACCACTGCAAAACGTACCACAGAAGCAACAGGGAGGATTTAAGCTGCTAAAATCAGTGACTCTTTCAGGGCTCACAGGTGATATCCGCCAGTCTGTATGAAACCACAAAGCTATCTTCAGGTACGCAGCCAGTGAAGAATAACCCATACAGGATACAACAGTAGTGATACACTCACACATAGAAGTGGAGATTTGTCTTGGGGTCAAATTTAGAAGAATCTGATTCTCTCGCTCATTCAGGTAGTCATATCATGAACACTACATCTCAGTTCCCTGAACCGTAGAATGACAATAAAACTACTGCATTTCAATTATAAACCCCAGGTCATCAAACCATTTGGGTACTTAACCTGCCAGGCACTTGAGAGGCATAAAGCCACTACAGTTTCACCGTGACTGCTCCTACAGCAAGCAAACCCCTGAGACTGAACCCACCTACAACTGCCACCACCTCAGCAGACCTGGATTTCTGTCACCTGATGCCATCGTGCGCTCCAGCACACTTGGGATCTACCAGCCGAAGCTCTGGCCTCTGATTTTCTTGAGAAGCCAAACCCAAACGACGTGGTCAGAAGATAACTGACCATGACAGCACCAGCTCTTCTGCTGCTGTAGCAGAGGTACCGCTAGAGGACAAGGCACTCTTCATGGCACTTGTCCGTGTATTTTGCACTGGGTAATACAATGACAGCAGCCAGGTAAGTCAGTATGCCCTTCCTCCTGGAGGAAGGCTCAGCAGCAGTCATCCCCGCCTTTGTGCATGTTCTCTGGCCCTGAGAGCACTGCATCTCCTCTTGCACGCACAGGACAGATGGAGCACTGCTCCCCAAACAGAAGATGAGAGGTACAGCTACAAACTCCTTCAAGGACAGGAGGGAACTACTAGGCTTTCCTACAAAACAGAGTGAAGTTAAAGTTATAATGCCACTGCTTACTTCTCAAACTATTTCAGGGAATTCAGCTGGTTTATCACACCCAAAGGAGAATTTAGGAATATCAGTCTCGTGTGGCACCTAAGCCTGAACTGCAGCTCAGGGGCTGACCCTGGCAGACTCTGGACTTCAGAAGCACCCCTGTCTAGCTGAAGAAGGGAGACCTAAGCATGCTGGCTCTCCTGAATACTAATGTTTTCATGCATTGCCTAGGTGTATTCCAGGAAACCTCCGCATTACACTAACAGCTTCTTAAATCAGTGAGAAGTGCTAATCTCCCCCGTTGCTTTCAGCAGCTAGCTTCCCACATGCCCTCAATATTTCCCCTAAAGTTGTTATGAAGAACAAGTTAACAGATTCAAACCTAAGAAAAGTCTCTCTGTGTCCTTACTGGCTCCTTTGCCTGCAGCACGGCCACAGCAGGCTACTTCTGCCTTTAAAATTTCACAAGAAGTCCCAGTGGCTACCCCATGGCTTCCTCCTGCTTTTCAAAACCGATGCACAAAGTTCATGTGCTGCCTTGGTTCTGGGTGGTGCCAGTGAGAGCCCTGGGTGCTCAGCACGCTGCAAGCATAGTCCTGAAAGCTAGTGCATGCTGCAAGTCTACTACGTACACACATGTCCTTTACGCTCTGTGGGATCCGTTTTGGTTGCTGGAACAGTAGGAGTAAAGAGCGTTTTCTGTTATTTGCAGGAAGCTGCAGAAGCAAAGTAAAGATGACGACTAGAGCCTCCTCCTAGATAAACTCCTTGACAATGGCTGCCTCCTTGGAAGAAAGCATGAGGCAAATATACCACACAAGCAATAAAAAACATGTTGCTAACACAAAGAGAGGTAAAGACAACTACAGACAACTACAAGCAGCCAGCCTGCCTTCTTATGGTCAAAAAGCAACAGAAAACATTTTAACCCTCCACACCTCTCTGTAAGGCCGATACGCACAGACACAGTGTTGGCTCACACTTCCACTCTGTTTACAGCAAAATACTTAAGATAAATTTGGTTACTTTGCTTTATAGCAGTGGTGCTCAGGACTGAGAAGTCCATCAAAACCACGCTCCCCAGCAACTTTTAATAAGAGCCAGATGGTCCTGCTACAAAATCTGTACCAGAAAAATGTTCACTTGCTAAATAATACTCTTCCTCCCATGCCAGACTGGTGGACTGCCCAGTCCCTGCTCTCTATTAGGAACTCGCAGGCTGCACTCGCTTTCGTTCCGTGCTCGGTATGCGGCAATATATTCCCGTACAGCAAGGAGAGGAGGTGGATTCCTTGGAAGAAGGCAAGAGATCGCTTCTTCAACAGAGGTAACATTTGGCAGGCAAAACAGTCATCACAAGGATATTGTAGCCTGCAGGTTACTCGGAGACAACAGGGAGATCATGGAGCAAACAGCTAAAAGGCAGAGGGGACAGAAAGAACTTCCCAGAAACCAAAAGAAATGAGCAGAACCCTGCCACTGAGAGAATCACTCAGTTTGCTAGAAGAAAGGACTTGCCTACAAAGATGTATCACGAAGGAAGAGAACTTATATTTCTGATCTAAGTTGAGTTTTCCCTACCTAGATATGTATTTTTTTCCCCACATAAAATCAGTGAGGGGAAAGCCTAGGCAGACACATCGCCAAGCTGTGGCCAACACACGGCCACATAACTTCTACAGAAACGCTTAATGGCCATATCATGCAACATGACTCTCTTTTCGCTTATCAAGAATAGCAACTGGAAGAAAAGGTGCTTCCTTTCACTTAGGAAACATAACCTTCACTAATAATGTAACTACATGAACACTATTTCAGTTCATATGAAGATGCTCTCTATGAAAGGTCTCCCACTTCATTCAAAAAGCTTTTAGCCATTTAGATCCCCCTGGCCGTTCTTCTTCAGTGTAAATACCCAAAAGCCAATTACTACTGTTTCTTGCTGGACATAAATTACATGCAAGAAAATTCCCCCTATAATCTCTGTGAGAGCCAGGCTACAGCTCACACGCTCACCTACCCCGTGCCCTGAAGGATCTCACCACCATTAACTCCTTCAGGTGCTACTGAACTTCTGCTACGCCTACGAGGCACATATGGTATCAACACAAGAGCTAGCTCAGCATTTCTCTAATACCATACATGCACAACACCTTACCTCACTGCTACACAGATGTTACAGGCACATTACATGCACAACACCCTCCTGCCAACCAGACAAATTCCTTGGGAGGCACCTTTGTCACCCTGTTTTGAAGAAAGTCCAAAGTGAATTATTACTCCGAATGACCTGAAAGCCAGAGGGCTGAGACACACTGGATTCACACCCATGAAAGTCAGTAACACTGTCAAACTGGGGCAGCATAAAGACATTGCTCAGAAAGAGAATAGTCAAATACTCAAGAAGTTCCTCTTGAACAGAGAGGCCTGTGAAAGAGCAAACTGTGATATCCCAAAAAAGCAATTCAGCTATAGGTTGATTACAAGAAGGTGTATTTCACAGCACGTAACCTGGCAGGTGCTCAGTAGCTCTTCGTTAGCAAAGATAAATGCTGGGAAAAAAGTCATATCCCTTCCGATATGCAAAAGCGAGCCTCTGGGCAGGAACACCCTGCTTCCTTTCACACAGGAAACATAACCTTCACCAATAATGTAACTACATGAACACTTTCAGTTCATACGAAGCAGCTCTCTATGAAGGGTCTCTCACTTCATTCAAAAAGCTTGCTCACCTACTCCACAACCACAGTGGAACCACAGAGAACCCCCCACACACCAGACCTCCACAGCCTCCTGCGTATGGCTCAACATATGCATGTGCTGCCCTGTAAAGCGCTAAGCATCCTCAAGTGACAGTGGACATGAAGGAGGCTCCAGGCAACCACCACTTCACACTACTTAGGGCAGAGGCAGATCTTCAGCTAGCGGCAGCGGAATTACACTAACACCAGCAGCACAACAGCCCATGGGCTTGGTAGGCAGGAACAGAAACAACCTCCCCAAAAACCTTGATGTGCATCCAGACCCACCCACAACGAACAGCAGTCACGTCGCTGCAATTCACTGCCATGCAATTTTCAAGGAGGCAGGGGCATGGTCCTGATTACAGTTTTTCTTGGTTCATTTGGAGGGCAGAAAAAAAGGCAGCCTTAAAAAACTGGCAGCCCCTACTTCAGCCATTGTTTTTTAACTGATTTAGATGTAAAATACTGCTGTATCAAGCAATCAGACGAAAGGACGCAAGTTTATGAGAACTAAAAATACCAAAATAATTCTCACCACATTAGCAATTACATCATTTCACCAGAAAGTTTTCATCCAAGCTTCTCTGATGACAGCCAGTCTGCTGTGCTGTAAACATAATATGATAGTAGGCAGTAAAACATGTTTATTTGTTGCAGCTGGCTGCACAAGTCACTGTGGGTTTCATTCTGAACCATCACAGTATGTTATATAGCCATCAACATGACACTGAAGAGTTTACAAAACTGCCTTCTGTCATACTTTATTTTAAATATATTTTCACCCTGATTAAACAAAGGTAATAAATTTTGTTTTTATATACGAGCAATATGCAGATCACACAATAATATATAAAAATTCAAACTAATTTATAGCATAAAGTTTTTAAAGCTACTAGAGCTTTCTCAGACAACCGAATTACAATACCCAACAATAGACTCCAACTATTAGAAGTGGTCATTTCCAAGCATAAATTGTCTTTGGACCTCTTGTACATAAATTATCCATCAAAATGAAAACATCAAAGTATATATTTTAAGCCCTTACTGTGACAGTACTAGTCACAATGTCTTTGAGGCCATACCTAAACTGGAAAATAAATCTGGAAAATTTTCAATTAATAAATAAACATGAAATTCTGTCTTTAAGGGAGCAACTCCAATTGCTGTTAACTATTTACACTCCTGTTTTCATTCTGTTGTCACTTTTTTCATTCAAACACTATAACAACTTAATTTTTTTAACAATGAAAGTGTCTTTGCTCAAATCGGAGAGAAGGGTGGCTTTTCTTAATTACTGAACGGGAAGAAAGACTTAAAGTACCTTCCACATTAAAAATCACACACGTTTCTTTTTATTCAAACAGATGGGACAAATAACTTCAGGCCACGCTCTGCTACCCGTACAGAAGGCTGACTAGCAGCACTACGGAGCAACTTGCTTTGCAGAAAAGGTTTCCAGCTCCAAGGAAATTACTTCCAAGATATGACAACATTCATCAGAATACATCCTTTAATTTTAGTAAAGAAATAATCCTTGAGAAATTTTTCCAGTTAAAATTGATTTGAGTAACCTAAGCTGTGACTTACTGAAGTGTGGGGGGGGTGGGGTGAAAAAATCACTACAAGGTCATGAATAGAGCACGTTGCAATGTTTTCACAGCATTTGCATTATTAAGTTCAATATTCAGATCATTGAACACACACAGATGACTCAGATCCCTGGCCAAACAGACGGCTACATTTTTTTGGGAGGGAAGGGCATAAGGGCGGGGGAGAGAGGGACAAGAGGTCTTGTTTTTCTGTATTACCTGGCAAAAACACTTGAATGTTTACAGAGAGAAGGGTGGCCTATAAAAAAGGAAATTCCCCTATTCCCCACTAACGCACTTTCGTTCTACAGACGTGCCAACACTTCGTTTTAGCTAAGGTTCCTACGCAGGGTTATGCCTTGGTCCCCTCCCACTTGCAAACAGCTGAAGCATGTACTTATTTGCACTTTGAATCCGCGTTTGCTTGCACAGCTGTAACAGCGAGTGAACAACCTGCTCCATGTTTGGCACGGGCTGGAACTTGCACACTTTGCAATAAGGCAACTGCCAGAGGGAGCAGTGACAGGCTGCTAAAGGGGAAAGCAGGCAAGTTTTCCAGCAGTTGGCTGCGCAAAGATCCTATGGCAGGGCAGCATAAAGAACTGTGCAGTAAGAGCACAACTGTGTAAACAGGTTGAGATACAGTTCATCTCACAGCCCATTCTTCTGAGCATCAGACCCAGGTATCAAATTCTGCGCTGTGTCATGAAAAGGTACATTAAGGGCAAAGAGGGCTAAGAAATTGCATATATTCCTGCATCCATTCTCTCTGTGACTACCTAGGCACTACGTTTCTTGTTAGGACGCTATTTGTGCCACTCTTCCCTCAAAAGCAACCATCTCATTGTCAAGAGACCGTTTGCCTTTGGGGAGGCAGAGGCATGTGCTGCTGATCATGTTAATCTGCAGCAACGATCAGAGCTCAAGTATCCGATCAATATCACAAGCCACACACCACCACCATCAAGATGATACGTCTTCACTTATACACAATATATTCTTTTTTTTTTTTTTTTTGAGACAGTAGTCAATCTCTGTTGGATGCACAGACAGCAGGCAAGTGATTTTTAAACCCGGGGTGTGCAGCTGGAAGACTGATACGAGAAAAGGCTATGTATTTCCTATGACCCACAGACCTACATATCAGCTGCTTGTGGGGACATCACTTAACTTTCCTGTTTTACATGTGAATACCCATAAGCACATGAGGATTACTAAAATGAATCTGCATTTTCAAATTAAATCATACGCTCCTATAAAACTGCATGAAATTAAACTGTTCCCTATACTGTGGGAAATAGCTACAAGACATTAAAAACCAGGTATAATTAATATAAGTCTTGTCTAGTGTCTACCACAGACTCTTGAGATGATGAAAATCTTCATGATACAGAAGCAGTGCCTGGGGATTCATGAATTACTGGGTATCTATCTTCTACAGAAAGAAATGTGAATTTAAAGGTAGGGTTTGTGACTTCATGCTCAAGGTTGATGTAATGAGCTCCACACAGTTAATGGTGAGGATTACACAAAAACTGTCTGTGGTTTTACTGGATTTCTGAATGCCAATTAAGAAGTATATTAATGTCATTTCTAACACTAGGGTGGGGTCTGGGTTTATTTTTTCCTTTCCATCATTGTATCAAGCAACTCTCTTTTCAGGACCCTTTTGCAGAGACTCATCTACCCATCCACACGCCATGCAGGGTGAGCCACATCACCTATGAAGATACGTGGGATAAAAGGTTATACAGAAATACATACAAAGTTAATTTATGACTGAACTCTGCTTTACTTTGTTAGGACACAATCTGGTAAGGTAATGATGCGATATAAATATTGCACCTTGAAGACATCAAAAAGTAAGAGATTTCTCAAAGACCAGAATGAAAAGTATTTCTGGTCCTTTAAAATTCCTCCTATAGCTTGCTCTGCTGAAAACATTCCTTTAAAAGACACCATATTCCCACGGAAGCCGTGGGAATATATTTTTCTTTATACAAGAACACTAAGAAAATCAGGTTTCAATTATGCACGTCTACACTGCAGTCTCTGAAAGCAGAGTATATTAGCCTAGAATGAACACCATGTTTACACTGTCACAGGTACCCAGCCAGGCAGTGTTCATTTTAATGGGTACTACCAGTCACTTATAGTCCTTAAAAAACTGACCCTAGTTCTATTCATTCCGTGTACCTACAAGTCCCAACAATGTGAGTGGAAGTTGGAAAGCAGCAGAAACACAACCTCTACGCAGGATCTGGTTCCAGGGAAGGGAGGACAGACTGATTTTTTTTCCTCATGTCACAGTAGATTTGAAAAATGAAGCAAAAAATTACAAGATTCAACACATAACATTTGAGGTTGGAAAAAGAAGGAAACACAATACCACTGCTTCTAACCACCCTAAATTCTTCCTTGCACAACATTGCTCTAAATTCTCAGGTGGTATACATAGCCAAAGCTAGAAGATTTCAGTGTGCAAGGTATTCAAAACAAAAGGAAAACTAACTGAAAGCCTGCTCCTCTTTCATTGTGTATGATTTTTTTGTTCACAAGCACAAATTCAAGATAGATGCAAAATAATTTCCACTACCTGCCAGGAGGGTTTATTGCCTGCAACCACACAGTCTAAATTAGATGGTAGGGCTACGTACGTGAAGGAAAGCTGGGGCACTGCTCAACAGAAACAGCATATCCCCAGGCAGAAAAACCTCACAAGGTGAAGGATGTGGCAACGTCGCTGGCTTGGCTCAAACATCCAGTGACACTATTAATCATTGGTTAAGAGATCCTTACTACCTATGACACAGTCATCTGCAACTTACAACTTTGATTTGCCCCAGCCACTATAGTACAGTCATCCTCAATTACAAGCGACACAACAGCAGCTGCTCCTCCTTTACGCCTCACATGCTTACCAGAAAAAGAAGAAGAAAAAAAAGAAAAAGCTGGCAGTTTTCTCAAGCCAGAAAGTCTATACAGACTTTTTCCTGCATGTTAGCTATATTTTGCTTTTTCTTTTAAATGAGAAAACTGACAAAAAATTGTGCTGCTTTTACTTGCTGTCACAGCCTAGTTCACCAGTTTTGACTATGTATAATTTTTTGAAAGAACACACGTGGCTGAGCTGGCAAGGGAAGTAAAACAGGCCCTACACCTCTCAAAGCTATTGCTACGCGCAGTCCTCTACTGGTGTAAGTAGCCAGGTCACTGAATTTTCCCTGTACTCAGCACAGTTTTCTAGTTCCTGTTCTAGCACAACCCTGAGGGGCCACTGCCCTTGGATAATCTCCTGTGTTGAGCCTGTGCCATTGTGACAGGCTGACGATGTTCTGCCTCTGAAGGTCTCCCTAGCATAAACACTTGCAAAGGTGGTTTAATTGGGAAAGAGGCAACAGCAAAGTACAGATGAACAATGGCAACACTGCAAAATGTGGTGAGGAGGATTTCCGTGAGGACAAGTTATACAGTGCTCAAAATGAATGATGATGCTCATGTTACATTCATGACTGCTACTGAGCTGGAACAGCATCAGGAGCTCGCTGATACAGAAAAGCCCCAGCAGAACGAAAAACTCTGTAGTCTCATAAACTGCATAAAATATGTTTGTAGAGCTATCAAAACTAAATTTCTCCAAGTCCTGACATATTCCATCTCAAGATAATAAGGACCAGTACTGCCACTAAGAACAGAAAATTAGGAAGCAGTAGGAGTATATCTTCTCTCAAGCACCACTAAGATACTTATCTGCTTAGTTAAGCACTAAGTCTTGACTACAAAACACCAAATCATGCATCTTTGGAGGTCCTCTCTTTTTATTAGGCTGTCCGGAATGTAATATGCTGAAAATAGCAGTGTTACAGAGTGTAAGATCAGAAACCTGCAGAAATCAAGTTGGGTCTCTCATGCTTATTTATACATGAGGATGACAGAAGAATGAAACCAAATGTTAACTGCAGGACGTAGTCTGAAGTTCCTTGTCCAGGGCACTGTCAAAAAAACTTCAGGAAACCAGAAGACCGAGGAGGTCCTGGAACTGCAACTCCTGTTACTTTGAAAGAGACATCAAGCAGTCAGATGCACGATTCAACTGACCTTGGAAACAGCTTCCAGAAGGGCATCATCAGGTCTATTACCACAGTCAGTCATTTAATCAACAACAGTTAGCACGCTGACAACAGATTTATTCCCACCTTAGAAGAAAACACCTTTCAAGATCTGCTGCAGGTCGCAGCTCCAGAAGTACCAATCCATTCACATCCACAAAACCAGTGTTTTTCTGGAGCAGTAAAGGCAATACAGTTATTGGTCCATTACCAAAACAGGATGAACCACTAAAACGGAGCCTTGGTCTTCCAATTGATTGCTTATGAATTATTTACAGCTAAGCAGCCTTCAGGCCAAAAATGACAAAAAGCATAACAAACAACATTGCCAGCTTCCCTCTCACGCACAGACAGGTACATCACCCTGTCTACAATTCCCCATCACAGCTCATCATCTGAGCCCAGTAAAAAAAGTTTCCTTCCAAATAGACACCACACAGCTGTACACTACAAGCAATGCCCTGGAGAAGCTACAAGGATGGCAGCAGAGTGACTGATAAAAGTTCTCTCACTTCTCTGCTTCTGTAGACTCCCACAGCAACCAAATTATAAAGACACCAGCGTGTGGTGGCAACCATCTGCATCTTAAACTTTTCAGCGAGATCGATGGTCAGATTGGCCAGTTGTTATGCATAACATCTTCTTAAGGAGCTTCACGTGCACTAGCCTGCCCTCACCAGTCTGCCAATGACAATGCTGGATTCCCACAAAACACACACTGGGACAGCTGCACACACAACATGCTTGAAGCTTACTTTAGATGTTCCTTTCTACAAGGCTGACAATCAAAACATACTAGTGACTCCTGGCTCTTGCTCAGCTTTTGTCAGGCCTTCAAAAGCATCAATCCCCCCGCCAGGAGGAGAAAGAAATCCGTTCGCACAATGTGTGGTTAAGACCTACTGCTGGGCACCACCACAGTGAAACAAGGAGAGAATGTCACCCTATTCTAGCCAGGACCCTCAACAAACCCATGCTTTTAAAAAGTCAACATGCACATCTTCACTGTTTTCAGCCAAACAGTGGTAACTGACACAGCAACTGAGCTATCAATAGGCTTGAAGACGTTTGAAGGCAACAGCCCTTGGGAAGGGAGCAAGCAAGAGAAAGCATAAAACCCTCCAAGACTGGGCTTGAAGAGAATCACACGTATGCATCCCAAATTGGCAGGTCTGCACGGAGCCTGGAATCGCACGTTGCTCTCATCTTTACCCACTGGGACAGATCCCACCACGCTCAGGATGCAGGAGGAATGCGGCTGCACATTTTCAAGGGGCTGATCTACTCTAAACTTCCTGACATCCAGCCCATAACCTGGGCTGGTATTTATCACAGTAAGCACTAACATAAGCAACAGGCAAGCTAAAGCTTTCCAAACGGAAGGAAGAGCGGCAGCAAGGGGAAATCACGGCCCTCATCCCCACACCAGTGGGTACCCGCTGCCAGGGAAGCTTTTCACAAGAAAACTCTGCCCCATGGGGTCACGCGCTGACACTCAGAAAAGGCAGGGGGAAAACTCCCACTGAGCCCAACGCGAGAAAATTCAGGCTCTGACAGAGGAGGAGATATGGCAGATTTCACTACAACAAGCAGCTTGTAGCAGATTTGTATTTAGCTGTTGAACACACATCTGAACAGGACCAGACAGGAAGCAGAAAGAGGTTTTTACACACACATTGCTCCAAAGAAGTCTGATGTAACTCCAATACATTTATAACTACCCACCCACCGTGCATCCTATTTCTTACCATACAATTCTGGCAGACTCAGGGTTTTTTGGTTATTTGTTTATTTGCTTTGAATGAAAACATTGCATTCATCTGCTTTGTAAAATGCAAAGAACTCCAAATGGACTGGCCAATTTTTCATCTGAGTTCCAACACCTTTAATTTTATATACATTATGGAAGACAGCTTTAATTCTATGCAACATCTGTGGTGCAAGTCATCTGCTATACTGGGATTTATCATTTAATTACATATTCACATGCTTCAGGACTACGCAGATTTCACTTAGCTGCTTGGGTGTAATTTCCAGTGTCCTGACCTAGCTCTAGGAAGATTAATTACAGACATTTTTTATATTTTGGAGACAAGCGTGAGAAGTTACCATTTTCTTCCCTAGGACTTGTCATGCCACAACAGACTCAAAAGATCCTTTTTCCTATATGACTGGGGGGGGGGGGGTGTGTTTAAAATAAATAAATAAATAACACTTTGTAGTTAAGGGTGATCGGAGATATCATTATTTAAAGGGCAACAAAATCTAACGAATGAGAAATTATTTCTAGCCATGAATGCTTTAAACCAAATCTAGACATCCACTAAGAATGGACAAAGTTAACAGCAGCACCACATTACAGATGTAGCTAGTGCTGTTCCACTGCCAAGCTCAAAGGTGTTGTGTATCTCCACGCCTGAGGTCCACAACAGACAAACACATGAACAAAACAATGAAAAGTAGGAAGAAACAATCTCACATGGAAAGGAACTTGAAATTTGAGTAAAGAGGGCAGACAAATTTAAATCTCCCAGGTAAGACCTTGATCTCCCCTATAAAGGAACTGCAACACAACGCACTAGTCCCCTCCAGAGATAGGTGCAGGCTTTCCTACACAAAGAAAGCATCTCAGGGCTGAGAAATGAAGCGCTCGGCTCCAGCACTAAGGCCCCCATCACCACACAACAGATAGACTGACACAGCACGAGGGTATCACCTCTTGAGTAACCTGGGTACCACCTAAATGGCTGCTTCAACCATAAAAAGCTGTCGCTGAATAATAAACCTGATGGGACACAGCAGGCAACAAGCATGGAGTGCAAGGAAAAAGAGCAGAGAAAGTTTAAGGAGACAAAGACAGCAGTCAGTTAAGGTGTGAATGGGAACTGATGAGGACAGCTCAAGGCAGGAATCATGGAAACCAGAGGAACGCAGCAAAGGGCAGGGCAAGATGTTTTCAACCATGTGGATGTCTGTTCACTCAAGTCTAACAGCATATGTGTAAAAATTCAAAGTTGAACTCAGGTCAGCTGAACCCAGGCAACCTTCATCTTAATAGAAAATATAGGGGTTTAGATGTTATACAGTATCCAATGAAAAACATGTATGATGTGAGAAACAATTACACATCCTTTTATTAAAAAAAGAAAGACTTCCTCATCTCCTATTAAAGGGCTTTATTCCTATGTGCACTACAGAAATAACTTATTTTTCTCCTCTATTAAACACAATATACAAAGCTACATACTTTCAACAGAATTTCAGACCACTTGCATTATATATAAAGTACCATTCTGTATCAAATGCTGTTTATCGCTTCTCTCTCATTCATATTCTGATCTCCACTTAATTTTCAGTAATCACGGGACTTCATCTCAATCCCATTACAAACTAAGCTTGGTCCCAGCCCATATACTATCCGTGCAACATTCGAGTCTACAGCACCTCGGGAGCCCGTGGTTGTGAACAGTTGTGGGATGCCACACCTTTTGCCCCTTCGTTCTCTTACACTTACGCAGCATAAATCTCAACTATTCAGGTGAAGATTTCATTTGGTCCAAGTGAGGGAGAACTCTGAGCAACCTCCATCACGCTGTTTGTCCAGAGCTGCGAAAGTTTAGGAGCAAGTGCTGATCACACCCACTTATGCTGGAGAGCAAGAATCCCTGCTGCTATAAATACAGCTGTGACTGAAATGCTGAAAACAAAAGAAATCACCCCAGGCCTTGCCTGCCAGTTAGGATCTGGCCACTGAACGCAGAGAAAAGACTCCGGGCAAGGCCTTCGCGGAGCTGCTGACCGCTCAGGTACCCGCGAGAGCTCGGAGTTCAGCTGGGGCCACGGGATGCTCTGAAACTCATCCAGTCGGGAAGCCACAGCACTCGTGAGTATCTCCCTCTCTACACGTTACAGGCGCACAAATTCACACGTGTATTTATAACACGAGGTGAATACCAAACCTAATTTTACTTCCAACTAGTTTCCAAACACTTGGGGTTTTTTTGCCTTTTTTTTTTATTAATCAGTGTTCCCTTATGGGAACTGCCCGGCATAGGGCACATACCGAGGAGGGCAACTTGTAGCCCTTCACCAAGCGCAGGTAGCCCCGCGGTTCGAGGTGGCCCTGCTCCCCACCGCAGCTCGCCACCTGCTCGGGCGGCAGCGGGAGCCCGGCCCGGCCCGGGTCGCTCCACTCACCCAGAAGAGGAGGTTGAGGGCGTAGAGCAGGCAGCGAAGGCACTTCACCGAGTCCTCCCTGGCCATGGCGAGCCCTCGCGGGAGACAGCCCCATCCTCTCACCACATCCTCCCTCCCGAGGCCGGGCCGCCAGCGCCCTGCAGGGGAAGAAGCGGAGAGGAGCCGGGCGAGTCCCCCTTTGCCGAGGAAGAACCGGCGCGCAGGTGGAGGCGGCGGAGCCGCCCCGAGCTGCAGGTCGGCCCCGCACCGTCCGAGCCCCGCGGCGACCCCCGCGGCGCCCACCGGCCGCCCACCCCCGGCAGCCCCCCTTCTCCTCCCGCCCCGCCCGCCGCTCCCGGAGATGCTGACGGGCCGCACTTTTTCTTTTTTTTTTTAATAAAAATAATAAAACCGTGGCAAAGGGAAAAGCCGCGGGCCGCCCCGGGAGCAGAGGGCAGCGGAGGCGCGGCCCGGGATCGCCAGCCCCCTCCCCGCTGCCCCGGGGGGAGCGGCCGGGGGACAGCGGTCACTTACCGCCCGGGCGCCCCCCTCACTCACTTGCTCCGGCGAGGACTCATGGGGACGGGGAGGGGCAGCGCAGCGCGGAGCCGCAGCGCCCATGCCCGGCAGTACAGGGCGCTAAGGGGAAGGTCCCGGCGGCCGCCCCCGGCCCCCTCCGCCCCCGCCCGCGGCGCCCCGCTCCGCTGCGCTCCGCCGAGCCCGGCGGCGGCCAGCTGCACCGGCGCCCCCGCGCATGCGCCGCCGCCCGCGCCCGCCGCCCGCCGGGTCCTAGCGCCGACGCCCCGCCCGCCCCGTCAGGGTGAGGGAGGCCGTGTGCCGTGCGGGGCCTGGTCCACTGACGGGGAGGAGGAGGGGAGCGGCGGCGTTTCTACCGCTCGCCGACTGTGGAAAAGTACCTGAGTGGACGTGACAGCTCGGGGCATGCTCGAATTTCGGTGGGAGAGGCGGCAGGTTTCCTTCAGGGTAGTGGCGCCCGCCTGGGTGGTTTTGGCTGCTGGCCTGTGGGCAGAGCCCGGAGGGGGCATCCCCACAAACGCGTTCCCCACTGACAGACACACTCAAAACCTCAGCTATGGTGAAGCTTGGGGGTTAGTTTGCTTTTTTTTCCTACAGGGGAGACGTTAAGCAATGGGTTCAGACAAGCTGAAGCACGCGAAACCTCCGTTTTGTGGCGTCTTGGCCCAGAGCGGCAGATACCTCAGAAAACATGGCGGGCGTTCGCAAGACTTCACAGGTGTTTCACCAGCTTTCAGCGCAGTTGCCTCAGAAATTAAACCCTGCTGACACCAAACCCAAACATGGTCATGGAGAACCTGGCACCCGCTCCCCACCGCTAAACAGCAAATTTAGAAGTACAACCATACTGGAAATAAATTATTCCAGAAATGGCCAAAATCTTCAGTTATTATTTAGGCCAAACAGCCATTGATTTGCCCCATACTGTGCGTAGTACCTACAGATGCCACAACTAAACGGGAAAAGTCATCCTGTCTCTGAAACCTGTTGTGAAAAGTGTGTGTGGATCTGGTGACTGGGGTGGTAATTTCCTACTGACGTCTGTATTTTTTCAACACACATACATATATATATCTCCATATTTCAAAAGGAAGAATTATAGTTTAAGACACAGAGTCATATGCAGATTAGCAAAGAATTTTCCATGAATACATATACAGGTGTTGCAGTGCCACCATCACAAAAATTAGAAGAAAATAGGCTGAAAAATGTTTCTTAACTAGAAGAGGAAAATGGTCTTCAGTACCTGTTGTATAAAGACTGTTTTAACAACTGCTAGTGAAAGCTGAGAAAGGAAAAAGAATGTAATGGACAAAATCTAGCTCTTGTGAGGCCAAAGAAAAATCTGTTTCTTGAAGCACTAGAAACAATGACTTGAAAAAACAGGCAAACTCCAGATATTCAAATGCTTATCACTGAGGCTGCTGGTGGGATCTCACTTCAGCTTTAATTTCCATGATTTCATGCCATTAGTAATGAATCAAGGCAGACACATTCTTCAGGTGTATTTATCCTTCCTTAAAAAGAAAGTAAAATGGACATGGATGGACATAAAACCCCATGCAAAGGCATTTTATGCCAAATTTGAAGAAGTGAAAATGGTAATAAATTTGAAAGGACTCAAGAATGTTGCAGAAATGTGGTGTGTGAAGATTTTTCTTCCTTGAAATTTGCTAAGCTTTAACTGCTATTTTGATCCTCTTTTCTGGAATCAAGAGCCCCTCCGGGAAGTGTAGTATGCCACATTTCCAGTCTTCAGTCAATATTGCTAATTCCATACCTAAATAAGGCAAACTGAGCTAAAACAGATACTGTTAAAAGGTGACATTGTACATTCGTTGTGCTGTTTACATACCATTCATTCCTCTTATTACTGAAGACTTCACATGAACACAGTCAGCGAGACAGATCTTGAACAGGTACAGCATTTTCAGTGAACCCATGCCAGTTTACAAAAAAAGTGTCAGTTTACAGCTGAGCTCCAGCCTTGACTGAGGACACTACAGTCTGCTATAAACTAAATTAAAAATAATTGAGGTTGTGCTTGTGTTCTTGATTGTTCCGTGGGAGAGAACAAATTACCTGAGCAAGGTTTTATAAAAAAGGCACTACAAAAATATTCAATTATCTTCCACCCAGTGATTTGTCTTTAAACATGCCTAAAATAGCAAATGAGAAGTTCTCGTACTTGTTTCAGATATTTTTTGGCTTAGAGCTGAACTATTCCTAGTGCATAAGGAATTTGAGGAGAGGAAAAATAAAACCATTCTCTTAGACCTTGTACTTGTTAAAAATCCTACTAAAAATGACTCTTCAAGATTTTCTGTCTCTGAGTTTCCTTTCTTTGAGGTCTTTGGTCATAAGATGCTCTCAGACTAATTTTTTAAAATTCTGTTACAATAACTGCATCACAAACTTAAAGAGGATCCCTTAGTTGGTCAAAGAAATTTTCTGTCCTTTTGCTGTTAGCTAAATCAATATTTGTTCAGAAGAGATTTTGCTCGAAACCTAAAGAAAACAGGTCCTATTTAGGAATGTCTGCCAAATGCTATAGGGTCCAGAGAACGGTCCCTTTGGAATACTGCTTTCTACCAGGCTGTCAAACTTTGTGAAATTTCCGTGATGTCAACACTGGGAAAGAAATACACAGAAAGTTCCCATGCATTCAAAACAGTAACTAAACTGGAAGTATTAGCTGATCACCCAAAAAAATATCAGGGAAGCTACTATGCTGCTTCAGTACAGGCTTTTTTGTTTTCCTTTAAACTAAATGCTTCAGATTTTATTTAGGACAAGACAAGAGGATAGTCATATGTATAATTTTTTGAAATCGAAGTTTGCTTTTAGCAAGTAATGCTTCTTTAATGTGTAGCACAGAGGCTTATGAGGATGGAAACTATTGAAGCCTTCTGGATTGGTATTGTTTGCTTGGATTCTCCAGTGTCTAATAAACTGCAAATTGTGAAGCTTTTTTTCTGTGACAGGGCATCTACAATAGCTTTGTAATATGAATTCTGTTGACTTAAATAAAGTGTTCATGATACAGCCTTTCCATCAGTGTCAGAGGAGGGGGATGGAAATACCAATAACTCTAATAATCTTTTTTTCCTCCACTTAACTGCCTATTTTAATTTGATATATGGAAACTTAATATCGGTAAGCTAGCTCCTCTTTGTCAAACGTGCTTGAAATTGGCCAACAGGTTCAAAGGCTATTAGAAGAGTGTGGATTGACAGATATATGTCTGCATGAATACTACAGTATGATCTCATGAGCCTTTCTTCATGAGGAAACTGAACTAAAAGGGAGTAGATATTAAAGACATCCATCCAGCACATAGCTGCAAGTGTCTTTAATTTAAACTGCATGAGTAGGCTGATCAAGTGGAATAGCATTAGACATGCGTGTAAATTTATAGGTGATAATTACCTGATACTTGATAGCAGGAAATTTTGTCACTGAAAAAGTACTCAGTTAAAGTAGTGTCTTTCTAGACGCTGCTATAACATTTAAAATTATTCAGATGTCATGTGGATGTGCTTTGGCACATATTCATTTAATTCTGTGTGGTATCATTCAACTCAGGCTACTCCAATGAGCAAATTGTTCATGCACAAATTTCTTTACAAGATAGTAAATACATAAATAGCCAACACTGATCTCTGAGGTTGGATTTCTGAAGCTAGCTGGTGGCGCGTCAGTGTCTCAAGTAGGCATCTTACCACTTGGTTTTGCTTTCTCAGTGTGTTTCTTGATTGTAATGGTATTCCGTACTTTGGTCTGTCTGATTAGCTTAGCTTTTTCTCAGCTTTGCTCCTGGTGTGTCTGCTCCTCAGCCTACACCCAGACTTCCTTAGTTTCCTTCCCTTTGCTCCTTGAGCCTTTTACTCTAGAGCCCTTCTGTCCGTGTTTCCCTTTTTCTGCTCTTTGCTTGGTACACTGCTTAAACTTCTCCAGGGTCTGGTTTGCCTTGCTTTTAAACGTGGTTCTTGCCTGGTCCTCAGCACTGGTTATGACTGTCTGCCCTATCAATATCCCTCCCTGACGACAGCATTAATGTCAAGGGCAGGATGGAGGTTTGTCTAAGAACAAAATTCTCAAACAAATATCCACCTATAAAACTGAAGCTGTACCAATTGGCTCAGGAATAACCTGTCTGGTAAATGCATGTTTGTAGCAGGATCCAGCATTGCTCAGGACCATGAGGTAAAAGTGCCCTTCTTTCTTTTGAAATAAAGACATCAGGAAACACCAGCTTCTTCCAGTTTTTAAACCCTTGTTTTACTTAAACATGAAAGCAACAGTCTGGAATAAGGTAGCACTTGAAATAAATAAAATACAGAAGATTACGAGAGTAAAATCATAGTCTTGAAAACAATCTGGCTTAATGGGCTCTTGCAAAAGGACTTCCCTGCTTCCTAGTTCAGCAACTTTCCGTGGCTCCCTGAATTGAAATAACACCTCAGCAGATCTTTTTTTCTGGGACTCTATGGCAATTTTCCTTTTCTCCATCATTTCAGAGGCTTTGCTGCAGATCTGCTCTCCTCTCCCCTCATCAATCTTTTAATTTAAGCCCAAGACAGATAAATCCCTGAGCAATGTGGTCTGACCTCACAGTTAGTCCCTTCCACCCTGAGTTACCCTCTAAGCCTATGTTTCTACTTCGTTCTTCTCTGTCTCCCATCCCGGCCATTGGTGTCCCTCGAGAAGCTCCTCTGGGGCATCCTTTGGCTAGGGAGCAATTCTCCTCTTTCTTCCTTAACTAGAGGACAGCAGCAGCAGCGACAAGGCAAACAGCCTTCCTCTTCACAGCCAGCAAAGCTTTTCTTACCAAAACGCACAATATGTATAATTCATGCACCGTACATTTTGAAAAACAACCAAAGAGTTATAACAGCCATCATAACGTGTTTCAATGCTTCTCTGTGAAGATGAATATGGATATAAGTACAGATGAGCATGGATTCGTCAAGGTCAGGACATCTGGAACAAGAAAAAGAATGGAGAGAAACAATAATACACATTAAAAATATGAGAACAATATACCATATAGCAGCTGTAAAAATGAAAAATGAGAAGATTCAAATTTGCTCTTAATACTAAGTGAAAAAGAACAACTCACATTTTTCAGTCTTTATTTACTTTGTTTTTTTAAAGAGCATAAAAATGCATAAAAAACTGCATGTCAAACAAATGATGTGAGAACCAAATTCAGCTGGAAAAATATGTCCTTGATATCAAAATTAATATGTTAGGAATAACAAAAACAATGCATCCAATAATCAGAAACAGATGAATCTGGCTCTGTGATTTCTAGGTCAACAGTCTTGAGATGTGCTACACAAGCCAGGAGATGAGAATCCTCAGTAGGGGTGCACATCAGCTCATTAGGAGTTAACTCCCTGTTAGGACAGTCTGGAAATCCCATCCATTCCAGAAAATATGCACAGCCAGTGAGAGATGGAAGGTTGCTACCAGAGCCAATCGCTAAAAGTATTTAAGCAGACAGTATAACTGTGAATTTCTTAGAAGCAAGCAAGAAAATGTCATGTGGTCAGCAAGCCATGTGTCATAGAGCTCAGGAAAAAGAATACTTTATGGATTTAAAAGAGCAGTGCTCTGTAAAGCGGCTCCCAAGGTGAGCCCAGATAGAGGACCTAAAAAATACGGAGTTGGATTGTTTTATCCCTGCCACAGAATGATTTTCTTTGCTATTTATTCTAGGAGTCTTCCCAGTGCCTGTTGTTCTTTGTCTTATTCCCCTCTCCGTAAGTATGGATTTCAGTTCAACAGAAAGATCTTGCCTACACTAAAAGACACAATTTGAAAAATCTGCTATATTGTTTTCTGGTGGCTTTTCTTCAATATATGGTGCCTGATGTTATAATGGGAGTCACAGAGTTTTTGCTAGACATTTTCTTCTAGTTAAATTCCATAAGGAGGCATCCAGGATTTGTAACTGCTCCAGAAACGAGAAAAGGCACAGGGATCTTCAGAGTCCTGTTTATTATAGTCCGCAATCCCTTTTCAGGCACAACAGGGGATTTTACATGAGCAAAGAGCACATTTTAAGTGTCTGTGATGTGCCCGTAGCACTGCTAGTTGTCAAGGTTGCGTGACACTTCTTATCATAAAGCCGTGGTGCCATAGGGAAATAGGAGGGAGATCTCGCCACTAGGCAGTAGCTGCTTTGGAGAACTGGAGTCAGTCTGCACTGCTGAGTCCCTGTGTGGCACGTTCCTTTAATCACATTTTTCCCAGGTGGTTATTTTGTTCTCTGTTTTCATTGTCCAGCTTCAGGTCCCACAGGCTGATTTGCCGAAATGTTTAAACATTCACAACTGTATCTGAAGCTACTGGGAACTACCCTTTGAAAATATGACATGTTACCCATTGTGAACTACTCAAATGGATCAGCCTGAGTTCTCAGATACTTGTATCATACAGCCTGTAGGCTGGAGATGATAAAACTCTGTCCTTTCAGGGCAAGTGTTGTGGAGAGGAATGTTTTTGAAATATCTATGTGCTATGAGAGCCACTGAACAGGCCAGCAGGAAATGTGTGGCTGTCCTCACAGCTGAGGCTCAATAGTAAACAGACCACACATGGAATGAGGCTAAAAGAATACACTAAAAAGCTCATTCTTTGCACATAATGAAGCAAGGGTCAAGGGGAAAAATGTGTATGATCATATAACTAAAGCCGGCATCATAATTTAATAAGGGATTATAGATTCACAGACATCTTTAACTCTGACACTTCCTTATTTTTCAGTGCTTGATAAATTATCTCTTAGGGCAGTTTTTCTTTGGGGAGGTCAGGGTGAATATGAAATAGGTTTCTGGAAAAGATTCCCTTGCTAGCTAAGGTGAATGTGCTGCTCTGCACATAGTTGCTCTGCAGTACAGAGCTGCTGTCACACCCTGTTATTCCATCTAATTACGCGTACCCTTATGGGATTATCTTCTGTAATAGAGGTCCCAGGTCTGAAACGTGTGACAATCAGAGCTCAGCTCTGATTAAGAATTAGCAGAGAACTTTACTAGAGACAATCTGGTGTTGCAAAGCACTAGAAGAACACTTAAGTAACCATCAATTTCCTTGTGGCCTTACAGGGAGGAGAGAAGTATTCTCCTTCTTCCCATTTCTTTCACCTTCTTCCTTTTTCTCCTTATCCTTCTTTTTGTCTCTACTTTTTTCTTTCTCCTCTTCTAAGTATTCTCTGCAGCTAACTTGTTTTTCCTCCTAAGTTTCTGTCACTTGTTCAGATTCTTCTCTGCATTGAGATTGTCATCCAGGAGCCACATAAAGAAGTGTCTGAGGTGACAGCTGTGTCTGGATCACTTACACCGAAGTCTTATGATGACAAAGCCTGGAGCTGTGATGCGTCAGATGCCTTAACACAAATGGTGTTCCCTTCTCCTTGGATCTGAAAGCCCCCCGGGCTGGCTCACAGTTTCCATGAAAATTGCTGCTGAAACTGTCGTTGGAGGCTTGAGTGTGATGCAGGAGAAAGCAGGACACAGAAATGACAGAGATGAGTGGAAATTCAAAGACATGAAGAACAGGCAAGATAAAAGAGCATGTAAAAATCTGGAGAAAGATGGAGGGATGTGAGGCTTTAAAAAGAAAAAAAGGTGTATGAAGTCATCTGAACTATATATTACTTTGCTATTATTATAAAGCCTGGCAGGAAAAGTGGAGTGAAGATGCTTTAGACTGAAGCTCTTCAGAGAAGAAAAGAAAAGTTGTCTGGCTGCAGTTTTCTTCATTTCTTCAGTCTTTTTCCATGTTAGAAGACACAGATTTTTACGATGACTTTTTAACCCTGATGTGTCATGATTAGATCTATATTGGACAAAGGTACATGCCTGCCAAGATACTTATCTAAACAGAAAAAATATAGGAGGCATGGAAAGTCTTTATGAGAAGGATGCTTCTCAAAGTGTCATTTATTTTACTGAATATGTGGAATTGTCAAGTGACAGGTTTTAATTGCTTTGAAGTTATGTGCGGAAGAAATGAACATATTTAGGTATCTAAGCCAAAACTGTTTTTCTCACCAGAATGATGAGTGAGACTAGGGTTACTGCCATATTTTTCCTTCACGTTGTAATCAGTCTCACATTTCTGCAGCATGAAGGAGTCTTCATGTGAGAAAATAGGCTAATACCATGGGAGTCAGGAAGTAACTACTCTTAGTTGAAGTCGGAATCAGAAATGATCTTTCATGGGACGGAGGGTGACTGTGATTTTCTCACCATTTTTTTTCTACTTCCTGTATATTATCTGGAGTAGGTTCTTGTGCCCTAGATCTGAGCCATCTCTGTGCTAGTTTTTTGTAGGTGGTGCTCAGCATAGGCTCTGATTTTTCCTTGGAGCCTCTATATGCTTGCTGCAAGACAAACAGCAATGCTTCATAAATATATACAGCAGACTCATTGTACAGCTTCCTTGGAACACAAAACCTCATTATTTTCACAAGTTCTTGTAATTCTCAAGTATTTTGAATTTTAAGTTGGCAGATGAGAATGTATGGCATTTATTTGTTAAAATTCCACCATAAAGAGCTCTTTATAATACCTTTCATGAATGTAGCCCATTTTTCAAGTGGGTGATTTAGCTGCTTGTCATGTAAACAATGTGTTATTGAAATGTCAATGTGTTACTCCCATGGACCAAACAGCCTGGGGAGGGAGAGTGCTGGGTTTGCGATGCAGACGTAAGCAGGCAGAACTGGACTGCCACTCAGTGGTGCTGGAGATCATCAGTACTTGTGCCACTACTCGTTGGTACTGACATGGCTGAACACAGCTACATAATCAACCAGAGAAGATAAACTGGTCACAAACAGGGGCGCAGAAATGCTATACAACTTTAGTATAACATCCTAGCAATGCCAGAGTGATTATAAATAGACTTTAGAGTAGGAACCCAAAGCCATAAAGCTCAATTTCATCCGACACTAAAACACCATTATCAAAGAGAATTGTCTGTTCTGATCTATCGCATCAGTGACTTGGACACTTACCTACTGTCATTCATCCATGATTTTCAATGCAAGGTGTTAAAATGACATTGCAGTCTTGGTGTATTGTTTATCAAAGAGCTCTTACTTCAGTACTACAGCATTGGGATGCTTTTGATAGCTATGACATGCCTTAGCTTAAACCATGTTCTCTGTTTGCATCACGCTAGTATGCATCAACTCTTCTTTTTCAGGATCAAAGGATATCTTACGGCACATCAGAAACTCATTAAATCTGTATTTGTAAATAAAGCATTTGTTCCACAGCACCAGGTGTCCTTGAACCACTACAATGAACAGCTCTGCAGGACGTGTCCTAAATGTACTCAAGGCTCCACTGAACGATGAAAATGTGGCTTGTCTGTTAAGTGTCTTGGGAACAACTTGTTACGGCCTATAAAGCAGTAGAAAAAGTGCACACAATGGTATTTCCAGAACTGAAACACAAATCTAATTACACTCCATCAAATGGCTTATTTGAGACTGAAAAATTGCTGGACTGATTACAAAGTTTGCTTTATAGATTAATAGGCTAGTTTAATAGCCATAGGTCTCATTGTGTATGAACTACTGCTTTATGCACTTTGTTGTACAGATATTAATTGCTTTGGCTTTTGGCTTTTATGTAAAATATGTCTGTATTGCTGCTACTTTTGCAAATGAGACCTGCCTCAAGTAACGTTTTTAGCCTGAGATTTGCATTTTATTTTTTTCAAATTAATGAAAAATAAGTCAATCTGCTTTGCAAGTCAGAATTCATTTTCAGCTTTATCAGCAGCTAAATACCCAGACTGATATTCATGCTTCATAATTATTGAAAAACATTTAATTCAATCCAGTAAGATTTTAAAAAATGGAAGCAGAACAAATTATACACATAGCAGTATTTTATACACAAAACTGATTAAAATAAAATACTAATAAACCACCTTCTGGGGACATTTTACACTTGTAAGGAGGTAGTGGATCTGGCAGACAAGCGAAAAGAACTTCTGTCTGTGTCACATCATGACAACAACTTCTTGGTATTGATGCTAAAATGATTAGGGCTAGTCACAGCCTCGCACTGCACACACCTACTGGGCTGCAAGGCATGCTTTCCTCCTTCACCAGTTTCTGGTGCTTGGGGTGGCAGTTTTCACTCCAGTAGATTTGACCGTGATTTCATAAAAAAATCTCCATAGCCTATAAAATTCCTGTCCTACCTTATAACAAACTACAATGACAATGATTTTTTTGTGCAATTCATCCTTTTTATTTATAAAGCCATATCAACTGATGAGTCTACAACCTTGTCAAAATCTAATGCCAGGTGTTATGTTTGACTTTCGAAGAAGCCAAGAGAAGCACAGAACCTTTTCTTGAGGGGTGAAAGCTGCACTGGCAACAAATTTGAGAATTCCAGAGGTAAAGGGAAGTGACTGGGTGGAAGTGCAATTTCAAGACTAGAATAAGACATTTTAATTTCTTAAGTATGAAGGAAACTGCATTTCTGATTTTGACCACTCATTTGACCTCTTTCCTCCTTCTAGCTTTGACATATTTTTTTTATTTTCTTTTCTGAAGTGATTGCTCTTCTTACAAAAATGTCCATTTAGTTTAGCTTTCTCTTCATTAAAAACTGATGTGTCTAGGAGATTGCCATCCCAACTATTTTCGAGTAGCCACCATTGTTTCCTACATGCTTACTGGCTATGTGTTGCCCTTTCATGAGTCACCATGACTTTGCAGGCTTCTCTCCTTCACAATCTTCTCTCATTTCTATTTCTTGCACTACTCATCTGCCCTATTCCCTCTCTTCTCTTTCTTACCCATAAATCTTTATCTTTCTTTGCCCCATTGTCCAGAGATAGATCATTTTTAACAGCACTTTCCTTTTACTTTGTGCAGTGTGAATTCTGCTAGACAAATCTTAAGGCTACTTGTAGGTCCTCACTGTAAGCTTTTCCATGCTTCCTTTATTTCTCATACTGACATCTCATGTACTCTGTCTTTAGTTTTCAGCAGGTCATCTAATTCTTTCATTTTCTTATAAGCGTTCCTCAGTAAAACTTCGCTTCTACCACCTGATGTAAGTGAAATCCATTTCTTGAAAATTCTTCCCTGCCCATTTGGAGTCCACACTGTTTCCTTCCTTCTCTGAAATCATGAGATGATTCATCTGCAGCTGGGACTGAACAGAATTTTTCATATCATCACATATGATGTGTTAAGAATGTACTTTACTTAGCTCCACAGGAAAAAAGAAACCTCCCACTCTGCTCAAATAAGAAAACAAAAGTTTACGTGGCTGAACAACAAAGATGGAGTTCTGTGTGACATGATCATAGTTTAAATGTGTATCTATATGCTTAAGTTGTGTTGGTGTTTTTTCATGCTATTGTCAGTCTTAAGTCTTGTCAGTTAAGCTCAACATGAGCCGGCAATGTGCACTTGGAGCCCAGAAGGCCAGCCGCATCCTGGGCTACATCAAAAGAAGCGTGGCCAGCAGGACGAGGGAGGTGATTCTGCCCCTCTACTCCACTCTGGTGAGACCCCACCTGGAGTACTGTGTCCAGCTCTGGAGCCCTCAGCACAAGAAGGACATGGACCTGTTGGAGTGGGTCCAGAGGAAGGCCACAAAAATGATCAGAGGGCTGGAACTCCTATGCTATGAGGACAGGCTGAGAGAGTTGGGATTCAGCCTGGAGAAGAGAAAGCTCCGGGGAGACCTTATAGAAGCCTTTCAGTACCTGAAGGGAGCCTACAGGAAAGGTGGGCAGGGACCTTTCATCAGGGAGTGCAGTGATAGGATGAGGGGTAACAGTTTTGAACTAAAAGAGGGGAGATTTAGATTAGATATTAGGAAGAAATTCTTTACTGTGAGGGTGGTGAGACACTGGAAGAGGTTTCACAGGGAAGTTGTGGATGCCCCATCCCTGGAAGTGTTCAAGGCCAGGCTGGATGGGGCTTTGAGCAGCCTGGTCTAGTGGGAGGTGTCCCTGCCCATGGCACGGGGGTGGGAACAGGATGATCTTTAAGGTCCCTTCCAACCCAAACCATTTGATGATTCTGTGATTCTAATCTGTGGTTAAATATAACATATATTCTTAGCAACTGTATGTTGTACTCTTAAACATTGACATATTTTTTCACCATTGCTTGTTAGTCTTTTCTAAATCTGAGAGCATAAAGCTTTAAAAATATTTTGCTAATTCTTTTATTCAATAAGCTTGAATGATAAAATTAAAAAAAAGTATTGATCTGATTTACGTTAAGTACATTTGACACATTTGTCCAGTCATCACTGTTGTTAGAAAAGAGCTTTTCTTTATGTACAGCATTATACCAGGTACATTTTCTATTTCCTTTGAGAACATCTTATAATACAAAGAATGAAATAAAAGCTCTTTCATATGGTGAAATTTATCTTCAAAGAAGGAAGCATTGTTTGATAGAGGTCTTAATGTGACAGAATAGTGGCTGCGCTCAACTGACAAGTATCCACAGGTTCTGTGGTGTCTTGAGTCCCCTCCCAAACTACCCATTCTCCTTTATTCCATAAAACACTGCGTGGCACCAGGGATGGACCTTTTATGGGATGACCATTACTTATGGAGTGCTTAAAGTCTCCATTGGGAGACTTGTCTGCCTTACAATATCTTCCCAAGGTATGTAGATAAAGTACATACATGTTTTGTCCATTACTTGTCTTTTTTATACAAGTAATAATAGGAAAAAAAGGAATTTTTCACTACAACAGGACGGCAATGCCTGAAAAGTTGCGCAAGTGAAGCGTATCATCCTTCAGCCCACAGATTTGTTATGTTCCATGTTCAGTTGATGTTGAACAGAGAAAAATATGTGGAACATACGGAAAAATTGAAGGTGATTAAGATAAAGCTATTCTGAAGACTGATTTTGCCATTCAATAGTGTTGTTTCCATGGTAACTCCTGCATCACATGGCACCTGTGTACACGATGCAAACACATTTCTTAAAGTTACACAAATGCTAACAGGAAGGGCAAACTTCTGTGATTCTTTTACCAGTGTGGAGTATTTTATTTCCATTACAAACACAGAATTTTCCCTAATTCACTGGGTACTTCAGATGTGACATTGTAAACAAAGTATTATTCGTAAGTGAAAAACATGTAATACTTAAAGATGAAAAAAAAAGGCTTTATGAGGAAGGAGAGCAGTGGGTTAAAGGGACAGCTGGTGCGTGTGTGTTACCCGATATGGGAGTTCTGCTCTCTGTTACTATTTTGTTACTGCTGTGGCAAGGCAGCAAATGATAGCTACTAGTAATTCACTGAATAAGGCACGTGTATCGTCCAGCTGTATCCATGCCTTCAGCCTTCCTGTGAACAGACTGAAGAATAGAGTCTCCACAGAAAATACGTTAGAACTCGCCAGAGTGAGGAGGCTGGTAGGATTCTACAGAAATTACATTAAAACTTATGGAATGTATCTGAGTATGTGTCCTTTTACTTTTTGACATTATCTTACAAGATTCTATAACGTGACTATTACTTCCTAATGAAATCTGTAGGATAAATAAAAAATATAACAAAGTTATAACATTCCGTTAAATTCTGTACGTTTACCTTTATGATGTTCTCTTTGCCCTTTTTCAATGCTGTCTTATAAAAATCTTACATAAAACCACATAGATGCCTCCACTGAAAATATGCATACTTTTCTTTTCCTATCACTTTCTAATTCTGAATCTCTAAGTATATATTGTGTGGACTGAAATGAGATATGCGAGGACAAATAAATGGCAAATATTATGAACAAGATCTGACTACTATTGCCAAAATAACACGTGTGTATATATATGGATTCACACACATATGCATATACATATATGGAGTGGATGTGTGTTTGGAAGGGGGTGATTAAAATTCAAATCTGAGTGGGTGATTAAAGCTGAAATCTCCACCAGATGACAATGTTTGTCCTCGATCAAATATGCTGGTTTTGAACTAAAAATATGTCTAATATATTGATTCTTAATAATGAATAAATTCTTACATTTCTAAAACAGGCAGCAGGCACGGAGCACCTCCAGACTGCACCTTAATTGTATGTGATGCTAGATACAAAGGTGCTTAGCTGTGGCTACTACAAATTTTGCAGGGCCCTGTAAAGTCTCTGAAGACTTACCTGACCTGCACTTGTCTTCTTTTAAAAAGCTTGATGTGACCATATCACTTGCTGCTTATGCTCTACATCTAACAAAATGGGCCTGTATTTTTGAAAGGAAGCACCAAGGAATGATTACACATTAGCTTTATATAGTTAACACTGCATAGGTGTATTATGTTTTCACTTATCTATATAATAACTTTCAGTCCTAGCATGATAATTTAATCTTCTCTCCATTCTGTTCTAGCTTCTTCCAAACACTGTCCCATTTGGCACAGAAACTTCCAGTTCTCTGTTGGAAACCAAATATTTTTCTTTCCAGGGGCAGACATTCTTCAGTCAAGTTCAACTGAGTGGCCCACAAGGGAGCTCTCTCTGTTGTCCAAGCTAGAAAGATACATTTATGAGCCAGCATCAGTAAATAAAGAAGGCAAGTTACATCTGTCCTCCAGCACTTGAGGTCACTGAGCAATTCCAGAATCATAAGTCACCGATTCAATGGAATTTCCCATTCAAATGATTAGGGCACATTAGACCATATCACAAGCCAAAACACTGGATTCTTAGTGCATTCCCATTAAAAAAAAATGCTATGAAACAGGTTTTTCTGTATGGCATCTCCTACAGAAATTTTCTGCAATACTGTGAAAGAGTATGGAGAGGTTAAGAGAGAGAAATTCTTTGACTATGAAATATCCTGTGCCTTTTAATGAACCCTGCAGCCTACAGTGAGCCATATACCTGGTATGAGCCCAGACCAGTTAGAGAATTCCTTCATTGTCTAAAATAGGGGGACGCAGCAGGGGCAAGGAGAGGTGCCGGGGAGGGCCCATGAGAAAGCAGCCCCCCATAAGGGCGTGCTGACAAGGGCCCAGAAGGTAATTCCTGTGAACAGCCAGAATGTGCTCCAGCCCCAAGGGTTAGCTGCAGACCCTGCCAGTTACGGGGTTCAGCAGGGATGAGAAAATAAAAGTAGAAAATGAGAGCTTCTTGGTGGGAAGAGCGTGGTTTTATTCTGTGGTGCTGCTTACCGGGTGCCATACTGTATGAGAAATATGATAGAGGTCATTTTAGCTAAACAAATGTGTAATTGATTATCCAGTCATTGCATGTCACTACACAGAAAATAAATGCATTGCTCCGAGATCTAACATTTATTCATATATAAGACCGTATGAATTAAAAAAATGCAATTATAAAGCACTGCAGTCTATTCTTGTAAATTGCCTGTTGTAATTTTAGCTCTAGACAACACTGACAAATTACAGTCCTCATCTCAAGGATAGGAGATGCATTGCATAATGCAGATCTATAGTGTTTAGAACCATTAATCATCAAGTTCTGGCAGCACCGTTTGTGTTAATCCTATTTACAAAAGAAGAGACCTGCTAAGACATACTATTTTAGGCTTTTCTTCCTCCAGTAAATATTCTTTAGAGGCAAACATTTGTAACCTGAATTTATGTTTAGCCTCAAAATGGAAAAACTGCCCAGACATAATCACAGCAAAGAAATGTTGTCATCCATGATAAAAAAGAATTAAGACCTATTTCTATTTTTACCAAATACTTAACCTGTTACTATGTTAATTAGCTGATAAATGTTAGAAAGTTACAATGTTGTGTTCATAGAATCATAGAATGGTTTAGGTTGGAAGGGACCTTAAAGATCATCCAGTTCCCACCCCCCTGCCATGGGCAGGGACACCTCCCACTAGACCAGGCTGCTCAAAGCCCCATCCAGCCTGGCCTTGAACACTTCCAGGGATGGGGCAGCCACAGCTTCTCTGGGCAGCCTGTGCCAGTGCCTCACCACCCTCAGACTAAAGAATTTCTTCCTGATATCTAATCTAAATCTCCCTCTTTTGGTTCAAAACTGTTACCTCTCGTCCTATCGCTCCAATCCTTCCCCATCTTTCTTATAGGCCCCCTTTAGGTACTGAAAGGCTCCTATAACGTCTCCCCCGAGTCTCTTCTTCTCCAGGATGAACAATCCCAACTCTCTCAGCCTGTCCTCATAGCAGAGGTGCTCCAGCCCTCTGATCATCTTCGCAGTCTCCTCTGGACTCGCTTCAACAGCACCATGTACTTCTTATGTTGGTGGCCCCAGAGCTGGATGCAGTACTCCAGGTGGGGTCTCATGACAGTGGAGTAGAGGGATGAGTAGTGTTACCTGAGGGTTTTAAGATTCTACCTTGTAAAAAGAATTAGATGCTATTGGATTTTTCTCAAAAATTTATAAAACACTGTCTTGGAAAGTATATAGTTTTTCAAGTTTTCTGTCAAATTTTTCAGGTGAGACTCTCCTTTTCTATATACAGATCATTGTCAATCATAGAATATGAGATTTCACTGCTAACAAAAGTCATTCTTAATGATATCAGGATATAAATACAATCACAGTCAAACTGAAATGAGTTTATAATAATGTATAATCATTAATATTTTTTATTAAATCTTTCCCCTATTGCTGAAAGATGCCCAACATCAGGTTAGACCAGGAAATGTTTTTTTGATCCCGTAAAACTTTGTAAGGTTTCCTAAATGTTCTTTTTCTTTATTAAATGATGCTAAACCCTTTCAACGTTATGGATGCACAGATAATAATCTGGCAGTGAGAGGAATTTACCTAGGATGGGAAAGAATCACGTTCAGTCTGCAGGTCTGCCACTCCTCCCTGTCCCAGAAATCATCTCCAGCCACCAAGAAATCAACACTGCGGTGGGTTGCCTAAGCTAGAGATAGATTATGGCTTTTTGCATTTGTACATTTTGTTTAAATTCTCTTCAACAAAGCCGTGAAGCTGAGTACCCAACATCCCAGATCGAGAGAATATTCGTTGGACTAGCTCTATAGCGGTTTCTCACACCTAGCAGTCAGGGGACTAATTTAAGATCAAGAAGAAAAAATCTCAGGCCCAACACCTAAATAAGGTAGAAGAGACTCTTGAATTTGCCGCTTATCTCCCAAGAGAGTTTCACGATCACATATTATACCTCTCGCTCTCTTTGAGTTTTGCATTTCAGTAGAAGTCCTGTTGAAGCACCTAGGTTCTTGCCAGTGCCTTAGTATATACTGAACGAGTATTTTCCAGCTAAAAAATTGTTTCATTGAAGAATTCCCAGTCAGCTGCATTCCCAAGTGTTTTGCATTAATCCTTAAGGGCAGAGACACAGAGAAGAGCAAAGATCTGAGATTGTCTCTAAGTAGAATACAGAATTTCTCATTACTGGGGAAAAAATACTTACTTTTTGTTTTCAAATTGAATTAGGGTAAAAAATGCAGTAATTTTATTACTTTCCTCATAAATTATTGACAGATATTTGACAATAAGGAGGTGTTTTCTTAATAAAAATATGTTCCCCTGCCACATTAATTTAGAGTTGCTGACATGCTGTAAATTCAACTTGTGGCCTCCCATGAAGTAGCTCTCTCTTCTGGTAAAGCCCTTAAGTCTTAGAACTTCTGCAATACCAACAAATTTAATGGGCAAAACATAGGCAATTGTAAAAGACCTGACGGCTCTGCAACCAACGTGCATGAAAATGAGAGCTGTCAAATCTCTTAATTAGAACCTCTTCACCAAAATTAACTCTTTTGTGAGTAAGATCTCCTGCTCGTGGTAGAAAAGCTGGTTTTGAAGTGGCATTCCTACCACTTGCTACACTGGAAATACACTGCTCATTGCAATCGATGCCAACTAAAATTATGCCAGTTAAGTCCACAGTGACTATGGAACTCTCTTCCTATTTTGCTGAAGCACGGTACTGTCACAAGGGGGATGTCTAACAGGGAAACTCTCCACACGCACTGAAATAAAAGAATATAGCCCACTTAAGATTTAGATTTCTTTTTTGGAAAGAATTGCCTTTGCAATACATGAGAATTGTGGACATGTCTGAAAACTTGAAACAAGATCAGTGCTTCTAAAATGGACTGCAATGGGACTTATCGCCGGTTCTGTTTTAGCAATGCGATTTCAAATAACCTTGGGCCTGTTTACATTAAAGATTTTTGCATTTATGCAAACATTAGGTAATCTGTTACATCACTACGGTATGTGCTGATTGCAAACCTTTAGAAGTCATCTAAAAGTATGGTAAGGTTACTCCACCAATACATGAGATGAAAAACAAATTAGGTATTAACTTAGCCTGTGGCCACCTTTTATTCTTTATTTATGTAGTAACTAACATGACAGGGCTCACCACATGTGGGACGATGAATTTGCATTTCAGAACAAAAATTGTAAATAATAATCATCTTAAAGTAAGCTAATGCAAGTCAGTAGGGAATAAAATTAGTTCACTTGTAAGCTAAGCAGATATATTTTTAATTGTGTTGCAAATTTGACCAACGATGTATAAACCAGATATGTTTAGACCATGTGAAATATTTGTAAAAGTTAAAAACATCACACCAAAAAATGTCAATAGGACAGCTGGAGAGGAGCTTACGTGCTCTCCAAACTGTCTGTATTTTCATCAATTGTATACATCTCTAATAAAATAATCATGTAAATTAGGTTCTCCAGAAGGATCACTTGATTATATCTTTAGAGCATCACAGCTACAATGTTACTACCATCACGTAGTAAAATCCAGTAATAAAATAAAGTTACCATCCAGTAATAAAATTTCAAGAAAGTCAGTTCTTCTTCCTTTTTTTCCCCCAAGTTTTGCCTAACGTTATCGCAGCAAAGAGGCAGACCTGTGTCTTGTGCTAAATTCCAGTAGATCTGCCCTCCCTTTGTAAGAAGTTACATTATTTGCATTCTGTCACAAGGATCTGTCCTTTCCTGCAACTCCTCTGAGTCTGAATTCTGGATTCTCAGGTGCCGTAATCTCTGTGCACAGCCCTTGCTTAATGATCACGAAGGAGAAGGTGATTTCTGGGTTATCCTCATGTATCCGACAGCGTATGCCCAGGAGCAGTGAAGATTCATGCCCGCCCTCAAAGTCTGCATCCTCTCCTGTGGCAGCTCTGCTCCTTCAGTCAATCATAATGTCACTATTTTGGCAAATTTCTCGGAGTATTTCCTCCCCCTGCTGCTGCTTTCAACCTCTTTGCATTTGCTCCAGGGATAAAGGAGGCTACAAGGGCATGAATTTGGGTGGAGGGTAATACAACTGCATTCTCATCTCCTAACGTTCGGGTTTTCTTTTGCCTTTTTTTTTTTTTTCACCTGCTCCATCTGCAGACCTCAACTCTCAGAAGACATGCCTTCTGAGCAGCACAGGGGGAAGACACCTATGATAGTGTCATATCCCACACTATTCTGTGCCACTGATGTCGTAGCAGCCGTTCATAGCATTTCTTGCTGGAAAGCTAGCAGATGTGGACCTCTTCCAGCCACAAGAATGTGCTGACCTCATGGAAAAAAGTATGACTGTAAATCTGACAATTATAAAAAGGCAAGAAATATCTTTCATTACAGACAATCAGCTACAGGCATTTGAAATTTTAAATTTTACTAGAAGCATTTAAATAATCATTAAAATAATTATTTTCAAACTTTATTCCCACACATGCCATGTGCCCCAGCGTTCAGGATTTTAAGAAAATCAAACCAGACATTCTTTGAGGGCTGAAACTGCTTGAGTTGTTTCCTTGTGCATTTGTGGCTTGCAACAGTGCTGAATAAGTTATGTTCAACAACTGAAGCTTTTTCCACAGTCGGGGAACTCATTGCTTTCGTGTGTGGATTTTCTTGAGTCTAATAGGTGGCAGGTTTGTGCTGCAACCTTTGCCTCAGTGAAAGGAAGAAAAAAATCCAAAACTGTTAGGGACAACACAGCGTTTAAGGAGTACACAATTCCTCTCCAAAATAACTTTTCTTTCAGATAGGCTGAAATTAGTCAATTAATTCAATAGAGACAGGGCAGAGTGAAAGGACAGATAAAGAAGTGTGTACACAAACATATGGATTGCTCATATGAGCTTTATTTCCTTAGGAAGTCAGGATAAAACGCTGCAGTGATTAATATATAAACAGCAGTTGCTCATATCCTGCAGACTTTCAGGAAATAACTGAAATCTGCAAGTAAATTTAACTGAGTCTGTAGCAGATAAAATTAACTAAAAGATGAAGATGTAATTGCCTGAGTCTGTACACAAAGTCAAGCTGAAAGATAAATGGCAGTTCCATTTTCCTGTTGACTGTTAAAGCAAATTAATTATCTGGGGTCATGGATTTTTTCCAGAAATAAGAATGCGAATCCCAGAATTTGAAAGAGTTTGTAATAAGTAGAAAAGGAAAGTGATTTCTCAGATAGATTACCATCCAACCACAATACTTCTGGGCCAAATTTGCCCTTTTGAGGATCATTTTGTGGAAGTGTGAAGTTTCTGCACAGAGCTGCACTAGACAAGGGTAACATTATGTATTTGCTAGTCTCACCCAGCTTTTTTCCTAGGATCCGGCTTTGGATGGAGTTTCCCATTACATAAAGTTGATTGCCCAGAACAAATACGATCATGCTGTAACCCTTACATGGTGCTCAGTCTCAAGACAATTTAGTTATTTAACTAATGTCCTCCAATAGCCATGGTGTGTAGTACGGCAGGAATGATAGTTATTTCCTGCAGAGGGAGAATGAGGCTGTGGGTGATGCCCCTGCAGCAGCAGAAGGGGTGGAATATGGGAGATGGTGGGGTCCATGGCAGCTGGGAGGGACAGCTGGACTGTGAGACTGGGGGGACTGGAAAGAACGGAAAAACGGCAGCAACAGCAGAAAAATAGCAGGCAACAAACAGGAAGTGAGGAGGAATTATAATAAAATAGTTGAAAGCATGTGAGGAGAGCAGCGGGCCTGATGCTGACACTGGCAGACAAAACTGCTAGGAATGCTGCGATGGACAACACATGCTCGCAGCAGCGCACCGTGGTGAATGGATTCTGGCCCGCCAGACAGGACTGCTGTAGCGCAGCAGTGGCAGGTGCCAAAGAAAAGCAAAATGCTCATTTCTGGTAGTTTGAGAGCTACCCAGGCTTGTAGTTGCACGTAGGCTCTGTTGCACCACTGCCTGGTGCCACTTAGCTGTCACTGTGTCTTAAAGTGTGCAACAAACGGGCAGCGAGGCTCCCGAATGAAAAATCGAAGCACAGGAACCTACCAGCAGCAGCTGAGACCTGAAGCACCACTCTAGGGATGGGCTAGGGAGGTCTTTCCTGATTTTTTTCCAAGCAAAGCATTAGAAATGCGTCCTTGAAAACACGGAAGCAAAACATAAGGACTATAGGTCTGGAAACACTGGATTAGACAAGAGTTAAAAATCAGAGTACTGAAGAAAATATGCAACTCTGAGAGTCCTAGATGGGTACAGAAAGCTCCGGAAATCATTCAGAACGGATCTGGAAGGAACAAGGAAAGAGAAGGACTGACAGGTTGATAGCAAGAGGAATATGAAGATGGAAAGGATGGAGGTAGACATGTGGCAAACATCCCTACACATGGGAAGAGACAGAAGAAATTAGAGTCATAGAAAAAGGACATTATAGAGATCTGGAATGTGTAAGGACAGATGAGAGGGAGAAGATGTAAAAGTCTTAACCCCATCTGAGAAGCGTACATCAGAAGATAAATCCATGTTTTTAATCAGTTTTTTTCCTGTCAGTTTAAAACTAATGAAACCCATGCAAGCAATTATCTTTAGGTAGATCAGGCAACTGTAATATTCTTTTATGCCATCATTCCGTCACAAGTGATGATACATGATTTATGTGAAACAGTTTCTGGAGAAATGCCATCAACATTAATAATGTTATAACAACAGAAGAAAACAGCAGCTCCTGTGGCCTCCCTTCCTTTCTCTGTGCTACGTAGTTCTGTTGCTGTAAAGAACTTTTTTGAGTAATGTCGATTGGAATTCACAAATTGAATTTATTTTTACCTTGAGTTCACGGTTGGTGTTTAGTTCTTTTTCACTCTATTTGTATCCCAACAAACACTGTCATTTATCCATGTTTCCTTATCAGGAGCTGTTCTAATTAGGCTGTTCTAAATGTTGAGTTAATCAATAGAGTTAATTCTTTACATTTATACACAATGAGAAGTTTTCCATTGTAAAAATAGTTTCTTTTTTATGGTCTGAGTTGATAATCACTTCTTAGATGTCAGTTTAGGCTCACTTCCATCAGTATGTCATGATAAGTAGCACTTATACACACAATCCCACTGACGTTGGTGTGGCTACTCATCCAACTATACAATATGAATTAACAATGGCAGAAATGAAAAATGTGGCAGTTTCTCCACCTGTCTAAAAAAAATGTACTGAAGAAGACTTGCAGCTAGATAAATAAGTTCCGGTTTGCTTTTCAATAGGTACTGAAGAAAGTTGTATTGTATTTTCATTTGTATTCTACCACATAATCCCCTGCCGTCCCCTGCTGCAAAGCACAACAACGAACAATTTTTGAAGCAGGTTCCTATTTTTATAAAAGCCTCTCACGTGCTCCAATAAACCATGAAACATAAAGGCGGGCACTCATACCTTGAAGACAGCAGCCAGCCCTGCTGGTATTTTGTCTTTGTCATTCTGTTGGCGTGACGGGGTTTCACTTTCCCTTTCCCCTAAGGTAGAGAGTGCACATGCTATTACTAAAGGCAATGACTGAGACGCAGCCCCAAGAGCTGCGGTTCTTGGTTTGCTTGATCTGGGCACCACAACACACCGGAACTAGATGAAAATACCCTCGCACAACAGCCCTTAGTGAAGGTATTGCTGGCTATTCCCAAGCTTGCTAAAGTGAGAATGTGGCAAACTCATGAAAACTGGAGCATCACAGAAGTCACAAGGTCCCAGTGTCCTGGTTGTCCTAGGATTTTGGTCATGAAGCAAACAGTAAGAACTTATTGCAAGACTGTGTTTCAGCTGTGGCTCTAACAGTGGAGTCTTTGCACGGTATTTGCATATAATATTGTTCTCTTAAACTTCTGCTGCATGAAATGTGCTCCCAAACATGTCTACGACAAAGGTGTTCCTGTAAAAAGCATTAAAGACACCGCTGAGCATAAAAGAAAGTGATTCGATTAATTCAGACTTCCCTAAATTCACCTAGCTTTCCTCCAAATGAATATAGAATATCATTACTTTGCCGTGCTTTTGCATAGACTAAGTTCTCTGGCTGCCTGAAACCCTTTCACTGCAATAGAAGTGCAGGCATTTATCTTCCCAGCAAGGGTCAATCTTGTCTTCTGCAGAACAAAATGGGGCCAAGCAATTTCTCACACAAAACTTCAAAAACATTGTCATTCCTACACCAGTGTCTCAGAAGTCGTACATTAAAGAGTGATCTATAGGAGCAATAGTATACAGATTCTTTCAACTAAAGCTAACTGAGCTTAATGACCAGCTAAAACCTGTTAATTGTTACGTATGAATCTGATATTTCCGTTTTGGCAGTACAACTGCATGGCTAATGATGGAGTCAGTGTGGAAAGCGACCACTTTGGCACAGCACTTTTTTCATGAAGCTGATAGTTATTGTGATACCTTTTTTCCTATCTATAATGACATAGGAATTAAAAAGAAAAAAAAAAAAAAAGAAAGCTTAGCTATGTCCCATGTATTCCAGGTATAGCTAGCATTGGTCTTCATAAAGGCTACACACAAAATTTATGCTTCGCTTCCCAAAATTCAGCCATCGTTAGCTAACTACTCACAATATACAAACTTGAAACATGAGAAATGAATGCCATTTTCCATTGGTCCTGACAGTGAAAAACATCCCGTGTGGGTTTTTACTCAGACTTGGCCGAAGCACACACTTGCCTTCCGTGCCTGGATGGGTACGGTGCAGGCAAGAACAAGAAAAGGAGAGGGCAGAAAGCCAGCCTGTTCTGCTACCGCAGTTCTTACGCGCCTGTACCTACACCCGACACCACGCGAGCCCTAGGAATTCCTTCTCCCGGTCAAAAAGCACACCTGGATAAAAGCATCAGTCTATGATTAGAGCAATAAATATTAGATAGTGATGAAGTAAACTATTGGGGGGGATTGAAACTGCGTGAAGAAAACTCATCCCCACACATTTAAAAATAAATTACAATAAGAAGTAACTGGATTGCAATCATCACCGTATGTTAATATTTTTTCCTCTGAGCAGCCCACAGCAGTTGACACTCTCATGTGCGCGTATTGTTACTACCCGTGTTACTGATGCAGAAGACGCCGAAATTAAGAGTAACTTCAATAGTTTTGTCATTGCTTGTGCTTTTATGCACTATAACCACCTGCGACCATTTAAAATAAGGGATAAACAAGCAAGAGCACGAAGCCTGATGAAGCTGTGCATTTTCCCTCCGCTCCCCACCACACTCGCGCCGCTGGGGCCGGGGCACCCTCCGGGGGGCCGGGGCACCCTCCGGAGGGCCGGCAGCCGCCCGTCCTGGCAGAGCGGAGGGCTGAGAGGAGGCTCCCGGCAGAAACATCACAATCCGGACCCTGGACGGGCCGAGCCGAATAGGGCCGAGAGGCAGAGGGGCCGGGGCCGCCTCAGCCCCCGCCTCAGCCAGGCGGCCGCCGCGGTGCATGACGGGACGCGTAGTTCCCCGCCCGTGCGGACTACATCTCCCGTGAGGCCGCGGGAGGGGAGAGCGCGCGGCACGGTGCGCGTCACCGGAGCGGGCAGCCAATGGGGGCGCGGCCCGAGCCAGCGCCGTCCGCCGCCAATGTTGTTTTCGCTGAGTCGAGGCGCCGGTGTTGTTGGCGGCGGCGCCATATTGGAAGGGACGATCCCCCCGTTAGCGAGAAGCCCCTTGGCGCTGGCCCGGCCGCCGCCATGCTGTATCTGGAGGATTATCTGGAGAGTGAGTGTGTGTGCGGGACGGGGGTGCCGGGCGGCCGGTGGAGGGGAGCCCGGGGGGCGGCGGGGGTGAGGGGAGCCGCGGCGAAGAGGCGGCGCCCCCCCCTCCCCCCCATGGCGGTGACTGACTGACTGACCGACCGCCTCCCTCCTCTCCCCCGCCCCTCCCTGTCCCCGCAGTGATCGAGCAGCTTCCCATGGATCTGCGCGACAGGTTCACCGAGATGCGGGAGATGGACCTGCAGGTGCAGAGTACGTGAGTCCCGCCCCCCTCCGCCGCGGCCCGCCCCCGCACCGCCCCTGCCCGCACCGCCCCGCACCGCCGGCGGGGGGCGGCCGCGGGCAACAGCTCCACCGCTGCCGTGAGGGGAGGAGGAGGAGGAGGGAAGAAAGAAAGAAGGGGCAAAGTGGCGCTGCCGCGCCCCGACCTGCGTGGGCTGTTCCGCTCCCCGCCGCCGACCCGCGCCCCTTCCGCACCCCGCGCCCCGTCTCTCTGGTGCGGGGTCCCCGGGGTGCTGGGCGCGTCTCGTCGGCAGCGGGCGCCCGGCGCGGCGGCTCTGCGAACGCTGATGCAGCCGCGGGAGGCGGCGCTGCGGAGGCCCGGCGCAGCGCCGGCAGCCGCCGGGACGCAGCGAGGGGCGGAGCGCGCTCGCCCGGCGCCGAGTCAGCGAGCGGCACCGAGCCCCGGTCCCGCGAGTCGCCCGCCCGCCGCGGGCCCGCAGTTGGGTCTCGGCGCGAGTAGGATCTTACAGGAGTTTCGCTCCTGGGCTTGTGCTGCTCCCAAAAGCATTTTCGTGGCATGTCCCAAACTCTTTAGATTTTTGATCCCTAAGAGCAGTGATGGTGGTGTGGAACATGAGTTATGTCCCACTCCTCCAGCAGGTAGCGCAGGCTGTCTCTGAAACTTTCCAGCCAGCTCCCTTCGTAGTACCATATGTGAAGGCATTTTTTGCATAGGCTGTTGTGCACTAGCAGACACATAACCAAATACACAGTTTGCTTTAGGTTTCTTTGTAGATCACGTTGTATATCCCATCCCTGGAAGTGTGTAAGACCAGGCTGGGTGGGGCCTTGAGCAGCCTGGTCTAGTGGGAGGTGTCCCTGCCCATGGCAGGGGGATTGGAACTGAATGATCTTTAAGGTCCCCTCTAACCCCAACCATTCTATATCTCTGCTTATATCCTGATATAATACACTGCCTTATGCTGTTTTCAGGATACATAGCCTTTTCGTCTTTCCTAATGCAATCTCATCTGGGACTTAGGTGTCCCGTAACACCTAGTTAGGTGGTGGTGTCATTTAACACACAATTAATAATGTTCATCTATAACTGTGATGTAAAGGTCGTTGTTAATGAAACACTGCACAAAAGGTGAGAGGAGTCTTCAATACAGAAGGGTCGGACTGTTGTAAAGAAAAATGAGAGAAAGGGCAAGGGTTGAAATAACAAGTGAATGCCATACAGGAATACAAAATCCAGGGGAGCACAGTTCTTGAAAACAAAGTTTAGCCGAAAACACTTTGAAGTGCGGTCTCGGGCTTTCCATTGTATATTTACTGTAGTGTACCCAGCAGGTCTGTTTAACAGATATTGACACGTTGAATTGGGTGTAGCATTTTTTTGTAGCATTTGTCTTGGGTTCAGTGCTTAAAGTTGTGGGCACAGAGCGATGGCTCCTTATGGGAGATAATACCTCTGAAGTAACTACCACTAGGGAACACCAGGAGAGGGAGTGAGTAGTTCACTGACTTATGTAGTTCTGAGTAAGTTCACAAATTTTACTTTTATTCAGTAGGGAGGCAAAGAAACTAGTAGTTTTTTTGAAGTGTGTTTCAGAACTGAGACAATTAGCACTGCCAAAATTGCAGTAGTGTCATTTCCTCTGCTTTAACTGGAAGTGGCAAATAACACACCATATTGTATTACTGGAAATAGCAAATAACACTGAATGTTGTATAGTAAGGCCAACCTTAGGCCCAGAGAAAAATTCTCTTGGACCTTGGGACTTCTGCAATTCTTGCACAATGAGTGACAAAGCATCCAAAGACATTTATGAAACTTCTGTAGTAGCATCTCCGACATCAGTTGCCAAACTGCCCGCTGAACGCTACATGCAAACCTGGAGGTTGTTCCCATGCTGTGACATAGTGACTTGCTGTAAAGATTCAGTGTCTCTGAAGTATTTGAAAACAGTACTTTCATGAGTGATGCTGTCCCAGAAACCTACATGAGTTGCAATTCAGAGATAACTGTGGTGCTGTGCTTTAGTCAATGTTGACTTTATATTCTGTCCTTTTTGGACCACGTGGGCTTCTAATGGGGCAGGTGCTGTTGTTTGTTGTTGGAAGAAACAATAAACCAGCTGTACCTACTGTATGTCCTGATAAGGCTGCTGTGGGAAAAATGAAGACCATCTCAGTTGTGACTTGACTCTTGAGCTTTAACTGAGCTCCACGTGGAGCATAAAATGTGTTTCTCTAAGTTCAAATCATGGATCATCAGGCCTCCATGGTAAAGTGCTAAGCTCTGGAAAAAGGCCTCTCTCCTAATAGAATTTCGGTCAACTCTCTTGGGAAATGTGATCTAATAAATTAGTATCTCAGAATATAGTACCACAGTTGGATTGAAACGGGCGGGGAAGGTGAAGGAACTTGAGTGTACCAGAGAGAGCTTTTCATATAATTAAATAGATCTGACCTGCATTCCCCTTTGCCGTTTCTGCCTTTTCAGGAGAGACCAAATTTCTGTGTAATTTTTTTCCCCTGTGTAATTTCACACGGACTGATATGTGTCTTCAATAAGAAGTAAAGAGGCAAGATTTTTTTTTGTTGTTGTTGTTTTCAGGTCTATGGAGCCATTAGAATAATAATTATCACCTAGCTGTTTGCACTCTGGGAACAGGAGATAGCACATATTGTCAGTTGGCTTTATGGATCAAATTATAGCAATTTGGTCAAAGAACAAAGCTTTTAGAAGACTCCACACAAAGTGCCAGCTGCTTGCTTGCTGCTCAGGCTTCTTAATCTTCTCCCTGAATAACACAGTGCAAGTGGAAAATGCTCATAAAGATTCTCCCATCTTTAAACCTGTTTTACACCAAAACAGTTTGACTACTTTGTTTGTCTGGGTCTCAGTAAAGTTGATGTGAGTCTATGTCACAACTGTTCTGGCTTGGGATTAATTGCCCTCTGTCCAGTCAGTTGTTAGGTTCCTGTTGGTTTTGATGGTGGACATTCCCAGCATAGCGAAAATTGATGAATGTTTTTGATCATATAGTATGAATTATTTTTGGTTATTTATGTGAACAGTTAGTTCTATTTGTGAATTTTCACAAAGTGAGAAAACCTTTGGGCTGCATTGGATTCGAAGAGTTAATCATAGTTGGGGATTCATGAGTTTTTTGAACCAGTTAATTAACTTTTTTTTTTTTTTTTGATAAGAGATGTTGGCCATCATGTGACCACCATCAAAAGGTAGTTTCTGGAAAGTATCTTAAACATTTTACACCCAGAGCCTGAAGTCTGTAGCTAGTTGGTGCATTGTCATGTTTAATGTGAAACTGCTATCTGGACAGTATAGCTGAGAGTACTGTGAAAACATTTTCAGTACTGTCCTCTCTCCTGAGACTAGCAAGGCTGTCAAAGCTAGTTTGCAGCTGTGTGTTTTTCGAAATATGCAAGATGTTGCATGCACAAGTGTCCAGCTGTTGAAATAGTAAATTCAGCTCTTTTTTTTATTTTGAAGGAGGGTGAAGGGAAAGGGAAGGGAATCCCTGTTCCTGTCTCAATAAACAACGAAGAAAATAGTAGTTGTAGTTTTAAGAAAATTGTAGTTGACATTTTCCTTTCTTATCATAGTTAATGTTAGAGAATTGGTGTCTTTATTTTTCCCCTTATGATATTTCTCAACTTCATGCAAGTGAGAATCTTGTCCAAATAGTTTTTCATCAGTGCATTTACCCCATAGTGCTAGCCTGGGGGGAGGCGGTGTTGGTGGGAATAACTTTGTGAGCGCTTTCAATTTGCCCTGCCCTTCCTAGCGTACAGTGCAGAGGGCCTTGACTTAAAGGCTGTGACTTGACTCTTCAGTTGCTCTACCTTTTTGAGGCACTAATTTTTTCAATTATTTGGTTTTGTATTTGACTGTTTCTCTTAGGAGAACATTTTGTTTCCTGCTCAGTTTGTAACTGGCTAGAATGTTCCAAAGTCAGCAGTCTAGAGCCCTGGGTGAGGAGTTTGGGTCGTGCTTTAAGTCACTACCACTGCTCTTAGGGACAAAAAACCTTTAGAACTTGGAGTCCTGCCTGTCCCATGCTGGAGAGCACAAGAACCTTGATGAGAATCCTACCAGAATGCAATTCTGCTTCTTGGAAATTAAGGTAAATATTTCCCTCCTCTGTCCACTGTCACTTGGTTGTTTTGGTTTTTTTTTGGTTTTTATCTAATAGTTTGCACCTCAGTCCTGTCAACTTTGTTTAAGAAAAAAATCAGCCTTATTTCATAATGTTTATGTACATGAGAAGATAACATTTATCTTAATCTTTTCCTCTGCTACAGATGCAATGGATCAGCTTGAGCAGAGGGTAAATGAATTTTTTATGAACGCAAAGAAAAACAAACCTGAATGGAGAGAAGAACAAATGACATCAATCAAAAAAGTAAGGATATCACAGGACTGGCTCACATTTTTCTTTTGCAAACGAAGATAACCTTAGGAAAAAAATAGCTTATGATTGATGGAGACTTAAGTGTTCAGAACTGTGACTTCCCTTGGGCTTTCACAGAGATGGATAGAACTACCTAGGAGGAGAAAAATGACTGAAAGGTTTCTTTGATCAAGCCTTTCTCTCAAGTTTTACCCAGTATTTGCTAGCATGTTAAAAATTACGGTCCTGAAATGGTGAGGAAACTGGGTACTACATTTTCAGTTCAGACTTTTTGTTTCTGCTTGTGTGACGTGAAGTTGCCTAAGTTAATTGGCTTTCTTTTAGAGGATATTCTTCAAGCTTAGCTTCAGCATTTCCTGTGATTCTGTCCTTGTATATGTTATACGTAGGGTGCATGTAGCTTTGGGGAGAGAGGAATAAGAAGATGGATGTGTTTTGTTTTATCCTTCAACGCTCAGGCATTGGTGGTGGTATTGTTAGCAGGGTAGTCCATCATTTTGTCAGGAAAAACTCCTTTGTAGTCTCCTAGACTTGCTACTTCAGCCCCTTATTTGGCCAAGACTTTTGTTTTTTTCCTTAATTAATGCAAATAGATTTCTAGATTTAAAAAAAAAAGTCGAAGCTCTGACTTCACTAGAATAAGTGAAAAATTTGCTTTTGACTTCAGTTGAACCAAAATTTCAAGTAGTTCTCACCTAGGCTAGATACTCTTCAGTGGAAACTGAGAATAAAAAGGCACTTAAACCTGTTTAAATCTAGAGTAAAAACAGTGTAAACATACTTTTTTTGAAAGAAAAAAAAAGTTTTGTCTGTGGATTTTACTTAGTTAAAGCAGACTTTAAAATTGGGTTGATTTAGTCAAATTATTTTGTAATACACTTATGAGTTATCTAAGTGTATTTTAAAATAATTTAAACTATAAACCATATACATCATTGTCTCTATTTAACTACAGTGCTGGAAAGGCCTCCCCTCACAGTACCGTTTAGCATCATTTTGAAGGGCAGTAGTATCTTCAGTGGTCCAAAAGATCCATACGAAGCAAAAGACACCATCTCATTTTGAGTCCATAACCTTATGCCGTGTAAAGTAAAATAAATCCAAGACTCTTTCTTTTCTTGTAGCATTTCTTGTAGAAATCTAAATATCACTGTAGGAGGAAGCGTCCACATCTTGTAGTTTGGCTTTTCCTAAGGCATAAAGAATAAATTGATTTGCATTATATTGCTCATCTAAAATTAAGCTGATTGTTGTTTACAGTAGAGTTTCACAGTCTTTCTGAAAACTGACTTGAATTTCTCCTTTTAACTTACAGTTTGCGCTGGATAACAAGAGCTTAAAATGAATGACATTAATTCAGTTATGTTCATAATTTTGAAAAAATTCTCTTTATAACAGGATTATTATAAGGCTTTGGAAGATGCAGATGAAAAAGTGCAACTGGCTAATCAAATATATGATTTGGTAAGTGGACAGAAGGTTTGTGGTAAATTACCTAAATTTATGCCCTAAGGAGTTCTAAACATTTTGATAATCACTACAGCTGTACTAACAGTACTGTCATGTCAGCTACATAAAGATAGTTTTGCTGCTGAAAGAAACATTTAATATTTTACTGACTTCTAAGAATTCTATTGCTTTGGGTATTAAGTGTCACTAAAATACAAAGCATACAGAAATAATTTTAGAAATCGTAAGGCTTTCATGCATGTTGATTTTATTTTTTTCTGAAAAGGGACCACAAGCAAGTTACTCTTTCCTTATAGCATGTGGATTTTGAATTTTAAATATATTTATTTTACACTTTCTCGGAGAAACGGGACTTGCAGGTCAGACCGTGCTAAAATATAGTAGACATAAAACAGCGATTTCTTGTCTGCTTTAGTTTCACTGCAGCTAACGAAAAGTTAGTTCCAAGAGTTGGAACTTACCCCCTCTCTTTTGATTAGCTAGTAACTGCAAAAACTTGTTCAACTTTTCATAGTTTTGAGACAGGTACATTCTGCTGTATGACTATGGATGAAGAAAGCATTTGGAACGTAGTGTTTTTTTCCATGATATTAAGTTCAGATGTATTTTTTTTTTTGTTAATTTTCAGTACCCAACAGCACGTCATAGTTTACTCAAACACACAGGAGTCTGCACTTTCAGTTTAGAGACCCTTTTACTCAACACTTTAGTTTACTCGTGTATAGTGGCATACAAATTGCAATTCAGTGAACTTGCAGTTTCCCCAGTGCAGCCCAACCTCTTCTAAAGTGCATGTCGTGTACTGTCTTTTCTATACGCATACACACAACACCCCAAAGTCCTCTTACACGTTTTCATATGTGCTTAGCGATGCATGACAGAGAATTGCTGGAAGGGAAATATTTAGCAAGCCTGAGATTAAGAGTGTAGATACTAATGTTCCAGAACTGGGTGCTATTTATTGTTACTTTGTTTCAAAAACAGGTAGACCGTCATTTGAGAAAATTGGACCAGGAACTTGCTAAATTTAAAATGGAACTTGAAGCAGATAATGCTGGAATTACAGAAATATTAGAGAGACGTAAGTATGCATGATTTTCTTTAAGAACTTGACAGATTTTCTGTAAATTTGCAAAATTAAAATCTCGTACACTTTTTAGTGGATGTCAGTATTTCCACTTGCTTCAAAATTGTGTTTTAACCCGCATACTTTTAATCAGTCAGTGATTTTCAAATTTTAGTTTCAACCTCGGTTTTTACCAGTGAGGTCAAAATACAGCTGAGTAATTAGGATATTTTTTCATGCAATTGTTGCACTTCTGAATTGCTACAGTAAGGTACAGAGTTCTTTAAACCTGTTTTTAATGACTGTAGATATTCAGACAAGTACTTCAGCCTAAGCTTGCCACCTACCCAATTGAAAGTGTACCGTTTCTTACTTGAGTTGATTGCCACCAAACTGAGGTGCGTCATTATTTTAGTTATAGCCGTGGAATGTCAAGTAAAGTTAGGTACTCAGTGGTTTTCTTTTTTTTGAAGGGGAGAGAACAGGTTGTTTTGTACTGGGGTATCAAGGGACAAGCATTTGGGGTAAGAAACCTGCATGCCTAACACATACAGCAACGCTGGTATTTTGAATCTGAACAAAAATGTAATGCGACAACTTTTTAGCCAAGTTGGTGTGGAAGAATCTGGCCTTTCTGTATGCATCAGCATTTAAAATATCAAGTTCAAATGCAATTATGATAAATTTCAAAGTCGATTTAACTACTGTGATTGTGGAGCTAAGAGGCAGTGACTGTTCTCACATCCAAAGATCATGAAAAATAACCTAAATTGCTTGAGGAGATTAGGAATAAATACTTTTTCTTTGAGCTTTATCATAAAAGCTGTGAGGTTTTGGATATTTTATTTGTAATTGCTATTACAAATAACAGGAACAAAAAGAAAACTGCTTTTACTGAACTAGCAACTGCAGAAAAGGACTAGTTTGTTTTAGTTGGAATCCCAGCTGCAGTTTTAAGATGTCATACTACCTTCAGTAGAGCTATGTGTTTTGTGAAGTAGGTACGTTGAATTTCAAGAACTCAAAATAGAAATGTACCAGACTGCGTGTTGCATCATTAAGGTTTGTTTGTTTGTTTGTTTTAAATATAGTGAAAAGTAGAAACCTCTTAATATTTTTAGCTTTCGGAGAAAATACATATTGTTGAGGTTCCACCAGAGGGCAGCCTTTGGACTAGCTCGTAACATGATTAATGTTAGCTCAGCCAAAATGCCTCCCTGTGCTTTGAACCTCTTCTAGAATAATTTTCTTTAAACTTTTGTAATACAATACACTCATGTACTTTTTGAAAGCACTGAAAGATGTAAAGAAATGTTGAAGCTACAGATTTTGAAAAATGAATGTGATTTCTTTCTTGAATTTCTTTTGTATAAATGCAAGTTGGTAGGTATTGCAGCTAGTTCAAAATCTTTTTGTCGAAGATTGATACACAAACTGTTTTTTATTGTTCTAATGGAAATTTATGGTCAAAGTCTCTCCTGTGCTGCGATCGTTCAGCCTCATGGCTAATATTACAAGAAATGTTTTCTTAGACATAGACTTGTATTTGTGCCCCCAATCCCCCTCCTGCCTTTTTTTTTTCCTTCTTCTTTGGATTGTTGCTCTGTGTATTTTGAATGTTAAGAAAATTTGGATACTGATCTGAAGCCCTTCCTGTTGAATGTTAGATCACTTGAAACGTGTTGCTAGTGCTTGTGTGTTTTGACTCAATGTGAGAAGATAGACTCAGTGGGATAAGATGCCTCTTTAATACAGTTTACCTGTTAAAATCATATTTTCCATTCATATTGGTGTAGATTGTCAGTATTTTTGGTGCAGTATTCTCCAACCATTACCAGCTTGTGTGCAACTCATTTGAATAAGTGGCACGTTGAGGGCAATGTTGTTGTTTGTTCTCCTTATTGGCCTTGATTTTACCTTCTTGATTTCAACAGTTGAAAGCAGCAGTCACCAATTTTTATTTTAAAACTTCTTGTCACTGGCTTCTGGTTGTACTACAGGAAGGGTTTCAACTCAAAATAAATATAATTGCATAATAATTTGGTTAATATTATAAAGATTCGTTTAGTATCTAAAGGTCAAAACTGCCAGTGATGACGCTGAAATTGTCCTATCCTTTTTACCACCTTCTCAGGGTCTCTGGAGCTGGATACACCATCACAGCCTGTGAATAACCATCACGCCCATTCTCACACTCCAGTAGAGAGTAAGTATTTGAGACTTAAAAACATGTCCAATTTTTATGTCTCCTTATTTTTGGTTTAGTAGTATTAGGAAAATAAAAATTAAGAACATTTTTTTCTTTCTCCAAACACTGAGGGGTGGGGGGAAGGCATAATGCAATGATAATAATGTCTATTCAGAAGAAGTGCAAGAATGAAATAATAAGGTTTTGCTGGTGGAAAATAGTTGAAAGTGATGTTTCATTATGTCTTGTTATAGTTCGACTTTCAAGCTGAAAATGTTTTACATTTAAGTTCCTTTCATTTGTTTCATTTAGAAAGAAAACACAATCCATCTTCTCATCATAGTACAACAGATCATGTTCCTGAAAAGAAGTTTAAATCTGAAGCTCTTCTATCTACCCTTACTTCAGATGCTTCTAAAGAAAATACACCAGGTAATCTTAATTGTCTTGCACTTTATTACTTCGTCATTGGAAGAGAGACCCAGTTATATTTGTGAGTCTTTTGAAATCAGAGGCTCATACCCTTTCCTCTGGGATTTTCAGTCATTTGAAACATGAGAAATTGCAGCCATTGTTACTCATCTGTGTTGTCCATGAAGTGCATCAGCTTCGTTGTCATAGAACAGCTGCATGTTGGCCATTTCTTCTTATTTACGCTGCTTGCAAGAAGATAACAGTACAGTTTCATTCAGCCAGTAGTAGAAATATGAACTCAGTGCATTACTAATTTGGGAAAAAGAAACGCATGCAACAATTTCCAAAGTAAAGGAAAAGATATTTTTTTTTTTTCACACTTTTTTTAAGGGTTGGTCTGACATGGCATTCAGCTACAATAAAATATAATTCTTTGGTGTGTTGTCTATTTCAAAAGAGGTGAGAAGTGATTTTGAATAGCAGATAAATAGAAAACCCACAACTTTCTTCCCATTTTCAAAATCAGGGTGTTTTGTAGTTTCTTTTCTGAAAACAAAAGATTGTGAGAAATTATAGTGGGTAAACTACTTTGTTTTGGAATTTAGTACTGTTCATCAGATTAACTAGTCTCTCTCATATCCATTTTACTTCTCCTTTGAAGGAGCTTCACATGAGATGGCAAATAAATTGTAACTGTGTTTGAGTAGCTGTCAGACTGTAGATGACCATGGAAGTCTATTTTGCATTAAAACTGTGATTTGTAGTTTTTAGAATCAAGATCGTTAAAAGTTTTACATTGAAACAGTATAGGTGTGCAGTCAAATTCTTACCTTCTTGATAGTTACAGTAATCAGTGTAATTTCAACAGAGATTGGGTTTATATAGACATAGACATAGCCAGCTGCATCTGTTCTTTGATAGCTGAATATGATAGTGAGGACTGTCTTTCTAAACGGACTCCTTGCACATGAGGATAGGTGCAGAACAGATTTTTTTATTTTTTTAAGCCAATACTGGCTGTGTCAAATGATCTTTTTAAACCTTTTTCAAGTGATCAGACTGCTCTGATGCATAAACGGATTTCCCACTCTTTCACTGGTTATCGTATATAACTCTTCTTAAAATGCAAAGGAATTTAGTTTCATTTTGAATTTCATAAATGTGTTCTGTTCATCAAGGGTGTCGAAACAGTAATTCATCATCCTCTTCAAACAATGCATACAATACAAACTCTTCTCAACCATTGGCATCATATAACCTGGGCTCATTATCTTCAGGATCTGGGGCCGGTGCAATTACCATGGCAGCAGCTCAAGCAGTGCAAGCCACGGCACAGGTAATGTCAAAACATTCTTGTCACTCTGCCATCCACTATTGATTAAGAAGGAAGACTGGTGAATTTTTTTAAAATCTGAATTCCCGTGATCACTTTAGCTGATGTGATTGAGTTCTCATATTATCATTTTTGTTTATATGCTACAGTTTCATCCTGTAAAACTTGCATAAAGGGACAGCTTGTTTTCTGGCTTTTCCTGTGGGATGTTCTTACACCTCTTTACCACTTACTATACATCTTTTTGTTAATAGGGTAACTAATGAACCTGTGCAAATAATTAGCAGTTAGCAGCCTGGTATATGTCTTCTTAAAGAACTCTACTGTGTGATCTGATAACAATATTCATATTCCTTTTAGATGAAGGAAGGAAGACGAACATCCAGTCTAAAAGCCAGCTATGAAGCATTTAAGAACAATGATTTTCAGCTTGGAAGAGAATTTTCATTATCCAGAGATTCAACTGGATATTCATCATCAGCTTTGGCATCTACATTAACACAGACATTAAGTTCATCAACCACAGATTCACGAAGTGGCAGAAAAAGCAAGTAGGTTTTCTTACTTGTTGACTGCAATTACATCTTTTAAGACAGCTAAGCTCTCTTTTAAAGGTCATGGGCCATGACCTTACAATCACAACGCTTTCCAATAGCTGACCATCTAGGACAGGAAACAAAGAATTTTATTTCTGATTAAAATGAAATTTAAAAAAACATTTTAAACAAAACAATGTGACGGCATGTTGTGACACAAATTGTACTTGAAAGAGTTTGTCTCAAAATGCCCATCCTTTTAAACTGACTTGTGTTTTTTTTTCTCCATACAAATTTGTGTGCGTTCACAGCTCAGTTAATAATTTTGTCTTAGCATTTTTCATCTGTGGATATCTTGGGTGTCAGATCTGACCTATAAGGAAAAGCATAGAATTTGTATTCTGGCACTGTTGCTGTGGAGGGATTGGTGATGCTTGAGCGGAGATTAACACTGAATCAGTCATCTTCAGAACACAGTTATCTATTGTACATGACACATGACATTATTTATATGTAAATTCCTGTTTTATTGGTAACATAACTTTTATGGGGACTTTACACCAAGGCTGTTGATGGACAACTTTGTGAAGAAAAACATCCGTTAAAGCCATTTGGCAGTTTAAAGCTGTTAAATTCCATTGATTAGAATAGCTTGTCTAGCACTTGTAAACTGTTAAGACTTGTTTCCTTTTCCAAAGGGCATTGTGTCCATTTTAGTTCTTGCAGTTGTTGAATGAACTGTATTAGGGAATGACGCTTTGGGATTTACTTACTGCAGTAATTCAGAGTCAACAAAGTACTTGTTTTGTGATGCTTTCACTTGGCAGCAAATGAATTTAAATTAGGATATGCTTTTTTCTTTTGTTTCTATTTCAGAAACAACAACAAATCCTCAAGTCAGCAGTCTTCATCATCTTCCTCTTCTTCGTCTCTGTCATCGTGTTCTTCTTCATCTGCACTGGCACAAGAACTGTCTCAGCAAACGGCAGTGATACCAGAGTCTGATTCCAATAGCCAGGTGGACTGGACCTACGATCCAAATGAGCCACGATACTGCATTTGTAATCAGGTAAGGATGGCTTCCAACCTGGAATATAGCTAGAGCTGCTGTTTCGCTGTAGTTGAACTTCCTTCTCTGATTGCTAATTTAAAAAAACATTCTGTTTGCAGTCTTTTGAAGTTCTGATCTGTTTTTATTTACTTACTGGCGATATGAATAATGAACTCAGCTGTTGAAGCTAAAAAACAAGCAAGTTTTCCAGTGTTGTGACACATGGAGAGTTTTAAAACTTTTAGTGAAGACTTCAGGAATAATTAAATTCAAAACTGAACATGTTCACAGTGAATTTAATTAAAATTCTAAGTTAGTAAGGAATTTGCCTGGTCTCTCCTGCTTTCCTAAAAAAAAAAAAAAAAAAAAAAAAGAGTGAGACAAAAAAACTCCACAGGTAAAAAAACCCACAATGAAATAAAAATGTAGTTTTGTAAAAGCCACCCGGAAACTTGAGAGACAGAATGACAACATGAGAAACTCGTGTTTAAAAATGCCTTTTCTTATTTTAAACGCTTTTAAGACTGTTGGCTTTTTTTGATAGTTTTCAATAAAGTGCTTGAAATTGTCATGTATGCAAGGGAAATGCCAGACATCAGCATAATCTTGAAAACTGGACTGATAACGTACTGAGCGCTGTTCTTTAGAAAATGTGCTTCGTTCAGGTTTTGAATGCTGACCTTTTTTATCCACCCAGAAATACACAGAAGCATCTTTTTTTTTGCATAAAAAATACTGAAAAGCAATTTGCTGTGAATATGTTCTTTGGGTTGTGTAGCAAAAGAAAAATCAAAATATTGTCGCTGCTGTTAATGGAAAAACTCCTCAAAGGAAGGAACTTGAACTTTAGGCCTTTGAAAACATGGATTGCTTTTAAGTAGTAACAATTATTAATAAGGTGGTTTCTTTTCTTATTTACTAGGTGTCCTATGGTGAAATGGTAGGCTGTGATAACCAAGATGTAAGTAACAAAGATCTAAAGGTTCTTGAGAGGCTTGTGTGTGTAACTATTTCTTGCAGGAGTTAGTTTTCTTTAGAGTTGGTTTTAGAGTAGAGTTTTTTAGTGTAATGTGCGTATGACCTGAAACATTTTTCAGGAAACTTTTCCTCATCTGTCCCCACAGTTTGGGTTTTTTTAGAAGGCTTCACCCTTTACTGGGAAGGTTTCACATCTTTAAATTGTCCTTTATTTCTAGGAACTTTTAGCTGTGTCACTACTAATATCAGTTGTCCCCTTCAAATTAAAAAGTTTTAAAAGAACAGTTGAATGTAATTATGTATTTACTAGGATGCTACATTTAAACAGAAGTGAGTGATAAGATTACTGTTGTGTCAGTTAATGTTGTCAACTAAGAGTTTTGAAGCACAGAATACTTCTTTCATTCTGTGAATCCATATATGACTCCTAGGACTTTTATTGCTTTTCTTCGTCTACTGAGCGTATGTTAGGGACTGAGATCCTCCTCTTCTTGTTTTGTCTCATAACTTTGTGTGAAAAACAGAATCTATGCTTTTTTACTCATGCTTCATTTTCATAGAGTTGTATTTGTGACAGGTGTGTTGAAAAAAAAAACCACCAAAATTGCAAACCTTCTCTTTAACTCTGTTTTTATAGTGCCCTATTGAGTGGTTCCACTACGGATGTGTTGGACTGACAGAAGCACCGAAAGGGAAATGGTACTGTCCACAGTGTACGGCTGCAATGAAGAGAAGAGGCAGTAGACATAAATAAATTTCCTCATCTGGAAAACAAATTGCATACTAAAGGTTTTACAGGGGACTTGGGAGGGGGAGGAAGCCCCCCATCACACTTCCTTGCAACCACTTAAGGGTTAACATAGCAGTCATAAGATCTTGAACTATTGATTTTGCTAGTTGTGTTTTAATATTGTAAGTAAATTATTTATGCACATTGATGTGCTACAGATACTATTCCAGTGAGCCTTGGATTGTTCCAGTGGCCAACATATGCAGACATTTGTACTATCAACCCATTTTCTCTAAGCAGTGGGCATTCTACAATTACTCAATCTTCAAAAACTTCCAATAAGTCCAGATTTTAAATGTATGTTTTATATTCAACAGATATATTCTGCTGCATGAACTGTACTCAAGAGCTGTTATGTAACACTATGTATATAAATGGTGCAAAAAGGCAGTGCTTCTGAAAAAAAAATTAAGGAGACAATGGTTTTTAAAATGCCTTTATAGCTTTGGTTCTTTATGAAACTTAATTCAGCAGGCTGAAGAAAATGGTTCTTGTATACAGCGGGCTGTTGTCCTCTAGGGTACTTGAGTATGTAAAAACAAACAAAAAAAGCTGTAGAATAAAACAAACTTGTGCCATTAGTCTTTATATGTTTCTGCTCCAGAGAAGGCGCAGGCCATAAGAGGAAAAAAAAGGTGTTAAAGTGATGATAAATTTTTATACCAAATGTGTTTATTTTTTTGTGCAAGTAATCCTTTAAATTTGAATTGTATTAGGTGTTAAAATAAAACAACCTCAACTCTTCAAATTAGTGTTTCCTGTACCTTTGTCAAAAAAAGCTTTGTCCCCAAATGGTTTCAGAAGGCGGCAGCTGAGTTTACATAAGAAGTTGCTAGACGTGACCCATGGGAAGGCTCATTGTACAGACGGGCATTTCTGTGGTGGGTGCGTAACTAAGGCATATATAGGCAAATGCTGAAGCATCATTTGCCTCGCTGTCTCTGTCTCCAGAGGGTAAGTGGCACCTGCTTAAACGGGCACAAAAGTTCTGTTTTCCATGTCGTTAAAAATCCCTACTGTGTCGAGATATCCCAAGGTAGGAGTGCGCTGCTCTTTCTGTGGCACGGATGGAAATGGGGAGAAGAAAACCATGGTACGTGTGTTTTGCAGCTGCCACATTCCTTCCTGGACAGGGGTTTTGACGTAGAAGCCAACACACGGCTCCGGAAAGAAGAAAGGGAATTCATCCTGCTTGTGGGATCCCTGGTCTAACGGGGAGGATCATGTCAGGAAGCCTAAATGCAGCCCCAGAAACAGTTGGATCTGTGAGTTGTACGTGTTATTGTACAGGATCAGAAATCGATCTTAAAATTAGACCCTTGACCTTGAATATAATGGAAAGATTTTCTATATTTTTTCCCCGCTTGCTTATTTTGGACATAGTTTGTAGATTTCCTTTCACTGACAGTTTCCTTTTGTTGTTTTTGTACGGCTCTTTCGCGCAGCAGCACTGAGCAGAAACCAGATTATTACTCCATTTTTTTTTCTCCTTCCTACTTCCTTCCACTATTTAAAAAAACCACACTTTCCCTTTGGAATAAAGATTTTACTTTAGCGCTGGGTTGCTCTTGGGGCTGTCAGGCTGGAAGATCACGACCATGGTCGCTTTGCAAAGCCGTGCAGGGGGGGAGGAGAGAGAGAGAAGCCGTGTTTCAGTGCATCACTATGCAAATAGCATGAAGGAAATAAAAGCAGTTAGGCTCATTGGCAATAGGAGTATGTGCAGAAAACGCAGGCTTTACCTAAACCAAGATGAAACCAGGCTTGTGCCACAACATTTATTTAAAAATGAAAAAAAAGTAGGCATTTTAAATCCATGAACTTGCAAGAAGTAGATGCGTAGGAAGGAAAATGTGACTATGTATGATAAATAGACTTTGGTAAAATAATAGCATAGAAGTCGGTGAAAATAAAGAGCAAAGAGCAGTGTAAGTAAGGTTCCATTAAAACTGGGAACTGAACCCGCTGTGTATGTATTTCTGTGGAAATCTGAGTGAAAAAAAAAAAAACACTTGAGGACTAGAATATCTGGTTTTAAGTGAGGCTGTTGAGACAATAGAGATAACAAACTCTTTGTTCTATTGGAAACTGGTGCCGTGCTATGAATTGAAGTTAAATAAGCGACAGGTAATCTCGACTCCCCTTGGACTGAATGTCTACGTCTCTAGGGCTAAGAAGTAAGTCCATTAAGAATTAAGACTCTATGTAGCAAAATCCTTCGCTCTGGTGGTAACCAACCATACCTCAGATGGTGCAGAGACTGCAACTCCAAATGAAAATTTCAATTTTCAGTGTGAGCATCGGTTCACTGTTTCGTGAGACAATATAAATCATATTTTCATGGAGGAGCTAGTTGGAGAACTCACAAGAGGAAAAAACTTTGTCCTCATGAGTACATTAGGATTTTGTGTCTAAGGTAAAAAAATAGAAGTGGACAAATGTGAAAAAATGTGGGAAAAATGCAATGCGTAAGTCAAAGATGTAGAACAATAAAACCTGTACGTGCCTTTGTTTTGTTTTCTTCTAAACAGGAATCCTCTGAGAGGAGCTGAAGGGTCAGCTCATGATTATGGTGCAAAAGGGACTGAAAATTTGTAAGACAAGCAAAATTATGTCTTCACTGCGCAAGAGGTCAGACAAATTTGAGTAAGAGGGCCCTTTCTGCAGGTTGCTTGAGGATTGCTCTCCAAGTAAGGCACCCGTAGAAACAGGTCTGCAACAAATTGGTGGGACCAAACCTGACGGAGAGTTGTAGAAGAACTTCCGAATGGAATCACTGAGCAATTATGTATTTTAAAATGCGTAAAGGAATAGAAAGCAATAAAAAAATGCCAATTTTTAAAAAACTTCAAGTTGGATCTATGAGCTGAGTTTTTATTTCTTTGTACGTTGATAGAAACTGATAAAGGCTAGAATTAGCGTATGTGTGATTAGTTGCATTTTGGCAGAGCCCTTGCCTCACGGCCATCAGCGTCCTTGGAACGCTTCACTGAGTAGACAAAGGTGGCCAGGTTGATGTACACAGGGTCTCTCATTAAAATTTATTTAAAAAACAGTGATGCGCTGGTTGAATAGTGGAGGTCCCTTAATGCTCCATTGCGAAACAGAATAATAAATTGTAAAGGAATAAATTACCAATATTGCCAAGAAGGAGAGACTGCTGGAGGAGTCCAGCAGGACTCTGCTGCGCAGAACACCTGTAAAAGGTCGGTTAAAGTGGGGTAAACAGTAACGTGATGTTTGCACTTATGTTGGGTTCTCAAAAACTACAAAAATGCGACGTGTTAAAAGTAGCAGAACAATCTCATGATACTGAGTGTCTGATAAAATGGAAGCCGTAATTCAACATTTGCTAAAATAATGTAAATATAAAATAATATATAAAATGAAGCTTAATTTACCTGCAGCTGGGGCCTCTGAAGTAGCTACCGCTGCGTAGGAATGGGGTTTTGGAGTTATCTAGGCAATTCTATGGAAATGCCAGGTCAGACGAGTGCTAAGAATGACTCACTAGGAAAGAAAGAATAAAACAGAAAACAGTTTTACAAAGTGGAAATTGATGCACGCTTGGGCCTTAATGTAGCATAAAATCCTGGTCCGCTCTGCAAAAATGTAGCGAAACTAGGAAAGGCTCAAACAGGAGGCTCCAAGTAGGCAAATCTAAGCAGCAACTGAGATGTCCGGGGCTCTTCTGGCTGGAAAGGGGCAGCTCAGTGAGGACATAACAGGGATCTGTAAATTCAGGAGCGCTGTGGAAAAGGTGGGTCTTTCGATAAAAGAAGTAGCAGGGAGGTAGACAGTCCAATATGAGAAAAGAGCAGCGTTTTTTCACTCATGGCATGCTTAAATTGTAAAACTGGCCGTATCGCTTACATGGGGGTAGGAAGTGACCGAGACATTGACGGAAGCAAAGCCCATGGAGGCATCAATGCAGAAGTAACACATCTGGATCAAAAACTCACTGAAGACGGATCACTAGAAATGAGGAGAGTCTGTAACCAGGGAGGTGTTCCTGGATGCCCGTGACAGTCCTACAGCCCTCTGGCACCCAGCAGGGAATGCTATTTGGCACCAGACGCTGGGTTAGGTGACCCTTCGGCTTTATGCGATGCACCTGGGTTTAGTTTCACCTCAATGCCCCAGCACCTGGGTGAATTTTTAGGATAAGGAGGTATTTGTAGCACCACAAACTGAGAAGCGATGTGCTGAGCACTGTAGCAGTACAAAAAGAGGTCTTTGCCTTGTAAACTGTGTTGTCCGTTTGCATTGTGAAGAAGTAACAGTTTTTCTCAGCTGTAGGTTTTATTTATTCTAGGTCTGAAATAAAAAGAGAGAGGAAATACAGTTACCCTTCCTGCTTTGAAAATCCTGCTCGGTTGTCTCTCTGAAGAGTACAGAGTAACTTGCGTTCTTCTCCATCAAACTTTGCAAAATGTTCTTCCACCCCACGCAATAAAGATTAGCAATTCCGGGGTTTGTTTTCCCCTGTCTGTTTCCCCTCAGCAGGGCGGGACTTCCCACTGTTCGCTGGCTTTTCTTGGCAAGTTTTGTCATCTCCCCCCTCGTCCTCCCTGGGACGTCTGGACCGTGCACTTTTCTTGTGCGATGGAGGTGACAGGTGACAGAAGGAGGACCCAGGTGGCCTTCACCTCGACAGCAGAGGGTTCACTCCTGCGCTTACGCTAAAAATCTCTGAGAGGCTGAATAGCAGGAGGGAGACGGGACTGGCTTTTTACACTCTCTTAGGGATATCCATGAATAACTAAAGTTACGCCACACTGTACGAGCACTGTCTCCGCAGTTGCTGCTCTTCACAGCATTGCATAAAATGCGCTGAGAATAATGTAACTAAAGCAAGAAAAACGCCACGCTTCAGCTGATCTGTACCAAGGTACAGTAATATTCCTCTAGCGCTTTCAAATACGCACCTTGCTGTTAGACTTACTATATTCTGTAAAGACCCCCAGCAGCTTTTTCCTCTAGATATATCTTGCACAGGACACAAGATTTAGGAGCTCTCTGAGCATGCAGAAGTTGTTGACAAGTCGCATGATTCCTTGCAGACTTGTGCTTGAGTACGTCATGTCTTATATTTTAGAAAAACTAGTAGTTTCCTACATTAGTTCACAATACATTTAAAGTCTTTATTATAAACGTGACTTTAACTGTTGCAAACTGTATTCCCTCTGTTTATTGAAAAAAAAATAAATCCTGAAGGTATTGAAAAAAAGCCCTAGCACATTACAACTACAGTAGAGAAATACAAGAAACCTACCTAATGCGGTAGAAAATGAGGAACAACGGTAGGATCCGCAGCTGGTTTAACATTTTTATAGCCCTAATACTTATTTGTATTGCACCTTATATTATGAAAACTTCTGAGTGCTGTTGACTGCTCTGCTTCTTTCTAAATATTTGCGCAGCAATGCCCTATACATTGAATCAACTCTGTGCGCCCACGCTTATGGAACGGGCTACTGCCAATTAAGAAAAGTTTTACTGAAGTTTAAGAGTACAGCGAGGGGATTCGTAAACTAAATAAAGCACATGCATTTGTTCAGCTAGAATTTCTGTATTTTTTCATAACAAATGACATTTTGGGGAATTCTAAGTATACTTTTGTTGCTGAACACAGATTTATTTATTAAGTTGACGGTTAATGTGGTTCTCCTAATTAGGGTTACGCTAAGCCTTTCTTTCTAAAAGAATAAATAATAGTTATACTGTATTTGCGCATATGAGAATTGGTGAAACAGAAATAGGGGAGGAACGCGAAGCTAATTTTATATTGTTTCCACCTGCGGAATTGTGGCCCTCTGACTTCAAAGCCAGTTTTACTATTTCTTTTCAGGAAACGACACGTGGGATAGATGTTTGGATAAACTTTGCCAGCGTGAGTGTAGTTAAGTGCTGGAATGGGTCAGTCAGGGAAGTGCTGTGGAATTAGGGAATCCTTTCTTGTCAGAAATACAGGACTATTTTTCCCTGTGTTGATAAAGAAAATGGTTTTTATAGCTCTGTTTTCTTTTATTTTGGTGAGACTAAAATGACGTTTCTGTGTGTGGGTAAAAATAAGTGCTCATCATACTTAAAAATTGTTTTAATAAACGTTCAGTTATGTGGTTTGCTTGAAAAGGTGACAGTATGGAGTGTTTCTGCTGTGATGAATTCATCTGGATATGGTATTCTTGACTTAAATTACTTTAAAATGTGCTTAATTTCTCTGTTGTGTTATTTGGGGCTAAACTAATCTCAGACTCTTAAAGAAAGCACATTCTATAGATGGATGGATTCGTCAACAGTTGAACGAACTCACAATAAAAACATGTGTTCCTTCGTCAGGTCTGGAAAATGAAATGGTTCTACAGCCACTAGCGTTGACCCTTTATTTTAATTTAGGAAGGCATACCATACATTTCCCAGAGATCCTGATGGCCTAATACACTTGGAACAGACAAGGAACTGAGGAATAACCAGAAGTTAAGCTAGCAGTTATTTTAAAATTACCCCCAAAAATTAAAATTATGTGTTAATCATTTTAATCCAGAGTAGAAATGTTCTTGGACGCTGACTTCAAGCACGCTTTTGCACACAGAAGTGCTGATTTCAGAAGTGCTGATTACCTTTGAGAGAAACACTTACGTCAGAACCGCTTTGCCCACCTCCTCTGTAAGGTTGGTGATTGCTCTTGTAAGACACAAACACCATCGAACATATGCACTGGGGAAACATCTCAGGGAAGTTTTAGCCCAGGACAGGAAAACTAAAGGTGATTCTCAAAACCAAAAAAGACAAAAAATACAACTGCAATGTGATGTTGTTAATATCTCCATTAATGTTCAAGATTTACCAACTCTAAAGTACTTTTCATTTTGAAAGTGCTTTCTAAACACTCACCTACAGCTATTTACTTAAAGACTTCTCTTAAGAGGGTGAAAGGAATGTACTGGGAATGTTTCTTTATGGAGACTGACAAGCCTTTAAATAGAAAAGATTCTAAGTTTTCCTTTTTCCTATTGTTTAAACCTCAAGCAGCAATATTTAAACTCATGAAGAAGGAATCGTCTAAATATATTGTTCGTAATTACACCAGCACATTATAAAACTGTAGCCTGATTTCATATTTGGCTACTGACGGCGTCATTTTAAATCAACCCCAAATATTCTTTGTAATTCTCTTTTTAAAGTCTGTTTTAAACCAAGCAAATTAGCTATCAGCCTTATATACATTTTATTAGTTTTCTGTGTTGGCACTACCTGGTTTTACATTATTTTCCAAAGCAAATAGCATCTTCAATATGCTTTAGTTTTAAAAGTGCATCAAAACATAGTTGTATGGAAATAGAGATTGATTTAAAAATTTTAATAGGAGCTTGTTCAGCTACTTCGTACTGTATTTCAGAGGGATTCTGATTTGATTATATTTTGGTTATATTTTAATTTTTGCAAAACCAAATCCCAAGAACATCTACATCTGCCTCTCGTCATAGAACATACCTCTATAATTAAAAAAATCTAACAAAACAACCCACAAAAGAGACAACCCCAACAACCCAGTAAGTAGAAAAATGCTTCTATTCACTTTTCAGCCCCTCTGGACAATTGGAATTAGGTGTGAAGGCTAGAAAATGACAGCAAAACATTTTAGATCTCTCGGACCTGAGAAATATCTTCCTTAACCTTGCTTTTTCCACAGCCCCCGTGCCTGGAATGCTAGTTTCACGCATGACCTGTTTAATCAAAATGGTTAGGATCCCCCACTGATGGTATGATGTCCAGCCTCCTCCCAGCCGTATCCCCGCGGTTCAGCATCGCCTCCCTCCCTCAGTTTCAGCTCTCAAGCCGTTTCCTCCCATCGCCCGGCGTGGTTTGGGCAATCTGCGCAGCTCAGCAGAGCCGGGCTGAGAGGCAGCGCAGAGACCCTGCCTGGGGCAGGAGACAAAGAACTCGTCACTCCTCATGCCAGCTGCAGCGGGGACTTTCTGTGTGGCCTCCCCCACTCTATTTATTCCGGCCACCTTGCTTTTGTTAGCTGTAAAAATGGTTAAACTTCTTGTTCATCCTTATTTTTAGAAATACCGTGTGGAGCGGGTTGTCAAAACCCAGTGCTTAAAAGATGTAATGTACTTAAGGGTATTTCTAAAGTAACTTCTGTGCCACAGTGGTTGCTGTTATCTTGTTCTGCTGTAATCACGCCGTGGCAGCTGGACTCATGAGAGAAGCTGTATAGTTATAATCAGATCAGTAAGTTCAGCAGTATACGGTTATCTTTATCTGCTTGTCCTTAACCACAACAAAATAGCGTGTCTGGCAGCTCCACGTATTCTATTTGCTTATATAATAACTTCTCATGTACGTGCACAATATGTGAAGTGCCCCAGGTGACGCATTTCTGTACTGGCTTATTGGATATTCTGGCAGCACCACGGGAATGCAACAAACTGGAATAAACTGTTGCATACCCCAGTATCTATACTAATGGCTGGTCTTGATGGGGCTGGTTAAGTGTACGGGTGGCTTGAGAGGCACAGGTGAGCATTTAGTCTGCATTTCTGTCTGATGTCTTAAAACTCTCCTTGCCAACAGAAGAGCTCTGTTAAACGAATATCCATCAGTACCAAGCCTTTTGACAGGGAAAAATAAAGCTCTTGTTCCTTTGTGCCTAAAACACTCACATGCAAGAACTCATCCACCGAAGCCAGTGGAGGCCATGGTGTGGCCTAAGTTGTACGCCTCAATAGATATTTACTTACTGGGGCGAACCAAAATTTAATGACCAAAATGTCTGAAGAGATTGGCACCTGGAAAACTTGGTCCAAAATTATAGAGCTTGTCTGACAGTTGTGGCAGGCACACCATTTGCAGCAGCACAGATTAAATCATCTAGAGGACAACACAAAGACCTGAGAACATTTGCACTCTTGTTTTATACGCGTACAATAGCGGTAGCACTATTTTCTTGGTTTTAGGAGCCTTCCATTTATTTCTCTGCTGCCAAAGAGCATCAGGGGCCTGCCAAACCGAGGAGGCGCTGGGATAGTCCTTCAAAAGTCTGTGAGTGGTCTCAGCAAAGCAACGGCTCTGCTAAAGAAAGAGAGGATGTTCCAACTAAGCAGTGAAGAAAGGCAGCCAAAGGTAATGGGATAGAAGAAAATATAGTTTAAGGAATTTAGGGGGTGAACTGGAAGATGAGTGTTTATGGAATGAGGAGTCTAATTGTATTTTTCAGCTTCAAAACATCTCTAAAGCTTTGAAACACGTCTCGCTTCTGAACTTGAGGGCAACTGTATAAAAAACTGGTGCTTAGGGATGACTGTCATGAATTTTCCAGTTACCTTGGCTTTTCTCATTTGTCAGACTGTTTTGGGTCCACTTGTGGCGTGCGACAGGAGAAAAATATAAACATTCTGCTAGTCCTGGCTACCTACATGATGCGGCCAGGTTAAAGTGAAAAGGGAATGAAATTTAGTTTACACAAAAGAAGAGGAAATACCTTGTGACAGGACTTGGAGGACTACGACATTTCAATTTTATATTTGGGGTTTATTGGAACAGAAACTAGAACAATTAACTTTAAAAAAAAACACCCAAAAACAAAATGCAAAAGAACCCCAGTCATAATGCAGAATGCTAAATGTTAGAAATAAAAGGGTTTGTAAATGCTTCTCTTCCCTGTGCTAAATGCCCTTACAGACTGGTCCTTTCTCTCACATTTGCTTCTCTTGCTCTAGCAACTCTGTGGAATGCAAGCTTCATGCATTCCCAGTATATAGGAAGCGATTTAGGATACATCCTACTGTCACCCTGGAGGCCTGGCTGAGGGATCGCTCCTTCCTCTTTGCAGTAGCCTCCAAACCAGTATGCTTACCACTTGCTATCCCTGTCTCCATCTCAGAACAACTGCTGCGAGGGGATCATGTCAAGAGTCAGTGAATAACTGTAGAGAGGAGGAAGCAAAGAATTTACTGGTCTATTTCTTTCTCCTGACATGCAAATTTGCCTGTTAAGCAGGAACCAGTATCTTCATATGCCTTCATCTGCTTTCCCCTACCGTCATGTCAAGTAACTCTCTGTATTACTAACATATATAAATAAATAGATACCTGTGTTTCACTGTCACCCTTCTGACAAAACATAGTAGTGAAGAACATGGTGAGATACAAAGAGATGGCTCTGGAAAAATAATTCAGTTGGCTGAGATCCTACCTAAAACTGTAGGGAAGCTGGGGCGGGCTCACTAGTCTGGTGAGATGAATATCAAGCCTTGCCACTGCCGAAAAGGTCCTGTTCCCTTCCTCTGCTTACATCCTCTCTGACTCGTGTTCTCCTGCTGTTCAACTCGTACCAGCACTGGGGGGCCATTGGACCTCTCCAAGAGTGGATTCAACTCACTCACCTGGCGGAAAACCAACCCAACTGCGCAGTTTTTTTCTCATGAAAAGACCTAATAAGCATGATCACCAGGTAGGAAGAGAGGAAGGGAAAGAGCAGGAGCAGAGGTGAGGAGGAGACACTAAAGGCAGGGGCGAGGGGAGCAAGCAAGACCTTCCCCTTTCCATGGCAGGGAATTACTAGACTGGCTGATCTGCCCACGGAACTGCTGGCCTAACAGCATCTTTCTTGGGACAAAACATCCAGCAATCACAGCTCTTAACACACAGATAAAATGAATCTAAAGGATCTAAAATTGACTATATATCAACTACACATATATATTGACTAAATTCTATGATAAGAGAAGTAAACACACTGCTTATGTAGTCCCTATAATAAATTGCCTCTTACATAAAGGCAAAATATTAAATCAATTGAGCAATAATGAGAAGCAAAACCAAAAGGGGAGTCTCCCCTAAAACCTTTCTCCCATTAACATCAACTCGTTTGCTTTCCAAGGATTTGCAGAACCTTCCCTGCTAGCCTGCCTTCTCTGTGAGCCAAAATCAGAAAGCTGAGCCAAAGCTGGATTAAGACGTGAATCTTTTTTCTCTGGAGTGCTCTGTGGAACAAAATCACAATATCACTAATGCTTACAGTGTTCTATGAATGGGAAAAGGGGAGAGAGTCTGGGTTTTCACTATGCTGGGATTAATTTAAACTTCAGTAGTATCAAATCTTCCAATGTGCGGAGCAGTAATGAAATGTATTTCGCTGATTTTCTTCATTCTGTGCCAGTCTTCCCCATTCACGACTTACAATGGGACCACACGCAGGACTGAAGACACCGCAAATCTAACTGCAATCTGGATTGAATTCAGGGTGAAGTACAAAATCGCAGAGGGTGTGGCTGAGCCGGCTTTCTCCAGCACAGTTTAACTGGGTGTTATGCTTGAATATTTACAGTGCTATTAATGCCTATTGTTCATAAAGCCTTTATCCAGTTTTTGAAGTTAGTGAGAATTTATGGCCCTTGGCATAATTTTTAGCATGCTAGAAAATAAAAAACGATTTTAAAAGTTGTCCATAAACAATGAAAATTGCATATAGGTTTGCACTGTGAAGATGACAGATGTGATTACAAGGACTTGACTATCAGTTAATTTAGAAATGATCCGTTTGAGCTTATTTTTCATGTGAGCTCATTTATCACTGAAACGGTTGCTAGGACACTATACTTTGAAATTTGAAACTTGTTCTAGAAAAGAGCAATTGTGAAATGGTTGTTAAACATATTTTCTTCTTGGCAGCCTCTATATAGTGAAATTATTGGTGCAAAATGGTTTTATTATATCAAGACCTGATCTTACAAGCGCTTATATCTAGCCTTAACTTTATTCAGAGGTGCAGAATGATTCGTGTTAGATCTCTGAGTGAAGTTAAGCATGCATAAAATGGATTTATTCAGCTGGCCTTAAATTCCTGCGAACTTTCTGTACCTAATATTTTCTTCTTGGTTAGCTCCTGGCAATTATCTGTCCAGGTCACTACTTAGACCATGGAAATCATTCTTCAGTGGTCACTAGCTTTCACCACTGAACAAGCACAGAGACTTGTGTAAAATGGAAGCTGTGTGAACATGAGCCGGGTTGCTTAAAAACCCCAGTGAGATGATGAATGGTGCACATTACATGCCTGCATGGCATATTGGCTAAGCCCTTTCAAATCCTAGTCCCTGGCAATTTTTAGCAAGTCTTGTGACTTTCCTCTCACCTTTTCTATGTCAGGGTGTCTTTAAACACTTACAGTCTATTCCAGATGATGCAGATGGAACTGGGATTCTGGCTGCAAGCACTGGAGATCACTCTTGACAGACACGGCTGGTTGGTTTTGGCAGAAGCGATGCCTGCAGGACCTTGCCTCACGCAGAGCAGGAGAGCAGCTGGCTGCTGTGGGGAGCATCCAGGCAAGCAGTCCTGAGTGAGCAGGAGGAGCAGGCAGAGGTAAGCCGGCTAGAGAGCCCTTCATCCATGCAGTGGGAGCAGCCGCTGGAAGGAACGGGTCTGGGAATCCCAAATAGGAAATGAATACTAAATTTATTTTGTATGTCAGAAAGAGGAGATTCGCAGCTTTCTGCTAAGTATTCTGAAATACGTACATATACCTGTGAGTATAAATACTTAGCTGGATACGTCTGATCTTACAGATAATTGTGTACTGCAGTTATTTGAACATTATGCACTGAAGAATCTTTCCCGTGAGCTTGAGACCAGGAGGCCTGACTCTTTATCCACGTATATCCTTTTCCTAAGTGACTAGTTAATGCTAGGGGAATTAGTCCCCATTTGCAATAGTCCTGGCTTAATTTCTGAAGTGTCAGAATGTGACCAGATAAGTCAGTAGAGACGTAAGCCCAGAGATGTAGTGGAATCCTGATTGAAAAGATGACAGGAGTCATGTTCATTGCACTCTATCCGTGATTGAGAAAAGTATTTACAGCTTAAGAAATGTGCATTACATGCTATTGTCATGAAAAGAAACCGCAAGACATAGGGAAAAAGCCAGCTCACTCCTTGGAACATCTGGGAAAAGCAGATGAACACAAGGCTGGTCCCCAGGAGCATGCAGGAGGCAGTGATCTGTCTGCCCTCTGCTGATATCCCTTCATCTCTTCTTCTGCAGTATCAGTCTTGGTACAGTAAATGAGTAAAAGTTGTCAGCTTGTGCTAATGTGCTAAAGACTTGGAGCCCATGAGTGGCCTCAGGGTTGCATAAAGGATAAATTGGCTCTGAGATATTGGGGAAAATGTGAGGATAAAGATCCCACTTAGGAGTTTGAAAGGAGAAGATGATGTTGGGCTGGAGGGAGAGCATGGTTACTTGCTGTGCTGAAGGCAACTGAGGGAACAGGGTGAGAAGACAGAAAGGATTACTTTGTCCAAGTGTGGAACTGGAGCAAAGGGGTATGATCTCCACACCATGAATAAACCATTAATCCAAATCTTTATAAATTGGTTTTAATCAAGTCTTCTAGCAATAGCACATAAAGCTCTGACTAAAATCCCCTCACTAAGAATTTGGAAGAAGTTGACAACCATGCAAATGCCACCCACCCAGCTGGTGGTTGTGGGTCCAGAAGTCAGGGCATGCCAAAAACCACAGGACAGTCTCTTAGAACAATAAAGCGACTCTGTTATGTTCTCTTCCTCTGCTGATGAGGTTACTGTGGCTCCCAGGCTGGCTGCAGTGTCTCCACAATCCTCCTTTGAATGTACCAGCTCCCTGGGCACCCATCTCCATTGTACGACATGGACCTACCCTGAAGCCAGCTGCAGGGAACCCATGGTTTTCCGATGTCCACCAGCCAGATTTGTTGTCTTGCCAGAGGCTTTGCAGCACAGACTGGCTGGGGCAGGGCCCAAGGATGTGAGCCAGTGTGCTGGGATGAGGGAGCACAAGCAACGTGTCTCCAGCGAGCAGAGATAGGAGTTTCTGTGTGGATGGCGAGCATCTATCACAAGAGGCTACAGGCAGCTTTTGTACTCCTTTCCTGCTCAGGATAACCCAGGAGTCTAATGTAGACAACTACAGCCCCAGACAGAAAACAAAAATGCAGTGTGCGTGTGACAGATGAGGTTCTGCACGACGTGTTGAATCACTTCTGTGGCATTTTTCTGTATGTGCAAATTGATGGTTTTAGCATGGGGGGAAAAAAAAGTATTTGAAAGCTGAATAAACACCAACACTTGAAACAAATATATACTCTACTCTTTGTTGCTGTATATAGGCCTCTAACTTGCTAATGCTGCTGCTGCTGTTGAATTGTGTAGGTTGGCTCAAAGTTATCATAACAACGCTCATTTCTTATGTATGAGGCAGTGCAGGAAGAACTCTTTTCAAAAATAACTAAGGATGGAGGGTAAAACAGACGACTTGTACACAGATATTTTTAGCTAAAAAAACTTGATTATATGAGCAGTTTAGGTCTATAAAGATAACAGAGTTCCTCAACTGTTCCCATCTGTCTCGTCCCTGTCCTGTGTCAGCAGGGGGAAGTAGTAACTAAGACCTTCTGTGGCTTAGATACTAAGTGCTTTCACTGGAGTATTTTTGTCCGCCCTCCTTTCTTTCCCTCTTTGACATCAGTAAGAAGTTTTATTTATACACTGCTATGAGATATTATATCTTCTATGGAAAATTACTGACAACTGCTTTGTCAGTGACGCTTATGTCCAAGTAAATCTGCTTCCTTTTACAACATTTTTGTTAATCTGGACTAAAATACTGCAGGTGCTGCTCAGATTTCTCCTGCTTGCAAGATATTAATATTGTTTCAATTAAAACTGATTGCTGCAACAGCAGCTTTCTAAAAATTGCAGTGATGGTGGCTTCGAGGCATGCAGTGTGAGCAAGGACACCTCTTGTTCCCCATCCAGATCCCAGGCTGAGTCTCCAAACCCCGTGCCTGCTCTGAGCGGAGCTACTTTAGCCCCACCCTCTGAGCCGTCCAGCCTTTATTTATATGAAATCTGTGGTCCAACTGGCTTCAGATGGCGTGTGTATGTGCGTGTGCCTGCCTTCTGAGTGTGTGAGACGAGCTGGGATCATGAGCCAGGGTTGTTCCAAGTGGTTTTAATCAGCAGCCCATTAGAGGAGAACGGAAAACTTCTAACAGGATAAGAACCGAGTAAGTAAACCTAACTTTGAACTCGCAATCTGGACAAAACAAATGCAAGCGAAAATCTTCATAGGCTGTCAGTTTTCAGATAAATGATCACTTTTAGAGAGAAAGCTGTGCATGCTGACAGGAAGGAGGCAATTTAAAAGGACTGGAATGAAGGAAACCGTAAAAACAAAGTGGGAATTGAGAATGCAAGAGAGAAAAAAACAGCAAACGGTTGTTCACGAAGTTGGTACACTCTCATACTCTTTTCAGCTGTGGACAGGACGTGTTAAGCTTTAACCTCTTGCTTTCTTGGATACTGTTGTCTGGCTGAGTAGTTCCTTCTGCAAAGGGGGTGAAGATTTCTGCTCCTCACCTGTCTGCCGGCAGGTCTGCTCTCCTGAGAGCGTGGTGTGGACGAGCTCTCTACGTCTCCTTGCAGAACGCCCCATGGCACGCTGCTGTTTGCTGCTGCTCACTTCTTGTTTTTTCACAGGTTTTTCCCGTACCCCCATGGGAGGGCACTTCCCGAACCTCTGCTCCCCTGGAAACCCTGACTTCTTGCCAGGCACCAGGAAAGCGCTCAGCAGCAGAAATGGGGAAAACCCTCGTTAGTTTTGGGTAAGGAGTGCTTTTGACTTTTTTTTACCCTGGCACGACGTGGCTACTTGGACTGCATCTGCAATGTGGCAAAGGGTGAAGTGAGGACGGCAAAGAGGCCATGGTTTGTGGGCAAGTCCCCAGGTGCCGCAGGCTTTGTCGCCCTCGTCCCTTCCTTCTGGCCTTGGTGGTGGCCATCTGCCTGTTCTGCCAGACCCTGACCCCACTCATGACCAGCAGCATCCTTTCGGCAGTCGTTAATGGGATTGCACCCAGCAAACTGACTAAAACACAGCAAGGAAGATACAAGGAGGTCTCCCCAAGCACCACTCACTGCTTCCTCCCTGGCGGTAATTCACAGACAGTGAAAAAGGTAAGTCAGCTGGAGCAGAGTGCTGAGCAATAATTAGCAAAGAGAGGGATAGCGAGTCTGGCAGGATCATCTGAGTCCAGCTAAAATTAGCCCTAAGCTTGGAAGTCTGAGATCTGTATACAAACAAATGGGTGATCTAATGACAGCAGCATATGCGCAAGCACTTCTCCGTTACCAGCTCCTTGGCGTGGTGTTACTGATACGGGAATCCTGAAATCTTCGGCTGAAACATGGCATTGCTCTGTGACTCCAGGGAGATTTCAGTTTGCTGCACAGACCATATTTTATTTTGGCTTTAGGAATCGGGTCAGAGGCTTTACAGTACGGGCACGTAAATCAGGAGCCAGTGGGGTTTCATGAAAGTGACTGAGGCTATTAATTAGCACCGGGACTGCAGCTGCCCTGTTTTAAAAGTTATCTGCTCGTCAGTTTTGAACTTTACTGGGATTCTGCTGAAAAGCTGACAAGAAGTGCATTTGAGAAATACAAAAAAGCTCTTTTCACATTTTCAAATCACACTATTTACTTTAGAATCTTTGTCCCACAAAATTTACTTTGTCCTTAGGTTACCTGACCTCATGTTTATTTTGTATAGGGTTCCTAGAATGGGTGTTAAAACCTAACAAATGCAGACACTGTTATTTTAGTTGGAAAATGTGGTTTGTTAAATGGTCCAGACTGAGGCAGTTATTTTTACTCTGGAATCTGTGATCAGCACTAGCGCAAATGTTTCAGGTTTTCTTCAATCCTATAGAGGGCTGCTAATAGTGCAGCAGATATCTCACCGTGAAATTATCATTACGCTGGTATTTTATATTCAACTGTATTGGGACTATAAGTATTAATCTGTGATTTCAAAGATTATGGATAGCATCCACATAAAGCAGCTCAAATTTTAAAAAAAAAAATTTAGAAGACTGCTTCTTTGATTAGATAGGGTTCACACTCTGAAAGGTCAGCAATATTGATTTTAGGAGAGCAGTTGTAAAGAGCATCTTCTGCAACAATCGAAAACAGACATGTGAAATAACTTTGGCATGAACTCTTTAACCTTAAGGCTTAAAAAATGGATTCTTGTTCATGTGAAGGTCAGAGAGATTTTTCTTACGAGTTGCAGAAATCTAGTCCATGCTGCATTTGTCATAATTTTATATTTAATGATGCTTTAGTACGCTAGGTACCCAGATTTAGATTTGTTCAGCAATGTGACATGAAGAATTACAATTTAAAGGGAAATAAGCACAGCTGACGAGTATGGTTCACGTTGCATTACAACTTTTGACACTTGCAGTCCATTCCCTTTTCCTCATTGCTATTGTAACGGCAAAGAACATTTAATATCTTACCTTGGGCTACCTAAAGTCTGTAAGAATTGGTGGAATAATGGCAACGTTTTGCTAGCATATTGTTTGGCTGGAAATATCTGTAATTTCCTCTTTCACAATTTGTTTGAGAAAAATGCAGATTGACACTGAACTTGGTGCGCTGGCTGTTCGAAATGAGAAGAAAGCTTATGTTTTCACAACATGCTGTACTTATGGCCCTCCAGCCTGCATGGCTGGATGTGACTATCACACGCACATGCTGAACCTATAGTACAGATGTAAATGCTTATGTTAACCCTTATAGGTATGTTTTCCATGGCTGTGCTACTCTTAACACATTCCTCTGCAAGTTCTGAAGACCACCCATAGCTGGCTCCCTATTTGTCTTGAAAGTTTCCTCTAGAGCATAAGGAACAAAATGTCTTGCACATGTTGGGATGTTACTCTTAAGTTGCTCTCAGTTTTCAGAGAATGCTCTGCTGGTTGTGTGGGCTGAATAGTAATAATCTCAGGGAACAGAAAAGACAAACATCTCCAAAAATCTCTACCAGTTTGCTTTGAGAGGGTGTTCTTGAACTGTGTGTGCTCGCCCACTGCTTATTCAGATAACAGAACTGTTATCTTTCTTGATTTTATTGGGTATCCAGTAACATCTAAGACAGATGTCATGGCTGAAACTTTACACTCTTTTACTTTACAGTCACGTGCCCACCCACAGTAGCTAGCTTGGAAACAAGTTTTCATCAAAGCTCTGGCTTAGATGTTCATGTATGAATCTGGAAAAACACTTTAAAATATATTTTTAATTAATTGACTAGTCACACATGTATTCTTATTCTGTAAATAGTCCATCAAGCAGATTTATTAAAAATAATCTATTGTGCAGTTAAACAGTGACTTAAAGCAAACACTGCGACATGTTTTATGAAAGTAAAGTTCACGAATAAGTTTTAAGGAAAAGAAGACCCTGCTGAAGATAATATTTTTTAGACAATACCCAGTGTTTCTGTGTTTTAAGCCATAGCGTCTGTCACACTGCAGAATCTCTTCTGACTGGGTAGGGGCAGATTTAATTCTTGCTTCTTTCAGAGAAACAATCAGTATTGTGTTGAGCCTGCTGTGAGAACTTGGTTGTGATTGGTATTGCATGAGCAAAATCCCCTTGCAAGGACTGATAATTTCTCCATTCAGAGTTTGCTTTACACAAGTGCCTCCAAAAAAAAAAAAAAAGAGGGTAAAAAAAAAAAATAGCTGTCACCTTTTATAAGCATTTACGGGAAGAGGAGGGGGAGATCTGAAGAAAAAGTGCAGCTTTGCCACTGCATCTCTGATCTCAAAATTTGTCTCATTTTGCGAGGGAAAGTTCCCGACATATGCGGAAAAAGCATGGGACTGGAAATTGCCAATTTGGTCTGTAAATGTGACTTTAACTACATCCAAGATGCCCTGGGATGGAGCCATTACTGTCAGGCACATAGTGACTGTCTTTTTTTTAAATTGCAAAAATGCAGATTTTGTCCATAGCCTGGAAAACCTGACAGAATTAATAGTACTTCTCTCGCAGGTATCACACATCACAGGAGTTTTAAAAGCTGCTGGAGAGCTGGTGCCGTAGCCTTATTTTCACATGAACAGAGGTCAACATTTTCTAGTATAAAATTAAATGTTAATATCTGTAGCCTGAAAAATAGAAGGCTTATTTCTGAATCTCCAGCACTAAAGGCATGAGAGGGAGATACCACATCCAGCAGCAGGCTGTCTGCAGGTTCAGCCAGACACATTTTCCTCCTGCATGAGGAAATATTTGTGAATACATCTAGTAAGGAGGAGACTTGGTGTTGTAGCATCTAAACTGAAATCGGTATCAACCAAAAAAGCCCATACAAGCCCCGTGTAGGTTTGCCTGGCATGGTATTGTGCCAGAAATACTTTTGGTACCAGACAGATGTAAAACCATTGTGCTCGTTTTAAGTGATTCAGCTCTGCTTCCCAGCCGCTTCTGAGAAGAGCTAATTAGCTGGTCATGGATGTGTTTCCACTCTCTGAATTAATTCAGCCAGAGCCAGCTTAGGTGTCTCTGCATAGCAGCACGTTTTGCCCAGGTAGAAACAGTACCTTTGCTCTTGTGAGGAAGCAGTGAGTCAGTACTGCTTATGTGCTAGGCACTGTTTCAGCATACTAACTCTCTAACCATGGCTAAGGTATAAAAAATAAGATTTCAAATTTGACGATGGGTCTTGAAGGAGATTATTTCATGCATACTCACAAAAGCCTTGCTTCCAGGCACTGGAACAGGATGCCCAGAGAATTTGTGGATGCCCCATCCCTGGAAGAGTTCAAGGCCAGGCTGGATGGGGCTTTGAGCAGCCTGGTCTAGTGGGAGGTGCCCCTGCCCATGGCAGGGGGGTTGGAACTAGATGATCTTAGGTCCCTTCTAACCCAAACCATTCTATGATTCTATGATACATCCCCTGGCCATTTAAGGCCACATGACAAAAACAATGTGCAAACAAGCAAGACTAGCAGCTGATTTTATGAGAATTTCATGAGTAGGTGAGGCTGGTATCTTAATAAAATAAATATAATAGATATAGTGAAAAAAGCTGTTTTCACCTTCAAGGCCCTCAACTTGCCACTTATGTTTGGTATAAAAGATACATCTCCAAGAGGAGCCACAATGAGGTGAGCAAACAGGAAGAATGAGGAAAGGATTTTTATAGCTTTATTCTGAACACATAGGATAGGATATCATTTACTGGCCGAGGACAGCATGGAAGAAGCAAGATAATGACAGCTTGATGTGGCCATATCTCACAGATATTATAGAGAAAAAAAAAAAGAAGAAAAAAGAAAAAAAAAAGGGGGGGGGGAAGAGAAACATCATGTTTTAGTTCTAACCAAGATCTAGAGGGAGATGCAGTTGAACCTCTTGCATAGATTACAGGCCCAGGTACCTATATTTGAAAATCAGAAGTGAAATTCCTAAAAAGCTGAGAAACTGTTACTAGAACTTTACAACTCTGGATATCCAGAGTGGAGTTATCCTGTCTTTACTTGAGTGTTCCGCTCATCAGAGTCAGAAAGCTGGACTTCATAGTCAATGGAAATAACTGCCTCTGATGCAAAATTAATCATGACTTGATGTAGTCATTTAAAACAAATCTGATTAACTTCACCCCCTAAAGGCATGTGTCTGTTGTTTTTCTGTTGATTTTTCGGATGGAATATACTAGCTTCGGTCAGAATAAGCAGGGAAGGACAGGAGCAGGAGGGGAGCATCATGGAAGAAGGCATGGGGAAAGGAGTCACTGGCTGGGGCAGATGTGGGAGGCAGAGTAGGGAACTATGGCTGCAAAGCAACAGTATCCTCAGAAGGCACAGAAAAGAGACTGTGCACAGAAGGGGCTGGATTTGTGCAGGGGAAGAGAAAGGGAGATGGGAATGGAAATGGAAAGAAAAGAAGACAAAGCTAGTGGGAACTTTTGAAATGTAAATGTGTGAAAAAAAAGGAGAAACGAAGCTGTATGATGGAATGAGAAGGGGTGATTTTTGCTATTATGCAGAAATGGAGTGCGGTGAGAGCTCTGGATAGAAAAGATTACATTATGCCTAATAAGGTTTGATACATTTTTAAAGTAAATTTAATCTTAAAAAGGATATTTATTTTATAGAATACAATAGGGGGATAAGAACTCTTTTCTCCCCACAAAAGAACAAAGAACTTTGCTAGTATGAAACCTCTCTTCAAAGAAAGCAATTGACAGATGGTATGGTATCAGCAACTGGTTTCCTTGGAATGATACCACATTCACATTGCACCCTACGAAAGCGGGACATTTTTTTTTCCCCCTTTTCAATGTAAAATGCAAAAGGCAATGAGGAAACAGCTATTTTTACTGCGCAGATAGCTAGAGATATTTTGGTGATAAAGGGCAAGGCTATTGTGGCAGCGGTCAGGAAAGAGGGGCAGGGTGGAGACCTTGCAGGAAGGGAACTTTGAGAAGGATGCATCAGCAGCAAATGGGAAATGGAGGCAGAATTTCACTCGCGCTTCATTGGAGCCCTTTCGTCACATAGCTGTTTTGATAAGATGGGTAGGATTGGCTTATCATCTGTTCTCAAGACAAGGCAGTTGGTACCGTCAAATGTACGCAATCATAAAGCAAAGGCATTTTGATAAAATAGCTCTGTACTTCCAGCTCAGAGCGCTGGTGATGACTATGCAAATAACTCCAGTTTTGCTCTTGGATTTATGAAGTCATCAGAAACCAGCCATCAAAGTAGTGCCAATAATCTAGTCTCGCTTGTTCTGTATTTATTCAGCAAACAATTGGAAGCAGAATTACATTCCACCCATTTCATTCTACAACCCAGTCCTTTCTGATTAGGAAATCTAACAGAACATAAAGCCAACACATTTAAATATCCTCCAGAAAGTGAAACAGGAAATTAACTTCTCTGTTACTTCTTGATACAGGAGCTATGTGCACTTCAAATATAACTGTAGTATGAACAACTTACTATTTCTAACGTCTATGCAAACATGAAAAAGAATTTAAAAGTCACATTTGGAATTAATAAATGTCTGCACAGTCCTGTAAATGAATGATTTAAGGCATTAGAACCACATGCTAAGTTTTTATTATTGCTCTTCTTATTAATGCTGTTTACTATTAGTGCAGTAATTTCTAGGAGTCCCACTTACGGATTTTTTGTAATGTTGTTGTACTAACGGGCATTTAGCAGCGAAGGTAGATCCACGCTTCCTTTGCTGGCTAAATGGGAGTTTAGGCAGTTCACTGCCTGCGAATAGTGCCAGTAGTGCCAGTGTTGTTTGTATAACGCTGGTTGTCTTTCATGGTATTTCTGTTGCACACCCCTTTCATGACAAAGGCCTTTTGGTTTGCATAGCGGCTCATAGATCTCTTCTGCAGCAGCCCAGTACCTGCAGAAAGCAGTGGGGTTAAAGCAAGCTGCAGTCAAATTATTTGAAGCTATTGGACAAGGCTCCGACAGCCTTGGCCAGCTTGGTGTGAAAGAGTGACTGCCTGAAATCAACGCAGGGACCAACGCCACCAGAACTGGGTAGCTGAAAAGATGATTCAGTTTTTGAGTTCTTTCCTGAGAGAAGCTGAGGCAGACATGAGTTGGGCCATTATGTTAGGAAGAAGAATTTTGTTTCTGCAGTTGAAGTGATGGTCAATGAAATTCTATGGCAACAGTTCAACCTGTGTATCTGCTTCCTTGCCAGGCAGAGACAATGCATCAATATTTATGGAATTATGCAATCTTCTTGGAATCTGAAAAAACGCCAAGTGACTGTTTTTCTCTCCTCAACTTGAAATATCTTTGCTATTTTCTTCTTGGCCAAAACAATGACAGTAATTATATATTATAAGATTCAGTTACTGACGGAATTTTGGATTTTTGGAACAACCCAGAGATTTGGTACATAGCGGAAAACTTCGGCAACTAATATAATCAGTTATATCTTTATACATTCATAACCTAGAACTGGATAAACTGGTTTCAAGGAAAATGTCAAAACATTTTCTCTTTAACAGAGAACTTCGCAGCTGTGTGGAACTTGCAGGCAGACAGAACTAAGAATTGCAACTCAGATAATAGATGTCTATTTCCAGACGAGGACGGTTACGTAATTCTTGAGCTTTCATATTGTATAAACCGGGCTGTTTATCTCGTTCGTTAAGACCTCAGATGACTATACCTTCGATTTGATAATTTTTTGAAAATCCATAATAAATTTTATGGAGCTCACTTCATTTTCTTTTGTGTTTTTCACGTTAGTCTATAAACTGAAAAAATTACAAAATTCATTTTTATGCATTTTTATTCCCTTTATAGCCCACTGTGGTTTGTTTAGACCAGTTATTAAGGCTGGGGATCATCTACGTAACAGCCTATTGCACTAAAATGAGGTCAGTGACTCAGCTAAGTGCAATGGTTTGCAAGCTGCAAGAGCAGGTATATCATATCAAAGCTGACATAAGCCTCATCCTCAATCATATGGGAAATCTCAGCTTTGCTGTAAAGCCTCATTAATTTCAGTGGAGACAGCCACACCATTCTCTAGGTAAGACACAGGCCGCAGATGTTCTTTACCAATCCCTTTCACATAAGGTGTATTGAATCTGCAATAAACTGACCTGCTAACAAATAGCTTGAGACTTCAAACTGGGGAAGAGCTAAAAAATGGTTGGGATGTGAAAACATTTGACCATTTAACAATTATTCTCAAATATTCAAAATGTTATGGATCCATTTTTTTTAGTCTAAGCCTACTGCACATTAAAGTTATAGGAATGCCAAAAAAATCAGAACCATAAAGCATCGAAATATGTGAACAGCTTATTTTCATCTATCATACTCTGCTGCTTTTATACCAGCTCTCTGCCCAGACTGCATTTTTATGATTGAGAAACATTTTATAAAAACCAGCACTCTTTAAGTGTATAAACATGACTGCTATTGCTATAATATTGGAAATTCTGAAATACATCCAGTAGTAACTAGATCAGCATGGCCAGTGATGTAAGGCATTTTATATAGAGCTTTGGAAAATATTATGGAATCACTTGTTACAAGCATGCAGTTGGCCAGAATATTTTTTTTTAATTCTGTGTAGCCAACGGGTAGTTTAAAACAAAAGAAGAAAGACCCCCGCCCTACATTGCACTGCCTTGGCAAGAAAACAGAGAGGACACGTTGCATCTTGTAACCTGGACTGCAAATAGCTCTGAAAGGAAAGGGCAGAGGAAATAAATTTGGCAACACTGCGCACGGATCTCAAGCAAGCACCGTAAAAGGTGTCGAGCTACTTCATATTATTTAATAGTACCAGATTAGACATCAGGCCAAGCTGTTAAATTTAGGCCCCTGAATTGACTTGGTGTTCCAAAGATCCCATCATGGCTTTTTGGGAGGATAAAAATGCCCGGTGTCCAGCGCCCGGGCAGCAGGAGGGGAGGCTGGGGGCGCAGGCGAGCGTGTCCCCAGCCAGGCCGGCTCCGTCCCTGCATCTGGGGGCTTTGGGCACTGGCAGCTTGAAGGATTTTTATGTGTGTCTGGACGGCGTGTCCAGCCCTCTGGAGCAGCTGGTGGTGTGCGAGGGCCCCCGCAAGCCCTCTGAGCCCCTGTGAAAGGCGGCCGCTGGGAGCCGGCTGCTGTGCAGGCCCTGCGGAGCCGCTCAGGGCCGTTTGCCTTTGTGCTGTGTGGAAGTGACCTAGGTTACTGCAATTGCTTGAACTTCCTTTTTTTTTTTTTTTTTTTTTAATGCTACTATCAATGTACTCCTGAATATTTGCCATTGCCAAACCAGAGCCTTGTAAACATTTCTGCTGATCTCTAGGGAGCTGGGGAAGACACTGTCTGCCTCAGCCCTCCCATGGCGGTGTGAGGGAGAGCTCCCTTCCCGTGGAAGATCCTGCCACCGGCAGGCTGGCGCAGGCCGACCCCGGGGGGGTCCCCAGGGCCCTGGGGACACCCTGAGGCCCGTTGGGTCCTGTCCCCCAGTGCTAAGCCAGCCCTGGCGAGGGGCACAGCCCGGCCTCCAGGCCCCAGTGGCCACCAGGGCCACCAAGGCCTGTTGCAGCAGGCGGGACCCTCGCCTTCAGCTGCAGCGGGAGGGACAGGCACCGGAGAAGCCGCAATCGGCAGCTAAAGCTGGGCAGGGATGTGTCCTGGGCTGCAGCCCTTCTGCGCTCTCCACCTGTCCTCACTTCACCCCGCCACGCTGGCCCGTGCCGCACACGTGGGATGGAAGAATGGATTTGCTCGCAAAATAACGGCAGAGGTATTTCTCTGCCTCTCGCTCTCTCCTGATTTTCTTCCACGCTGCAAGTGAGATGGAAAGTGGGAAGTGTCTGGCTGGACTGCCCGGAGGAGGAGGGAGAGGGAGCACAGGAGGGGGCCGGGGCAAGGGCTGGATTTAGGAAGAGGGAGGGAAATGGAGAGGAAGGGCTGCCAGCGCTGCTGGCGCTGCAGGAGGGCAGGAAAGAGAGGAGATAAGAGGAGAGGAGGGAGGTGCAAAGGCAGAGGGGAAGGAATGGCGGGTGCTGTGGTGGGGAAGGGCGATCTGAGATGCTGTAATGCTGTGCTTGCCGCCTGATTAATGTGTTTTAAAACCGCTGCGATGCCGGGGAGGACGTCTGACAGGTTACCGAATGCAGTTCCCGTGACTTCACCCTGTGCTATTTGTGCTTCTTCCGGCCAGCACGTGATCAACCTCTACTTGAATATCCCCGTGTCTGAAGTAGCTTTGCGCTGCACATTTAGCAAATATATGGGGAAGACGCTGACAGCGCTGTATCGAGATATTTTTCAGGGTCCCCTCCATGATGGTGCTAACCCTTTCCCCCAGGGGGTGTCTGCTCTGGGGCAGAAGCAGACATGGCGTTAGAGGCTCAGGGATCTGAAGTAGTTTGTGCTCCTCACTGCCGCAGAGAAACTTACACCTCAGCCAAGCGTAACATAAAACTGCATCCTGTAATTGGGGAACAGACTGCTGAGAAGAGTGACTATAGGCCTATAAACAACTGGACACATCTTGAATGACATTTGTTTATGTCAAAGCATCAGTCTCTTTTCAGTGTGGTCTGCTGTGCACAAAATGGTGGTGCCTTGTTTGTGTAGCACTTCCTATCTCCAGTGATAAGCTTACTAAAATAAGAAGTTATGGAATAACTTATTTTTTAAAGGACATGCTGCTACTTACTGCTATGTTGAAGTTCATGAACTTGCCAAGAGCTAATTTCATGTCCTGAATTTAATTCCTTAAATGCTGGAATATTTCAATCCTAAAGGCAAATACTTTTCACCAAAATAAAATCTTGTCTATTAATGGTGTATTATTGCAAAAGAACAGACAGGCTATCGCAGATATTAGTGACCTGTTTCCCACATGGAGCATCCTAGTTTTATGCCTTATGTAAGACATAAAATATCCCCCTTTCCCAAAGACCTGATGACAGTGGTCCAGTAATTTGCTCTTTTCAGATCTTAATGTCAAGTTCACACTATCTCTGTGTCTTTGGGGTGGCTCTTTTCCATTTTTTTTCTTGCAAGAAGCTCACATCCCAGGCTACTATACAGAGGAAGGGTTTTCTCTAGATCCCATTGTCCCTAGGCATTATGTGGGAAGACAGTGAAAGGTAGACAACACAAGGGTTCCTTAGGATTCATTGGAGACATCATATACCTTTCCACTTGCTCCTATATACAAGTCTCTCTGCCAGTCCTCCTATGGGCTGCATCATGTTGGACTAATAAGGCAATAAGGTATGACAAGGTTACATTTAATTTTCTAGAGGCACAGCAATTCTACAGTACTGTTTAGGATGCCTCTGCATGCTTTTAGCTCAGTACTCTTCTTACTTTTCTTAATCACACTGCACAGCAGAACTCAGACCCGTGCACTCTACCATCTACATAGGACCCATATTCCATGGAACAATTGACATGGGACCCACCAAGTTCTCTCTGGTAGGTGACCCACAGAACAACCTGAGGCCACAGTCAAGGTCAGCTGGCAAGTACTGTTACCAGCTCACCACAGCAGCCCAGATTTCACCAAAGGTGTTTCCATGAAGGGAAGACCACGGTTTGAAGATCCTCCATTGCTACCCTGAGCTTTCAAACCCTTGCAATTTCAGTCCAATACGAAGATAGAAAAAACTGAAAGGCAGACAAAATGGAATTTGTTGTCAGAAGTCCCTGATACAAAGAGAATCCTTAATTATATCAGAAATATTTCCTGGGTTGTCACAGTATTTGTGAAAAATAACAAGTATATATTATACTGATGAGGAGTGTCCTCTCTTACAACCATTGTCTTTGCCTTGTGTTTGCTGTAGATCGATGACTCCATTCTCCAGTACTTTGGAAGCCATACGAGAAGAGCAGTTCTGTACGCACCTCCTGCCCACCATGAAACCGAGCGTCAGCTCTGTCAGCGCATCCTGGCAAAGCATGGATATACAGTCACAGTCCTTGAAAACAGGAGATTGGTGGAAGATCCCAGGCGTGAGGCCCCTTATCACAGTAAGAATTATTGGACTTAGTTAATTCATTAATTACTAAATGTTAGCTGTTGATCTAGCATTCTTCCACAGAGATAAAGCTTATAAACTCTGGATGCAAGTAAGGATACAAACCAAATCCTAGCCCTTCCCAGTTATGCAGCTAATTTCCCACAATTAGACGATTCTTTCATTAGATACTTCCTTCTGTAAAAAAAAAATGCAGCAGAGTGAAGCATCGTAGTATTAACAAGTAAATCAGATCATTTTGGTTCCTGATGTCTTCTCATACCAACTTCATCAATATAATAATGGAGGGATTTTCAGTAGAGCATTTAATAACAAAACAAATACCTGCTATATTTGGTTCTTTCTCATTTCTCTTGAAGAAAAGCTGTATGCATGAAGTTATGCTTTTTCCTCTGGTAATGTTTTGATTGTTCTGTAAGCTTGTTAAAGAACACAATACAGAAGAAGTGCATTTTGCACTTGTTGAAATTTGATCCACAGTTAAAGCAGGCTACTGAAGTTTGCTCTCTTGCACAAGGGACTGTATCTTTGTTGTGTAGAGTTACACTGTGCTTGATAGAGGAGCTTTGGGCACCAGTTGTATTTATGCTGACCATGGCTCTTGGACACCTTAGAGGTAGGAACTGAAACTGTGATCTCAATTTGGTCTTCTGTTGGAAGTCCATTTCGGAACTGGAAGGCTTTGAAAAAAATACACAGGCCACCATTCTGTCAATAGGAAAATGGTATGGCTGGTTATTTCTCATGCTAAAGGGAGTGCCGCTTACATCATTCAGGCTTGCAATACATTCCTCGGGTTACTAGAGAGCTCAGTTTTGTGCTTTAACCAATCCGAGAAGTTTCATTGATGAAAAACATAGTTACTTAGCATACTTCAGGCTGCTCAAAATTCCACCACTAATTTCAAGTTTCTTTAAGAAACTTTCTTGAAAACGAGCTACGTGCAATTTTCTTGGCAGAAATATTAAATTGTCTTCATCTGACTCTTTTATTTTAATCTGGTTTCGTAGGCACCTTTCAGCCACTCCTTGCCTTGAGTACTTTCCATCTCAGGGTGTCAAGTCAGTGTGTCTGCAGGCTTTGCTAATGTCAGACGGGCTGCGGAGAAAAGATGGACATGTGCTCCATCTCTGTGAAATACTTTTGTTTCAAATGGCCAAGGAAGTGGATATGCCAAATTCAGTTATGACCTAGAAAAAAAATGACTGTACTAGATTTTGCTACAGTGATCAGCTCAGGCTGAAGTTCTCCAATACACTGCCTCTGCAGAAATCAATTTGACTGTGGGTATTTATATTTTACAGGCTAGCACCAGTACTTCCTGTAGTATTTTTCCAGTAAGGGAAAAAAAAATAATAAAAAGGGTTTAGGTATTTTCCAGGAACGTCCTACAGCTTCTAGCAGATGTTGGAGTATGTAAAAAAGTGAAATACTTGCCAATTTAAGGTAAAGAGTAAGACTCTACTAATTCAATTTCATGGCAACATAAGTCTGCCTTTAACTTTTCCCTGTGTTATGTAAGTGCTTAGCTTTAAAGTTACATTTTAAAAACAAGAAGTAAGTAAAAGAGCATGTCTGCATACCAAACCAATGATCTTTTCTTAGAACTAAACAAGTTACACTCAAAGTTATTTTTCTTTGCCAGTACATGATGGGGTTTACTGTTCTGGATGGGATAGTACTCCTTATTTTGGAGAAGGGTATTTTGAGCTATGCTTTGTCATAATATTTTACTAATAGGAGTGTTATAAATGATTAAAAAATATGTTCCTTCAAGCCTCTACTAAAAGGATATAGATAATGGACTGAGAAACATAGATAAGTGTTGTGAAAAATCTATAAAAAGAGTCATTCCTTCTTACTTGGTATTATTTAGCAGCTCTATCCGGTGCTTTTATTTTTGTGCAGTCTGTCTTACTCGTGTAACTTTCAAAGTTCACTTTAAATTTGAAAGGATTTTTTGTTTAGAATGGCTGAGAGCCAAGACTCTAGCTGAAGTCATATATGGAAAAAAATTCACCACAAAACATTCCTAACTTTTTTGTGCTGGCCCGCTATTCATTTTGGGACCAGTTCTGCTCCTGTTTGAAACCCAAACGTTAACAGCTCTGCACACTGATCTTCCAGAGAGATCCTCCACACCTGGGCTGCAGCACTGTGTAGAGTTCATTGCTGTCAGAGAGAAACATCAGAAGAATAGTTTTCTTCAGTGGAAATTTTTCACTTCTTACAGACCAACCAAAACATCTTGAGTTTTGGTAACTGGAAAACTGTTGGCTAAAAAGGAAAAGAATATCTTTTCTTTTCTTTTTCTTCTTTCAGTCAAAGAGACTGTGGTTTATGGGTTTCCTATGAAAAATCTGTACAGATGCTTTTTGCAGTAAAATATAAATTATTCAAACCCCTAATTTTTCACTGAAAAATAGCTCTGTCAGTAAATTCTCGAGCAGCTTTGGTTGAACAAAAAGTAGCTGTGCTTTCACCATTCCTTAGCAATTAAACCCACATGGAGGGAAAAGCCCGTGGACTGATGATATCTGTGCCTGCTCTGAGCTCTTTGAGTCTTCCTTTTTCGGCAGCCTTAAATGAGCTGGTTTTGCTGTAAGGTTTAACACGTCTCTTAGTCTGCTGCAGGGATGGAGATAGAGAGGTGGTAGTCAGGTTTTGCAAAGAGCTGGGATTGCCACCTTGGGCTGCTGGGGTAGATCCATTCAAGCATGGTGGGTCTCTCCAGTGTCTATAAGTCCATCGTGAAGCAGGCAGCTCAAATGAAGTTGGGTAACAGCTGACGAGAAAGATACCAGGTTGTATTGGCCAGCACATCTATAAATGGTACACTTGTTTTGTTTGCCAGCTAGGCAGAAGAAGATGTGCTTGGTGTGTTCTTCCTTCCTTCATCCTCATATTTTTAAAATGTGAGAATCTGCTCATAGAGACATAGCCTCTGGGACATGGTCTGCCTTTGCTGCAGCCTGGGAGCAGGTTTGAAACTGGTGTCACACAGCTTCATGGGAAATAATAAAAGGATCAGGAGGAGTGAGAAAGCCCCACACCTCTGGGCTTTCTTCTAGGATGCTTCCTGTACTGAGCCACACAAGCCGCAGGCCTTCCTTCCCTCAGCCTAGCAGAGAGCTGTGCTGCTCTGTCAGAGGTGAGTGGGATGCGCCACCTGGCTTCAGAGCACCCTTAGGTCCTCCCATGGTGGCAAACGCCAGAGAAGAACTCGCCAAATATTTTCCAGAGTTTTCTGTCTTCTTCCCTTTCCCTCCAGTCGGAGAAGTTCTCATCTCTGGGGCTAGAGCAAAGATGAACAGATCTGTGGGTCCCTACAGCTCTGTGATGCCCTACCAATGTTTTCAGGTTTTTTAACAGGAAAGTTTTATCTCAGAAATTTGTTGCATTAAAATGCATTTCTGCCCTCCAAAAATAACATTGCTGAGTTACTGTCTGCTGCCTGAACCTTTCCTGAATTCCATACTTTCCGAAGCTGACATCTTCTAAGATACATAAATTACTTGTATCTTTCTTTCTGGAGCCATCAGTTTTTCTGGCCTTTGCTCAATGCGCCTGCCTCATTAGTCAATGGTGACCCTCCCTTAATAGGCACTTCCTTAATTTCTCAATTCTTCGCCTTTACTAACCGTTACACAAATCTCAGAAAACTGCAGGCTCTGAAAAACATGTGCAGTTATATGCTACAAATCTGGCCAGCCAGTTTTAATTCATTCTGCAATAACGTGCAAAATTCTGTTGTTACCACTCCTTTCGGACTAGAAAAGATTCTGCATAACCTTAGTGATAGCCAGGCAGTTTGGCCATGGAAAAAGGCACATCTATTCAGGCTGCTGGCAAAGTGAGTGCAGCGTAACATTGTATGCTCCCGGCTGCCTTAATTTGGTGGAAGTTTTTGCAATTGCAATGAGTGACTTCAAAAAAAGAATCATAAACCATTTTCATAGTATTGATTTTACACAATCATTTTCTATTTTTAGAGTACTACAGTTAAGTATTTAAATTTTACTACGGCTTCTGTTTGAGTGACATCCACTGAAGATGAAATTTTAGCCATGCCATTAGATAGATCGTTACAGTATATATATTGATTTGGATTTTTTTCTGTGATTTATTGTTCCATAAGATAAGTATTGAACCCATCTTAGCTTTCGTTGATATTTACCTCTTGAGTCAGTGAGTCTTGATATTTATTTCCACTGAAATCAGTAGCAGCTTCACGTCCTATTCATTCAACTGAGATTGTTAAGTGGAGATCATATACTATACATATATTGCAAATATTAGATCTGAAGTTATTTCCTCTTTTCTGACTTTATCAATATGCGCTGAATTCTGTTCTGTTTTCTGCCATTTTAAGAGCATGCGGGGTTTAAGTACTTGGCTGTGTAAATTAAGCCCTGGTTCCAGCAACTAACTATGAGGATGATCTGGCTTTTTGCAGATGTGGGAGCGGTGCTTGGGTGGAGCTGCTCTAAGAACAGGAAGGGATGAGTGAGACAACAGACCCATGGGAGCAAATCTGAGTGAATCTTGGCCCTTCCTCTTTATGTGCTGGGGTCAGGACATCTCTCTGATATTTAAGGTGGCATCTCATGGAATTGCTTAGTTATTACAGCAAGGAGTGAATAATCCCTCATTGTTAAAGCAACCTGAACATATTCAGACATAAGTAATTTTGCTGTAAAATGCCAATTTGAGAATTGTTGTATTGTTATAGCAGATATGGCCTCTGCTGCCTCCCTCCTCAGCTCTCTATAGAGCACTCTGTTGCTTCCTTGTAGCTGGCGGTTGCTCCCTGTAAAAGCTGCTGCTTGAGGAATGTCAGGAAGCATGGGCCTGCAGGAACAAACACAGGTGTTCAGCAGACATGGAGTGATGCTAGCCGCAGGTTTCTGTCTCTCTCTAGATGGTGCATGACCGAAGAAACAGTTGAGGACACATGAAAGAAAATTCTGTTTTGATTCTCCCCAAAGGCTATTTTCCAAGTCAGTCTTTGTCCATTTTTCATTTAGCTTTGTTGGGTATCCTTTGGAAAAATTGCTCTTTAAAGAAAATCTGTTTTCCATGGGAAGAAAATGTCTGTATCTATTCAGTTCAGTTCACAGTAGGACTAGGAGACAGCTGCACCAGAGCTAGAGATGGAGAAACTAGGATAGAAACCATGTAAGTCACTGCCAGACCTAGAATGAAATGCATGCTGCTTGCTGTATATCTTTATGTTATTCCTGTAACGTATTGTATCACCTCTAGTACTCCTCACTATTTACACTTTTGACCAGAGGCTAAATCAGAAAAACAATCAGCTTAATCGCTGACATCTGGCCAGCAGCAAGGTAGGAACTTGCAGAAGTGCTACTTCGTAAGTGCAGCCAGTAATGGTTTCCTCAGGGCTGCTAATTAATCCAGAGAATAAACTACAGCCGTGGGTTTTGGAGGGCCCCTAGGGCCATGTCTGGTGACTGTCATGCATTCACTTTTCATTTTCTAAGACATAATACATCAGCAAAAGTAGTGAGAATTAGAGGAGGTGGTAGAGACAGGAGGACACAGTGATGCTCTTTCTTCAATAAGTGTGAAGACTGGTATGACTGGGGAAGAGAGGTGCTTGTTAATGTAAAATACTTAAAAAGTCTGCTGTCAAGGAAAAAAGAATAATTTGTTCTTCATGCTATAGTAAATAGGACATGAAGTACTACAACAACAACAACAAAGTTATGTTGGATATTAGGAAATCTGTTTTGTGGGTTAAGCTGGTGAAGTAATCAAATGGATGCCCTGGAGCTGTGGAGTGTTCAGTCTTAGAGGTTTTGAAATATTATGTAAAGAGATTTTATTGGGTGCAGTGTGTCCCCTTGTGGGGTAACAAGATGGAGGCATAGACTTCTTGAAGTCTTTGACTAGCCTTGAGAAAATGAGGCAGACAAGGAACTGAAGGTGGAAAACAGCGATTTCTAAAGCAGATGGAGAGATTTCAAGTGTGAATCAGCTGTGGTGACTCAGGGCTCCAACTGAGGAACGAGAAATATGTAGTTTACAGCATCTTCTTAAAATGCAAAATATTCTTAGAAACCCCGAACCTAGGAGAAAATATTGCTGACATGAATGGGGAAAATGGAAGGGAGCCCAAAGTCATTGGTGCTTATAGTATAGCCAGCTGAAGTTTGAGAAGGTAGAAAGCAAATAACGTACTCTGAAATAGGGATGGTTTTCACGGGACAGCATGTAAAAATCAGTACTAAGAGAATGAAATCTCCTCCCTTAGTGACTGGTTTTCTATAGAGTTTGAAATATATTAACAAGAGTAGGTAACATTAGTTCTAACTTAACTTTTATTTCATTTTTTTTTATTTTTAATTGTCCCGAGTACAGCTAGGAAGAGACCCTACTTGCTGTTTGTTACAGCCTCAGACAAGTTTCCATGAAATCAAACTAACTTTAGCAAACAATTATAAAGACTAAAAGCCTCAAGGAAAATTGCTGGTGTGTTCTGTAAACATCTGGTTGCCATTTTCAATTACAAGGACCAACCCACTGAAGGAAGCAGTTTAGTTTTTTTGGAACAGAAATGGGACACTGGGGTTTTTGTTCTTTTTCATAGTGGAGAGTAAAGGAAATGTCAGGAATAGAGAGGTCACTAGATGCTCAGCTTTTATAAATACAAAAGTCTCTGAGAAAATTAAAGTAAATTGAAATCAGGTTCTGAAAGTGTAAACAACCCTGTGGAGGTAAGGTTAAATAAGCAGGACTGGAGATCCTAGCATGCCAGCAAAAGCACAAGATCATTCTATCACAAGTAAGTCATTTAAAATATTGTGCAAAGTAATAATGGTGAGGCTAGCCACAGAAGTGTTTTGTGGGTTACTATACAAATACATGTATATCTTAAAATGTAGAAGATGTAACTTCTTTTCCAAAAATCATTTTGGTTAACTGTTGGTGCAACTATATGGCTGACAGTATACAAAGCTGGTTGGTTTACTAATGCAAAATATACGTCATGTGAGTCCTGGGCAAAGTTTTGACAAGTAAAACATACATTTAAGAAGCATTCTTTTTGCATGTTGTTAGGCGAGGAGCTTCCTAAACAAGCTAAATAAGTAGAAATGTGATCCTCAGAGCGTACTGAGTTACAAGCATACTTCATATTTGTTAAGTTTCTTCTGCTTCCTTCAGATGAAACTTCATATAGTTTTAGGAAGAAAATGTATACTAGAAACATACACTGTCTTGATCACTTTTAAATTTTGCTTTTGGCAATTAAGCCTGGCTGTTTGCTAACTAGCTGAAAGTGGATGCTTAATCTTGTGATACAGACATTGTTGGTTTCAGGACAAGACAGGTCAGTTCCTGACATACCCGAAGAAATGCTGCTTTCTAATGTCATGCTGTGGTTTCTTGTTAGAAAATCTAAATGCATCGTATATTTTTCTGAACAATATGTATTCTTCTTCCTAATTATTAACAGAGCGTATTCGTGTTTTCTAGCAGAAGAGTACACAAACTATTTTTGTGTGTCACTAAAATAAACCCTCTGTAGAATTGTACTAAAAACCCTGTTTCAAATTCACTCTTTTCCTTGAGGAAGGGAAATTCTTTATTTGTTCATAACAAACATGTAAGGGCATTGAACTTTGTCAAGTTAAAACCAAAATATAGCATTTAGTCATAAAGTTACCAAACACACTTTTCTTTTAATGTTCTTTTTAGTCATATAAACAGAACATACAGTCTGGTGGAGAGTGGTATTTATTGGGCTGACTTAGAACTTAAAATAATTAAAATATTTCACACTGATTACACGGTGAGAAATTAAACCTTTGCTGGAATAAATTATGTCATGTTAATAGAATCTGAAAAACACCGGTGTCCAGGCAGATGCACATTGTTGCTTTCCTTTGGCTGATGTGTGTGAGTCCTCTGAAATTAAATAAATACAAGGGATTAAGGTGTAAGTATACAAGCTTTATAATATGCTAGTAACATGCAAATCCTGTAAAAGAGTTTGAGGCAATGTTTTGTAACTGTAGCCTATGGGATAAGAAGGTAACAGCAGATAATTGTTTATTCAAGTATTTTTAAAATGCTTCACTTTAAGAAACGAATCCTGGCTTCGATAGGGTTCAGGCAGAGACTCTGGTTTATGAAGGTACATGACTGTTCCTAAATGTCAGATGATTGTCGACTAATATAGGTGCTGGGAGAATGACAGTAAGCCCAGCCAGAAGCCTGGAGCAGTCCCGCCAGAGCGCTCTCCCTGAGGGATTGTTGCATTAGTGTTGTCCAATGTTTTGGCTGCTGCTCTTTTTGATGCACTCGCTGGCTCCGAGCCCTGGTCAGCTGTGAGAAATGTGGTGTCTTTCGTCATTGTGCTCCCATTTTAGGTAGAGGCGTTACACACCGCTGAAACAAAAGCAATTCTTTTTAATTTTTATTTTTCACTTTAGCAACCATGACTTTTATTTGTTCAGATAACAAAAAGCTTATACACTGTGTAGGCCTTCATTGTAATTTGCAGCCAGCCCACTCCATTCCTAGATTCAGATTCCAACTTCTCCAGCTGCATCCACTTTCAGCTGACAGCTCTTTTGAATCCTGCATCCCAAAAATGCCCCAGACATCAAAAGTGCAGTAGCCACCCACAGGTTAGAACTTGTTTCTGAAAATTTCACACACCATATTGTTGTTACACTGGCTTATTTTACATCAAATGGGAATCTTTCCTTCATGAGAGGAATGATTATTCTACCCTTCTGATGTTCATTGTACTCCCTCATAGTTGATTCTTAAATGTGATATTGAATATTCTTTTATTTGGCCCCCGAGGTTGTCCATTTGGAGGTAATCCTAGTTTGCACAGATGTTGAAGGGAAAGGAAGCTTCTCTGACGTACTCAGAAATCAAAACTAACTATCCCTCGGTTTCAAGTTGGTCATGAGAGCTTTCAGATTTCTGAAAAAAATCTATTTAATACAGAAAAATATTACTAAAAGTGACACCTACTCTTTGATTAGATAGGAAAAAACCCACATATAATTAATTGCTATCATTTTTGGGAGGTGTGTTTCCTTACAAAAACAATGTCCATTTTTCACGACAGAAGGGCAAAATATAGAAAGGATTTGGATTAAAAAGTAACAAAGAAACAGGATTTGAGCAACTTTAACTGGTAGCAAGATTAAAAACATAAAGTCTTAACATATTTCCTCAATGGTGCCTCACATGAGTAGAATATATTCGGAAGAGGGAAGGACAGAAGAGCTGAGTGGTATGCAGTTTGGAAAGATTGAAACAAATGATTCAAGGCATAAAGTGTTTCCATAACAAGCTCATTGTTGTAATGACTTTGTTTCTGACATTTGTCGTAATGCTTTCCAAAATAAATATTTAGCTATAAAAAGGAGTTTCGTTTTTAATTTATAGCAACTGCTAAAAGTGTGTATGTACATAGAATATACTGAGTTTTCTTCTGCATTGTGTAAATGCAAGATGAATGTGGCAGAACCACAGTTATTTTAGATGTGACAGAATACAATTCAATTGTTCAGTTCTTTGAAAAAGTACTTTTAGTATAAAATGGTAAAAAAAGACAAAAACATTTTTTCTTTATTTGGAAGAAACTACTTTTTGCTACAATTCTTTTTTTTTTTTTTTTTTACAAGGCATAAAATAGAAAACCTATCAGCATACTGAAGTACTTTGTTAAACAGGCTGATAAACAAAAGAACAAGACCTAGATATTTTGGACCAAATCAAGAAGTATTTGTCTGTCTAAATGGGAATTAGGCATTTAAACTATTTTTGTTTCCATCTGGCTTCAACAACTCTCTCACAAAAAAAAAAAAGCCCTCACTCCAGTTTGGTTTTCTCAACCAGAGTGAGACAAAGTATCACTGGAACCTGTCTAGAAGTCAGTCTTCAAAAAAATTAATTGAGGTAATTTTCTGTAAAGAGTAGGCTGAAAACAAGGACTTTAAATATAGAGATTTTGGCACGCTTTAACCCCATTTTCAATTGGAACAAAGTGCTATGGCTTTAGAAAAAGGATTAGAGGACCTTTGGAGAAAGCTCTAAGAATAGAAAGAAAGGAGCATTCCAGAAAGTACTATCACAGAAGGTACCTGTAGACTAGTTAGGTTGCCTTCTTTATGACAGGATAATGTGTAAGGTAGGAGAAAGCAGCAGGTTTTTTTCCTCTCTACCTGGCGTCACAACGTCTGATTTACAACCCAGACGTTACAGCACACGTTTTCTTTGCAAATCTAACAATGTGGGGGCATCTGTGGACCTCCAAAAGTGAGAGATTTGATCCTATGTTTTTTTAAAATCTTTGGAGAGAGAATTTCAACTTCTGCTTTAGAGTCCATGTTCCATGGATGGTCTACATGGTAGGCAGGATGATGTCTGTATCACTGGCTTTCGCTACCCCATGCCAGGTGAATAGATCTGAAAGGCAGCCCAGGGTGCTGCATAGAAAATAGCATCTGTGGGGTACAGCTGTAAATCTCCCTTACATTAGCCATGACTTAATCACTGCATCACTGTCTTCTGTGGTTTTGTCTAACTCATAAATGAAATGGGTCAATTCCTTAATCCTGAGGACAAGTGATGCAGTATGGCTCGTGTCCATGTATCTAAACTCTTTTTGCCTGACGGAGGGTGGCCTGCTTTTCGCTTAGTTTTTGGAACTGTCACTGGCTTGAACTGTCTCCTGGGGCATTGCATGGCCACCCAAGGAGAAGAAAACAAACACAACGATGATTGCAGGCCAGTGGCTGAGCCTGTGTACTGACACTGTTTAGTTTAGCCATTGCCTCTATTCCTAAGCTTCTCTTTTTCAGTCTTCTGATGTTTCCTGCCTCTAGGGTATCAAGGAATCTGACACATAAATTAGTGTTCATAGGATGCCCGAGTGCTGTAAGTGAAGTGATCAAGGGCTGCCATTCAGATTTTAAAATATGTGTCTGTCTGTCTTCCGTAGGTGATCAAACACCATACTTTCAACATTGTAATTGTTATCCAAATTAATTGTAATTAGAATGAGACAGGACATTAAGACAAATAAAGCCATCTGCTCCTTAGCTGCTTATCCTGAGGCTCCTCTGTATCCATAGAAGGGAAGAGGCTGTTTTCTCAGCTCTAGCACAGTTTCTGCCCTTTAAAGTCAATGATTAATTCTGATTAGTGCCATCATTCAGAGGGCTTCTCATCTCAGGTTCCTCACCTCGTGTTGCAAAGAGTGGGAGTGGTAGAAAGGTTGGGGTTAAGGGCAGGATGGAAAGTATAGTCAAGCTGTCAGTTTGGTTTCCTCTGTGCTCCTTTGTGTGTGTGTACGTATACATGCATGTTTGTGCACGTGCATAAGAGAATAGTGATCTGTGGGCAGATCCCTCCCCTGCGATGTCCCTGGGAGCAGCAGGGTGCTATTTGGGTTCCCCCACCTGCTGCTGTTCCTCTGGGCTCTGTTGGGCATGTCTGTAGGTGAGCTTTTTATCACAGAAGCAGCGATCACCGCACTCCTACTCTGCTTATTCAGCAACAAAGGCATGGGTCTGAAAACTGTAACCTGAGTTCCTCTGAGTTTCTCACAGTAAAATAACAGAGCTTCAGGCCTAAATTTCTTCCCCCCCAAAAAAAAACCATAAAAAAATTGGTGTTTTAGTAAAAGTTTCTGTAATAGAATTTTTGAATTCTGGTTATTCTGCATCAAATGACTCTGTTGGTTTTTCATCTTACATCTCTGTATCCAGCCAAGAGGAGGTTTTCCTGTCCCCAGTGTGTTCTTCATTGCTGCATGTGTTTGTTTCCCTTCTTTTGCCACTCTGCTCTGTGAGCGACAGAGGTATCTACCTCACATATTGAAACTGCTACTTTTCTTTACGTTATCTGAAGTGTAAATAACATAACTTCATAATAAACAGTGGGAGATCTTGAAGAACCTTGTGAATATCAGACCAGAGTGGGCACATATGCACACAAGCAGCACACAGTTCGCTACTCAAAAGCTGTGCCATGGACTCTTTTCAACTTTGCTTTGACTCACCCGCTCATGATACATCCTTCCACTTCATGACTACATGCTGCTTTTTCTCATGACTTTGCCTGAGGCTGCACAGAACAGGGGTAAAAAGTTCTTCCCTGGATATGTTCCCAAGAGTTATCAGTTAGAATAACTTGGATCATGTAGCAGTGAGGGTTGTCCAAAGGCAATTGTGTCAGGCAGTCTTCTTCCTTGGCACAGAGCAGAGTGGAGCTGAGGCTTGGAGAGCTGCGTGCCCTCTTCCTCATCACATGAAGCAGTGGAGTTTTCCTCCCTCAGCAGGATGCACATGTGAAAATCTGGTAATGTTTTGATTTATTTTCTTTGATGCCTGCATAGTGCATTGCCACCTCTCACGCTCAGCCCCAAACCCTGCTACCAGGAGAGGGACATCACTGCAAATTTTTCCAATGCCTATGACAGATGGAGCATATGGACAATGAATTCCTTAACTATAGAGCTGCCCTCCCCATGAGTTTCTTCTGATCCCTGTGTGTCTCAGCTCCATCACCCTCCTCCCCTCATGCATATCCTCTCTCTCCAAGTCCACTGTCAGTAGCCTGTCTCTAATATCTCTCAATCTGACTTTTCTGTCAGACAGTTTCTTTCTCTACCTTCACAGCAGGTAAGGAAGCACCTACACAGATGGATGAGGTGAGCTTTGGCAGGTCTGACAGCTATGTGCTTTAACGAGGTACCAAGTACGTCCTCTGGGATGGAAGTACTTCCATCAGTCCCACAATGCTTTCCTGTGCAAGTGAGGAACATATGTAGAAGCTTTGACTGTAGTAGCCTACCCTGTGTATTAAATAAGTATAGAGCAAGAATTTCAGCATTTGGGAGCAATGAGGGATGTAAAACTTTAGCTTGCGTACAAGTAGAGCATACCATATTGGATTACTAGATGCTTTTGGCTTCACTGAGGCTTGCTATGCAAAAAGTACATGTGTGGAGAGCGTACCAGAGTAATCTGAATATTCACCCAAAGCACGGCACGTAAGCACAGAAGTGGAATAACAGGCTTGAGTGTTGGAATTGCCCTGATGTGTTTGCTGTTGGGTCAGGACTACATATTTTCCTTTTGTTTGCTATTGCACCCTACTGTAGCTCAGAAAGTATTTTGACAGCATCTTTTCTTAGCTTGAGTTGACAGATTATGCCATGATAAAAACTATAGGTTATTAGAGTTACAATCTGTAATACAACTCAGTGGAGAATTATTCTTAGCCTGACACATTCTCTCCCTGATAAAGTAAGAACATCTAATGCACCTGTCTTACATACTGCATACTCTTCTCCTCATGTCAGACTAATATAATTTTTGAATGTACTTTATTTACTTTTATTTCCAGTATTCTGCTCATTCATTGGTTGCACAGAAAAATATACGGATATAGTTTAATAATACTGCAATTTTTTTGTGCATTACCTTTTGTTGTCTTACAGACAGTTATCTGCAAATTGAAAAACACCACTTTGAATCATTCACTGCAGGTCTGCAAATCCTTTCATGGTTGTATCTTATAGTAGGGTAATTTGTTGATTGAAGAAAGGATTGTTAACCTAGTGCATGACTGAATGTGACATAAATGGAGACAGGATTGTCCTGTCTCTTCTCCATTCTTGTATTTAGGCCTGCAAGATATTTATTTTGCTTCTTTTAGAGAAAGTCCTCTGCCTTGTATTATCAATTACTCCAGTAAGGAAGATGGTAACTGGTTGACTTGGTAGGTAGGTCCAAGGCACTTTTAGATCGTGAGACCAGGTAGAAAATGGAAAACATCTTGCCAAATTTGAGAAAAGTTCTGGAAGAAACAGGTACCTTTTGGCTTGTTACACTCATCTATTTTTGTGGTTTTAAAATTCTGTTGTGGATTGCCAAGAGAAGCAGGGTTGCAGCCTGGCTCTCCTTGATATAAGGAAACTAATAAAATAACTCTTTCTTTCCAGACAAGAGTGGAAGCATTATGCCTCCCCATTTGTAGTTAGACCTAACATCTCTCTGCAGTATTTGCAGAAGAGATACGGAATAGTCAAGCATTACCTTGGTCTTATGGGTGAGGCACTGTGGTAGGACTTCAGATAGCTATTTCAGTCCCCAAATGCTGAGCTCAGCTGTGACTATGCATTAATTCTTGAGCAGAGGGCAATGTTTTGTGCCAAGCTGTTGAGGGACAGATGAGCTGTCCTTGGAATTAGACTGGTTCCACTTGGTTCACACCAGTCTCTTCTCCGCAAAGAATGCTTCCCTTGGCGCTTCAGGCCCTCTTAGTTAGGGTGTACCAGAGCCAAAATAAAACCCTGATCGTCCTCAAGGGGACGGGGGGGAATAGTGACTGTCCTCAGGATTCCTGCAGCCTTTCCCTGGCTGCCATACAGCAACTGTACCAAGTATTTTGTGAATGAATTGACTGCGTCCAACAATCTCAGCCTGATACATAGGGTGGGGTTTGGGTTTTTTTTTTTTTACACTTATAATGCTACACTGTAATTCATGTGCCAAAAAGATTTCAGCCTAATTTGTCTAGTTAAGCAGGAGGTTACTGGGCTGGAGTGTGTGTTATGGCAGAGTACAGTCAGTCTCAACAAGGAGCACAGAGCATGCTGTGGGAACAGAGAAAGGTTGCACATGGACAGGTGAACAGCTGCTTTCCAGTATAGTTCAGAAAATATCAGAAACCTCGCCGTCTTTTCCTATGCTGTCTTCGCTCAGCAGTGATCATTTCTTCATGGTTGTCATAATGAGTGCAAATTGATGACAGCTCATGACAATCAAGAACCATGCCAAAAGAAAAATTAAAATACTTCCAATAACTACTTCTTTAAGGGGAAAATTCCTGCACACCTAGGTATGAGCCATTCCTTTAGGAAAAGCTCTACAAATGAAACAGTGATATCAAATCAAAAACCTGTAAAAGGCTGTATTGTTAACAAAGAGAAAGCATTTGGTCCAGCCAGCGGCATTCTGATCTTTGCACTAGTGAGACAGCCAAGCTGCCATAACCAGAAATAGGCTTCAAAGGATATTTTTCCTGGGAGCGTTATCAGTGAAGCTCAGATCTTCAGAGGTGTAGAATTCCCACCTCCCCAAACCCCATCACGTAGCCTGCCTGATGCTGCTGCCCTCTGAGATGCTGCAGGGCATAAAATCCAGCCTGGAGTCCGGAGCCAGGCAGTGAGGCAGTAGTTTTGTCTTTCAGACATCTGGTAGTTCTTCCACTCTAAACTCTTCACTAGCAAACTATTGGCTCCTATAAATTGACTACGTTGCAGGGATGAAGCCTGCTTTGTAAAACATATTGCTCTGTCCTTTTTAAAGTTGGATTTGTGCACAAGCAGCTAGTTCCATAAATATGTGCCTCTTCCCCAAATGAGGTTCAACCTGTGCTCACTCCATTACCCTGCAGGAGCAGAGGAGTTAGACTTTTTTTTTCCCCCCTGTAGACTGCAAGGAGTCATGATTCATGAACCTAAAACTTACATTCATCATATTATTTTTTTTACAGATCAGGTTTACAACATGCTAAAGCATATTTGAATACAGCTTAATGCGTCAGTACCTAAACAATACCTTTTCCTGAAAACCTTCTCTTCACATCCATGCAGCTCAGAGGTGCCTGGAAATATGTTTCAAGTGGAGTGGAGGGGAATTTCTTTTTAAAAAACATCATGTACAAATCTCAGGATCTCCCTTGGCAGAGGTAGCTTCCTTAAAATAACATATTCTAGTACTAGGAAAAGGATTAACTCCATCCCAGTCAGACCCAGCACAAAGTCTTCCAAAACCCACCTCCTTCTTGTAACCCTCTGCTGAAACCATGTTTTCCAGAACTGGGAAACAGTGTTACTGGTGAGGTTTGACCAACAACTGCAGTAGCAGGATTACCCTTTTGCTTGCATATAACACTCATAATCAGTTTTTTTTTGTGGTACTTAATGTCTTCAGGTTTATGATTATAATTAAATAGTCCTATTATTTAGAATTCTGTGTTGCATAGAATAAATTCAAGCTGCAATTCTAAAGAGGAGGGATTCAACTCTTCCAGTCCCAAGAAATCTTTGCCAACAACTCAAAAGTTATTTGGGGATTTTTTTTATGCAACAGTATTATATTGTTAAGCCATATACTGTTTATGAATCTGGTCCTTTTCTGCAGTAGTGTTCTCTGGACTATTGTATCTGTCCATCTGATTTCTCCTTCTGAATTATGGCACTTTGAACTTGTTTTGAATTTCCTCAGGTTGAATTTGCACCATATGTCAACATTATTTTGAATTCTGATTGTATCTTCCAAAGTGCTTGTAATTCCCCTCAACTGGGTGTCATTTGCGGTTTGTAAATGCACTTACTATTCCATCATTCAATTTGCTAATGGAAAATTTGAACAGATCTGAATGTACAGTGGGCTTTTTTGAGGTTCTGCTGCCAAAAAAATCCACTTTGATATTGTAGACTTCATTTTTTTTCAAATAGCTATGCCTCACCTGATAGGTATCTCATGTGGAAACAGTGTCTAAAGACTTACTGAAGTCAAACTGTTTCATTGCTAGTATTTCCTCTTTGTTCACTAAATCAGTTACTCTGTCAGAAAAAATTAGACTAGTCTTATATGATGTGTTCTTGACAAGCAAATGCTGGCTGTTTCTTGTCATCTTCTTATCCTCTAGTGCTTGTAAATTGATTAGCTTTAGGGTGATGGTGTGAGCGAGTACAAAATTGCAAATTGACTAGAAATTAAAATAAAAATAAAGCTGACCAGCTTTTTCATTTCCCAGAATGAATGAAGTACAGAAAGATAAGCATAAAAGATGAAAATTGTATTTGACCTTCAAAGTTCTTTCATTTCAAAATTCAGGATGGGGACCTTAACACTGAAAAATGAAATTTCAAGCTATGGTATTGAGATGAAACTTACTTGGTTAAATCAAATATTTTCCTGTGTATACATATAAGACATTAAAAACTCCATGGAGTTGCATGCATCTAACAGTCTTCCTGCAAAATCAAGCCTCCAATGCCATAGCTCATGTGGAGAATTTCAAAGGTAGTGATAAGATGGCTTTATTTTAGAAATCACCTTCAGAAATTCTTAAAGTTCATCTATAAAATGTATGTGCTGTAAGCTTAAAACCCCACTAAATCCTACAGTTCTCATTTTGTTTCTGTCCACTTTGATCTATATCAGAATACAAAAACTCTCTGAGAATATTTTTATAGAAAAAATAAAATGTTTTATTGGTCTCTGCATTGCTATTTCCACTGCTGCTAAAAAACATGTTTGTTTTTCTGCCTAGATTATCTTTTCGATTATTTTTCCACATTAACCCTGTTAATTATTCCAAGTGACAAGTCAGAATCGAAGCCAATGAAAACAGTGGTATCTTGTTGAAAATTATAATTTGTACATTATATCAATTTTCAGTTGAAAACTTATTGCCCTCTAAATTGTAGAGCATGTACTTTGACTCATTCAGAATGAGAGTAATTAAAGGTCGTCACAGTGGGTTGGAATCAAAGTATGCTGTACTACTTACTGGTTCTTGGATTAGCAACTCAGGTTGATATCTCCAGGTAAACATGAGATGCACATCTCAGGTACACAAACACTTTTTAAGATGGGACTGCAAGACGGGGCTACAAAGACTGGAGGAGAAGAGAGGGAAAGACCTGGCCTAAAAGACATGAATAAAAGCATCCTGCTGCCAGCATCATCCATACCCACATTTAGCTCACTTTGCCTGCATAATAAATGCCATTCTGCAGATTAACATTCCTTGTGTAGGCAAGGCCTTAATTAAGAGGCTGAACTAAACAATTTTGGTTTGACAAGATGCTCAGAGAGGGGATGAACAGACAGTTGTATATTCTCATCATAAGAAGTTACTGCTCTTCTGCTTGTCCGCTCCAAACGCAAAATAATACAAAGCAGTAGAGATCGTCTTTGTGAGGTGGGACTACATACTGTTTAACTGGTTTACTGCTCCTGCATGCTGTGCTTCACCGCTTTGTTGAATAAGGCGAATGAGATTTCAGTAACTGTAGACAAAGCCCTCTACGTGGAAAAAAATAATGCATATTGCAAGTAGTTAAATTGTTCAGATATGAAGTATCCATTTTAACCTTCCACTGCAAATGTCCTGTCAAAGACACTTCTGATGTGAAGTCTGCAGGACACCAGCAAAACAGTGTGTACACTGAAGATGGAATAATGTGGACATTATTAATGTTTCTTTATTAAACGTCTCTAAAAGCATTTTGAAACATGAGTTTTTCCATGCAGATGACTGGTGTTATTACTGTCACTTTTGTTCTTCCTTTCTCTTTAATTGTGGACTGTTTCAGCTCACACATTATATCTTGTTTTGCTTTAGACATAATTTCTGTGAAAGGGATCTTATGTGTTAAAATACAGTGCCTGACAGCTTGGGAACCTTTGCCAGGGCCATGTGACGTTACTGGAATATTAATAACACTAGCACCTTTTCACTGAGATATAGTTTTATAATTATCAGATTTGCAGAAGGGAGGCAGACTCATGGTCTTATGATCACAGATGTTAATATTCCACAAGAAGCTAAACTGTGAGAGGAATGACACGGGCAATTTCTAGGCTATATCTATTCACAGAGGAGTCTGTTCCAAAACTAAATAACTGTTGTAACACATGCCTATGTTGTTTTTGTTTTCCAAGAACAACTTTTCAGGTGTAGTTGGTGAGGAATGTATTGATACATTTAAATAGAAGTCAGCCTGGTCTGTCAGCCTGTATCTGAGGGACAGCACTAGGTGTACGCTGTTTTTCTAATAGGAAGTCTCCTGTTTTCTATAAATAGGCGTTTCGGTTCTGATTGTTCTGTGCTGAAATAACTGGCTAGATATCTAATTACTCTAAATAGAAAATACAAATAATGGCAGGCATTCAACCCCTCCTGAAAAATTTTTCCTAGCAGTTAACTGTTCTACTTCCTGGGCACTGGCTCAAAAACATGCCAGGTCTGAGGGCCCTTTTTCCTTTTCTTCTTTTCGGCACATTCATATCGATCGCTCTGCTGTGTCCTAAAGGCAAATGATAGACAGTGCAGCATATCCTTTGGAGTCAGGGATCAAATTCATCCCTGGCCAGGATGTGTAACAATAAACAAGGGAAGGAAATGAACTGCTTCTGAGAAATGGACTTCCCTCCAGCTCCCTTTCAATTTGCACACAGCTAGGCATTGTGCTTTATATGTAATTATAATGATTTATTCAAAGGTGTTTACTAGTCAAAGGCATAACATCTTGCTTATCTGATAATTACATAGCTGGTGAGGTCATCGAGTAGGTTGTTAACACTGTCAATCTTTTGCACTTAAATGAAGTATTTGCTTGTACGTTTCTTTAATGTTTCATTTGCTATCTGTGCCATTTTTATCTCCCTGCAGGTTGTTGTTTGTTTCTTTCACAAAGGCGCATGTAGTGAATCTGTCTTGCCTAAATTTCACGTGCCTTAATTATGTTTACTCCGTAATAGTGCTTCTCGTAATGTGGAATTGAAGGATTCTTTACAGTAATGCATGCAGCGTAACTAAAAATTCAACTCTTCAGCTTTGTTGCACTGCTTACAAATATTAAAAAGCTTATAGTTACTTTCATGGTCCTGGACCCATTCTGCACAATCAGTTCATTACTGTACTTAATGTAAATTGAGTGTTAAATCTCCTTAAGAGAAATCTTCACCCTGCTTGGCATTTGCAATTGCTATTGGGATAGGAAAAAATTACATTTTGGAGAGGGAAATCAGGCAAAGTAAATATCTCTGTAGGCTGTCAGTGGGACCTAATTTAGGGAGTAATCTAATAAAATTAGGAAGGTATCACAGATGGATAATATAAAATGAAACAAAATGCATTTAATCTTCCCAACCTTGGGAAAAAGAACCAACCAACCAGTCACTGAAATAGCTGTCCGGCAGAGCGCTGTGACCTAATGCTATACCCTGCCTTGGATGCTGTACGGCTGCTCTGGCTGCCCTTTCTGTTTGGAAGTTCTTCGTTCCTAATTGTCATCCTGTCACTGAAATAGTTTACCCATTAATGAACGTATTCATGGTGTCCTCAACAGATGTAGTGATTCTGTTAATCTTTTGAGAGATGCCATCATCTCTAACTAGTCCAGTTTATGAAGGCTGTATATGGAAGAAAACCAATAACCACTTGAGGGGGCTGACTAAGCTCATTTGAAGCTACACTGACATTACTGTACCACTGTGGGCAAAATCCCAAGATCTTCTAACCTGTAATGGTGTTTTTAGTTTTGTCACTTCTTCAAGCAGCTACCTCTGAGCCTGGTGTTGCTTTTTTCCTGATAATAGAATCCCATGGTCTCACAGGTCAGCTTTGCCCCAGAAAGGAAGAATCAGAGGTAGCTCAGAAGCTAGATACTTGCTCATTGCAACTTAGTTCCCACTTGTACACCAGTTCTAGCTGTTGGCAATCCGGTGTCTAATATTTGGAGAGCTGCTACAGCAAAATCCAGGCTAGAAATTCCTGCTGTTTGCAATAGCCTTACCAATATTACTTCCTGTAAAATTTACTACCAATAATGGAAGACCTCAGAAGATCACGCTGCGTATCAGGGATGTCTGTTGTAAGTATTCATGTTGAGGAGTTCAGAAAAAAGAACAAATTAAAGCAGCACCATGTTATTGAACTTTTTCATTTCTGAATGCTAAACAGATCAGACACCCAGGGACAGGACATCAGTAGGCAGGTATAACAGGAGGTGCCAACTGTGAAATACCTGAATATAGTTCCAGACCTTGAACTGTGATAGTGAATATGTCTTTTTCCCCTTCTGGCACCTGTAGCTGTTCATGTACTTAGTACTACAACAGTCTGCCGTTCCTCAGGATTTGTCTCTAAGTATTTTTTTTTTTGTTCAAATAGGAATTGCATGATATTCTTTTTCTCAATATACTTTTTTCTTTTCTTTCCTGATAGGTCGTATAAGCCCTTGGGATCTTTTGATCTGCTTATCTCCCAGAAAAAACGATGGTACTGGCTGCATTCAAGTAGATGACTGGCATCATCTAGAGTTATTCCAAAAGGTACGAAATTATTGTCTTATACTTTGTGGGAATGACAGGACAGGGCTAATTTTCAGCACTCACTCATAAAAACAAAAGGTTTAACGGCAAGTAAAAAGTTTTTCATGTTTCCTACCTACTGAGAAATACTTGTCAGATACCAACATTTCATTCTTCTTTATATCACACCCAGTGATCAAAAGCAATTTCTCATTTGGACATAGTATGTTATTTTGGATGGAAGTATTTCAGTGTAAATACTGAACATTTTTACAACTGAGTGTCAAGTTTTCCTTTTATCTTCTTTGGCTTGAACTTGAACCCTCAACTGGCATGTCAGGCAGCAAAAGTGTCTACAGAAGTCAAAAGGAAATTTAAGCAATTCGCTCTATTGGAAAAAGAGCATTTGGAAATGGGGAGAAACCACTAGCCAATGCATGCAGTGTTACAGAATAATAGCATAAGCAGAAGATAGCTGGACTAACTTAGGCTTCACATCTTATATCACTATTGAGTTTCATCTAGTCTAATTGCTCCTTTGTAAACATAATTTAGGCATGTCTGCAGACAGTGACAGTGCTCCTGCAGTTGATAATGTGTGAGCTGGACCAGTGTCCTTCTCCAGGGCCTCCAGGGAGTTCCTTTTTCTGGCACTGCAATCTGCTTACTCACAGTCCAAAGCATCAGTGGTGCCAATATTTCTTGATATTTTCAGGACTGTTGGTTGGGGGGTTTTTTGAGTATGTTGTGGGCACAGTTTAGGTTACTTAGATATGCAAATGTCTAAATAAGCACCTGACTTGTTGTTGAAACTATGTAAGTGATTTAAACTGAGAGCTTTATTTGGAAAAATGTGACCAAACTATGGATAAAGCTTGGCTTATCTGTGTCATTGTACTTGAAATATAATAATGACAAAACCACAAAGTATAGTCCCTGAACTGAAGAACAGGGAGAAACACAGCTACTTTTAAAAGGTATTTAGTTCAAGTATGAAGTTTATGAGGATGCAAAAAATCACTGCGTGTCCACAGAAGTCAGAACTAGGAGCACGTACACTGGGGTTCCCTGGGACAGGATGCCTTATCTAAGTGTAATCAAAGGGAAATTTTTATAGCCGTTCCAGTTTGCTAGAAATATATGTGTTTTGGATTCAGATCTCAGATCATAGAACACCCCAGGCTTGTGCAAACTGCTTTTTGCTCATTCTACCGATATTATCATATCTGAGCCTCTAATACTGTGCTATATAATAATCCTTACAGCACTCAGCAATGCCCAGAAGTTTCACACATGAATAACTGAGACATAAGGTGATCAAAGGAATTGTCCAAGTTCCCTCAGGAAGTCTGCAGCACAGCAGGGACTTAAACCAGATGGCCCGTATCTCCGGATAACTTTAAATATTGGACTAACATTACTCGCTGTTGGCATGTCCATACCACGGTGCACCACAGTTCTTTGTTGCAGAGCCTGGATGTGGTTTAGCTAGGTTAGCTTACCACTCTTCCCAAGCACAGCAATTCATGTTGTTTCCATGCAGTGGGAGACAGTGATTGATAACTGGCAGAGAACAGAGAAGCTGCAGAAACTGAAAAGGGGGCAGGGAAGGGGTGAAAACTCAGCAGCCAGGAGGAGACTGAAAGACTAAAATTTTGTTTCGTGATGGCCATGGAGGAAGAGCCCATACTTTAACTTCATTATCCCACGTTGCAGGAATGGCAAAGTTTTAATTCGCTTCTGACACTGGCAGGAGTTTTGCACGTGAGGCGTCTCTGATAAATTAAACACAAACTCATTGAAGGCTCCAGGAAAAAGCATTTTTCTGAATCAAATCATTAAAATGTCTCTTTTTACATACAGGTAAACCTACTTCCAGAAATCCAGCATTTCCTTTGCAGAAAAGAGGGATTATGCCAGATCACAAAAGCTTTTTCAGGTAACCTAATTTCTTCAAATCTGCATATGTGGTGATGGTCCCTTAATAGCTGTCACAGGAAATCTCTGAAATGACACTGTCAGGCTTACAATTCCTCTTTATTTTTAGTCATGAATGCATAGGTGAAGAAATGAAACAAGAATGAGAATCCATTTCAGGCACCACTTAAATACAAATTACAGTCATGCAGTATCTTTTCAGGTAAAGATATTGCATTGCTTAGCCATTGCATACTGCAGAAATAATTTGGCTCTAAGTGTCTTATTTTTGGACTGTTTTGTGTTAATGTAGTATATTGGTGTTTACACTTCAAAGCCCTGGGTTCGGTGTAATATGTTTGTTCAGCTTTACAAAAATGTTGTGGCATGGAGAAGGAGTAGGAGACGGAGTTTGGTTCCCATCCAGACATAGTTTACTGATAAAAAGCCTTTGTGTATTAAGATCATCAACCAGAAAAGTTTAAAGGTTATGGGCCAGTTGCCAGCGAATTCTAATTTACTATGGGTGAAATTCAGCTTTGAATAGAAACTGGAAAAAAACTGTTGTGCACCATATTAGATCTATTTGAACTGTGCAGGGACACATTTTGATCTCAGTTACACCACTAAATATCCGACATCAATGCTATTTTGGATTTATGATCTATTCTATATAAACTTTGCTTATTAAAAAATCTCGTCCTTTTTGGTTTTGGATTACAGTAACAACCAACCTCGCATCTATTCCATTAGTTTTTAGCCTTGTTTGCAGCCAAATACAGAAGATTGATCGGTCTGATCCTCTCCCCCCTTCCCTCTCCTCCCCTTTCTTTTCACTTTTTATTTATGCTATACTTAGCACATAAGGAAAGGATTCATTACATCTCATTTAACCATTTAGAAGTCAGGTATTGTCTGCACCCGTATTCTAGTCTTCCCCTTAAGCCAGTGGAGAGTAAGGGGAACCTTCAAGCATTACTTTATTTTATCCTAAACTATGTGTTTAAAGTAGGTGTGTTGAATTACCCTCTGCATGTACTTAACTATCCAATTTCCGGTCACCACTGACTGTAAATGGAGCCTAGACAAGTAGCTTAGATTAAATACCTGACACTTGGATGCTTGACTACAGTTGAGGTTGGGTGGTTCCTAACCTAAGCATACCATATTTTCCCTTTTAATTTCTTTTCTGTTTCATCTAGAGATTGATCAATATCTAAAGCTTATGTGAAGTGTTTCCCTTAAAGAACTGTATGTTGAGGGTCAGTTTAAATTGGACATTTTCATTTTCCTGGTGCAGTAAATTGTCAAAACTGATCATAAGGAACATACAGTATGAGGAACATCTACACAGGTCCTGTGAGAGTTCTTTATTGTGAAGTCATATTACACCGGGTAAGTGACATATTCTGTTTTGGCTGAGTTTTAAGTATGTCTTCAGTGATGCCTAGTGCCTTGGTTCCCTTGCACTAATTCACTGGGAAGTGAATTAGAAAGTATTCTGATATAGTACCAGTTTCAGACAAACCTGAGCAGATTTCCGAAAATTTCAAGGACTTCAGGAACTGGTAGTTCCTACTCATGTTGCAACAGACTGCCTTTAAAAAACATTGGTTTGCCCTGCTACTTGGAGAAAGGCCAATTGCGGTAGTTTTATTATTTTGCTACCGCAAAACCACAAACACAAGAGGCACTCACCACACACAGAGCTTTCCCCTTAAAATATGCACATTTTCACTGGTGTCCATAAACTGTGCTAGAAGCCACTGTGTATGCAGTCTGTTAAGCTGTCCAGTGTTTTCCCCTCTTTAGGGAAGGGACATTTTTAAACATCTTATTCCATACTTATATTATTAGTGCTTTCCTTACAAAGAGGAAAGCCATTCTGACTGATGCTGAAATCCCATTGAAATCAAAGTAGTAGGTGCGCTTGGCAGCAGGGGTCTGAGCCCTACCCACCGAGTAAAGGAGGATTATCCTAGCAGTCTGCTGAAGGACTGTTGGATAGAAAAAGGCCCATCCTTCACCTTTCATTTACCAGTAACCAGTAAAAAAGATCTTGAACCTAATTAGCTGCAGTGTCTTAAAGTAAAAAAATAAAAATAAAAAAATTAATCTCTTAAATCACAGAGTCTCTACATCAGCATGTGTCCTAGGGGCTGAGGTAGCTGTTTCAACACAAGGGTCTCATGCCACTTGAGACACCATGGAGAGTCCAGGAAGCCCAGTAGGATGGGCAGATTCGGCACAGAACTTATGTCTGTCTGGTCCAGAAGCTGGAGGCTCAGAGGGATATCCTATGGTGTCCTAGATGGCAGTAGGTGTCTGTGTGTGGACATCTGAATTTAACACTTGGTATCTAAGCTACCAAAACTAACAGAAGTACAGTTCAGAGTGAGCAAGCCCAAAAAGAGCATTTACTTTCAGCAGAATTTAGTATTAGCTGAATTGTTCCACACTGCCTGTATAGACTACACTAACGTCCACCAACAGGAATGGGAACTTAGATGGTTCCCATTAGATGTCGTCCCAAAGACGACACAGGGGGTTGTCTTTGCATAGACTAGACCTCAAAGTGTCTCAATCCAGAAATTAATCCCTTTCAGTATCACTGGGTATGTGACATCTAATTTACTATTAGTGAAATTCACCTATAGAAGGTGAAATTAGGATCAGAAGGGTAAATAATTTGATTTCACGTTAAGAGGACAAAAAGGCAAACATAAAAAATTAAGGCAAACTTAAAAAATTAAAGCAAACTTTACATAAAGCCAAGATTTCACATCCTTTCCTCCCATTCCATTCATCCAATAAAGCCGGCTGTTTCCACTTCTTGCTTTTGCTTGCATCCTCTGACAGACCTTTCTTCCCAACTGCAAAGCTGCCAATTATTAGGATTTGTTTGATCCTCAATTTTAAAATTATTTGGAGAAAGAGTGGTTTTCATCAGTATTTCCTCCACAGAAGTTTGTTTCCTTTCAAATCAGTCACGTACTTTCACTCTTGAGTGTTTGAGTCAACAGGGCTTCTCTGCAATTCCTGTTGAAGAGGATCAGTTGGTTTGTTATTACTGTGTTTGTCATTTAGTCAGCCCCTCCAAGGAGCCAAGCAATTTCCTGTAAAAGTGAAAACACAAAGTTTCTGTTTTAAGAATTATGTGATCTAATTAAAGACACACTACATCGTAGAAAGAAATATCAGGCAGCAAGGGGAAAGGATGGCATTACTGGATTTACTGTATGTATGACAGGGGTGATATTGATAAACAATGGGTACAAGGGTAAAGGTTATTTTAAAAAAGATGTTTTTCTATTTGTTGCTGCTAGGTTTTGTATTTAAGGGAGCATGCCCCTTTTCATATCTCTGTTGTATCGATATGGAAAAGAAAATTAGTTGTAGAAAATATCAGGTCAGTGCTTGTTTGTTTGCTTTGTCTCTTTAATGGAAAAATCTTTTTGTCACTCTGAAAGTTTAGACTGGCTCTATCTGTATGGGGGGAAAATTTATGCACATGCCACTGATGACTCCTGTTTAGGAGATAGGAGAGAAGCTGGGAGGAGAAAAGAAGTTAGAAAAGACAGACCGGAGGAAGAATTTAGAGAAGCAAATAAGGCAAAAATATGTGATGTGTGTGGATAAATTGTGAGTAAGAGAAGGAAAGAGATGAAAGCAGTTGCTGGAGGATAAGCACATGTGGCAGTAGGTTTGTGATGAGGCATAAGAATGGTAATGGATCTTAAACATAGAACACACTGATAAGCACGGGCTGCTCAGTCTTAAGATTGGTTTTACTCCTGCTTTTGCAGGGCATTTGGCCCAGTTTTTACTCAGGTTCCTGATGTCTGCTCACTATATGGGACTTGGGCCATGAGAAAGTTCTGGGGTGACTATTGAATGAGCAAGGAAGGCTCCTGGCATTTATTGCTCAGGTCAGAAAAAGCTGCAGCTGTTGCAGGGATCTGTGAATTAAGTCTTCCTGCAAGGAACCCAAACCTAGAAGCCCTTGGAAGTTGGAGAATGACTGGCAAAGAGATTTCAGGTGCTTATACTTCGTGTCCCACCACAGGTACAGTTACAACTGGGCTTGGCTGCCTCGTGGAACTACTCTCAGCTGAGAGATGGAGAAGACTAAGGTCCACAATGTCAACAGAACTGCCCGGTCTCAGTTTAGGGCACAAGAAAGGCATCCTGATGTATGCACAGCAAATACACTTTTTGACATGTTTTGCCTGAGAAAGTAGTGGGAATGCTTACAGCATTGCCTCCCTGATTTTCCTGTTCCCTGAGCAGTCCAGGCTAGTCTCTCTTTCCACACGAGCATTTGTCCTGCTTCATCACTTCCAGGGCCCAGCCTGTGCCGTGCATAGCTGTTTTCTCTACCCATCAAGATCACCAATTCTTTTTCAAGTCTTACTTCTGCTGTATGCCTCCCTTCTGCATTTGTTGTTTAGTGTCACTAGTGCGGAGACTGTGTGAGTGTCTACCAGCCTTCCATGCTCACTTGGTCACCTGCAGGGCTGGCTCATGGTGTTAATCACACAGAAGGTCTTGGGATAGGCATGACTCTAATGAAATTGGGTGGGAGGGAGAGCCATTGTAACCCAGATGTCTGCCTGTGCTCTCACTGTGTGATATGTTTACTGCCTGCTGCTAACTCCACTCCAGCTTTCCGCTTCTCCTGCTTAGCAAATCTGCCCTGCCTGTCCCCAGCGTCCCTGGGTTACTGTGGAGTCAGTGGGAAGGGTGATGAGGTGAGGGGAGGAAGCAAACCGTCATTGGTCCACCTATGTAAGAGAGAAATTCTAGATTAAATTTATTTTCTCTTATAATAATTCAACATCTCTGTGACAGAAACATGCTTATTTATAGGGCAATGCATTTCTTTTCCAGCTGGCCCTTATAAATGTCTGCACACCAGTTGTGATCAGTTTTGTGCCTGTGACCTTTCTGCTACTGAAGTTGCTAAGAGCTTCAAGAATGGCCAATAAAATCAGCATCTGATTCCTTTGAGTTAATTTGATTATAAACTACATGGGGCAGGATTTTCTTTGTTTTACAACAGGGTCAGATCTCAGCTGGGACAAAAATGTACTTCTGTAATAACCAATATGAGGACACTTAAAAGAAGTAAACCAGCTAAATGAATTTAATTACTTGGCCTATACTATTCCATGTTCTACCCTGTTACTAGTACAGAATTGTAGCTGTGGTTCTAATCACGTAACTGAGCAACTGAGTTGCTTTTTCCAGAGTTTTATAGCTTATCTGTAAATTTAAATTCTAGTATGAAGGGTGCACACAGAAGAAACAACCCTTCTGGCAAATATTGACCACGTCCTTCCCCCTCCTCCCCCTCACCCCCACATCTTTTAACTGTGAGGATGCTTTAGGAATGAAGAAGCAATCACTATATTTAATAAATACTGTTTTCCATGCACCTGCTAAAACAGAGAAGCAAAAAACCATGGTAAATGATTAATCTAAACTGAAGTTGTATTTGCTGATGGTTTTGAAGGGGAAAATAAGCAACATGTACATTTCAAAATGTTGCGCTTTGTCTTTATAACTGAAACTTCACAAGTGCTTTTTAGCATGAATTTCAGTGCATTCCAACTCACAGTTTAAATTCTTCTCCCTCTAGATCTGCTTCACTATAAACTTTTTTTTTTTTAATACTAAACATACTTTAGATAGTTTAAATGTCTAGAAATGACTAATAGTTTGACATTTCCCCATTCTAAATATTCAGGGTGGCTTATTTTGAGATTAACTGTATTACAGAGGGAGGGGTCACTGCATCTTCTGAATATGAAAACCTTTTAAGGACAGCTGGATCAATAGTCAGCAGTGGGTGGGATATTGAACCTGCAGCAATGTGCACATCACAAATGAAGCTAATAACACCTGTCAAAACCATCACAGGAGTGTTAACTATCAAGGAAGAAACCATATTCCTGTGAAATCAGTGGAAATTTTGCCAGGACTTCATTGGGGGCCAGGATTGCCCCTAGTCGTCCTAATTTCCTTCAAATATTCAGCATCTGCTTTGAGTTTCACAGCCACCCTTTTCTAAATCCATAGGTTATAAAACTGAGTGTTAAAGGTTCTCTCTCTTTCTGTAGCAACCTCAAGGCATAATGTGTAAGCCATAGGAGAGTACTTATCTTTTTTTTTCAGAGTCTTTTCATCTCATAGGTCAAATGGATAACAGGAGGCAATTAAATGGAATAGGTCTGCTTTCTGTGACAAGTCTGCAATGACCTCAAGGCATGTAGCGGCAGCAGTTCAATTGAAATCATCCATCCTCCAAAATCAACACTGAAAAATGAAAAAAATGCACTTTTAATGTTCATTACTTTCATGATTATGCAGCTTAGAGCAGGTTTCTATACATGACTGAGCAAAAGGTACTGGATAGTAGACTTTATTTTGACCAAAATCTTCTAGTCCTGGAGGTGCTCGGAAATCTGCCTAAGACTCTGTGAAAGCTTTTTAAGCATCTCCTGATGTGAAGCAATCTTTGCAGCTGTTTAACACACCTTTCCAACCTACAATGGCTGGAAAATTGCCCAGCTGTAAATACCAGAAGAGGACCAGGTTGTAGCAATGCAGTTTGCCCCGTCTGTTTCAGAAATAAGCTCTTTGTGCTCCAGCATCCCGTGCCAGTCAGGCAGATGGATGATCCCAGCACAGGATGCAATATGAAGTTCTTTTAACTCACCGAGATGCCCTGTCCGAGACCAAGCCTGCAAGGCAGGCGGAGAGGACCTGTTATCAGTCCTTGCTGAATATTGTGCTGCAGAAACTGCTGAGAAATGATGTGAGGTGCCTGCCATTCTCCTTTTTTCCTGTGTGAGAGAATTTAGGCTCCTGCTAGAGACAGACTACCACTATGAAAATCTAGGAAGAAGTTCAGAAGGCTTCTATGAAGATGGAAAGTCTCCTGCATACTTTCAGGATTAATGGACTTTCATGTTCTAAAGTGATGTTTTTCCTGCTGAAAAGAAAAGCAATTGGATGAAGACTCCGCAAGTACAAATGTCCTGAGCTTACAATGTCCTTCATGAAAGAAACGGACATTGTGCTGGGCTCAGGACAAAGCACAGCACCTTAGTTGCATTTCATCCATCTCTACCCTTGTGCTTCGTTAAACAACCATCTGTCCTTGCTCCATGTTTGATGTGTGTAAAATACAGCCTATTTGATCTATTGAGCCTATTTGAGTTAAAATATTTAAGAAACAAAACCATATCATAACCCTCCTTGTAACAACAAAGGATAACATAAAAGGAAGGCTAAAGAGGACACATTCTCATCCATCTTCTGTTTCCTTTTCTTTCAATTGGGTGTTACTCACTTAGTTCAGCCAGTAGGGTCTTCTGCTGAATTCATTACCTTTGCAGGTCACCAGATGTTCATGTTAACCTAAGCGTTCCATTTATCAACAGTCCACATGGCCGCAGCCGAGTCAACACTGACCTGACTCTGCTCCACGAAGTCTTAATTTGTCCAAATGTACTTCTATCTATCAGTAAACCTTTTGCTCAGCCACACGTTGTAACTCTTAAATCAGCTATTCTTTATTGCATATGGGTTGAATCTCATGTTACACTTCAGAACTCTGAGCCAAAGACAAGTAAATAATTTGGGAGCCAGAGACGGGGGGAGAGGGAGCAAGAAGTCATAGCTGTGTAAAATACTTGAAAGGCCTCATTAGATGTCAGTGTAGCTGCTGCATTAGATATCAGTTGTCGCTGTCAACTGATCTGTTTGACTCTGTGGTACTTTGAGAGACTGCAGTTGACAGAACAATATCTACCACCAGTTCATGTGACAAAGAGGTGCTTAATTGTTTTGATCTAGAGGTGTTGACTTGCTTTGGCTGATCTTATACCTCCCTTTCACATGTGCCCCCCAGCTGTTCCTGTGCCTCAGATCTATGTTTTACCCGTTGCTGTGGTTAGAGGGCTAATGTGTGAATTCGACTGAGATCTTGTAGTGGCTTCCTTACCCATCAAAATTTTATCATGGAGAACACTTTAGGCAGAGGTAAAGTGGTGCTGTTTGTCGGTGTTTTCAATGGTACCATTTCAGAGATGTCAGCATAAGAAACATTCTTCAAGCCAGAATTTCAAGGAAGTGAAGCATTTTTTTTTAAGTGAAAGCAGGTATCTGGCCTTAGGTGCTTTGCTGTACACTGGATCATCACAAATGGTGGCAGCAAAAGCTATTTGAGGCAAAGCCTGCAGCGGCTCCTCAGGAAAACCAGCAGTTTCTGTAGTTTGTGTAGTCTTTCAATTACTGCATAGCCACTTTAAAAGGGAAAATATTCTTTTCTAATTTACGTCTTTTTCTTTTTTTCTTTTGGTCTTTAGAGTCTGCTACAGAAATTACTGATATTAAGATCTGGATTTTTGAAAGAGGGGGTGTAATCTGGACATGAGACTAGGATGCTGGGGCTCTTTTTAACTTAGTTTCCCAAGCTGCCTGACACATACCAACTACTGAGCCTGCCTCACCTCTTCTATTATAAAATGTTGATGTTATTTACATACTTCAAAAAGACTAGTTAATTAACAACAGCTTGTAGAGTGATTTCAAGACAGAAAAACATGGCAATTACAGCAAACAGTAAAGGCACTGCAGGCTAATTTTCATTGATGATAATGTTGATTAAGAAATTTACAGCTCTAATGAACAGTACTACTGCTTTTCAGTGCAAGACCAGGTGAAGAGTTGCCATGAGAACTGCTGCAGACGAGCGTGCTGCAGTTCAGCGCTACTGACGTCTCTTTATTATTATGATAATTGAATTCATTGATTACTAGGAGTAGATTTACTAAAGTGATGGACTGTCACTCCCTCGTTAGCTCTGCCTGATGATGTACATGTTGTGTGTCCTCTCAAAAGAGCAAGCACCTTGTGACAGTCTCACTCCCCTTTCTCCTTCTTCCAGCCACCCGGCGATGAGCTGTCTGCTGGGTGTACGCTAACACAAAATCAACAGAGGTGTGTAAGGCACCATGCAAACAGGATGCTCTAAAGCACGAGAAATAATTTACAAGCATTGCCCGTTTTTTAGTTCTCAATGTTAATCACCAACACTGAATTTGTTTAACCTTCTCTTCTTTAAGACATGTGAGTTTTCCATTTTTTTAATGTTGAGGCATTTTGGGATGCCTTAGGGCAATACAAAGGATCTTCTACCCAGTAGTTTGAGAATTTCAGAACATTGCTGTTTTTCATCTGTTTCATGGTTCACTGGGTAGTGAGAAACAAATTAATGTTAAAGTAATCTTTTCTATTTCCCTTAAAGAGCTAAAACTCTCATTTAAGAGGGGTAAATATAGGTACAAACCTCATCTCATTCTTTTCAGACTCTATCTTGTGAATTAATACTATATTGGTTACTTGTTCCCTTAGTAACACAATTAAAACCATATTTTAAAAAGGAAATGACACTCTACTTTCTTTTGAGTAATGAGCTGAACAGCCCTTCTCTGCTGCCCTGTTCTTATTTTCAGTGAAATATTTGATTTCTTTTAAATAAGGAAATTATGTTTTGTGCATTTCTCAACATTATGGTCATTTTAACTGAAGCAATTGCTGAAAAATGTGGACCCTTGACATAATTTGGCTTTCAGATGATCAGCTGAGAAGGGCAGAGCTGTCGTTCTTGTCCTTTGTGTGGTTCTGTTAGTGGTGTCATGTAGCTATGGCCTAATGTAAAAGGTGTATGTGTTATAGGGAGCTTGGTCTGAAAGCACAGTTCTGCCTCCTTTCAGTTGTGTACTGTAGCCACCAAGGTAGGACAACATGTCTCTTGTCTGCCCCCCTAGGCAGCATTGGCAAGGGGATAACTTGAATTGCTGTCATGGGATTCATTGGGTTTTGTGTGACTTCAGTGCCACTAATGGTCAATAGATCAGTATCCTGCTGTTTGAAGAGGTAGGCCATGAGATCTGAACTGGAGTTGTTGGCTGTTCCTGTTGGATGTGCTGCAGTACCAAGATACAGGGGAACAGGGCTTAGCTCCAGAACTCCATAGACAGATGCAACAGCAGAGCGCTGCGTCTTGCCTTTTTACCAGTGTGACGATAAATCAGCAAAAGATCTCTGAAGTCATCGGTGCACTGTGAAGGGCCTTTATGTGTTTTAATTCTGGTTTTGCCTGAACACCAAAGCTGTATGATCAAACTTTACACTCCAGAAATTATTTGCAGCTGCAAGTAAGTAGCTTAGTTTTCTTGCATAGTCAGTGAAAAAACAGACCCTTTCAGAGAGCAGTTCAGAACCAGTATTTCTCTTAGTGCTCCAAGGACTTGTCTCTCTCTTTCTCCCTCCATTGCCTAAAGACAAAGCCTAAGAATACTATTTTGCTTATATAGGCACTTCGCTTAGGTAACTAAAGTGATGCATAGGAGTAGTTGCAGTAAGACCATTGGTACTGTGTGGAATGCCGTTGTCTCTTTAGAGGGCAGAAATTGCCATAGTGAAATGCCGTTGTGTCTTTACAGGGTGGATATGGAAGAAAAAGCACTTGATTTATGCTCCCTGTGCATATTCAGAAGCAAGTCTGCTACGTAAATCACTTAATGGGAGTTTACTGGCTTGTTCCTGTTATCACTGCACAGCCAAGTAGGCAGAGAGTAGTCTGTTTTGTCTGTGTACCACCAGCAAACAGGTAGTCACTTACAAAGTCCAAATCAGTTATAATGCGTAGCACAACACAAAGATGCCAATGAGAGTATAATCTGAACGTGAGCTGCTTTATTAATAAGGGTCTGGTTTTGATTAGTAAGCCTTTAATCCTGCTAAAGCGTGCATGTAAGGCAAAGGACCAGATTAATTTTAGATCCCAGTTTAGCTTGGAAGGCTGAACTGAGCTGATCTGATGAACAGCCGATAAACACAGACAATCACAATGTCATTTTAACAGGATCTGTATGAAAAAGAATAGTTCTTTTCCTTGAGTGGCTGCTCACAGCTCATCACCAGAAATGCAACTTCAGTTTCATTTTTCATTTCATGCACCAAAGTGGAAAGTGCATGCATTAAAAGAGAAGCTGTACAAATAAATTCATAACATTAGCACGGTGCAGTATGTCATTAAAAAGATAAGTAATAAGGTTTGGGAATAATGTGAACAGCTTGACTTTCCCCTGACTATTACTTAAGAACTTGAAATGTGAGGTGCGTTAGAGCTAATGGAAACAACCCTACATGAAATAATGACATAACGTAAGGGCTCTGTGCTTTTTTATCATCACGGTAAAAGCAGAAAATACATGCCACCCACTGACTGATCTCACATCACAATATTTTGATTACTATTAATAGTCACATGCCTCAGTAATCTTGAGGACTCTGGTACATCAGTCCTGCTCTCGCTGCATTTGGTGGCAGAACTGAGCCTCCCATAGCTTTCAGTAGCTAGAAAATGTAGCCTTAAACAGTGAACCTAGAAACAAGGATATGTGGCTATTTACTGAGCTGTCTGTGTGATTACAGTGGCAAAGTCCCTTGGTCCTTAGTCAAATAAATTTTTTACCCCCATTAATTGTCATCAGAGCTACATGAGAAGCAAACTTTTTTGGTATTCTATATTTAGAAATAAAGGATTTCTGTTAAGAAGAAGGGGGAAGGGGATGCTTTTTGTGTGCAGCGCTCATGCACTCACCTGTAAAGCAGGAATTGCAGCTCAGCCTCTGAGCTTGCAGCTGGAAGGGGGTGCTTGGTGGGTGTAAAGCTCTCTGCTAGCAGATCCAAAAAGGGTTACAGTCTCAGCATTTTGTAATTTACATTTTCAACTGATGCTAGTAGCTCCTCTCTACCTATTGTGTTTTACACATTTTATCCTTAATAGCAGGAGTTGACCACTGCTTTCAATGTTCTGCTGGCTTTCCTTCTCATCCCTTTGGTACTTTTTCAGACCTGCAGCTCCCAGTCATCACCCCAGAGTGCTCCGGCCAGCCTGGGCTGTCAAGGGCCAGCACCGCAAGCAACACGTCCCAGGGCGGCGAAAGCACTGACAAGACACGTACTGCCCGTCTGCGGTACTGGTGGAAGCAGAGCAGCAGCACACAGTTGTAAGCTAATGATACCCCACCCTCAGAAACTGGGAGTGCCTCATTGTGCTTTTAGTTGGGAGTCAGGGACGCAGAATGTAGCATGGGGGGAGCATGTGGATGTATTGCATCTCTTATCCTTGCATAATGTTTGTTTCTGTACTAGCTAAGCTTGAATGTTTTATGTGTGAACAGGTAAGTCTTTATGTTGAGGGCACTGAAACACCTAAACAGATAAATACAGACCCAGAGACACCCCTGAATGTTTAGGTCGCAGAACAGCTGAGCTATTTCCTGCTCCCATCCCTGCCTTGCCCCTACCACAGACACACGTACGTAGTCCTTTGCACAGAGACCCTCCCTTAAGTGAAGAACCAAGAAGTACTTGAGAACTGTCTGTGCAAATGCTCTTTCCTATGTTACAGTAACTCACAAATTCTATGCTCCATTCTGCAGAGGACAAAAAAAGGTCTCTTTAAGACAGATACTATTAGATTCCCTTAACAGATAGCAAAATTGAGGTCTGGAAAGGCCACATATTGCCAAAGATTACACAGAAATGAGAGGAGAGAGAGCCCTGTGTCTTTCACCAGTAATCAGTCTGAGAGACCCATAATTTCTGCAGTCATCTACTCATTGCATTTGCTATGAGGTAGATTGATATTTTAACAGGCAGAATAATAACCATATTTGTGAATACGCGCAAGTATAGCTCAGGTTTTCCCAAGTAATGAGCTTTTAAATAACAGATTTTTCCCTTAGGTTTGTTTTTTTTCTGTCCTATTTCTGTGGCTGATTCTTTTTTGTGGGGGCTGTGGGAGTTGTAGGCCAGTAGCTAGAGTGCCACGTCACTTCCTAGACAAAGTTAGCTTTCATAATTCTTTTATGTTTACCTGATTTATTATGGGTTATTCCTAGGTGTCATGGTCTTTCATAATGTTTGGAATTATAGTTTATGGCTTTCATTAGGGAAAGTATGCAGTACCACGTGTTTGTGTCCCTTTATTACACTGAAGAAAGTACTAACAATAGTGCAGTCTTTCCATAGGGTTGTTCAGAGGTTTTTTCTGTATTCATTACAAATCAGTGTTAAATCTGGGTACCTTGACTGTGCACTTCTGTTATTTAAACTGCTTGGATTTCTTTAACTTTTTTACCTTCACACTAAATGTCCTGGATTTGCAACAATTATAATATGCCCACAATGCATTTACCCGTATGTACTCTCAAACGTAACTCCCTCCTAACATAGCTAATTTCTATGTATGGGAATTAAGATTCAAAAATACTGAAAGCAATAAAAACACATGATGTAAAACTTTGTTCCATCCGGCTTGGTTTCATCTACTGTGTTGGTTTACTTAGAGAAAGAAAGGCTAATTCCCTATTTCCGCTAATTTCACCATTTCACTATTTTCTTATAGCTCATTTTCCTCATTTGCAAAAGCACTTCATTAATGCTATGTATTTTTATTACTTTCCAGGAATCAAGTGTCAGCTTCATCAGACCACAAGGACATCCTTAAAGCTCAAGACCTTTCTGTCATCATCAAAGCATATGTGCTTGTGACATCCTTAACGCCTCTGCGGGCATTCATTCATTCAACCACCACTGTCTGGCATCCACCCAAGAAGAAGCACTTTTCCGTAAAGGTAAAACATTTCATTTCCTAATTTTTCCATCTTTCAGGCAAAGTACAGAGACAGAAAAACAGATAATACCTTTCTTCTCTTTTCCCCCTTCTTTGTTTACAGTCCACAGCTGACAGTGCATATTCTCCTAATGTACAGCTTTTGTTTCTCAGAATGGGTGGGGTTTGCTTCATGAAGCAGGGAAGAGTTGCCCTGTGCATTGGGGGTTATGAAGGGTCCGGGAATTTGCTTGCCTCAGAGCCCGTTTTTATTGGTGACATTTGACAGGAGCAGCGAGGTTGGGGTTTTCTCTAAAGTACAGCAGTGCGGGTGCTGTCATGCAGTAATGTTTTTTTGCCCAGATATTGACAGTGTTGTAAAAAAGCAAAGTAAATATTTAAAATGGTTTGTTTAGATTTCTTTTTTAGGTGCAGTAAAACAGAATGGAAGAGGGTCAGGGCACTTCTAAATAAGGGGAAGGAAGTATTCCATGAAGAGGGTGGGCCTCCTGTGGTCCCGGTTTTATGAAGAAGGATGTTTCACATGTGCCTTAATAGGATTAACGCTGGACATCTCCAAGTGCCTGGAGAGACCCGTCTCTCTTGATGTCTAGTTTGCTCAGCAGTCCTATGGATTTCCAAACATGCCTTCTCATTCCTTTGTTCTTTCAGCAAGGAACTGTGCTTGCAACATGGCAGGTCTTCATGAAGGAACTACAGTTCTGTGGCTGCCCCTTTCCTTTTTCCTTTTGAAGGAATAAAGTCACAAAGTAGCAGTGATTTCTTGAGGTCGCATAGCTCAGCTCCTGCAGCAGCCACATGAGGATGGGTGCACTTTGCCCACGTAGCCCTCTTAGGGTAGGAGCAGGTCTTGGCTTTGAATCAGTCTGTGTGCTGTGGTGTCACTGTCAGGACTACTGATGATGCCAGCCATTTGGTATGTTCTACAATTTTAGCTCTCTCAAAGTTAAGTGCCTAGTCTAAGCTCATTATCTAATTCTAGTTATTGGAGAAACAGACACCTCTAGAGAATGTATCATCCCACCCGATTTAAACTCTAATTTTGGAATGAGATGAGTTTTCCGCTAAAAGTGTCTACTTCCTTCCACGGGCTATGACATTCTTAGAGAACATGCCAAATTCTAGATTGCCAAAATTAAGTGAGATGAACCTATTTCTCTTTCTTTCACCCCTCAGAAGCTGTGGAAGCCCATGGAGATATATTATTTTGCCATCTATTTTCCTCTATTTACATTTAGGAAGAGTAATGGTCACTCGCTTTCAAATCTTGGGGTCCAGTTTTGTTTTATGTTTATTAAAATAGCACAATGTCCAGCAGCATCACTGTTGCATCTGAAGTAGAGACATACTTTAAAGGCTAGTAGTCATTAGTGATTGTGATATGGCTCTGTAAAATAATTCCCACTGAGGGAGTTAGGCTGAATGGGGTGCCAGCCACCATTTACAGAGTACTTTGGCAGCTGAAGAAGCAATAAAAATGATAGATAGAAGCAGCAGCACATCTACAGTAGTTCCAATCTGGTTACTGCTGCTGTGGTGTTATATATTCCACAGCTCTAGGCAGACTTGTCAAAATGGCAAGGAATAAACAAAAAATAGGCATCACAGAAAGCACATTTTTAGTGATGTATAGATTGAAATGCAAATTAACAAAATAATGGAAAATGGTGTGTAGAAGCCTGCCTCTCAGCATGAACTGTGTGGCCTATAAAGAAGCTGGGAGGAGTGAGGGAGTCTCCAGGAGAACTGAGACACTGGGAATTCATGGAGTGTCACTTGTTGCTAGTGGCATCTACAGTGCCAGCAGAGTGGTCTCCTCTGCCAAAGTAGCCAGTGGAGCTATGCATATTTGTACCAGCCAAGGAACCTGGTCCAGAAAGCTCCTAAGCTTTGAATTTCTGCCATCTCCATTGTGTAGGACAGAAAATTGTTTGTTAGGTTGTGAAGCTCCAACCTGTCAATAGTCAATAATGACAGAAAGGATCTCCAAGACCTGTTCTTCTGCTGACTAACAGAATACCCATGGGTGTCACTGGGGACTGAACACCTCCATAGAAGAGACTTTGGTCTGGAAAAATTTGCTGGTGTTTGATGTGGTTTTCCCCAAGATCAGCTGACTGAATTATTTTTTTTTAAATGAACAGATGAGAATAATTTTAGTTTGTTGCATTGCCATCATAGATGTGCTGCTTTCAGTAGTGTTGCACAATAGAGATCTCCTCAGTGTACATAGGCCTCTGGTCAGCAAATTTTCTTATACCAGTATAATTGAACTATTATCGATAAGAAATGGATCCATAATTGTGGTTAACTTAGTTACAACATCACTATCACAAAATCAGTATGTTAAGTTTAAAATTTGATCCCCTACGTACAACAACTCTTTATGGTTGCTAGAAACAACCAGAATGTGGTATATATGAAGGAGAGATTTTTAAGAAGACTGGAGATGGGCTACCAGATAATATCAAATGATTAAGAGAAACAGTGTAAAGAAAAACAGAAGTTTCATGAATTAAATAATACTGCATTCCCCACTGCTTCTTTGTTAGTAAACTGTTCTAAATCATTTTTACAACTCAGATTTACTTACCCTAATCATAGTGGCAAGGCTTCAGCATGACTCCTTGAATAAGCACTGGCCAAATGGCAGTTCAGGAAGAGTTCAAGTGTGTTTTGCTCACCAGCTGCCAGGTTTTCTCTGGATTATACATATTTTAGTATCTCAGTTCAGAAAGCAAAGGCAGCTAAATCCTGCGCTGGCGTGAGGATTTTGTGTGGAGTCAAGGAGTGGCAAAAGTGCAACTCGACATTTGGGCCCTGATTGGGAAGATGCAGGAAATGCAGGGGAGAGAATGGCTTTCTGCCACATAAATGTTTTGATATGAAACTTGCGTAATAGCCTTATTTCCTTGAGTAAATTTGGAAACCCCTTATTTAGACCATCTGTGCTTTGAAAAATTAATAATAAAATAGAAGCTTTCTATTTTGCATATGGTACCAATTAAGGGATGTGCCTCTGTCAATGTACGCAACGATTCCCTTTGCGTTAATTGACATGATGCATGTGAGCAGAAGGCTGGCCCCTGAATAATTTTCTGTTTTATAGAAGCTGGTGTGCAAAACAGTTGTTTATGATTAATTATCTCAAGGTTTAACACACTGTGAAGTGCTTCCTTTGCCCTGCCATTAACCTTTCCCAATCTGGTCCCTGTTCCTAATGAAGTGATGCACTTTCATAGACTTCAGTTGTGCTGCGTCTTGTGTCACCTGGGAAGGGTCTCCTGTGCTGTTGGCAGCTTCCCACGGCCTCCACTCTGGCTCATCCTGCCTTTACTCTTCCAAAATAGTCAGTCAGGTGCCTCCTGGATTTGAATTCCTTGACTGGTGTTCTTGCATAACCCTCAGTACCCTCAGCTGAACCTCTGCTCTTAAGCGCTTTTCCAGTTGTCCAGTGAAGTAAACATAATTTATTAAAGCAGTTTGCTGTTAAGATTGCTGTGGTGTAAGTCACTGTAACTCTTCCTGAAATTCTCTCTCTGTGTATTAAGCACTGTGAAACTTGAGTAAAGAGAAATATTTTTTATACTTAACATATATGCAAATAAAACTGGACCTTTGCCTACCCAGGAAATATATCTCTTAATATGACATGGAGGTCTGGCTTAGAGCCGAACAGTGTGAAAATTAGGTTGCAGTATTGCCCTCAAGTGGCCAGTTTTGATACTGCTTCAAGTAATAGCCACAGCTATTTACTGTGAGATGGGATCCAAACACACAGGCAGATAAAGAGCAAATGCTTAGAAACAGCAGAAAGGCTCACAATTTTTTCCCTTTGTTTTATTTTTGAATTCTATATTCTTGCCTTGTCACTTAGCAGGAGAAAATACAAAGGAAAATCACCATCAACTCTTATTGAATTAGATTGCAGGGTTATTTGGGAACAAAATTAAATCTGTTTATTAAGTTCTGTAAAAATTTAGCATATGCATTTCACTGTTCTTGCAAGTAGCCTGTGTAGAGAATCAAATGCTGTAACGCATCTCTTCCTGGGAGACTGAGCATAACATAAACACCATCTCTGTTTTCTGTCCTCACAGTATCTAGAGCCCTATCATTTCTCTCTTCACTGATAAAAGAATGAAAGTCTGTCTGGACTGGGGGAGATCAAAGACATGCTTAGTCTGACATTCTGTTTCTGGCAACAACCAGGGAAGAAAGCATCATGAAACTGTGTAACACGACAAGCGTAAAGTGGTACTCATCCCTAGACAGACTATAGCTATTTTTGGTAATCTGCAAGGTTAGAAACACAAAACCGGGAGTGGAATATATGTCTTTGTTTAATAAGATCCAGTGGACTTTTATGCCATGCAATTCTGTATTAACTCTCTCCATTAATGCTTTTGGTCTTCCTAATATCTTGCAACAATGAGACTCTACAGATTATTTATGTATTGCTTGAGAAAGTATATTTGTGTGCTTTAAAACTTCTACCTGAGTACTTAATTTCATATCCCTAATTCTTGTCTTAAGAGAAAGAAGGGGTAATCCTTCCTTCTTTATCTTCTCCATGGCTGTGCCAATCTGTTATGCAGTGCACAAATAACGTTAAAATTCTTTTTTGCTCTTCACATTATGAACACCCCAGTTTAGCTAGATAGAGCTCTAGGCTGATTATTCTTTATAACGTGGTTGTGTCATAAGTAAGTCTTTATGCTGTTATCCCGGCCCTTAGCTCTCTGCACTTCTCCTGGTCCACGGATCCTCTTCCTCTGGCTGTTCAATCCAGGCAGCTCTGTAAGCATGCCCCTTTGTGGCTCCCAGCTTCCCTAGTCCTACCTCCCATTATCCGGATTTTTCTTCTCATCTTTCCCTTTTTGCTTTCCAGCTTCCCTTAGTCAAACTGATCCACTGCTGCTTCTCAAAGCAAGCTGAGAAATGCCGTTAGTAAATCACCTTTACTTTTCCACTAAGAAGTTGATGCAAGGTTGGGAAACCATCCTTAGTTCAGTCTCAGTCAAAGGATCTAATTTTGTAGTTGCTGGAGCTAGTGAGTGGCTTTTTGTCTTTGTACTTAACAGCAAGGATCTTTAGAGGAAACCTTTCTCAGATGGCCTTTTCTCCTCCATGTAAATAAGTTATAAAAGTGTTAAGGGATAAGAAGTTTTTTTGTCCTGAACTATTAATTTATATCCCTTAAAAAAATGTTATGTAAAGAAAAAAATATACATACGTGGGAAATTTACTGTATAAAATAGCTGAACAATACTGTGGTTTCCCCCTTCATCAAAAGCCATGTTAGAGCTGCAGAGAAATGGCACATCATAACAATAAATCAGGGCCGGAATAAGCAGACCTACCTACAGCTAACACTATAAACTTATGATAAATTACTGCACTGTTTTCTCTGTGATGTATTCTGGAACCATTGTTTTGATTATGGGTACATTTTTCTCCCATTACATGTCTTACGAATTTTTTCTATATACTGTGATCAGTAGAGAGGTCTGCCTGTGCTAGCAGGCAGTATAGGAAATAGCTTCATTGCAAAATATGTTTTTTCTGGCCTTCTGTGAGGAATCAGTCTGTATTCTTGCAGATATCTTAGATATTTAGATACTTCCATACGTAAAGAGATTCTTGTTTGTGTGCAAAAGAGTATTTTTGTATCTATGAATGACTACTTATACCCAAAAGCATTTGGACTTGGTGAAGAGATTTCATCAAATGTAGTTCCAGTAAGGAGACTGAATGTACAAAAATGAACTGAGAGTACAGAGCCTATACTAAAAGTTATCAGAGATTGATTGAATTAATTCAAGTGGAAATATCCTCAGCTATTTTCAAGGAGAGGCGTTACCTTAAGTCTTTTGGAACCCTGTGGATCCAATTGATCAGAAAGAGTGCAACAGCTCTGATGCATAGCAGAACAATCTGGAGAGGACGCCCTCCATTACTACAAAGAGAGTAATTTCTTGAAACCAAAAGTCATGCTTTGGTTCCTCAGATGTAAACCTTGCTTTCAGGTATCATCCCGATAACTCTGCCATGTAGTTTTAAAGGCTACAACTAGGAACCAGTGAGGTTCTTTCAAATCTATTCATACAAATCCTGCAAAATATGATTCACCAAATCCTGAAATGTAAACCTCAAAATTACACTGAATTACTCAGTAGCCCTGATGGCCCCTTATCTTCTATCTCCTTGCCTCTTGGGCAAGTTCAGAGCTCAGCTACACCTCCAAAGGTGAGCTAATGTTGCAGGAAAAAAATTATCACTTCACGTTGTTTAACCAAAACCAGGACAGAAGTGGCTAACTGATGGTATGTAATTCACTGTCAACCACTAATAATAATACACTCACTAACAATTTCAGTTACAGAACAGGTAAACCATGATACCAGATGCTTCAAAAATGTTAATAAACATTGCATATTTCTAAAGGTCCTTCTATAAATACCCTCTGAAGTAGTAGTCACGCCTACCCACTCACCCACCTTTACCCTGTCTCTCAAGTAGCATGGGCTACAAACACAACCCCTTTCTCCTGGGACTGCAGCTTCCTTTCTTGCAGGCACCACCTGGAGAAGTTCCAGCTCTTGTGTGTGCCCGTTTCACATGTACCCACATTGGACCCATGCCCATCCTTACACCCTAGAATTCTCTGCAGTCTCTACAGATGCTGTGATGCCAACGGGCTGACTTCTGGCAGTGCCTGGCCGGGTTTTGACTGCTACTGTTTCCACCCCAAAGTCCCTCCCCCTGCTGCAAATTTTCATGCTGCTTTTATATTATATTCTGAGCTGAGTCCTTCCTTGTTTCAAAAGTCACTTTGTAATTTCCTGGTTACTGTTTAACCTTGCTGATGGTTGCCTTCCTTTTGAGCATGATAAGTTTGGGACAAACATCCTTCCAAGCAGTTCTGTATATTCCAGGCACACGGGTTTTATTGTCCGTGGGTGGGCTGTGTGAGCACTCCCGTGGTATATCACCTGCCTGTCTTCAGTGTCTCATTTAGATTCCCTGTACAGTCACTGGAGGAACAGAGCAGTTTTAGATTGCAATTAATGTCACCGTTTTGAGGTGTCTACCTTAGGACGGCATAAATCATGCTCTTCAGGAGTCTGTGTTCTGCAGTGAGGTATAAAAGGAACCTAGACATTTAGCTCATATAGAAACATAACCCATGTAGTCTCGTAGGGTGGGATTTCTCCACAGATTTTGACACCTCACTGAATTGTCACGCGAGCTGTGCCTCTGAATGCCTATTACAATCAACAAAAAGCTAATCAATGCAGTCAGTGAAGGCAGGTGGTTTAAGTTTGCATTTATTGCCATTCTGAAGGTTAGTTAAGGAAAATCTTTCTTGTTTGTCTCATCAGGAGGCAAGACTGTGCTAGGACTGAGCTAGAAGGCAATCTCAGAAAGATCACTACAGTTTGTTTCTATACTCTTTCTCAGGGCAAGCCTCAACTGACCATTCAGCTGGCTGCCCCAGCATCTCTGATAAGAAATTCATTTGCAGAAAAATTGCCAGAGGAAAATCCTCTCAAGGGAATTACTACAGTCACCATAACATCCAGCCCTGGGGGTGCCACGCTCTTCTACTCTCCTTCAGGCCCCATGGCACTGTACATGAAGCTTGAAAATCAGAATTCCTTTGTCAATTAAATTGCGTTTTTTCAGCGTGTCAGGTCTTTAACTAGTGATTCAGTGTATTTTTTGAGGAGCTAAAGGGATCCATGTCACTGAGATCATAAACCTTATTTTAATGACTGCAGATTTTAAAAAGTGGATGTCAAAGTGGGTAGAGAAAAAGCATTGTAAAATTAATATTGAGTTAGACAATATTTTTTTTACAGTGGCTTATCCTAAAGCAAAAGCAGTTATCAGTGAGGGAAAGGTCAATGAGTTAAAATTAATCTTAAAAATATTTCTAGTTCATTCTGCCTTTACAGAAATATGTGCTTGATCCATGTAATTTGACCGCATTTACACACTTCTGTAAGGCATTACATAAATATGTGGATCATATCTCTAACCGCATGCATCCAGCATGTGGACAAATGTCTTCAAGCTTCTGAGAAGTCTTGCGTTTCTGTATACAATGGTGTCATTGTACAAAATATATGTGCATGTCTGCGTCAAGTTTTACAGCCTACTAAAATTTAATCCCTATTCCTCTGCTTAAAAATTTGCCAGCCAGAGGTCAGCTTTCTCCCAGACTAAGGTCTTGTGATTGCCGCTGTTTTTTCCCATTCTGTCCTCTTTTTACTATTCAATGCTGCTTTTAATCACATTCAATCAACAATGAGATTGAATCTTGCTGGACAGGTAGTCTGTTTCTTCTGAAGGTGAGAGAATCAGCATCAGTGGTGATCATCTGAGGAAACCTTCGACTCAGTGACTTTAATATTTTGCAGTTGAACACAGATATTTATATATCTTTGTTGGGCACGCTCACAAGAACCTGAGGTTGCTGCAGGTTTTCACACTTTATCACCCCTAATCCATATAGTTTACATTGTCCCTATCAGTTGCTGAGAATACTGTAGAATCTGTAGGAGTCAAACCTAACCTGAACGTGTTTAAATAGGATTTTTTCATGAATTGGAATTTAACCTGAAGTATTTGTCTCTTGTCTCCGCTGGTCCTGAACCAGCCTGACTAAATATTTATTTTCAGCCATTGGCTTAGAATAAACGTTGTTCTAAAACCTGATATCCCCTAAGGAGAACCTCTTTAGCAATGTTTCTTTTCTAGTCTGGCTAAGGAGGGCTGTAACAAAAATGCAGTACCTTGGAGAAGCCAGTTTTATTTTAACGCCTGTTGTGTTGGCTATAATAGCCAACAGAAAGCTCTGAGTGCAAATAAGGCAAATCAGCCTGTCTTTCATCAATTCTTACTAGAAATATATGCATTGTGTATCCTTTGTGTTGAGGTGCTTAGGAATTGGTTTACGGAGCAAATGAGCTAATGAGGCTTTTTCTGTCCCTCTTGCCCTTCCTTCCAGTCATGCTATCTCTCCTGATAAGATTCTGCAACTCCTTATGTTCCCTGTGCAGCAAAATAACACAGCTTCTCACTTAACCCCTCAATACCCACTGCAGATTTAGGAGATTAGAGAAAAGGTGCAAGCCAGTGTAGCAGGAATGTGAGTGATTCAGGATCAGGCAGAGATGCTGGAAATAGTTGTCAAAGACAGCTGAAGAACCACCATGTGGTCGCACCTTGGTGAGATGGGTCTTCATTTTAATTTTTTTATTTCACATTAACAGTTTAGTTAACTGATTTTGGCCTGAACAAGAAACTGAAACGGGACAATTTCACTCAGAGATGAATCTAAATCAGAACTGATTTGAAAAATATGCAGTTTCTTGTTCTTAATCTTTGTACTACTCTGTGGGAGAAACACAGCTCTGGTGATCTTAGACCTTGGGAAACACGGACTCCCTCTCTGCCTGTTGTGGCAATGAAATGGAGTGTGATCTGAGGATTTGCATAATCTCTTTCTAAATAGCAGCTCCGGGGCTCTTTTGCCCTAGAGACTCATGGAATTGCAGTACACATGGAAAACTTTTTACAGCATAAAAATACAGTGTGATGTAATTCAAGATTTCAACATGTTGCAAATATCCAAAGGGCAGAGTTGAGGCTATATGTGCACCCTTTGCTTTGCAGTTTCCTGGAAGTCAGGGTTTAATCTTATAACTTTAGTCATATATACTGTTATTTTTTTCCTACTGGCATTTTAAGTATCTTTGTCAAAAAGAGGAGAAAAAGTCCCAGGCATTGCAAACCTTCAGCCCAGACCTGTGTATGGGGGACATTTATTTTAGTCAGTAACACTTGGGAAGGGAACCAGGGGTGATATGAACAGGAAGACTGGCAGATCAACTTCCTACCCACCAGTTGTTTACCAGCATAGCAGAATGGAGTTACCGGAACTGAAGAGAGCAAAAAGCAAAGGGGGGTCAGTGTTAGCTGCATACTTCAGCATTTCCCATGGCTGTCTGTAGGCAACGATACAGTATTTTTTGAAAAGGAAAGTGGAAAGTGCTTATTACATTTCACTGCAGTATGCTGCCTGAAGAAACTGAAAGCCATTAATCTACACCAATGCAGACCAGCAGCTTGGCAGTATTCATGCTCACATGGGGAGGCTACAACGCTGTCTAGAAAATCCTGTGGACTAGAGTGCACAGAACTATTTTGTAAGATCTTGTATCAGCATGATGAATACTTCATAACACATCACTGTTAACTAGCGGTGTGCCCCAATGATCCCTACTGGGTCCATTCTTGTTCAACATCTTTGTGAAATGTCTGGATGATGGGATAGAGCGTACCCTCTAATGACACAAAACTAGGAGGAGTGGATGATACAACAGAGGTTCATGCTGTCATCCAGAGAGACCTCCACAGGCTGAAGAAATGGTCTGACAGGAACCTCATGAAGTTCAACAAGAGGAAGTGCGAAGTCCCGTACCTGGTAAGGAACAGCCCCAGGTACCAGTACATGCTGGAAGCCAACCAGCTGGAAGGCAGCTTTGCAGAAAAGGACCTAAGAGTCCTGGTGGACACGAAGTTGACCATCAGCCAGCATTCTGCCCTTCTGGCACATCTGGAGTACTGGGTCAAGTTCTGGACTCTCCAGTGCAAGAGGAATGTGGAGAGTCCAGTGGAGGGCCACTAAGATAATTATGGCACTGGAGCATTTCTTATATGAGGAAAGGGTGAGAGAGCTGGGGCTGTTTAGTCTGGAGAAGCTTCTCAGGGGCTTAGAGGGGGATATCATTAGTGTGTACGAATACATGAAGTGAGGCTATAAAGAAGACAAAGTCAGGCTCTTTTCAGTGGTTCCCAGTGACAGGACAAGAGGCCATGGGCACAACTGAAACACAGCAGGTTCCTTTTGAACATCAGGAAACACATTTTTATACTTTGAGGGTGACTGAGCGCTGGCATAAGTTGTCCAGAGAGTTTGTAGAGCTTTTATCCTTGGAGGTATTCAAAAGCTGTCTGGACACAGTCCTGGGCAACCGGCTCTAGGTGATCCTGCTTGAGCAGGGGCGTTGGACAAGATGACCTGCAGAGGTCCCTTCCAACCTCAACCATTCTGTGGCTGAATGATTCTGTGATCATGCTTCAGAGCCAAAATATCACATTAAACCTTGTTACGGTCTTCTGCTAAAGGCCAGGCTTGGTTAGCGCATCTACTGTGGATACTTGTTTGCGACATGTGTAAGTGGGTGATAACCGAAAATATATAATGGCATATCTAAGTCAATTTAGCAGAGACATTCCTGGAAATAATCCAAAATTTTTCTTTTCTGAATATCAATGCAGAACATGTTCTATGTGTACTTTATGTGCTTTATCTCTGAAGATAGTACTTTTCTACTATATAAATGTAACTGGTCATATAGTACTACTAAATTATCTAACAGTTTTACATAGTTCAGACATTAATTGGGTTCTGTGCCGCGTGATAACTCTGATGGAAATATGGTTCAAAGGCAGCGCCTTTCTTAGCACAGAGGACTCTGATGCAACAAAACCTTCCTATGGCCCACTCTTCACTGAGGCACAGCGTTGCTCCAGTTGTTTCCCTGAGTCTCTCTCTGGAGTGGTGAGATGGGTGAATTCACATGAGTGATGAAAGCAGCTGAGGACAGTGTTGTGCAGGCCAGTGAATATGCCACTGAGAGGATTCACGAGTCTGAAAACCTCAAGATGAGCAAGAGTTCAGTCAAAACACAGGCTGCGGTGGATGATCATTTTTTCAACGTCTTTATTCCATATTCTGTTTAAAGCTTGTTAACCTGGGGTAAGAATTCTGAGTCATGGTCAAGTGGGATAGCCCTTGGGATAGTACGTTAACAAGAGAAAAGGCATTTACTTTGAGTGTGCTTTGACCTACTGCTGAAGAAATAAGTGTTTGTGGTTTCTGTTGCCTAGAACCAGTTGACAGCAAAAGGTTTTATCAAAGTATGCTTAGACTGTGAGCAATATTTTTGAAAAACAGTAATACAGAGTTTGTTTCTGATATACTTACTAGTAAAGAAAAAGTCATTCTCTACTAGTATGCTGCCTGGAGCTTTTCATGCCACTTTTTACTGTGCAAATGAGTAAGAACTGAAGTTGGCATTCTAAGGCAATTTTTACTTCTACCAGCTTTTTTATTTATGATCTTAAGCACTGAATTACTGTAATTCTTCAAAAATATATGTAATCTCTTTCACAGCTGCAAAGGTTTTTTGAGATATTCTTCAAAAGCAGTTCTCCCCAACAAGCCTTCAACAACATGAAGGAAGCTATAACCAAACTTCTACTTATAACTGAGGTCTTCAGTGAATCATCTGCCTCAGGACCAAATTCTTTCAACCGGTAAGTGACTTGCAGTGGTCCTTGCTATGCTATTGTCAAGATAGCTCCTTAAAACAGACTAAAAACTCTAGAGAATACATGACTCCTAAAATAAAAAAATCCCCTCTATTTCATTCTTCCTTATAAAGTGACGACGTGCTGCATTTAAGGAGTAAAACTCTTCAAAATCCAGAGTTTTTCTAGTTTGTGAAAAGGTTATGATGAATACTTAGGACCAGATGCTGTGTCCCGATGAAGTGTTTCAGGCAGCACAAATGACCAGAAATCACTCACAACTGGGCTAGTCACAACATATATAAAGCTGTATTTCCCTTCAGTAAGCCTTCTGTCATATGTCAAATATTTCATGTTAGAGTAGCCCAAAGGGTTCAGAGCTGGCTGCGGCAGGCAATCTGAACAAGAGACACTGTAGAATACTTTATGAAATGTACCTTATGAAATATACCTAGGCAGCAACAGTGACATTTCTGTAGGTGTTAAATCATTGTAATCACTTCTGTTAGAGTGTAACAGTTCTTACACATAAATCAACCTTTATTATGTAATATTTTTATTATTTAAAATTAATATTTGTTCGATATATGTTATGTCACATCCCTGACATTTTTATGATAAATACTAAATACATTACTATTTATTACATTTATATGTTTTATAAAGCTATTTGAGAACCCAGGTGTTTTAGTAGCAGTAATATAAAGCTCATTATTTGACTTATGCACGTTGGGAATAAAGATTACATTGTGAGTGGAGAGGGTAGCGAGGAGGGTAGGAGGGCAGTGAGTGTAACAGGGATGAAGCTATAGAGTGGTCCAAACTCCAAATATTTTCTTACCAGTGGGATGGATATCTCTTGCTTATGTAAGCCAAGACTTTTAGAGCTTCTGGCTCGTGCCTTTAAACATCCCCATAGCTGCAGCACAACTCTTGCTTCAATGAGTGCAGAGAGTTTCACCATATATATTTCCCTCCAAATGTCCTCAAAACTTTTGCAGGACCTCATTCTCATCCAAAGGCATTTCTTCCTCCCATGTAGTTCACCTCCCTCACTGATTTAAAAGTCAGCCATATACATACACTTTAATATAGCACAGTTTTCATCAGTTCACAATCTGACTCCATCTATGTTTAGTGCTGCTGGCTCTTCTTAGAAATTTTATTTAGTCTGTGCCGCATGCTGTCTCTTGACCTATGTGTATATATTTTTGCATGTGTTCTCTGGACCTGTTTGTGTATGTCATTGTAGCTGATATAGGCACATGGTTTAGTGGCAGGCTTGGCAGCGTTAGGTTTATGGTTGGACTCAATGATCTTAAAGGTCTTTTCCAACCCAAGTGATTCTATGAGTCTATATTTCACAACAGTACCTATCTAATCTGAATTCCTGTTATATTCCTGTATTTCTGAATCTGATTCCTGTTATATTCCTGTATTTCAGATGCAGCCAATGTTTTCAAATGCTAACCTTTGACATTGGATTCGGCGCTTCCGTATACCCAGTAGTTCTTGAGGTGAGAAAATTACACAAATTATTGCTTGACACAAAAAACTTACACCAAAAAGAACACAGCAGGGAACCCTGTTTGACAGATACCCTCAAATCTCTGAGAAATGTACAAATACATTAATATTAATTTTGCCTAAAAGTGGAGAGTTGCTGTGGAAGAAACCAGTTTTTAAGGGACAGAGCTCCTGAGGTGAAGTTCACCACCCCAGTAAGTGTGCAGATCTTTCAGTTTTAGCATTAAAGGACTATCACCCCAACTGAATAACAGTGAAACAAAATCCTTAGGAAGCATTGCATGAAAGTAGAGTTAAGTATTAACTGTGCCAGAACAAAGACGAAGGGAGGAAGTTAAAATACCACAACTGGCTTTTAATACAAATTAAAGTTCTCCCTGAATTGTTCTGTACTTCAGTTCATGACCTGCTTTGACCTCCACTGTGCTGCCTTCTTCCTGGATGGTCCTCAAATGTGACCTGTGGCATAAACTCCCTGTCCCGGTTTTGTACCACTTCTGCCTCAGAACAGCCTGGCCAGAAACAAAAGTTGTACTGCTTTCCAGCTGCTTCTCATTCCCCCTATATATACATACAAATATGTGTGTATACCTAGGTATATAAAATCTTTGTCCATATTTATGACACACAAACTGAAAAAAAAAACCCAAAACAATTAATAAAACAATTAATAAATATATCCCAGGAAATTACAGGAGAACACTTTTAACATTCATCCTCAGTTAAAATCTGTTCAAGTTTCTAGTAACAACAGTGCAGTCAATCCCTCTGTCCTTCACAAAAGAAGAATCCTTTAAACACAAAGGAAAAGTGGACATATGAAAGTTCGCACAATTGAAAAAATCCATGAAGACAGTATCCTTAATTAGCCTGACAAGACTTGTTTAGCTAGTATAAGAAATGTGACATGTCATAACAATTTAGTAATTGTATACCAGGCTGTTAAAAAATTGTCCCAGGAGTTTCTTAAAAAACTAAACATAAAGCATAATATTTACTTGCCTGTATAGTAGTCTCAGCCATCAGCCATAATCCATAAATGTACAGTGAATCAGTAGGGTTTAATAGTTTGCTATGAAAATACAAATTACTCTAAAAAACTAACAGTTGATAATTACTATGACATTTGACTTTGAATAGTATCCCTTGGAAACCGTAGTATGCACACAGCCCATGCAGCTTGAAGTTATATTTGTGTTATGATAAAAGACCAATTTATTCATATTTTATAAGCATGAGTTTATTCATTGTGTTTATATATTGAAAAACTTATACTTTCACCTGTAGTAACTCCTAAATACCTGAGTTTTGCGAAAGTTATGTTAACATACAAGCTGACATTTTATTATTTTTTTTAAATCAAATTTCAAATCAAACACATGGGAAAAAAGCTCTCACATGAGAATGCAATATTGTACTCTATCCACTGGAGGTCAGCAAACATTGTGGTGTGTAGTTCTGACAGAAAATGTGATACAGTATTTGTTATATTATAATCCTGTCTATTTTATTAGTATTGTTATGACTTTTTTTTTATAAATAATTATAGTGTGGTATAAGTGGTTATGAGAAGACTGGACTTGATATTCAAACTACAAATTCTTACATTGTTTTCCCATAGGTGCATGAAAATTTTGACTTTCAAGATGAGGATGAATCAAATATTCAGGACCAAACTTTCAAAGAATTTCTTTTTGAAGATACTTTTAAATTTCTCTTATCTAATGAATCCTCAACATCCAGTTTCATAGAAGCCTTACAAAAAATATATGGGTCAACTGTGAGCAAGGTAGTTTGTTCCACCTTTTTCTTGTTATTAACTATATGAAAATATTTCGTTCTCTATCGTATGCTTTTCTGAAATTTTTGGTGCTAACTTATAGAATGAAGGATTTATTTAATCGAAACTACCTGTTACTGAATTCTAGGGAATAAAAAACTGTAACTATATTGAACAACTGAATTTTCTTTTATAAAAATTCCACTCAGATTATGTCATTCCCCAAAGTACAGTACTTTAAAGATATATTAAAACTTTAACAAAGTAATTTTCCCACCATTTTTTTTTTAAATGGTCTTTTTCAATATACAGGCTTGTGTGTTTTCATAAACCTAGAACTGATTAACTCAGACAAGTAGATTCATGAGCATCGGAATTAAACTTTGTTTCCTACAACTTTGTGTCTTATTCTGAATCCAAGATCCAATTACAATTTTTTGCATTTATAAGATCTGTATAAAGTTTGCATCACTAGTGAAAACTATTTCTGACAAGCTGCAATCACTTTTAGCAGTATTTCTCTCAGTCTGAGCACTTTTAAGGGCGCGTTTCTGAGGAGCCCCCTGCTTGCACGGGACTAAATTATCCATGATGGGTTCTCAATTTATGACAGGATAAAGTAGGAAGCCGCAGGCATATGCACACGTACGATATGATTACCTATGTCTGTGTTCTGTAGGAGACCAGCCCTCATTTCAAACTGTCCGTGTCATTTTCTATACTTTATGCAGTCTCTTTCCACGGTAGTTTTCCATGGGTACTTTTCTACACAAAGCTAATGCACAGTCTACTTTGTTCTAGACTGAGAAATGGGAAGAGCTATCAAGGAGCTGGCTTGACATGACTTTGGATGAGGTTAGGGCAAACTGAGAGCTGTTGTAACTTGTTCCTTTGATCACCAAAGGGTTTGGGGTCTAATGAAAGCACATTGCTTTCCATGTGATTTCACCAGTATATGCTGCCCTTTCCTTCATAGGATGGAACTTACCACAGAGAAGATGAGCAATGTTTGTCTTTAGAGGAGATAAATTCAATGATTACTTTCATAAAGGAGCTGAAGAGTCTTGGACAATTTAAGCTGGTAAAATAAACAGGGTTTTGTTGTATTGGATGCATATTTTATGTAAATCTCTTAACATTTCTCCTTCATTACCATTCCTTGCTGTCTCTGGCACATGTGTTAGGTGGATAGACAGGGAAGCAGGGAGGTAGAGGTTATGCTCATTTTAATCTGGAGGATTTTTGGAATTTAAATTAAAAGAGATAAAGAAATAAAACAGAGAATTTGAGTTGAGGATTCATTGAAAAGGACAGCTAAAGCAGAAACAGAGACCAGAAAATAAAATGAAAGGAAAAGGAGGAAAATTATGTAAATGACCAATGAGTTGGTAAGAAAATAGAATGATAATGAAGCAAACCAGGTGTGAATGAAGAACTGGAGACATTACAACACTGAGATCATGACCAGAGAGTAGATATAGATGAAAAAGTGGCAAAAAAAGCAGGTGAAAAATGTAATGTGTCTTCTTGACGCTTCAAGTGAGTTAATTTTTAGAGAAGAATAGAGATGCAGGAATAACAGTCAGTGTCTGTGAATAGGCATGGCAGTTAATGAGGGAAATGATGGGTATTGGGGAAAGAAAAGATCTGCAACAGTATCTGTTGTTCAGAAAGTCTGCACGATATCAGGATTTTTTCTAGCCCTCCTGGATGAGTTTTAGGGTTGGAGACTGATGAGACTTCCTGAAGAGGGATTGAGTTGAATAGATCTAGAAGTCAAATCAGAGGCTAAGTAGTCAGCCTTCCATGGCAATACTAGTAATCCTGATTTGCAAGGCTGGGAAAGACAGTCATTTTCTACGCGTGTGGGAAAGAGTGTTAATAGGTATCCATCTGTATACTATATACACTGTCTGCTGATCATTTCTCACTTCTTTGCATTTTACAATTATAATGTGTAGTCTCTAATCAGTGTCTCTCTTCTCAGCTTTTCCCTTCTGCTGCACCCGAGATTCAAACTTTACTGCGCGACCTTTATCACATGGTAGACCCAATGAGGCGGCTTGGTTCAGTCCTGACTGTGCATTGGTTGCTTTCCAGTTTACTTGAACAATTCCAGTTCATGACTAAAGAAGCACGTACAAATCTTACAGCATGGTAAGATAGCTATTATATGATAAGTTGAGGGTAGTTTCTGAAATTATATTAATGTCAGTGGCTCCAGTGAGCATCATAAAACTTAATCCTTCAGTAGATGCAGGTCGGCTTATAACACTTGAGATGAAGGTTCATCATCCCATCATGGAGCACTGTCAGCCATTTTGCCATTAGAGATGTAGCTAGATTTCTGCATAGGACAGTTTTGTCCCTTTGCTTCTCTTTCTAATGCAGAGGACTGGCTTAAAAAAATTAATTGGAGCTACAGTAATTTTTTTCTAGTAAAGATGAAGTAAATTAGGTAGGTTGTTTCTGAACAACTGTAAACTCAAAATTAGGAGTGCTTACCAGGGTTAAGACTGTCTTTTAATTTATTCATCAGTTAAAAGCAAAGCTGTAAAGAAAACATAAAATTTCAGGTGGAAGTTTTTCCAAAAGGAACTAATAATTTTTAGTGGCTCTAAATTTTCTGTCCAACAAGAGACAGGTCAAAGAGCATGATGCTCTGAGAACCTCGTTTTAACTCCTTTTGAAAAGCTGGAAAAATATTGTAACGACAAGGTTAGATCCACTGAGCTTCTGGTGAGAAATTTTAACTTTCATAAGGAGGGGTGGAGAAAGGAAGGAAGGAAGGCAGGGAGGAATGAATGAATGGAGGGAAGGAGAAAAGTTGTGGTATACTATGTGTTTAGTGTAAAATTTGTAAAAATATGTTTTCTGTACTCATTATCTCTTGGCTAATGACTTTTCGTACACATGTATGCCATACTTCTTTACTGACTATAGGCATATATGATTTTGCAAACAAAGGCTTGGGAACGGAGGCACATCAGACAATGTGCGTGCTCCATTCCACTAAGTCTCAAGTTAAATGTGTGGATGACATTATTTTGTACATTTTGCTTGGAGAATGCCGTAATGACTATATAAGGTGTTAATTTTGTTCCTTATTGAATTAGGCGTGGCTTTCAGTAAGTCAATAGTCATCTGTATCTTTGTTTGCTCAGCTATAAAGTGGAGTTTATACTTTGCCACCATGCTAGGTAACTGTTTATTAGTGTTTTGAAAATACATGGTTCCATGCATGCACTAAGTGTTATTGTTACTGCCCTCCACTCCATGAAATGTAACTCAAAGATGCAGCTGCTTGCATTCATGTGTAAGCCCCTGCCCTTTTGCCAAAATATTTAGGTTTGCATATCAAAGCATACCAACCTTTAGCAGCTTTCTGTTCTAATCTAAGCTGTGCCACTCACTCCCTTTTAGCAAGACCCTTGGCCTCTTTTTTTTTTCTTATTGTATGTGTGTAAATATGTAGAATCACCATGACCTTTCTCCAGGGCATAGGCCAGTCTACTTCTTTGCACTGTATTTTTCTGCAATGGCTAAGCTAATAATTCTGTTCATTCACTGTATAAAAAACCATGTGTTTTGACATTGCTAAATCAATGATGGTGATGCATGTGTCAGATATGCATGTAATTATACTTAATTGCAAGGAAGAAAGAGCTTAGTAGAGCTTACTCCCCAAGTAACTCAGGTATGCAGTCCAACCAGACAAGATACTTGTGGGAAAAATAACGACTTCTGACTTAGGTCTTGTACAATTATTCTGTTCACTGATCATGAATCCATAGGATGGAGACAGGATTTAAAGACGTTTCCTGGTCTTAACCCAATTCATCCACATGACTAGTATTGAAACCTTAAATGATATTAGTGAACTCTGAATTCCTTCCACAGGAGAAGCAAGAAGAACTCTAGAAACTCATCTCAAACTATAATGAAATGGTTACATCCTAGGTGAGAATGACCATCTCAGATGTATTGGTATAACATATGACAAAGTTATGGAGTGCTACTACCTAACATGTGCACTGGAATCCATTTTCTGCATTATTTGTGCACTGTTTTTCAACTTTATGCAGTTTCAATTGATATGACTAAGAGGTACTTTGTTACTGTCTTTTAGAATAGGGGCTGTGAAGTACCATGGCAAGTATGTTTGGCTGTGTCCAGGCAGCAGGGTAGCACGGGAGAATCAGATTAGTGAGACAAGCTAACCCTTCTGTATTTGCATAACACAAAAGCCTAAGTGGTTCAATAAAATTGAAAATGCTCTTATGAAACAAAATTATATATTTGGAAAAATGTTGCTAGCTTTCCATATGCAAGTCCTTTTTTAGGTTAAAATAAAAGCATCATCCCTCAAACTCAATTTGGGTTGAGAATAATTTCTTGGAGTTTAACTTGGTCATGCTCATCACCTGGACAGTTTGAGAAACAAACATGGTTTGGACCATGGGTCAGAAGAAGACAGCAGCAAGGAAGTCTGGATAACTGATCTGCAATGTGAGGAATGAGAGAGAAAGGGAAGGAGGAAAGGAGAGAGACGGTTGCGTTTAAGTGCCAGGAAACCAATCCCACTCTTGAGTCTGCAATTTTGTATTTCTCTTTTGAAGATCAGTGCAAGATACTTAATTCTGTGAACCAAATGCCCTCCTGGAAACTCTGTGACTGAAGCCAAGCAAACACTCCGCCAGTTTCCAAACAGAAAAAATTGCAAGTGTCATGTCTCACAAAATTACCTCCAGTGGTTCCTCATTTTCAAGAGAGACCTACAAAACATCATCTAAACAAATAAAATTCATAACTCTACTGAATACTGAAATATGGTCTAAATTTTGACTTTATGACCCATTAAAAATTGCACCATTGAAAACTAATACATCCATTGGAAGCCACAAAAGTGATTAGATTTTTTACTTTTTATATTTTAATCTTATGAAGGATATTATCTACATCCTTCATTCTTTATGTCTCTGACTGCTTAGACCATCAGAGCTACATTACTATTGCTGCTGTCAATCCGCTAGTTTTCTCGTTTGTGGAATCAAAGAGATTCCTAAAGAACAACTTCACTGACAATAGTTTGTGATGTACACAGTGGGGATCTTTCAAAAGGTACATTCACAAGCATGTACTCACCTAGGGTATCTGACGTACAGTCATTAGTTTCGTTAGAGCTAATTGCAAAGCATGTAGGCAATGCACACATCTGTGCTTGATAGCTCCTCCAAGATACTAAGTAAATAAGAGGCCAGTCGTATAGATGAAGGTCCCTTCTTGAGTAACAGCATGTGAAGGAAAGGACTCTGCAGAGTCCAGGATCTCAGTCGCTCCCTGCCTGAGGAAGAACTTCGTAACTGCATTGTTCCTCAGTCTACTGACTGCAAGGAGCTTGGACAAAGGAAAACTTAAAGATGCTGATGATTAAAAAGCCCAGTCTTCATCAGAGATAAATCATAGAATCGTAGAATCATTTAGGTTGGAAAGGACCTTTAAGATCATCGAGTCCAACTGTTAAGCTAACACTGACAAGTCCACCAGTAAACCATGTCCCAAAGGGACATGTCTTTTAAATACCTCCAGGGATGGTGACTCAGCCACTTCCCTGGGAAGCCTGTTCCAATGCTTCACAACCCTTTCGGTGGAGAAATATTTCCTAATATCCAATCTAAATCTCCCCTGGTGCAACTTGAGGCTGTTTCCTCTTGTCCTGTTGCTTGTTAACTTGGGAGACTGACCTGCACCTCAGCCTCCTTTTCTCCATTCTAAACAACCCCAGTTCCTTCAGCCGCTCCTCATAAGACCCTTCACCAGCTTTTTTGCCTTTCTCTAGACATGCTCCAGCACCTCAAGGTCTTTCTTGTAGTGAGGGGCTCAAAACTGAACACAGTATTCGAGGTGCGGCCTCACCAGTGCACAGGGGGAGTACCAGAGTACAGGGGGATGATCACTTCCCTAGTCCTGCTGGACACACTGTAATCTGATTATCTTTCTGTACTAACATTTTAAAATATTACATTTAGATACCCCCCTGCAATTAGATAGAGTTCTATGTCTCTTAATGTTGACTGATGATAATTACAATCCCCTTACAGAGTTTACACGTACAGGTCACACCGTTACTTTGGGAGCCGGGGCCTTGCAGTGGTGGTGGCTGCCACACTTTTGAGGTTTTCTCTGGCTAAACTAAAATCTGACATGTTATAGAGTTAATACATCTTATTTTCACCTTACAATAGGGTTTGGGACTGGGCAATCAAAAAGGAACAGAGGAGAGAAAAAAATGTATTTGACAGGTGTTAGCCATTACCTCCTTGGCAAGTAGAAAGAGGCGTGCAAAATGACTTATAGTTTGGAAAACAAACTCTCTCATAGTTTGTTAAGTGCCTCCTGTGAAGGAAGTCATGAATGTGCATGAAATTAGGGCGGTGTCTAGACACTGCAAGCTCAGAACTACATTTTCACACACACACACAGACACACTGATCTGCCAGCTGCTTATTTCCTTATCTCATTAAGATAATGCAGAAATCTCTGTTTTATTATTGGACAATTTACTTTTTACCATGATTGACCTCAGTATTGCTTTCAGCATCTCCCATTGAAACATTAGTGATAGCTGATTGCACAGAACAATATTGCCACCTCCCTTCCTTGGGACAGACAGTGACTTTGTGTCTTTCAAAATCCAAACTGAATGGGCAGCAGTATCTAGGAAGAAACTACTTTATAAGAACTTCTACAGAAAACACTGAGAGGAAAACAAGGAATGATAATGGACCTCTGAAAAGGTCTTATCAGCCAGAGATTCAGTACATGGACTGGAGAGAAGCCTACTGCCTTTCTTCTACTATGCTCCCAAAATGCCATGTGAAAGAAAACTGTGGAGTTAGCAATATGGGCACCACTAACATGTTAATGAATTGTTGTAATTGATTGAAATTGTTGCATTGAGGATTTTTATTTATATATATGTGTGTGTGTGTGTACACTCTGGATGTTGATTATGGGATTTTTTTGAATTAACAAACAAATCAAACACATAGCTGTTCCATTATATGAATTCATGCTAATGTCGGTACAGATATTCACATTGACACAGGCCTTCATTTATATCTAATTCTTTTGAAACAAAGTCTAACTTTAACCTCAAATATATACAAAAAAGCATCATACAAACAGCTAAGAGACATGGTATGGGTTATTTTATTCTTGGTTATATCCACTCTTCCTTTTCCCAGTAGTTCATTTATGTTTTGAAATTTATTTCTGGTTTTCTTTTTTCATGTTATATGCTACCATTAATTATGGAATGTGTGTTTTCTGTCAAATTCATTCAAGTAATATACCTAGTGTTGGGAACATGAATCCAGAAGGTTCATCTTTCCAAGGAGAATATTAAAATACCATATGCCCTGGGTTGCCATATATAAATTTTTGAAAATTTTTCCATGGTTTCTGTTACTTCTGTTCATGTAGAAATATGTCTGCTGTTCAATTGACAGGAATTCTTCTCAAGAAAATGCGAGTCCTAAGCAGAATGTTCCTTCCGACTTTAGGAAGAATCATGAAGGTAAGGGATCAGAGTAAGGTCTTTTATATGCAGTATGTTTTTCCTATTTGTACTACTTCTGATAGCATGTATGATTTAGATTACATTGTGTTGCATTCCAGCTGGAAGGTCTTGGCTTACTACATATAAAAGACCAATTCCTTCCTTACCTGTGTGAGTTGTTCTGCTGAGCCCACAAGTGGCGTTCATGAGCCTAAAGCAAAGATCTCACACTGAAAAGAATAAAAGCGCACTGTATTTTTTATAATTAACACAACGAGGGTTCCTTCTCCTATAGGACTGTGAATCAATCTTAGAGAAGAAAATTATTAATTGTTTCTGTTTATCTTTCAGCATTGCATTATTCCAGTAAGACTAAAGAAAGACAGTGCAGTTATGGTAAGTCAAGGTCTTTCTAGACCACTAAGGGGGAAGAAGAGTGATTACTTGAACCAATTTCGTGGGATTTTCTGCATAACCATTCAGTGAATAGAGTGCCTGTGGGCTGTTATGTTAAAAAAAATAGGGGGTTTTAAGTAGTAAGAATGTTTATGAATCACTCAATAATTGGGCTATTATGTTCAATAAGCCTCAAGCACAAAGTTAAACATTGCTATGCATGCATATTAATGTGAGTATTCCAGTACTCATTGATCCCTTGCCGCACTTCAGTAGACTTTTGCCCCTTATTTCCAAGAACTTTAGCGTCCATTTGTTCTTATGGAATAACCTTTAAACTTGTATGGAGTTTAATCATCCTTGTATAAGGCCAGTCTTCAGCTCAATGGTGGAGTTTTAAAGAGCTGCTTAAGAGATGAAGAGTTTTTCTAAAATATCTGCTTGTAGGAATATTTAAAGTATATTTAAAGATATGTAAAGATTTAAAGTATATTTGTCTTTGGTGGGAGCACTGCTTTCTGCCACCCTCCTCACTGACACATTATCTGAGAAGTCGCTTTATAAACATTAAACAATTGCTCTGTGGTGGAAAGGCTTTTCTATCCACTGAGCCTCATTTCCCCTCTGTTACTGATCTCGTGGTGCCTCCGGGAACTTCTCTGTGTCAGTCAGAGGCCAGAAAGGCTCCCGGGCTGGCTGGCTGGCATCACCATTCTGATTGCATATTTTATTTTGAAAATACCTCAATTCATTTTATTTTGAAAATTCCTTCTCATTTTTAAGCTAGTAGTGAGAGAAGCTTTCTAGGTAAGGTACACAGGATCCGGAGAACTATTTATACCCATCTGTAGGATTGTTTAAAAATACCTTCTGTGTGTCTACTTATAAGCTTCTATTCCCCTACAAATCTATTCCTCTTCCACTGGAATAACTTACTTTACATTTTCTTCCATGCAAAAGACTGCTGAAATTGCTCTGTTTTGTTTCTCAAGGTAGATATTTCAAGGTAGAAAAGGCCCACATAGAGCTGCTTGCATCCTTTGTGACCCTTTTAAGCCATGTTTTAAGCCACAAGATTTTTCAGATATTATAGTAGAAGAGTTTCCTGGCTGGAGTATTTTCTGAAGTACCCAGTTTTAAACACATACTAGAGAGTATATGTGGAAAGCAAGTTTTGAATGTGTAATTATACTGTAAATCTGAATCCAATAGGTTGGATTAAAATATTTGTCAAAAGTGGGTTGCCAGCAAATAATTCTCATGAGTCGTTTGGCAAACACTACAAAATAAAGGATACATTTGAGCAAATAGGATTTGATTGTGGAGATTTCATACACAGGCAAGGAGCTGGAATTTGTTGATTTGGGAATTTTAATAAAGCATTCTTCCAGCTGTACTACAAATGACCCCATGGGTCTAGATACCTACATGTGACTTGTTCTTATGAACAGTAAGAGTATGTCTAACTTATTTTGATTTTTATTGGCAATTACACATGTACATAAACCCTGTACACAGGCTGGTACCTAAGTAGGTTACGAATTTTGGCCTAACTCTTCTTTAAGTTTCAATTCACCAGCTGGAGACAGGATCTCTCAGACCTAATCCTTGCATTTTCAAAGGCTTACTCAGACTTTGAGTTTTGTGACTCTGACTAGAGTCATTGGGCACTGAATGATTAAAATCCCTCCAGGGTCTAAAAATTTCTCTCAAGTGCTACTACAAACTCCATTAAGACCTTTCAGCAGGATTATCTGTCTCAGAGTTACCAGGCATTAAAAATCTTGCCACTGTACATGTTATCAATCTGCCAGAAGTTGCATGTTACCTAAAAATGTTCATACATTTCACGGTTTTTTCTTTGATGCCTTCTTGGAACAGATAAAGATACCCTATCTCATATCAGGCAGATCTTCACCAGTCCACAGCTGGACTTGAATCCTCAGTTTAACCCAAAGATCAAAGAATACTACGCAGAAGTCCCATTTGACATGGTGACAGTGAAGATAGGAGCAGAACCCTCTAACTGTCAATGCCAAGTACATCTTGATGAGAAGAAAGGGCCAAGGTATGAGTGACAAAATATGACTGTAAAAACTAAAAGTGTCCTTAAATTTGGAAATATGCCAGAATATTACAGAATTTATTTGTGTTTCCAAAAGCACAGAATGCCTATAGATTAGTCACAGGAAAGTCAGAGGGAGTTCAACACTCAGCAATTTGTATTTTTTTGTCAATGTCCTGAAGGCAATGGTAATATGTTCTCAAGCCGTAATTAATCCTAGCTTTATGGAGTGCACAGTTGCTAGCATCTCCCCCAGCTTCTGCAGTCACTGACAGCATCAAAGCTGGGTAGGAACAGACTGTCATTACACTGCACACGGCAGACAGCAAAAAATTTGAAGTTCCATATCCAAGCCTTGATTTTGCACTGTGGCCTAAGCTACTGCCCCGCTGGGCTTGGTCCCTCAGCCAACAGTCTGCTTACATGAGTCAGAGTAGGGCAGCTGGGATCAAAAGAAGAAATAAGTTCAAGTTCACTTATTCAGAATGATCCATTTTCATCAGAATTATAAGAGATTGTCACAGAATCATAGAATCATTTAGGTTGGAAAGGACCCTTAACATAATCAAGTCCAACTGTAAACGAGGGTCTAAAAAATTCTCTCAAGTGCTAATACAAACTCCATTAAGACCTTTCAGCAGGATTATCAGTCTCAGAGTAACCAGGCATTAAAAAACTCGCCACTGTACATGTTATCAATCTGCCAAGCCCACCACTAAACCATGTCCCCAAGTGCCACGTCTTTTAAATACCTCCAGGGATTGTGACTCAGTCACTTCCCTGAGAGCCTCTTCCAATGCTTCACAATGTTTTCGGTAAAGAATTTTTTCCTAATATCCAATCTAAACCTCCCCTGGTGCAGCCTGAGGCTGTTTCCTCTTGTCCTATCACTTGTTACTTGGGAGAAGAGACTGACCCCCACCTCGCTACAACCCCCTGTCAGGTAGTTGTAGAGAGTGATAAGGTCTCCCCTCAGCCTCCTTTTCTCCAGGCTCGTAAGACTTGTGCTCTAGACCCTTCAACAGCTTTGTTGCCTTTCTTTGGACACACTGCAGCACCTCAAGGTCTTTCTTGCAATGAGGGACCCAAAACTGTATACAGTATTTGAGGTGCGGCCTCACCACTGCCGAGTACAGGGGGGCGATCACTTCCTTAGTCCTGCTGGCCACACTATTCCTGATACAAGCCAGGCTATTGGCCTTCTTGACCACCTAGGCCTACTGCTTGCTCATATTCAACCAGCAGTCGGCTGACAACCCCAGGTCTTTTTCCATGGGGCAGCTTTCCAGCCACTCTTCCCCAAGTCTGTGGCGCTGCATGGGGTTGTTGTGACCCAAGCGCGGGACCCGGCACTTGGCCTTGTTGACTCTCACACCATTGGCCTTGGCCCATCAATCCAGCCTGTCCAGATGCCTCTGTAGAGCCTTGCTTCCCTCAAGCAGATCAACGCTCCCACCCAACTTGGTGTCGTCTGCAAACTTACTGAGGGTGCACTCAATTCCCTTGTCCAGATCATTGATAAAGATATCAAACAGAACTGGCCCCGGTACTGAGCCCTGGGGAACACCACTTGTGACCAACTGCCAACTGGATTTAACTCCATTCATCACAACTCTTTGGGCTTGGCCTTCCAGTCAGTTTTTTACCCAGTGAAGCATATGCCCATCCAAGCCATGAGCAGTCATTTTCTCCAGGAGAATGCTGTGGGGAATGATGTCAAGGCTTTGCTAAAGTCTAGGTAAACAACATCCACAGCCTTTCCCACTAAGTGGGTCATCTTGTCATCAGCAAGAGTCCCAGCTTATCTGATCTTTTAGAGAAGTATAAAGCTGGAGGATAGGGGAGAGAGCAAAGTCATCACTAAACATCATGTTTGAGCACTGACCCATAATCATCCATGATGTTTAATTGCTACTATGATCCCCGGCACAGTTTTGGCTTTCCCAACCAGCTCTCTCACAGAAAGAAGCAGGAACAATCACAATAGGCATTTTGGGCATGACTTGTTTTTGGATGTTGGGAGGGACAAAAAGTGTTTATAGGTCAGGTACCAGAGAATTGGCCTATTTACATACTAGCCATTAGTGAGTGGATAAAAGTGAGAGCAGGGAAAAAGATTTGCTTGGGCGGAAGAATCTTTAACCATTACAGAACTAGCAGTGCTTCATGGCATGAAGCACCTGTGCAACACACTGTCTTTTGACTGATTATGAAGCAGATGCTTTGACCTAGAATGTCTGCTAATAACCAGACAGTCTATACGGTTGTTACTGACCTAACGCCTAATATGATTCCTGTATTTTCAATAAGTAATTAGTCTTGATTTATCATTTCAAAAAAAGCTCCTATAAATTTCTTCCACCCAAATTTTTAGTCTTTTAATATTAACCACCTTGGCAGCCAGCATGGAGACATGCAAAAAACTTAAGAGATTTCTTATTTGTAAAAGGAAAACAGAATAGCAATATGTCCTTTACACTGAAAAGTAAAACCCCTGAATGTGCTGGTTCTGTGTCTTTCAGCATTTCTCATTTCCCTGCCAAGGGAAGAAGAGCACAGGCCAGCTTTGCATTTGTCTAGGACTCCATCACATTTGGCTAGTGGACAATTTCAACAGCTAGCTGACACCTCTGATCTTGTTTGTCACCCTGCTGACTTCACTGTGAACTTGGACCTGCCAGGAATTATTGTCCCTAGTGGCTTCATTCATGGATTTCATGTCAGAATTGTTCTCACAGCCACTGAAGCTGTTTTCACTAAGTTTTGCTGTCAGTATTCTGTCTTCCTGAAGGAACTGTAAATTGTTACAAATCTTATTTTACACAGTTTTTTACTTAAAATCATATGTATTTTGTAAGAGAAAGAAAATGTTAGAAATAGAAGCCTCAAGGAGCAAGTAAAGTTTAGCTGCCATAGATAAAGCAGAGTAAATTTTTGTTTCTTTAGTGTTTATTCCACTTCTTTCCTGTTTTGCTTTGCAGCATTGCTAACTACCCCCTTGGCCTTGGATTGAACAAAATTGTTGTTCTTGTAACAGATGATTCGCAGCCCATCCCTCAGGTTGTGAGCAGCTACAAAATCGCAATTTATCGAGAGGACCGCCCTAGTCTGCCTTTGTTTGATGATTATATGATGTGCGGGTTTGTGCAGGTATTGTTTCTATATTCTTTTGCTCTACAAAGTAATAGTGAATTTAACTGTTTTCTGTTCATCCGATAGTATAAATTAGGGTACATGTGCCAAAGCTGGTGTAGAGTCGGTTTTGGTGAGATTAGAATCTGAGTTCCAAATAATAATTGTATGAAATACAGCATTTACACAACATTTTGCATATAAAAAGTAAGTCCAGCATAAGTACCTATTACAGTTACCATGTATTTGAGAGCTCCAGTTTAATTAATCATTACTTTGGTCAGCCAAAACCGTACCCATCAGAGAGCTGTTGTTTGCTTGTGAGAAAACAGCCCCTCTGTACCATGCAGTGGGCAGACTGCAGTTTTCATAACTATCTATCTATGACATTGGAAACATGGAAATCCTTTTACCAGGAAAGATATTTATGATGACAGTGTGTTTATCAATGTTCAAGACTAATGCTGCTAGATAATTTACGAATGAAAAGTGTTTATTCTAGAAGACCAACAAACACGATGGAAAAAAAACCAACTGATGATTCCAAAGGAGGGGATGATTGTTGCTTACAACACATTTATCTGCATGTAAGCTTGGGAATGTCAATAAATTACTCCTAAAAAATAACAATCCTTAGGAAGCAGTGAAGCAGTGAGTCTCTTGAATGAAAAAAAGGGTGAGAGTCTAAAAGCCCCTGGGAAGGGGAGCTGAGGCTAAATTGAACACAAAATTGGAAGAAGGATAATGAAAGAAAGGAACAGTGAAGTTTTCAGTTAGTGAAACTGTGGTGATAAAGATATTCTTTGTAAGGTAGAAAACCTAGGACACAGGCTGGAGCAGAGCTGTTTGGATTCCAAAGTTTGACGACTAAACATTGGTACTTGGTATGGTGGGCAAAGATAAGTCAGTCAATTCAAAGAAGGAAATGACATGGTAAATCATAACCAAGGGCAGCGCTTTTGTCTGTGGGATTTTAGGCAAATTAAAAGGTTTGGTGGGTTCATTCTAAATATTAGAGCATTCTGAAGGAGTGCATTTTGTCACAATTGATTCTCCAACCAAGAAGCAGGATTTTCAAAACCATAGTGCTGAAACTGTCATCTGTGCTCACATCAAATATCTAATACTATCTTTATTTATCTCTATGAAGATCGTTATATATCAATATATCCCTTTTGTAAAACTTATTTCCCTTGTCCAGTTTCTTTCTATAAACTGCAGAAGAGGTTGGGAGACCAGCGTGGGAGAATGCAGAGGATTTTATGTGGTGGGACAGATCAAGAGGGATTTGCTTGTTTGTTTGTTTGTGGAGAAATAATCAAAGGGGCTTAAAATGGGAGCCAAACAGATTATAAATGTTGATAGCAAATTGTATGTTGACAATAATTATCTCAGTCTGCGAATCAAAACTGTCAGAGAAAATGTATATAGTAGTCATAGCCTACTGACTGCTGATCTGAATGCCTGATTATGGTGTTGTCTGGTCCTCCACTTGTTCTTTGTCTCTTCTCTTACACTTATCTTACAAGCTCAAAATGTCAAGGACTATCTTCTTGCTCTTTGTGCCAGCTCAGCACTAGATCTAGTAGTTCCTATGGTAAAACAGGTAAGAATCAAAACATATAATACCTAAGATTTCAGTTTGGATGTGCGGCAATTTGCCTGACACCTTAAGTGTGAATTAGTATGAAAAGGAGAGCAGCAATAGGTTGAGCTTGAGTTATGTTACTAGGAGAACACGCTGGCTGGAAAGATGTGAGGGAAGCTCCTCTTGTTGCCCAGTCTGGGGCATGTATCTGGGTGTAAGAACAGGAATTCAACCTCATGCACATCCTCCCACACTAGAGTTTACACTGTTGTTAATGGTTTATGATAGCATTTATGAGACTGAGTATGAATCTTTGAAGCCCTGTGAAGGGAAAGAGATCTAGAACGATAAAAATGAAAAGTGTTTTAGAAGTTTCTTTTGATTGAGCTTGGGTTTCTGCTCATCTGTGAATAACTGCTCTCTACTTAATATAATTGTTCAGAGCTAGGGAGGACTTCAGGAGTTTAGAGTAAAAATGAGATGAAAAGCATTCTTGTGGTATCTAATGAGGGCTGTGAAGACAGATTATGAGATTCTAAACTAACATTTTTTTAGATATGTTAAAGGCAAACTTATCAGAGAGTGCAATTAAAAACAAATGAAGGCTGGAGCTGGAGATAGAAATGGCATTCTACAACACTCAAAAGCCTGCATTTTTTCCCCCTTTTCCCTATTTGCTAAAACAGAATTTATTGCCTTTTGCTTAGAGTGATGTTTTTTTATCAATACAAAACTCAGGTTTTAAATAGTATCATTACATTCTGCTTTTCATACCAGAGAACATTATGAGCTCTTGCAGGGCGGGTTAATACACCCTGATCAATGGCACGAATGCTTGTTCTCCTAGTAACAAGACACCTGTTTTAGGAGCAAAAGGATAAATACAGCGTGAACTGATGGAGTCTCCTTTGGACACTTGACTAGGCACAACTGGGATCACACATGGGGAGAGAAAGGTCACTGACAGTGGTGTGGTCTTTCTCACAGAAGGCTTCAGTTAAAATTCTAATCCAGCAATTTTTTTTCCTGACTTTCTTTTATGTTTAATCCCATTAGGATATTCAGGTTTCACTGCAAGATGATACTATAAAGAAGGTTACAATAAAAAGACAGAGTGCAGGATGTTGTTTCCAGTCTTCTAACAATTCTCATGCAGTTGAATAATCCTGGATTAATTTCAAGGCTATTGAATTAAGAAGGGTGTAGTTCCAAGCCTTGCATCCTCTAAAAGGGGAAAAAATGTTGCCCTCTCTACTTTTTGATAGCAGCTATAATATCCTCATTAAAACCAAATTAGTAGGGGATAAACTGTGGCATCACCATAGCACCTTCAGCAGCTTTGGTTGCCTTTCATGGTGTGTTCTGCATTCTGACAGTATTGCTTGTGCTGCAAATGGAGAGGTTATTGGTTTGTGCTTTAACTTAATTTTGTGCAAATATTGACAATATTCAAATCAAGTGTCCTTTGGAGAAGTGGTGCCATTTCATTATCACCTGTGACGCTGTGATACCAAGACAGGCAGAATACAAAGCAAGCAGCAAAAAACAGTGAGCTCTTAAGGCAGGGGTATCAGCATTATCCTCAACTGAAAGATCCCAGACTACAAACACATTGTCATAAAGGACAAATATTTTATTCATTCTTGCCCTGTGCATTATCTTTAAAATGCAAACAAATTTATCTATGCCTCACTTGAAATGCATGGATGCCACCTCTTTGATTGTTAATCTTTGCCTAGTTGCAATCATGTAAAGTAACGGGTGATGTGCTTAGGGAACCTTGTTTGACACTGTGAACTTTTGTACCTATAGTGTCCTGCTGCCACATATTTCAGGATTTTTGTTGGTTTTTTGGGTTTGTGTTTTTTTGGGGTTTTTTGGTTGGTTGGTTGGTTGGTTTTGGGTTTTTTTTGCATTTTAGTAATACAGTTATTTATTTGGTTTTGCATTTGCTTTGTGAGTAACGGATAGCTAATATTATGTTTTATAGCCGTAGTATGTGTCATTCTCTTTATCTGTGCATTTGCCCAAATGTGAAAAAGTACTTCCCAGAATCAGTGCAGTGCAGTGGGCTGATGCTCTGGCTGTCCTGCAGCTTTCTCAGGTCTAAAAGAATGGATTTACAGGAGAACAGCTTGAGAAACTTTCCTGATTTTTATAGCACACCTTATTCTTAAGTACTGTGATCTCTTGTATTTTTATAAAGCCTTTTATCATATTCATTTCCTAGAGTCCAGATAGCATAAGAAATCCAACAGAGCTGATAATGAGATACTGGTATAACATTGCTGACTGTGTAAGGCCAAATGGCTGCAATGCAGCTGGCAACAAGATGCCAGCAGCAATATGTTGATTTCTCTTTACGTCTACTAAACTTCCATTGATGAAAAAGCAATTAAGACCTAGGCCTAATATAATAACTATATTGAACTTTACTATAGTCTTTGAGGGGTAGAGATGAGAAAACCCTTTAGAAAGGAAGAAGCCTCTAAAATAAAATCAAAGTAATTTCATTTTCTCGTTATGTAAGGTATAAGAATACTTTTTTTTTTCATCTCAAATTATAAATTTCCCAAGGAAAATAAAATGTTTTAACTTCATTTTAAACTTCGTGCTATTACAGTTACAATGCCTTTCATACCAGACAAGTACAAACTCTCAATTATAGAAACATGAATTAACTCTTTGCCTAGTGCTTTCATGCAAAGATTTCAAAGAACCTGCAAATGTTAAATGAAAAAAAAAATTAAAAAAGCTTAGGAGAGAAACAAAGAACTTGTCCTGTAGTAGAACAGGCTTGAAGCACATTAGTCTCTTCCGTATTTCCCATTAGCTGCATTAGATTCAGTGTGAGCCCCATTACAAACCACCCATCTCCTCTGTCCTTAGGACGCTGTGGATGCCATGTGCAGACTCAGGTTTTGCAGTGCTTGTGGTAGCAGCTGCTGACCTTCTTGGCTGTCCTGGGTTTGAGTGTCTTGCTTGCAAACACATAGAAAGTGCATCTCTGGAACTGAATATACAGCCTCATTATAGCCAGACCCTGTCTTATTTGCAGTTAGCTTACTTCCCTTTCAGAGAATAAAAGAATATCCATTATAGGAGCAATCACATGTTGCATTCTTCAGTTTTGTCAGATCTAGTGATGGTGAGAATTTTTTACAGTGGTTTTGAATTTTTCAGAAAACAACAAAAAATGCCCCAAACTTAAAAAAAAATAGTTGGAGTCAGGTTTTTTTTTTTTTTCTTTCTCTGTTTTGTTTTTTTTTTTTAAAGCTTTCTGATTATGGAAAAAAATATAAAGAAAAGCATACTCATTCTTCAAAAGAAGATATTTTGATTCAAAGAGGGTTATTTGATGAAAAGAGATTAGAATATGAAAATTACATTTTTATGACATATATGACATAGTTGTTAAGTTAGAGATTTTAGCTCTTGTGCAGTCTGTAATGCTAACTCTGTTTTCAAGGAGGGAGTGGCTGGGGCAAGCAAAAATCCCACTCATTATTAGATCTGAAATACTCTAGTCTATACTCTAAATTTTCTTCAGAAACACTGGTGAGAGCATAGTATGACAGTCATTTTTTCCAGGAGCAATGCCAACTTAAGCATCCCTTTCCTTGCCTGCAGCTACTCATGAACCAGATGGGAGAACTTATTTTTTTTAAATGGACTAGTTTCTTGGACGAGGTTCTCAATCTCTCTGCGTGGACGCAAGGGAAGGGGTAGGTGCAAGCGCAGGAATGAGTAGCCAGGCACAGAAGAGTGGTAATGGGTGCTACTAAAGGCAGCTTTTGCTTCCTTCATGAAATAAAGAAATTCACATGGAGGTTGGTTTAAAGCTCTTGCGAGTGAGTAGTTATAGTTGTACAGAAAAAAAAACAAAACAGAGACCTGGTTTTAAATGAGCAGGACCTTCATGTTTAGAAATTGTGGAAGTGATTTATGGGTGAAAACACACAAAATACTTGAAGTACATTTGCATTGCTATTAATCTATTAAATAAAGCGTAAATTATTTTGGGGTTTGTGTGCTTGCAACCCGTTCACCGTGAAAGACAAAGTAGTGTTCACATAACCTTGAGGAGCAAATATGTAGCAAACTAAATACATTGTTAAATTGGAGGCATTTCAGATGAAAGCCGCAAAATGATTAGATAGCTGGTACAGAGAGACTGCCATAAAAAGAAAAGTGAGGGCTTATGTCTTCAACTGCTGTATGTCAGCATGCTTCAATTAATTTCAGGGGAGCAAGTCCAAATTACACTGATGGAGTACCTGTCCTGACAGAAACATATGGCTAAATTCTGTTCCATTATATATGCCAGGCAATGTTAGTGAGTGAATTCACTTGCATAAAACTGATGAAATTGCAGGAACTTTCCTAAATATTCATGGTCAAACAACAGCTCAGGAAAACCTAAAAACTATTTGAAGGGCTTTTAAAATATTTAAAGGTCAAGGGATGTATAATTACCATTGACTGTAAATATAAAGTGAATAAACATGTAAATCTAATAGCACAACTTGGTGCTTCTAAAAAGTGTATTTTTGAACATACAGAAGGTAGAATTGTAAATAATGAGTACACTGGACTAATTTGCAAGTAGAGGGTTAATTTCTGTGTCTATCTCAGAACAAAATGTTTTGTAGAGTCAGCATATTCTGGCCTTGTCAACATCTACACCATTAGGGAGAGAAGGCTTGCCACATTTTCTTAATTATAACAAAGACTTTTGTGATGATTTAAAGCATTGCTTTGTAGATGAGTCAGAGGAATAATTAACCATTGTGATGGATCTTCTTTACATTTATGCTGTTCTGTGCTCAACTCCTTTTGGATCTCAGCATCAGAGATGTGACTGTTAGGCTGGTATCTTGATCAGCGGTCAGTATCTGCTGCTTTAAGGAAAGGTCTCAAAAGCTCAACAGAGCACAGACCTGTCCTTCGGGGGAATTATTGACACGCTCTGGGTTTTCTCTAGAAATCTAACATTCACTTCTTTCAGCTATACAGCTGACTTCGTACATAATCTGCACTGTCATCTGGTAATCAAGGGTTCCCATAATCACTGTTCACTGTCAGACATCTGCCGGGCTCTGAACAGGCCATAGAGAGAAAATGGGCACAACTAGGGCATAAGGTGGGAAGAACCAGCAAAAGAATGAGTTTGGCTGTGCTTCTACTTAGGCATTTCTTTCTCTAAGCATGGAATGAAAATTTGCTTTACGGTTTTGTCCCATATCTCCAGTAGGCTGTGCCTGACTAGGACCATCATCATACTCTCCGGCATTTTGAGTCCAAATTTTGAGGCTCAAGTCCATGTTGGGTCCAGCTGCCTGGAGAAAAGCATATAGTCTTCCAGTTTACTGCATTTTACTTACACTCCTGATTTTATATTTCTTGTGCTTAGTCTTCTCTATATAGCTAAGTTTCCTGTTTAACATGTGATGCGAGATTAATACCAGATACCCTCCAGGAAAACTCTCCAGAAGTATCAGGCAGAGACTGAAGAGAGCGGATGTTTCCATGCAGCAGCTCCATTTGTCATTATTACGATGCATTGTACACTGGAAATGGTGTGTTACACAGATCACTGATGGATAACTTGCCACCAGTGCTTTAAGACGATCCATGGGAATGCTGATTTAGTGATTCAACAATTTTCAGCCAATAATGGCTGAGATGATGCCAACTAACTAATTTTGTTTATAATCATTAGCCAGAGGAAGTATTAGGTTGCTACAAGTCCCTGAAGAGGGAGAATTTTTTAGGCCACTTTCAGCCTTCATTATTCCTATGCTCCCTTTCCTTGGGCAGCATTCTGTTAGTTATGAACTTCTTGAATCAGGAATGATATCACTCTTCATCACCACTGAATTTATTGGCACCAGCTAGTGGTGTTTGTAGCACCTCCTACCTCAGCAGTGGGAAATTTAGAATGTCCTCCCCTTCCTTTCCCTCTTCTCTGTGTTTGCAGTTTAGCACAGTCTTACTAGGAACATCCCACCATCCTAGACACTCAGGTGACTCCTGACATGAATGGTTATTTTGCTATTATGCTGCCATAGAAAAATATCATTAGTGTATCATTATGTGAGGAACAAAACCATAAAAGATAAACCTCAATGATGCAACAGAATGATTCCATTCTTTTGTGTGTTCAGGCTGTTCTCCCCCTTCATACAATTACTGATATCATCCCATGGGTGCGCATGACACATTAAAGGTGCAGAAGATGAAGATCTGCACAGGAACTAGCCAAGCAGAAATTCTTAAGTGTGTGACTAAAAATGTTTGGGAGTCAAATTATGACCCCTGTCATTGCAAGTGGTGAACAAGATTCTGCTGGTGCTGGTGGGGGGTATAATTGGACATTTCAGCCTGATAGATGCCTTGCAATACTTGCTCCCTAGGGTGCTGCAGGATGGGGAGATGCTGAGACAGATACAGTGCTGTGGATGCAGATTCTGTAGATACAGTACTATCTCTGAGCCCATGAAGGACAGCTAGTACAGACTGGACTAGACCCAGGTTTTTCTGATTCCTTGCCTTTAACCACAGGATTGAAATGCCTTTTTAAATAATAGCAGTGAGCCATTGTGGGTGGCTGTGAAAGGAGACAGGCAACAGGAAACCCTGGGTACGCAATTCAATTCCTGGGAGAACATTGTTCTCTGGAAAAGCTTATCAGAAAAAAACGGTTTTATATCTTTCTTTTTAGCTATGGGGTTTTTGTTTGTGCTGAGTTATCAGGCAATCATCCCACATATTTCAAATAGATTTTTGCTTATGCTCCTTTTTTGCTTTTATTTTGGATTATTTCAATCTAGTACAGGCACAGTGACGCCACTGGAATCAATTACATTTTGCTAGAGAACTGGTAGCAGTAACTTCTGCAGAAGACTCCACGTGGCACAGACTTTTTTGTGCTTGTTCTTGTTTCCTCTCCCTGCCCTTCTCAGTGATTCCTCCATGCATTTCTGCAGTGTGGTCCAGCTTGGGCAGGAGAGGTACAGTTTGATGGATGGAGGGGTAAGTGGGAACCATGTGCTTGAGTTGCCTCAGCCTGAGACCAGCCTGGAGACTGAATGCTTGGGGGGAATCCTGACCCAGCCTGACTAACCACAGAAGGGTTGCTTCCTTCTGTCTGCCCCTGCCTACAGTAGGGCACCATTGGAGCCAGACCCTGGGCAGGCAGAGGTGTCTGCTAGCATGCAGCCCTGAGCTGGGGACCCTTGAGACATGCCCTGTGTACTGTACTAATGATACCACCTCGTGAAGGCACCTGAGATCTCTGGAGAGGAACAGATGATGTGCTTGGGGACTCTCAGTCACCCTCTAACAGCTGGTGTTTTTCCTTGATTCCACAGGGAACCTACCTTTAGCTATCTCAATCAACATGGTGGGCCAAGCTCTTGCCTTCAGACTTTGCACTGCCTGTATTAACTGTTCTTAATTAGGGGGTCAGAGCATAACCCATAATTTTTCCATGCTTCCATCTCTAACTGTGCCGTATCAGGATATAAGAATTAACAACCCAGTAGAGTGTAAAGCCTTGCAAGTCTTTGGATGAGCTACATAAATATGAGAACTGCAAAGTAGGAGTTGAGCAGTTATCCTTTTGTAAGCTCCAGGAAGTGCAATGACACGTTTAAAAGTACAATAATAGAAGGGGGTGGGAAGGAAGAAAATGTCATCCAAAGTTTCTGAAGCCTCGCTGAAATACTTAGCTTATGTTTTGGGTAAATAGCTGTGTCAGTGTTTGCATTCTGTCAGTTGTACCTGATTCATGGAGAGAAAGTTCATTATTAACTTGGACTGCATGACAGCACACAGTGTTACAATCACCATCAGACTGTCATTTTATAAGTTGCAGACAAACCAGTACATGCATATGGGCAAAGTATTTGCAAAATATATGTTGCGCATGCATCTGTGTTTGTTTTTTAATGAATGGTCATTGCAGTTTGTACTGGAGCAAAAGTTATTGTTATAAGGTTAAACTTCAGTAGTTTTTTGTGGCATACCAGGGCTCTGTGGTGCCTTGGTTACATTTTTTTTGTGGATGGTGGCATTTGTTAAATTGCTGATGTGACAGTAGGGTGTTGTGGAGCTACTTGTGCGGGCTGTGAGAGAGCTGCTGCATGTATAGGGAACACACAAGGTGCCACTGCTGCATGGCACCCAGGCTAGTCCAGCTCCATGTTAATGTGCTGTCACAGTTTCTGGTACCTGAGCTTATTCCATCTGCAAGACTTTCTGTCATGCTCATAGACATATCATGAGGGGTAAAACTGTCTAAAGCCAAGTTTAGGCCACAAAAAAGTCGTGTGTTGCTTAGTGCGCAGTTGTGCGAGTACACCTCAGCTCTTCCAGTTCTGAGACTCTCCAAGCAGACTGTCATTTGGAGTTAGTAACAGCTCCTGTACCAATTTTTGCCAAGTGTATGATAGTAAAGGAAGAGAAAAATATCCTTAATCCAAGCCTTTTGAAAAGGGACAAGACTCCCATTGACTTCAATGTACTTTGGATCTGACCTAACTAGAGTTATTTTGTTAGCATATGGGGTCAAAAAATGAGTGTGCAGAAAAGTATGCCTACCATTGCATCTCCAGAAATAATAGCTGTGCTTTGATCATCTCAGCTTTTGACACTAGTGGAAATTGTTGGTGACATTTTGCCATTAGAAATCTGTAATGCGAAGTAGAGGGTATACGTTGTTATGAAGATGATATAAGGGAAAGACTAATGAGTCATAGTAATGACTCCATAACTCTTTGTAGTAGTTTGTCTGGTCTTTTAATGATAATCTTATAATTCTGATTTGGTAAAATAAAAGCAAAAAGAGTAGTTCTGCGAATCAGCCATATGGTACAATAGAACAATGGAGACTGAAGTGATTTATTGCTGCACTGCTTAAAGTCTGTCACATCTTCTAGCTAAATACTCACAATGCGTATTTGAAATTCAGATCCTTTTCCCTGTGCATTATGTTAGTAAAGAGGATGGGACATGACTGAAATCCTGCTGTGAGTTTCATGGTCTGGCATAGCGGTTTGACCATTTATGTTCCCATTGAAAGAGCCAAGGATGTTGTGGCACCAAGAGTGGATAACTTACTCAGGCTGCCACACAAAAGCCGGGAAATGGGATAATCCCCCGTCTCAGTGAATACTTGAAACAAAACTGGGATCTGAAGGTTTTATAACAATATGGGGCAGTCCTTGCATTCTGGGCCTGTCCAGATCAAGTAGAAAATTTGCTCGACCTTGTTTAGAAGCTTGAGAAATGGCACGCTTCGTAGACTGGAAAACTATGGAAGTGTTTAGCCTAACTCATGTCTCTCTCTAACATCAGTCAGAAGTAGTTGGACCTAAGTCACAGAGACATAGACGTTTCATAGCTCTGTCTATGAAAGCTTGTGGAAACTCAGAATTCAACTTCCTTTCTCAAAGTTCAAGAGGCAAATAAGGAAATCACTGTTCTTGATTATTTCACTTGGTTCCTCAGTAGTTTCTTCTTGTAGAATATTCTTAATTGAGATCCAAAATAGAAAGTTGTTTAACTTCTTAGGTAGTTGGTCAGATTCTTTTCTGTATAGAGTTATAAATATGTGAAACCATTGTTACTTCTAAAGACTGCTGGTATTGGCCTATATTGCACCTAAGTAAGACAGTGGAAGTTTACTGCATGGCTAATCATAGTTTAATTGGTCTGATTTTGTGTTTATTTAACAGCTTGATAAAGAGCATTAAAATTAAACATTGAGTATTTACATTGTATTTACTATGCAAGATGAGCCTAACACTTGAAGGACAAGCTTCTACCAAAGTCAGGAAGCCAATCTTCCACTGCTCCTGTTCCTTTTGGAATCAAAAGAATAGGTATAAAACACAACCACCAATATATGACAAAAAAGAGACTCAGATTTGGTACATTTTGCTGTACAAGTATCTTCACTGAGAAAATCAAGTTCACAGTACATATCCATTGCTATTTCTGTAGCTGTAAAATTGCCTTTATCCTACAGAGAACTGTTATTCTCTTTACCTAACCCTCTATAGTTTGTGTTTCAAAGCTGAAATCCAGGCCATTCACTATTGACAGTTCAATTACTGTATTCTTTTCAGTTCATGTCATACACTGCTCTCAAATTCATCAGAAAATGTGAAATAGCCTGTTGAATTTTCCCCTTGATGATACCACAATAGATGTGAAAGAAGAGCCTTCAGCGTGAGGCTTCCTAAGCGTTAACAGATCATGAAAATTGGCAACAACTGTTGTGCTGAGTATCATAATCTGCAAGAGGAGGGCCAGCAATTCCACAGTGATGAGAAGAGAGTGCTTGGTGTTTGAGCTGTGGTCACATTTGCCTTTCAAGTCATTTGGGCCTCCATAACACACTTTGTGGGAGAAGAAAGCTAATGCAGCTGCCTTTGCTAATCAGTCAGTACGAGCCAGCCCCTCGGGGAGGCAGGCAAAGGCAGATACATACTGAGACACACAATCCTTGCTGATTAACAGTGAAAGCTGGTAAAGTTACTCTCTAAGCCTGTCTGGCCCATCAGCTCCAGAAATGTAATTTAGATGATTATCTACATGCCCATTAAACCTTGTGACCCAACGCTACTCTGTTTGAAGTTTGCCTGCTTAAACTTGCTAATAGAAAGAATAGAAGGATTAACTCAGAGGTCATGAAATAAGAGAGCAGCAAAGAAGATGACAAAAGAGCAGAGGAAAACTTCCTACTGCATGTATTTGGTAAGGAGAAAGAACTATAGTTCCACGATCATCTCAGCAGATACTGTTACTTTATGGAGCAAACGAGCCATCTGGAATTCAGGCTATTTAATACTTTTTTGTGTGTGTGCTTTCAACCTATTTTGTTTAGCTGCACAAATAAAATGTGCTACCTGTGTGTTAAATGTTGTCAGGTTAGGTGTTTACAGAACTTATCGTAAAAGAGCATGGTATGGCTGATGTATGATTTTGCTCCGGGTTGGAGTGTGTAGATATAAACAAGGAAGTACTTAATTTAAATCAGTCACATCCGAGTAGTCGCAGCCAGGTCAGAATCAAGGCCAACCTTGTTCCCTTTAGGTTAAGAACCTCCAGCCATAAAAGGTGCTTGTGAACTAAAAGATTATCAATGAAAAGCTTACCCAGTGAATCTGTTTTTTTAATTAGTCAAATTGAAATAAATATAAACATTTATAATGATCTGCATGAATTAGTCACAGGCTGTTGCAATAAAAACGGTGGCTGGTTAAAACTATATTTGTAGAGGGAAGGTGGGATTCATTGCAGAAAACAGAATGGAATACGTGAGTACCTCAGTAAGGGTGTCCTGGGGATCTGACTCGTTACTGGAAGAAAATGAGCTTGAACTTTAAATGGAGTCTGAAGGTCATTTGCCTACCTTTGCATATACTACCACTCTTGGAATGAATCCTTGCCCTTTTGCTAAAGACACAATCAACCCACTTGCTGAAAAAAATTGGTTGGGGCATATTTCACTGCATTCCAAAGAAGACAAAACCATTTCACTAATGCTATGTTGGATCCCTAGGTTTTGCAGTATGAGATCTCTTTATAAAGAATTATTATGTTCTACTTTGCAATATTTTTGGTACGTTTCTTTATTTATGTGATTTTTGTTGATATAGTTATGATTTCATTTTATTGTGTTGAACTGACTATATTTTCCATCTGGAGTCTCTGTACATCTCAAACTCCTTTCATTTACATGCACAACTCTGTATGAGCAAGACAGCAGTATGCTAGTGGGGAAAAAATAGAACAGTATTCAGTGCTGGGGCAATTAATTTTAGAACTTGAGACTTTTATTTTTTGATGTTTTTAGCAATTTTTTTTTTGGTTTTGTTTGTGGCTCATACTGAAAACTCACATATTGCTCTGGAGTTGATGCCTGTACTTTGTAGTAAAATGCATCAATTTTAAAATTCCACCATAAGCATCACAATGAAGCTGCCTTGCACCTTAATCTCGTTGAAAATATTCAACATTAGTGTCCACCAGAGTTGGGATCTTCAGTCTGAAACTGTTAGTCTTCATGTGTTGACCACAATGTCAGTGGTTCTGACCTTGGAAAATATATTTTCCCAAAAGTTTTAGGAAGGAAACAAACTTCTGCTGCTGATCCCGAGTCTTCCATTGAGTGGCATGTGCTCAGCTGCTTTCAACCAGACTGCTTCAGAGGACAGAAGTTATTCATAAATCTCATTCCATCCATGTTGTCTGAAAAATAAAGTAGATGCCAATATCTGCTGGGAAGCCTTGTAGAAAACAGATCAAAGGCTTCTGGGGTTTATTTAAGAAGGACCAGTTGTGAGTGGCTTAATGTCTGAGCATGGCATGAAAAGTGAAACAGCCATGACAATGAGCCACCATACACAGAAGACCTCTGGGCTTCAGTAAAGAATTTGAGTAATATGTGGTACAGGTGGGCTGATGTCTTACCCTGTCATTCTGTTATTCCTTTGCCTCTAAATGAGCATTGCCTCCTCTGTCTAACCCTCTGAAAAAGGGGAAAAATTCTCCTCAAAGAGATTGCAGAATAGAGCCTTCTTCACTTACACAGTGAAATCCCTGCTGAAGAGATGTTGTCTTCTCTAGGTCATTTGTTTTACAGGGTCTGTGAATCTGTGTAATTCACAACGTGTGGCCAGTGCCCTGGCTAGCATTTTTACTTTGAGAGTTTCTCAAAATGAATCACACCCTTTAATGTATTCCTGTTCTAGGTGTGAGAAACTGGCTTATTTTTCATTAGAATTATCTGTTTTATTTATGCCTACCCCTCCTATGTCCGGCAGGATGCCTTAATTTATAAAATACTTGGAGACAGCTGCAACATCCCTCAGTTCTTACCAGTGATAGGTTTGAATACAAATAGTGCCTGCGCTTTCCTGTGGAACCATTGCACTTATGTTTTAGGGATTTCTTTTCTATTCATTTTTGTCCCGTTATTTTCTTCTTCCTTCAGACATTCCCCATGTGACTGTGCTTTCAGCATGGATGGCAAGTACAACAGCAAAAAAGAATAAAAGTCTTAGAACAACCCCAAAACAGGTTAAAAGTTTAAAGAAGTGACTATCCTGGTATCTCAAGATGAACACTACTCCTTAGTCAGCTCTCTGTTTGTTGAACTTAATGGGATACAAAGGCACAAGCCCTTTCCCAGCCATGGTCTTTCCCATGGTCTGTTGGGAGAAGGGTTTAGGATTGCTTCCAATCACTCAGACCTCTTAGCCTGAGTCCTTCCGAGGAAAGGAAATGCTTCAGCAGGGAAGTTCCCAACAATTGCTTCTTTAGCAATGAATTCACTTTAGAAAAAGACCAAGGAACCTACCAGGAACTGCCATGTGAAAAGGATACAATGAGGAACGGAACAGGGATCAATTGGCTCGATATGGACTTCTTGTCACACCAGAAACTCAGTATCACATCTCACCCTAGGCTGCTGAACCCAAAGAGACTGGGACTGTGCATACTTGCCAGTTCTGTGTAAGTGCTTAGTATGTTAAAGATCATTTTTACACCTTAATGCACCCAAGTAGCACTAGACACCTGTGTTTCAGTACCTGTACCAAACCCTGAATGTTTTTGGCTGGTGACCTGGTAAGTTAAGGTAATTCCCATGATCTGTTGCTATATCAATTTCTTCTATGAAATATGTTGTCACAACTCAAAAACCCTACTGATACTCCTTCTGATATCTGTCTCCATTGTGCTGTACCTTTCCTGGTCCAACAGCCTAGTGTTTTTCATGGTATTAAGCTACAGATAAAAATGAAAAAAAGGGATTGGAAATAAATTGCTTGAGCATTTATCTTCTTTTAATTAAAATAAAAACATTCCTCAGTAAAATTATGTAGTTTGTCATAATAGCGTTATCAAGAGATGCAATGCTTGACGGAAAGGTTGCACGATTTTTGTTTGCTGCTGCTTTTTTTTTTTTTTTGAGGCAAACCTTTGACACTTCAGAATTTTATTATGAGAGAGGGTGGATGTCATGGAAATTGGTTATAATGTTACCAAAAATCTCTAAGAGCTGCCAAGTAAATTCTAGGCAAAAGGGATCACTAATAGAATGCAGGAACTGAACAACAATACAAATGACAGCAGAAAGACACAGAACATACTTGAGGAGAGCTCTAATCCCCATGGCTTGATGAGGTTTCAGAGGGAAAACATGAAGATTTAGTGCATTTTTCTGCAAAGGGGTATGCTTGCTTAGCTTCACACACTGTGGACATTTCCACTGAAGTCAGTGGGATAACTTGTTCTGAATAATACCATATGTCTCCATCTTTGCAGGCCCGAAGTCTTAAGCAGAATTTATTAAGTCTGGGATGTGTATAATTGTATCCATGTTCACATTTGTCCAGTGCTAAAACAGGACAGTCAGTACTTATTTATTCCTAAAACAGAAACATACTTGTGCCTATCAATGCTCATGACTTTTGTCTTCTAATTCTTTTTGCTCTTTTTCATGGTGCCATGCTTTGATATTTATGAAAAATGACCCTGTTCTTTAGAAAGGAAAAAATAAATGATCTGTTTCAATTTATGTGAAATATTATGTTAGTAATTCAGAGAAGCAAATTCATTGATTACACAGAGCCGTTGATAAATATCAAGCAGTTGTTTATACGTATATGGAGCCTGAATCACCTCTTCAGAACTAGTTTTACACTGGGATTTCCTGAAGTCTTTACAAATTGATGTAACATCGTAATCTGCTAGAATAATCAGAACTAACAAAGAAAGAATATATCCTCTTATACTTTCTTCCTTTTAGCCTTTCTGTCTATATGTCCATCAGTAACATCTGGTCACTTTGTTTGGGCAAATGTTTGTGGAAAATGTGTCAGTTCCACCATTGATGTCCCTTTCACAATGAAAAAAATGCTAGTCTTCATTGGCTGGTAAAGTAATAAAGTTTGAGAAAATGTTTTGGGAAAAAACAGGTCAAAAGACATGTAATTTCAGAAAGTACCTCTAGTGAATTTACAGTGTATGTCTCCTCAATTCCCACCAGGTGAGCATCTTGCTAAGCAGGACAAGTAATCAAAGGACAGAGACAAAATTGTATTTGTATGTTTTGTGCTGGAGTGACTGAGTTTTTATCTTGTAAGCATCATACTTGTGTAACTATTCAGACCTTAGGTTGTGAGCGTCTCTTCCACTCATTTATTAACAGAGTAACAAAGTACTCAGCTAGCTATAGTTACCTCGCATGTACCTTTACAATTTCTCCTTAAAAATGGTTTACCAGCAGTATTAAATCAAAGGGTTTCAAGTATTCTGTAGCTGGTTTACTCAAGACAAAAAGATTTATTCAATGAAATCTTTACCTGCTCAAGTGATAGTTGAAGCATTTTGTATTTTTAATAGTAAAATGCCTTAAAATATTACATGGTGCACATTATGTATTTTGGCAAATATGATTTTATGTTCTTCCTCAACATGAGCTCAACATGAGCTTTCGTTTGTCAGAAATCTGCAAGATACTTGGTTTTGCTATCAAATCAACCACTCCTCTTACTGTTCCTTTTTGTTTGCAGTTAAATACTTTTACGTTTTCCCTCTACCAAACCTTTGTATTCTTTGCACTGCATGAGTTGACAAGCCTAACCTAGGAGTAAATACCTGGAATCCTCTAGCTGATTGTGCAACGAGAGCAGAGGATAAACTGAGGTCTTAATGTGGAAGAGAAAAAGTAGGCAGCAAGAATTCTGTATGTGTAGTGGATCTTCGGAAAACATCAAAAAACTGCAGATATGTGATGCAGGACTGTCTTTTAATCTTGGCATTAAAATCTTGGGACATGACTTTTCCATTCTTTAAAGGGTGTGGAACGATTTAGAGAAGGAGTTTTTTTAAGCTAAAATTCAAATCTTGTGGCTGAAAACTTGAAATCTAAATGAAAGCTGTAGGCAGCACCAGTCATGAGCAGAGTCCCTGCCTGGGGATGTACAAGATGGGTCTCTGCAGTATGCGTACTGTGTACCACTAAACAAATGGCAGGAACATATGACTGAAGAATTTATTTGTGTTTCAGTAACCTTGAGATCAAAATACTCTAGATGGGTTACAGTGACCAAAGGAAAGCACTACAGTTGTCTCTACAAGCACCAAATTCACTGAGCAGAATAGCCATGCGAGAGCAACATCTACAGCAGTAGATCTCAGTCCCTGGCAGGTGCACTTACACTGGTATTTCAGTATTTTATTTCTGGTATTCAAAGCTTCTTGTCTGTGATAACCTCTGCCGCTGCTGCTCCCTATTCATTTGTGCATTCACTCTTCCACTGTAATATTTTGACTGCTACAGAGGGTTGGAGTAACTAAAGTTCACGTTTAGAGCAAAACTAACAAAATAAAATTAGCTAACAGTACAAGATTATGGTACTTTGTTGCCTGAATTTTTATAGGACTTAAATTTTCTTCTCTCTTTCCCCCTCCTTTTCCCTTTCAGCTTTCTCACTTTTCTCATTTCCTTTGAGAATTCTGCTGTATTTTGTTGGGAGGATGTATATAGGTTGAGGGAATTAGGTTGCAATTTGCTCTGAATGAGCTGATGCTCCCAGGCATCCACCTCCCCTTAGGGAGCAAGTACAACATTCATCAGCTCAGTCACTGGCAAAGTTCACACACAGGTTTCGCTCTCACAAACCTTCCAGTTCCCCAGTTGGATGAGGAAAGTAGGTGTTAGGAAAACTTTCAAACTTGCAAATAAATTGGGCGGGTCCCAAGCAGAACTGGAAGATGAGTACAAAAGACTGTAAGGTCATCTAGGTCAAGTGGTGAAACCCAGAATAGAGCGAACACCTGCACTGATGTCCTTTTCCCCTGGTTGAAAACAGGATTACTGCACTCTTAAATATTGCACCAAATCACTGAGCACTTTAGGGGCTGTTGGTGAACTGCGCACTAAGGCCTTTGAGAGCTGGGATGTAAAGACATGGTCTGTGAATCCCTGGCTGGGCAGTTAACATTAGTTGTCCGGTTCGCAGGATGGTGCAGAAAGTACTTGCAGAGAGGGAGCTCTTCTGCTTCCTTGCACCTGAGCCCAGGGAGGGCTTCTCCACACTTTGCTTGGCAGGGTGCCAAGACTCAGCATTTTGTCCCAGGCCCACTCTCTCCTGATAAAGACAGAGAAAACGCACCGTAAGCTTGTAGACATAGGCAATTCCCAGTACTGCTTACTCTCAGGTACAGACAGAGCAGCTGGCGGTATAAGGCAATGCTACTTGCCATAAAACCTTTAAGAGGAAAATGTAAAAGACATGTATATTGAAGGCATCAGCAAGCAAAGCATTGTAGATCACAGTGGGAGAAATCGTTATTAGCAGTTCTTAACTTGCAGTAGGCATGATAAAATACCCCCCCCCCTTTTTTTTTGTTTTTGTTTGGAAAGAGTTTGTGCTGAGGGATGAGAGAGTGCTTGGCTTCCAGAACCCCAACCCTCTTCAGTCCCTTTGAAAAATACACATTTGTGTGTACTGATTTCAATTCTGCACTCAGCTTTGCCCACACATTTCAAAGAGATTTGGGCACATGACTACAATGCATTTCCAAAACAAATAATAAATATGCAGAAGTCTTTTATAAATATGTGTGATAACTAACACGTATTTCAAACGACATGAAGGCAAATTCCCACTGTGAGACACAGGGCCTCGAAACTTCCAGCAGAGAAGTTGACACTAAACTGCATGAAATTCTTGCATGTCAAAGACAGGAAAGTGTTAGGAGGATGGCAACGCAGGAGGGGCTTGGCACAATTTATTGTCTTTATTTTACTTAGATTCATGCATTTCTTTTCAGATATATTGCATACTTTATGTTGACATTATGAAGCGTTATTTGCTGTAATCAGTAATAACCTTGCGTGGTTTTTTTCTTAAGTTGTTTTATATTTTTTATATTTTATTGTTGCAAATGAGGACTGAGCTTGCATTCAGCTGTTGCTGTGCCCTGCCAGTCTGGCATAATCCCACCGAAGTAACTGAAGCTGTTGTAACTGAGTACAGACTGTAGGCTTGTGCATTTTGCAAAGCATCTGGAAACTTTGGTGGATCCCAGCCAAAACCGTAACTCATTGTTATTGCTCTGATTATGTGATGATTTTATGACATACAATATCCCATTTTCTTAACAGCAGTCTTTTAAATGCAAACCTCCGGGAACTGATATATTTCTCTCTCTAACTTTTGTTTGTTGCTAGCTTGGGTAAGGGTGTTGAAGACAGGTAAAATGTATTTGTTAGACTTTGAATCTAGTGCCTGAGCATGACGAACTTTTAACACATTACATAAGCAGTTCGGGCATTCTAGTCAGCTTCCAAAACAGGACTGAGGGCATCATAACACACCTGAGCTTAAATCAGAAAAAGTCTTGGAGGACTGAACTATTCATTCACTGTCTGAAAGACTGAGATACTCCCCTTAATAATATATTTTGCCTGGGAACCTGCGAATTCCTGTTTGAAATGAGCACACCCGAAAAATGGAATAAAACAAGCTGGGCCCAGTATCAATCCCTGGGGGACCACACTTGTGACAGGTTGCCGCTTTGAAAAGGAGCTATTTACCACCACCACCCCCTGGATGCGGCCTGTCAGCCAGTTCCCACCCACAGACCACTTGTCTCGACTGTAACACGTCAGTTTCTCTAGCAGGAGGCTGTGGGAAACCATCTCAAAAGCCTTGGAGAAATCCAGGTGGACAATGTCCACTGCTTGCCCCACGTCAACTGAGTAGGTTACTTTGTCATAGAAAGCGATCAGGTTTGTCAAGTATGATTTGCCCTTGGTGAATCCACTCTGGCTTTTCCCGATCACGTTTCATTTGACTTGCGTTGCCCCCAGGAGGACTCATTCCATAACTTTCCCAGGGACTGAATTAAGACTGATGGGCCTATAATTTCCTGGATACTCCTGTAAGTCCTTCTTGTAGATGAGGGTGATATTAGCCTTCTTCCAGTCTTCTGGGTTGACCCTCGATCTCCATGACTTCTCAAAGTTTATGGAGAGCAGCCTCACAATGATGTCAGCCAGCTCTCTTAACACACTCAGGTGGATAATACCAAGGACCACTGATTTGTAGGGGTCAAGCTCCTGTAATAGTTCACATACCGACTCTGCCTTCACTGGCGGTGGGTCTGTGTTTGTATCAACCTGGATTTTTGTTCCAAGGTCTGGGGCCCATCAGTGCTGGTAAAGACAGAGGTGAAGAAAATGCAGAGAACCTCTGCCTTTTCAGCATTGCTGGTGACTAATTCACCTCTCCTATTTAACAGCAGGCCAGTATTTTCCTTCTGCTTCTGCTCGTTGTTTATATACCTGAAGAACTCTTTCTTGTAGTTTTTGACATCGCTGGCCAATTTCAATTCAAGCTGAGCTTTTGCTTTTCTAACTGCATCTCTGCACACCCTGGCAATGCCTTTGTAGTCCTCAACAAGTATTTATCTGCTTTTCTGTCACTGGTATGCTGCTGTTTTGGTTTTGAGCAGACTCAGAAGCTCACAGTTAAGCCAAGGGGGTCTCTTGCTCCACCTACTTTCCTTACCTTTTAAGGGATGAACTGTTTTTGTGCTTTCAGGAGAGAGTTCTTGAAAAATTCCCAGCACTCGCTAGCTCCTTTATCGTCCAAGGAAGCTTCCCAATGAATCCCTCCCAACTGAACCCTGAGCAAACTGAACTGTCTTTTGCTGACAGTTTAGTCCAAAAGATAATTACAAATTTTAACATCTGCTTGATACTGCAAATATTTTGTCTTGGACAAAATCCCAAATGAGTGGAATTTTCTTTGACTTTGATCTCTTATGTCGCTGGATGATGGATTGAGGTACAAAAAGGTGGTTCTCTCTTACCTTAAATGTCATGCAATTTTTCACAATGAGAACCGTCAGCCATTGGAATAATCTCCCCAGGGAAGTGGTGGATTCCCCAACATTGGACACTTTTAAGACTCCACAGTTCCATGAAGAACATTGGGCACTTTTCAAGCCAGAATGCATCCCGTAATATGTTAGTCTTTCTGTTCTTCCTGTGAACACAGCTTTTCCACCTCCTTTGTGTGTGTGCACCGCAGTGAGCAAAGCAGGGAGTACTTTCACTGCATCTAGCAGAATTTCACCTGTCTTTGAAGGTCTGAGTTGACTGTAGCACTCCCACTTTGCTGAATACCACAGCTAGTACTTTGTGCCTGCCAGCTGGCAATCTGATATACAAGTGGATATAGCCAATTAGCAGGGACCCTAGTTCTAGTGAGGGATTGGACTTGCTGTGTATGTATCGTACCCGTGACTGCAGCTGGGTTTCAGCCTCTGGACTTTTGGCACTCTAAGGTAGGCGCATCGTCTGCCAAGCCAGACTGCAGCTCCCCACTCACCAAGCTAGAAACTGTGCTACATTTGCCTTAATCTAAAGCTAAATATGTGACAAGATATATCCTAGTATTCTCATGCACAGAAGTTCATCAGAGAGGAGGGAGCACATTCACTAATATTGTTTTTCTATTTTTATGCATTTTATTTCTTTATCATTCTTATTTACCATTTTGTAAACCACTGTTTATTTCCATCACATCCAAAGAAAAACTCATCTTGCTTCTCTACCATTACTCTGACATTTTGAAGAAGAGAGTTTGTGAAGGTCCAAAGGATACTATGTGCTCCTTCGTGTCACATTTAATCAAAAACTCCACTCAGAAGAATTTGACTTAGTCATATTCATGTAAAAGTAACTGGGATTAGTAATCAGTATCTTATACGAATTCATATTTTGTAACATTTTAAATTGAAATGAGCATAAAGAATCTGGAGTTTTCTGTTATCAGGCCTTTGGTTAAATATCCTTTCTGGTTTAAAATTCTGTTTTCACTTCTTTCTGAATCCATGTGCTCATTCATGTCAGTGTCTCTTCTCTATTGCAATGGTTTTAATTAACTTTATAGTTGCAGATCTGTACAGAATTGCTTTTTGTCCTGTGAATTAATTCCTTTCTAATAACAGTTAGTTATAGATCCATCTATAAAACAAAGGAAAGTCCTATAAAGAAGAAACAAGAAATGGAAAACAGATATTTGGCAAAGAACATTATTGCTCGTTCCTTTCACCCATCGATGTTTCTTAGCATTTCATGAGTAATAGATTATGTGGCTTCTCCCAGAATTTTTTATTGCGGAATGCCCTTCACTGGAAGACTTTAAGTGAGATTAGTAAAACTGCTGGTAAACTTGATCTTGCCTCAGTATGGGAGGATGAACTAGATGACCTCATGGGTTTCTTTGCTCCTGGGTTTCTTTCCTGCTTCGTGTGTCTGTAATTCTCACAACTCAGGCTCTTTTTGTAAAAAGCTGTGCCGTGCTGCATTTAGTTTAGCCTAAACACGGAAATAAAATAGAACTGCTAGTGATTTGCTCTATCTATATTTCACATATCTGAATTTAAGAGCTTCTTTTTCCATTCAGTTTTAAAGCAGTGAAACAAGAGAGAAGTGTAATTTAGAGACTTCTTATTGCCGGAAATCTAGCTTTTCTCTGTAAAGATAAAGGTCAAGAGGGTTTTAAACCAGGATATTCCTTGCCAACTGAGCAATTTAGGAAGCAATTATTTGTAGCTAATACGGTTTGGGATGGATGCCATCATCAGAACAATGAGACTTTTCCCTTGTTTTTGATCCAGTAAACATTCTGTTACGGAGCTATGTAACCATACATATGGACATTAGGGAAATGAAGGCAGAATTTGAAAAAGGAAGTCACTGAATTGAAGACAAACTCATGATACAGATTTTAACTCAAAATTGAGGTGGGCTCAAGAATAAAGGCTTCATTTATGATTGCTGAAGAATTATGAGGTTGTTGGAGGTCAAAAGAACTGTGGTGTTATGGTCTACATAAAAGTATAAAAAGAAAGAAAGCAATTACTTTAATCCATTGTTCAAAGCAAGCTATTATGTCTATCTAGTTTAAATTAATGAATTGTGATGTAGTAGAAAACAAAGACATTTTCAGATGACATATTTTACTTGCTAGCAAAGTGATGTCAAACTATATATTGCTGCTCTAATGCTTTCCCAGAAATTCAGCTTAATAATAATCAATAAGTTTTCCAGAAATCTTTTTTCATATTTGGTTCATAAGACCAAATTGAGAAGACAAACAAAAGCATTTTGTTTGAAATGGCCTTTTCTATCAGAAGATAATTACTGTGTACAAGTATGAAAAGCTATATATTGTCACAAGAGGTAAAGTTCTAATTAACTTCTTTTTTACAGCGTAGTCATAGGAAGCATTTAACACTTTTTCTTCACTTCTGGTCAGTTGTGCACAATGAAAGCAAATTATTCATATTTTTCCTGTTCAGATAAAATCTTTCCTCTGATATTGGTGGTAATTCCAACTGAAAGGAAGACACGTTTGCTGAACAAAACGTGTTTTAGCCACACACCTCCTATTGTATCTCAGTTAGAGTCCTATGGAATGGCCAGTGTCCAAGGACACAAAAAGAGGTAAAACATCTGTTCCAAAATAAATATGGAAAACTACTTTAGGGGACATTTATGTCTATTAACATCAGCTGTGTCACATGTGTTAAACTTACATTAAGCTCTAGTGTGCTGAACAAAGCCAGAGTATGTAAAGCTCTGTTCTGTTGAAACAACGGAACAGAAATAGGACAGAAATGAAACAGTAAAAAGCAGATGCAAAAAGAAGACCTGTGATCACATACAGATACTGAAATTATGACTTTTTTCAATTTTAATGATGCTACATTCCTCATCTCGGAAACATGTATTAATACATAGGTACCAGAAGAGCTGGACATACCTTGTCAAGATGTTTGTTAATTTATTAGATGCAGTATCTGTCTGGTTGTTTCTGAAGATAAAATTTGGACTGTGGTTGCATATACACTTGTGCATCGTTAAGCAGGAGTATGTTAGGCCGCCTTTTTTCCTCTTGTAATACTGTGTTACAGATTTTACCTACACACACTCCACTCTGCCTTACTGATGCTTTAATCCAGTAAAGGAGGGCTCAAGGCTTCCTTATTCGTAATAAGTAAAAGATCAAACAGTCTTATTATTGAGACTATGCTTGGTCTAGCCACCAAAAAATGTTGAATTCAACAATAAAAATCATTGTGTATCACATTTTAAGCCTAGATAAGACTTCAAAAATAACCATAGAAATCTAAAAGTGTCAACCCGGTCCTTCTGTGTGGGAAGATTCCACAGCTGACAAAAGCTATGGAAGGCCAAAATAGCAGTAGGCTTTATTGTGCAACTTTGGTATTTGGTCCAGGTAGGTGAAATTGCGATGTCCTTAGCCAAGGGACATTTTCAAAGACCTCTTCCAGGCACGAACCCAGAAAAGCAGAGTCAATACATCACCCACACCTTCTTTAATAATTCTTTCCACCAGGGCTTAGGTTGGGCAAGAAACTCTTTATTCCTGTTCTGTAGGTGTGATAGAGTTTGAATGCCTGACAAGCCAAATTAAGGTGAGGCTTTATAGACCAGACCTGTCTGAAAGGTTGATTAATAAAGACAGAGACCTCTGCTAGAAAGAACAGTGTTTCAGAAAAAGAAAATGGAGCACTGTAATTGTTTTGTTCTACTTCAATAATTCTGTGTTTTGAGGCTGTTTTCAGGGAAAAGCAGATGGACAACTGAGTCACAGGTTAAAGGTACACCACACTCAATAGGAATTTGATTATTTCTTTTCTGGTTTACAATAAATTAAATTAGTAATTATCAGCTTTAGACAGGAACCCAGAAAAATATGTAAATCCACCGAAAAAGAAATGTAAAAGAGTATCATCTTTTCAGAATGCATTTCATTGTTCCCCTTGAAAGCAAGATATCGAAAATAGTACAGTTTTCAGTTTAGCCTCAAAGCTCTGTTTTTCATTATTGTGGCTTATTGCCCACTATTAACTGTTTCCAAAGCCCTTTCAAAGCTCATATGTTCTTTGACTGGTTCTGCTACAGATTGTGAAAGAAATTACTATATATTGTGTCCCGTTAAGTTTTATATTTGGTTTGCTGTAGAAAAAAGTATTGACAAAGTCTTCTGCTGCCTACTCTTTGACACTAGAAAAGATGAGGATAGTAGTGAGGATTCCCTCTGTGCTTCATAGCAGGCTTAAAAGAAATTTGATGATGAATTGCCAGAGAGCTGACATGGTACCTGAAGAGCTACCGTGTACATTTCTAAAGGGTGCTCTAGTAATTGATGGCTTATGTTTACCTTCTGTACCAAATATTTTGCTCAGTCCCCACTCTCTGAAAAAATGAAAATATGGTGGTGGGATGGAAGGGAAAGCCCTCTGTGACCTGAGAAGTTTTCTCAGTCTATACACTGTGGATGGGATCCGTCTTACCTGACTTATGTTTTCAACAATGTGGAGCTCTACAGCTGAGCTTGTTCCTTTGGCTGCCTTTGTAATCAACTGGGAAAAATTGGCAGTTTTAAGGCACAGTTCAGCTGATCTGTTTTGAATATCTATTTTAGTTGTCTGAATGGCTTAGCTATGAAGATGTAGTGTCTGTATTTCAGCTGTTAATATTTGACCAGATGAAATCCATCCTGTGTAAATTGCATCCTGAGCAATCCTGATAAAATATGTGTGACAACTCATGCATGCGAAGTTAGGTGGGTCTCATGTTCACAGGAGGTGGGGAATGTGGTGCAAACTCCTTTAGCAGGATGTTGGTTGCATCCACTAGCACATGAGATACACATAGTTCAAACCTGCTGTCATAACTGTGGTGCCACTTTGTGACTACTGAGTATCTGAAGATGGATGTTATGTTCGGAAGTTGAAGACTTGTGGGGTGCTGGATATTCTGTATACGTATATTTCAGCAGAATGAAAGCATATGTTCCTAAATGATTTGTCCTGTGTTGGATCTGACTCTTTACCCACTGAAAATTCCTAAATCTCTTACCAGTACAGGGTCAAGTCATTACAGAGGTAATGTGATTTTTGCATAAAGGTTTGTTTTGGAAAAGGAAGTGAAAGAAGAGAAAAGGGAAAAAAAAGAAGACTGGTGATGAAGGAAATTGAACAGCAAAACCACTTTTCCCATAATAATTTTATTTGAAAGTATAAATTTGTGGGTTTGTTTTTTTACTTTTTCTTTATATGCCTTGAGGCTTTCCCCTTCATCCAGAGTTTTATCATCTGTTAGGAATGCCATTTATAATTTAAATAAACAATAGAGAAATAAACCCACTAGTGATAAGACTGAAGGCTCTGTCTTTACTCTCTATGAAATAAAAATTCAAAGTGTTCGCCCCTCACCTTATGAAGTTATAAAGATTTGCCCCAGTCACACACTTTTGTGACTGTTCCCTACCTTTAGGTGTGAAACACATTATAACTTGTTCAAAAACAGTTGGAATATTAAAACTGATCTGTAAGTATTATGATTTGCTTTTATTATTTTGTAATATAATAACATGAACAGCACAGCAAATTAACATACAGTATAGCGGTTCAAAAAGGGCACTTTTTTTTCTTTTCATTCTTTTGAGTTCTCAAATCCCAAGCTGTCAATCTGGGCTCTTTCAAAAGTGTTCCTTAAACTATAAATACCAAGCTTGAAAAGAGGTAAGGATCATCTGAAAAAGTTGTCTTCCTGGAAAGAAGAAAGAAATGGATGGTGTCTAAGTCTTAGGGGTAGGTGTTCATCAAGATGTAAAGAGCACATCATGCACTTAATTTTGTATGTGGTTTTGACCCTCTCACTTGCTGAGCAAGTGCTGGGCTTTAAGAAGCTTGAAAACATAATTTGTCGTGACAAGGACCTGGATTAATTCCATTCCTCTTGGTAGGAGCATTGATTTCACATTAACTCTTCATGGGAGCATCTGTGTCAGGGGATACTTACAGTAAGTGCCCTTAGTGGCAAATGAGCACTATTCTGGTTCCTCCAGAAAGCTATTAGCTTTGGCATACTCCGAATCAACTTCTGGAGCTGCTACTCTCTATCATTTCACTAAAGATGGCTTCATCTGCTGTCTTAATAACTTACAGGACACCTTTAAACAGGCACATGGGCCAAAGCATCAATTTACTTGCCAAGATATGAATGATACAATACTCTTGTGTCAATAGATAGTCTCTGTCATAAAATGTTATAGGTAAAAAATTTAAGACAGCTTTGGATTTCAGTGTCATCCTAAATATGTCCATATTTATCTCAGTTCCCTACGTCTGTAGTGTGTTTGAAGATCCCCTGAACAAATTAGCGAGAGGTGTTCATCCCTGTCCAAATCAGAGCATCTCTCTCAGATGCCTAAGCTAGAGCATTAGTCCTTCAGAGTCCTCAGTAAAGTGAATGGAGAAAGGCAATCCTCCAGGGAGTGAGCTGGAGAACCTAACCCACGCCATCCAGACATTACAGAAAACAGCTCTTCTCAAAGTCAATAGCAACCTTATTCTTCTCCTTCTCAGAGATCATGATCACTTTAAAACCAGAAGTCTAGTTTAGGTGATGATGAGACAGAAGACATTTGCTGAGTTTGTTCTCTGGCTTTCCACAATTTTTGCAGACTGTCTTGCAGCTTCAGAAAAGACCTGCGAGTTTCCTAGCTATGATCTGTGAAAGGGCGCTCTTACAGTAAAGATACTACAGAAAAAAGTCTCTGTGCCTGTATAACATTCAGCAATTGCAGGGATGGAAGTAGCTGTTCCTGGGCAATGCTGAGTATTTTTTTCTCAACCCAGCGTTGATATGAGTGCTCAACCTTAAACTTGTGAACCTAAAGCAGGAAGGTGTAAATGGGAACCGTATGCTTGTGCTTAGCGAGAACAGAATCTTACCCTGTCTGCTTGCTCCATCTCCTGCCACAGAACTGGGAATTTCTGTCACATCTCAGCTCTCTGTCCTGCTAAAGGAATCAGATCTATTAAACCAAAGAAATACTGTTGTTTAGTTACTCCTTAGAGATGATTGCCTGGAGCAAGCAATTCTGGGGAGTAGAAAGACAGTCAAAGAGCCTACCCCTCTGTTATCTGCACAGCTGCCACACGTAGCTTTCCGTCCACAGGCTGTTGATTAATTTACTGGGCCATGTTTTAAAATGGAGCGAGACATTTTTGTTTGATACTCTTATTTTTCAGGACACTTTGGTTGTAGTGACTGGCTGCTAAGCCCTTTGCTGTAACTGCAGATATATTTGCAATAGATTTTTCTTAGTTTATGTTTTTGTAATGGTTCGTGCTATTGCTAGTTTCTAATAAATCGCATTTGGTGTCATACTACACAACTTAGAAAATTATAAAATACTTGTAAAGGTTGTTCTGCAAATGGAGCTACCGTGTCCATTCCCCTAATGAAGCTGATATCAGAATATCAGAAGCTTCTGATTTATATCAGAAGCTGATATAAATGAATACATATTTTGAGTTCTGTATTGCTAAAAATATCTTGTCTTTATACACCGGAACTGTGACTGATAACCAGACTTAATTGTAAACTCCATGTAAATGCTAAATTACAGCTCCTTGTTTAGTTGAAGCTGCAAATTATCTAAGTAGGAGTTAAAATACTAGTAACATCAAATAGAGGACTTGTCAAACTTGCAATCATTCGAATAAAACTTCATCACAAGTATAGTGCAGCTGGTTAAATTAGGAACTCTATTTACAGCTCATAGTAAAAATACTTTTATTGTTTGTTGTGTTTTTTTTTTTTAATCTAGGAAACAGTTGCCTAAAGTGAAGTAGAATCCTCATGCTGGACAAACCCTTACTTTAGGGTTAATTCCTGGTTATCCCACTGGAGATTTTTCACTTAAACCACTAACTGAACTCCCATCAATCAGTATGTAAAGGATTTGAACTTGCATCTCCTACATGTCAGCACTACTCATTAGGCTCTTAGAGATTACAGAGTTCTCTTATCTGTGTTTTCCACTGGTCTTAGTCTGGCATATAAATTCCCAGAATATTTACTAAACAGCCTCTGCTGACAAATTTAGAGGTGAATACCTACTTCTAACTTGAATCTCAGCACCGTCAGGTCTCAGGTGGTTGTGTGCATGCCAAGCTACAGCATAAAGAGCCCTTAGGGCACATTTAGTCTTCAGCACTTACCTTCTGAGAAGAGGCTGAGGGGTCTTTTTTAACCCAGAGTGCAGGTTTCAGGGAGAGTTAATAGCAGCCTTCCAATATCTAAGAGGAGGTTGCCAAGAAGAGGGAGCCAGGCTCTTTATGGAAGAGATGCACAGCAGAACAAAAGCTGATGGTCACAAATTGAAACAGGACAGTTCTGGCTGGGAACATGTCTCACTTTGAGGACAGTCAAGTGATGCAGACTGGAGGTTTTCTGAGGATGCAGAATAGACAAAGCAACCTGAGCAACCTGGTCTGATATCATAGCTGAGTCTGCATGGAAGAAGAGGTTAGATTAGAGACCTCCTAAGGTCTTTCCAATGAATGATTTTGTGACTCTGTGATTCTGTGAACTGTATGGAAGAAATACACATTTTTGAGAGGAATAAAACAAATCAGATGTGCTCTTTGACTGTGGCAAATCATTATGATGTGAAAGATTCAAAACTATATATTTTATTTTATATTAATGATAGAAGTGCCTTTTCATTTTGAAATTCTATCATTTGTCATCTGAAGTAACTAATATAATTTAGAAAATATGAAGAGTGCTACAACGTAACTTATAAAACACAGATGAACATACCACAGCCTGAAGGTAACCCATTTCTTGCTTTATAAACCAGAAATACTTGTGGGAGTATCATAATGTTCCAGAGCACTACACTGTGCAAACAGATCTCTGCTCTTAGTTGACAGATGTGGAGCAAAAACATGTGGTCAGACAACTCCTTAAACACTGCACATGTGGATGTTGCAAGTGGCAAGTTATTCCAGATAAAATCGCTATAAAGTTATGATCATCATGCTTTCGCTCCGTCATTTTTCTGACAGTATATCATGATTTGACATTGTATTTTTTTGATACCATTACTCTCTGTGTGAGGAGAGCTTAGGGTAAGGAGCTTGTACTTCAGGAAGAAGGACAACCAGATCTGAAGAGTTGCTCTGTTGGAAAAAAATTATGTATGTAAGCTGTATCTGGTAGGGTACAAAAATGAGTATTTGGGGCACTTACACCTTGCGTTAGCTCCTGGCATTTGAGGCATTCACTATTAAGCATTGTGAAAGGATAGAGATTACTTTTGGAACTCATTGTATTTGCTGTGGAGAGGTACTCGTTAGCCTTGTGGACCTTTGCGATAATTGCATTCAACAGCTGCCACTGAGGTCAATTAGAAGACAGGGGAAAAAAAAATATCTTGGGAAATGTCCAACTTCTTGTAAAAACTGGTTATGAACGGCACACTGCCAGTGGACCACCAGCGCTCGTAAATAATGATAGCACCTCTTTTGTTTGGCTCTAACCCAGAACTAACTTCCCAACTTCAGTCAGTTAGCGGAGGGTGAGAAAAGCAGAAGAGGACTGAGACAGCATTTTTGCTTTACAAGAGATGCCTTCCAGCACATCCAAGTCTCATTTACATGGAGCTTCACTTTCATGCTCTGATACAGTGAAGGGGTTTATACTGGTTTGCCAGGAGAGAGCAAAGGCATTCCCAAGCCATTGAACTTGGCAACATGAAGACCATTTGGTGCCTCTGTGTGTCCGGGTTTTCTTAGCTGCATTGAGGTCATTTGTTGGACCTGCGTACGTTTGCATTCCCCAGTATGCTAGATGCTGAAGTTCATCAGTCTAGAAGGAGGAGGTTATTTAATCACCATAATCTCAGCGTGGTGGTCCATTAAGATCAGTCTTTGTATGGACATTTTGCAGTGCAAAATTGTAAGCTAGAATTTATCTGCTGTGTGATTTTTTAGTGTACTCTATATGAAAATAGCAATATGGTTCTTTTAGACTAGCAGTCTAATCTTGAGTTGTTTCCTCCTATGTAATGCTTTCAACACAATAGAAGGCAAGTTTAATATTGCAAAATAGAGGTCTTTTGAAGTATTTCCTAATATTTTTTAGCAATTGCAAAAAATTATTTAAGCAATTCTATTCAGTTGTCATAACATGGCACATCTAGACAGCCACGTACCTTAAGAAACTCATTTACCATTTACTTAGCCCATATCCTTCTCTTTTCCCTTTCCTCCTTCTGATCTTCCCTCAAGCTTTCTCACTCTGTTCTTCATGTTAGAAATATGAAAAGAAAATAACTGAAAAGAAATAATAAGTTATCAAACAGAAATACTTCCCTAGAAGTATCCTCCCCTGATTCAGTCATGCAGAACTGCCATTTTTATAAGACACAGGGGTATTAGCAGCTGGAGGGTAAAGATCAGCATGGTAGAGTCGGCACACCAAGATTACTCCACATCTGTGTATTGCTATAAAAAAAGACTATAAAGTTTAGACAATCTCTACTGTTGTCAAATGATAAAAAGGCTGTAGAAAGGATTTGGAAGGAGGGAATTAAAGAGAAGTAAAAGCAAAATGACAACATCCTTGCACTAATACTTAATTTAACCTTTGTTAAATTACTATCATGTATCTAATATAGATTACAGTATACTGTATATAATGGTATCTAATGTATGCTATATCATAATATACTGTAACCTAATATTTGCTGGAATAGGTCCCTTCCATTATCTCAGTCCTTTTGTCTGTAGTACATCCTCTAAGCCTGATCTGAACTGGAAATGTTTTAGTTTTTCACAACAGCCAAGTCTGCAGTAAGGCCAGGGTGTCGGTGTCCACCTTAAGTTCTGGCCACCCTTTACCATGTGGAAGAGAGCTTGCGCTGGAGGGAATATAAGCTGTGTGTTTGGTTCAGGATTTGTAGGGGTTTTTCTGTGTTACTACTGGGAAAACACTCTGAGTGAAGTTCCTATTGCAAGTTATCCAGTATCTTACCTAGGTAGAGTAGGAAGATGAAAAATAGGTGGTTAACAACCAGGAGTATGGGCAGGCTAAGAGCAATCCATCAGCTAGACTGTTCATCCGTCTAGGCAAAAATATTTAAACAATAAGATAATATTCAATCCATGGTTTCAGAGCTGCTCAGAGGGCATTGCCTGTAATCAAATAGTCCTATCAGTCAGGAAAACAATGATGTGAGTTGTTATGTGGGAGGGTTTGCTACAACATGTGATTGCTGAAGGAAAAACTTGTTCCACATCTCTAGAAGCCTGAATTTACAGCAATTGATTTTATTAGTGGACACAAGAAAGTTAAACATAAAATGCCTCATAGGATGACTCAAAATACATACGAAAGGTGGAGGAGTCCTTAGCTCTATCCAGAGTTATTTCTTTGAAGTGCTGAATCTTGGCGAGTGTAGGTTGGGTCACCACCTGGGCCTGGAACATTGCCCAGATCCAAGTGCAGCCTCTCTCCTTGGAAGAAAAACAGTAGTTAACATGTTTCTGACATTCTGGGGGGAACAACCTGAGTCATTTTGATTCAGTTATGTTTGTAGTGCTGCACTGGCTGAATTATCTGCCTCCTCATTGCTCCCCAGACCTGAAGTGAGTCACAGAAATCTTCCAGACGTTTGTCTATTAGGGCGAGTAAATTGCTGTGTAAAACTATTTGTGTAGGTCAGGAGAACTTGGGTGATTAATAAGCTGTAATTAAATGTCTTAATATATTGTTGAGGGAGCCTTAATTTTGATTTTAAAGTGGTTTTTTTCTGTTTTCACCGTGCTTCATCTCTGTGCTAATGTCATCTCAGTATTGACCAAAGCAAGGCTTCAGCTCAGCGTCCTTTATCATGCCTCATGCAGTAAAAGAAACATTGTCACTAAGCACATTATTCAGTTTTCAGAAGTAATTAGTTGGTTTTCGTGAGGGGGGCCCTGTTCAACTAGTGGCTGCTTGATTACTTTAGCTGAATGAAAAGGACACACAGTAGTAAATTACTGCGAGCAGGCTGTTGGAGAAAGCGGGTGAATTCTAACTTCAATCTGCTCATTTGGCACTAACTGCATGCAATCTGTTTCTGCCCATGTGTGAAAGCTACCTGCATGCAGTCTGCTCCTCAGTAAGCCATCAAGCTGTAAGGAGGCTGCATTTTCAGTCTGCTATGCACCAGAAGGCAAACCTTTAATCAGCATCTTTTGAAAAAGATCATGATTAATAAAAATCCGTGAAATTCACTTCTGTGATTATAGCAGCAAGTGTGCTGCAAATTCATTAGAGTCAATTTTGACCCCATTATATCTTAGAAAATAAATTACTACATGGCCAGATTTGTAGGTGTTCTAGGAAAACAGATTTGCCTGTCTTACTTCTGTCTCCCAGCTGTGTATGTTAAATGAATATCTGGGGATATGTAAAATTTAGTGCTGGACATAGCTATTATTATTAGACAGCAAGGAAAACATTCTAACTCAAACATTCTTTTGAATGAAATATGGATTGATTTTCTAAGACAAATCAGTCCTTCATTACTTCCTTCTTTTCATCGTAAGCCACTGTGGTAAAAGGGAAGTATAAATGATAACCAGATACTGTCTAAAAATACATTTATCTTTTCTGTTTTGGTAGACATAATTTTGTGCATTGTCCAAGAAACTTTAATCTCGAGTGATGTTGATTGATTTCCTTTTAAGTATCGTATTTTTACTGAAGCTTTTAACTCAAGAGGAAGAAAGAAGAAAAAAACCCCACCACTTCTTAAATCTTCACATTCTCTCCCTCTCTTTCATACATGTAGAGTAAAAGCCATCGTATTCCCTTCTGCACTGCCATAGCTACACTACCTTCTGAATATAAGTAGCTTCAGTATGAGTTATGGATAGTGTGGAATGGAGATGTCCTGGGCATTTGCACAGAGACTTTCTCTAGTGTCATTTATACATTCTTAGGTTTAGCCCTCACATTTCTTTGTGTATGCAACAAGGCTCTACACTTTACATCAGTAATATATTTTTTCATAAAATATTTGCTGGTTACAGTTAGAAAGATTTGTGTAAACTCTCTCTTTCTAAAAATATACCCTCCTAAGATCTTTGAGCCTCTTGACTGACTTAAACAAACTGCTTAATGTCTTAACAAGAGCAGGGTCTGACATTTGGCCAGAAAAGCCTCAGAGGTGGACCCTTTATCAGAGATGGGCCCTTCATCGGAAGCCACTCTGAAAAGAGAGCCAAGTATAAAATGGTGAGACTGCAGCTTATGGGGCTACCAGCTGCTGTGACCTGCCTCCCACTGAGCTGCCGGCAAAGCGTAGGGTTTTAGGGATCGTCCCTGCCCTCAGTGGGGGCATCGCAACCCGCGCACATCTATTTCACATGCCTCTTTCCTTCTCGGCACCTCTCAGGTGAGGAGCAGTAGTTGCTGAGGTGGCCTTCCACAGAATGCACATCCACAGGCTCAGCTCTGGTCCCATGGCACACCTCAGTATCCCTCTGGCCATCTATACCTGGGTGATATTTTTCAGTGCAGAGTTGGTATTGAGCAGGCAAACCATCTGTGCCACTCTCACTGGAGAGCAAGCACAGGTCCATTCACCCGGAGTATTGCTTTTTGAAGAGGAGGCTGTTCGTTCAACTCTTGGGAGCGGACTTGAATGACTCAGGTTTTCAACACATCTGCTCCCAGGATCTGGCCCTGTGTGTTCCCTGGGACACCATTGAAGTCAGCCGACATCAAAGCGCATGGATGCACGAAGCTGGCCATGTGCTTGGGCTCTTCAAACATGTGCGTCAGTGCAGACTGTAAATACACAAAGGGAAATACCTCCTGTTGTCCACCAGATATAAGCGTGCTTTCCATTAGAGTGAAGCCTCCGCACACATGTAGGTTCTGTCTTTACATGAAAGGCAGGAACTCGCTGGGTTTTTTTGGCATTGTTTGGGAAAACAATTTCAGAAGTCTTCCACTTGGTGTTTCTGAGCCTCTATTAGTGGCTTCCTCAATGTTCCCCAGACCATACATGACTCTGATGTGTATTCCAAAACCTAGTATGCCACAGAGAGCAATTTCTGTATAAAACAGTGTGTGCACCAATTCCTTAAACAAAAAACATTTTAATTCACCCTGCAGCCAACATAACATAAGTAGAGTAATAAACTTTTCTGGCTTTTTTGATGAATATATTTAGTCCATTTATTTATTATTTCCTTAACTTTGTTTTTTACTACTTTCCCAAGGTAACAAAGCTCTCTAAATCTTGCTCTCAGTCTGTCCATGGCTCACTAAAACTTTTTCAATCTTTTGGGCCAATTTAAGCTCAATTTAGACTAAGAAAGGAAATCCTGATTTTCCAATTTTTTATTATTTTTTTTAATAAGAAGAAAAAATAAGAAAAATCACTGCTCCTGTTGAATTGGGCTTAGTTCTTTTGCATCCTGTTTGTCAGTCACCAGCTTGCTATTCATCATGAATATTTTGCTGAAAAAAAAGTCAGTATTACATTCCTTTTCTCATGTTCAGGGAATGTGCGGGAGAATCACAAGCAATCAGTTGGGAAGAGAGAGATTTAAGCATCCTGAGGCCTAGGAAAACACAAGCAGTGTAACTAGACTCCTTATGCATTGCGTAGGGAGTGTTAGTGAGGTAAAGCTTGCAGAGAAAGGTTTATTTTTATTTTTTTTGAGTAGAACATCTAATGCAACTGGGGGAAGAAAGAACACACAAAAAAGCGTCTGTGTATAACCTTTTTTTAAATTTGAAATAGAAGAGTACAGATTGTAAATATAAGATTCTACACAAGCCACCACAGTGATTAGGGAGTCGGATGTATTGCCCTGCAGAAAATATACGGAGAGGAACATTATCTTAAGCGTATCTTTACTCTGGGAGTTACACATCCAGCCTTGGGTTACAGGAGAGCCTGGCCTTTGAATTGCCACGTGCTCTCTCAGGGAGTGAAGTACCTACTTCAGTCAGTCCTTTCTCATGTAACAGTTAACAGGGAGCCTGGTGGTGCTCCCTCCATCCAGTTTCACCCTGTGTTCTTTACACACATCTAGCCAGTGGGCAGGGCAGGTTCAAGGCTCTTTACAAGTCAGCATTTAATTGTATGTGCAAAGCAAATGCAAGCAGCTTCCTTGGGAGAGACTGAGACACAACTGCCCAGAAAAGCCTATAGCCCACTTATTGGAGGGAGGACACTGGGAGCTTGAACTGAAATCTCTGCTGCAAATCAGTCACAAGAGGGACTTTAAACTCTCTTTACTATATCACAGGGAAATGTTCTACCAAGGAAATACCAGTTAATGGTTTGTGCAATGCACACTCCCAGTGGCATGTCCTGAGAACACCTATCAGATCAAGCACTGTTGGCAAAGGGAGTTTTGAACTCTGTCAGGGCTAAAGGGGCTGACTTACATAGTTCTGCTGAGCTATGGGTGGGTTTGCCTATGCCCACTAGAAGAAACTTAGGCACTTAGGAGAATGGTGGCAATTGAGTGAGCGTTTTGAAATGATACGTTGCAGATGTGAATAGTGTTGGATGCTGATCCAAGTCATCTGCCCAAACTGATGCAGAAAACAATAGGCAGAGCTGTGAATTGGACACAAACATCCTAAGTCTCTCCTTGGAGTCTCCACCTCGGTATGCCCCAAGCCCTAAATAAAGTTAATAGATGTTCTTGCAAGGTCTACAGGATTTTGTGCTGAAAGTGAGAAAGAAGTACTTGTGGTATGGTACACCCCGAAACACTGAGTTCAAATCTGCAAGCCTTGCTTACTGTGAAAAGCAGCTTTAACAGTAGCTTTAGTAGATGTATAGCTCACTGGACCGAGTCCTTGGCTAACATAAGTTTTTTCAATGCATTTCATACATTGTCAAAGTATTTCAATTTCAGGATTCATGAATGAAGAGTAATGCTTCTCAACTCATTCCTTCTCTCATACCTTTTCATACTTTGTGCAGGTAGTGATTACCTTTTCAGACTGCGGCGTTCTGCTACGTTCAGCGTGGCCATGATATAAAGGTCTTAGTCTAAAACCAAAGGGACAAGGCTAGAGCTCAAGTGCCTCTTCCACATAGAAAGGTGTAGAGTCTAGATGTCTCTGCAATATGAACCGTGAATGCCACATAACCTAAGCATGGGAGGGTAGAAAAGAATGCTCCATAAAAATAGCCACAAGGCTGTGGGATTTCCCTGTTAATATAGTACATTTTTTACCTATGTTACCAGGGAAAATAGTCAGGGCCACATCAGCCCTTTATTGAGAGAGAACCGTAAATACCTATTAATTCCCTTTGTTATCATTTAAAATATTTACTTCTTACACTGTCAAAGCACATGGTTTTCTCAAGCTTTTCCCCATTTTCAGATAGTAGACTTGGCAAAATTCAAGTCAGTTCGCATTCAGAGCTTGCACTGGAAAAAGAGAGGGGGAAAGCGGAGGACTAGGTGGGAATCCAAAACTGATGCAGCTCTTAAAGTCTCCAGGTCAACATTACTGTCTGACTTTTTAAACTAAAAAACCACCAGAACCTAAAATAGCCTCTTCTTATCTGCTATTCCTTGTTCCTGTTTTATCTTCATTTTGAGGGAGGAAGAAACACTAAATTCTTTTCATTCCTTTTTTTCTTGCTTTGTATTTTTAGTTTATAAAGGATACAAGCTGGAAATTGTCACTGTTCTTGCTTGGGAAAAAATATCATTATTTGCGTTAGCAAAACATGTTTGCTAAGAAAGCAGATGAAAAATCCATGCAGATGTTAGCTTCAAGTATTGAAAAAAAAAAAAAAAGAAGCTGTAATTATCTTTATGTACAGTGTGACATATTTTCCAAAACTTATGTTTACAATATTTTATTCTTAATGGAGTTGGATTTCACATTCTTACTTCAACTAATTCTGCTGCATCTCTGAGCTGTTCAGAGTCATAATTCACAAGTCTCTGCTAGATTAAGAGTCCTTCTTTTTAGTCCTCAAGAATACTTTTGTTCTATAGTTCACAAATGCAGAACTTTAAACTATCGTGTGCAATATTAATATGATGCAAAATGTAATCGAATCAAAGTCCTTCATAGATTGAAGGGATTCTTTTATTTTCTCCACACATAAAAAACATTAAAATAATGGTATGAAATTTGCAATATATTCTCTTTATAAGTAGTGCTCATTTCTCAAACAGTTCCTTAGCTTTCTGTGAGGTTAGTGTTCTCAGCACAGAGGAAGCCACTTTGCATCTGCTCTAGTGTCAAGATGAAATTTATTTGCCCATATAATCTATATGGTCTTTGAGGCTGTTGCCTTTGTAGAAAGGCACCTACTGGGATTTTCAAAAGCTCTTTAGCAGATAGTAAAGATATTGTGTAGATATGACATTCTTCCGTCACAGGTTTGTGATTAAGAGAGAAAAATCCTGCAATTTGTGATATGCTTGTATTCTTAAGACAAAACAAGAACTGTAGCAACAACAAGAATAGCGCTAGTAAGAACTTGAAAGCAATTCAAACTGATGGCTGCACTTTGTCCACATTTCAAACTGTTCTCTGATGTCTCCACCATGCCTTGACAATATGGCCAGTATCTCAGCTTTTCATATCATCCCCAGTCTCCTACTCATGTCTGTGCACTGCATGTTCCAACCCTGTGAGTGCCCAGACTCCTTTTCTAAAGTGTTTTTATAGCCCCTACCAGATCCCCATGGAACTGAACATCTCATAGTCTTTTAATGTGTTTTTTGTGACAGTGCCTTCGGGGTCATTGGGGAAATATTATCCCATTTTACAGATGGAACACATTAGGTTCCCCACAAAATGCAGTGGTGGCAGCTCCTTTCCTTTAAAACATAGCTGCAACACACGGACACATTACTCCATCGGTTCAACCCATTAATCCTATATTCTTTGTTTAATGGATTTGTGTGTCTTTTGATGTAGGCAATGTCTTCATCTATGTCTTAGACAGTGCTTGATGAATAATAATAGTCATTGTTTACCAGCCAAAAGCAGTAGTGAACTGAAATTTCTTGGGAGACTGGCTCTCTCCTTGTGAGAGCTTTCTAGACCTATTTTGTACACCCAGGAGTTTCAGTTCCATCTAGTTAATATGGGTGTTGAACTGAAACAGCCTGAACCTCTGAATCTTTGGAGGTTCATCTATCACTGAATAATGCAGCCGGACAGAGGGGGACGGTTGAATAGAGGTCAATACGCCAACTGTTCCTTCATTTATTACTGCCATATTAATAAAGTTGATAGAGTGGAACTAATCCATCTGCTCACAATTTATTCCCGAGAAATAAGATACAATTTCACTATTTCATGAGCTCACTCTTTGACTAATTTTATTAGAATTCCTTCCATAGCATCATTTTTAATCACTTTTCATCCAGTTTTAGTTATGTGTAAAATAGTAGAAAAAGATGGACTAAAGAGAGATGAAAGGATTTCATGAGAAACTCGGGTCAGCTTAAATAGAACCAGATCGAATAAAGTTAAGTCAGAAAGCCTACAAAGGCCAACAGAAAAGCGTTCAAAATGACATCTTTCACAGGAAGCTTTGTTCTGCCATGTCTAAAATGTAAACTGTCAAAAGAAATACGGCAGCGCCAGCAGCATCATGAGATGAGGCAGGGCTGCGGTGCCTGAGGGGGGCTGAGTGACCTGCCAGGCTGATGGGCAACGCTGGACGAAGGACTGCAGGGTCAGAGCTCGATGGATGGAAAGGTCTCCTCCCTTCTTTGCAAAGAACTAGTGAAAGAGGTTTATCTCGTCCACCAGTTCCCAGACACATTTGGGCTCTGGTTGTTAAAAAAATGTGGGATTTCGACTGCATGTTGGTTGTATGCAATGCTAAAATGAATTCCTGTGAGCTTAGTTATATTTCCCTTGTTGTTTAGTTTAAAACATTCTGAGACGCTAATCCTTTATTAGTCTGGTAGGGGTAGTCTTCAGTGGTTTGGGCTGGGTGCAATTTCAGACATGAGTACCTAAGTAGAAATTGCCTGTTTTCCTAGGTATTGAGCCCACCATCCCCATTGATCGCCAGGGATTTTAATACACGGGCAAGAAGACTTTTACTGAGGAAGCTGAATGTAGAGCCTAGATACAGGCGTCCTGCATGGGAGTTTCAAAACTATTCAATTCATTAACATAAATCTACTTCCACTAAAAATGGTAGTTTTAACAACAGCTTGGAATGGACAGAGTTGGATTATTCCAGAAAAATTCTGAAAATCCTACCTTCCTATTTTAGAATATCTTTTTGAGCTGACAGATAGCAGCAGCCGTAGATCCTAAAAGTAACTTTATTTTTGTTATGTGGTGCTCTGTTACTGCTGGAGCACTGACTGTTCAAACAAACACAGAGGGACAGTTTGTCCCTATTCAATATGACTTCTCCTAGGAAAGTTCGGGGCTTCTTACCTTCTCTCCTTTTAACTGCTTCCAGTTTGGTGGAAGCTTATGGAGTTATTCAGTAGGCAATTACTGTAATTTCAGAGTAATCATTTTTTTGTTAGGGTGGACATAGTAAAAAGGTACAGCAGCAATTAAAAATCCGTTAATAGTTAAGTTAGATCTCTTAATCTAAAGCATAACTGCAACTACAATGGTATTATATATATGACATTCATTCCATTATGTTAGCTGCATTAGTGTGGATCATCTTTATAATGCTTTGGTTCTCTCTCTCTCTCTCATACACACACACACACACACACACATCTATATGATTTTAAAACTGTGGGGGTTTTTTAGTATTTTTGTGCACCCGAGTGAAACTATGTATGTATATGCATATGTAGAAATATATGAGAGGAAATACAGTGCAGTTATTGAAAGCTGAGCTAAACAAACAAAATTCTTATTAAATCCGGCACCTAGACTATAAATATATGAAAGAACATATGCATTAATAGCTCCATATTAATAATTTGAGAAAACTGTGAAGTAGCAGGCTCAAAAATCTGCATGATCTCTTAAAGGCTAAAACTTTATGAAGAATCAAATACACTGTAGTGTGGTCAGAACAAAAACAATTCTCATTTCATACGGCAGATGGACTCCAGAAATGTTCGCTATCTAAGTGTCATCTGATGTTGACTGAAAGCTATCTAGATGTACGAGGAAAGCTTTAGTCCTCTTTTATTTGCTGGTATCCAGAAAATCTTCTCTAAAGATAAAAGGAAGTTTACTAGCAAAATGCCAAACCAATCTTATAAAGAGTCAATTTTAACTGTGCACTGAAGTACATAATGCAGGGGAATTTTTCTTTTGATTCTAGTCCTTTATGTCTGCCTTCTTAAAATTAGTGTTTGCAGGGAGAACAGACACAGAGCAAGAGCTATCATTTTAAGTTTACGTGTCTGGCTCTCAGCTTTGCCACGAGTGATCTTTTGTAAACATACTTAAGATCACGAGATGTTTTGTCTTCGGGCAAGGCAAGAAGGATGTCATGTCACTGCAGCACCTGAAGAAAACTTTAAAAAAATCTGCAGGCAATTAGAAAAGCCCTTAATGTGCTGTACATTGGTGGAGCTGCAGTAAATCTGTAGCTGCCGCAGATTCATTTTGCACGTTATTATTAATATATCAATGATGACAAAGGATTGGTCTCCCACAAAAGTAAAGATGAAACAAATAAGGTTAGTTCGGTGATTCACAATCTCTCATGACCCTATAGTTTTATATGTGGGTTACATATTAAACGCAAGCAGTGTCTTTTAAAATTCGTGGTTTACGTACTTAGAAAACACAACGAAGTCAAAGGGAATGAGTGATGTAGTTTGACCTGCAGATTGATTGTGATTAGTAATAAACCAGCCACATGAAACCGTTGTTAATGATATTGTCCAAGGAATGCAATTAAAATTGAGTTTTGTTTGTTTAAACACATACCCTGGGCAGAGGTATGAACAAGAAAATCCCTGTTAAGTTATTTTATGGCACTATGTTGAGAGCAATGGCACCACATTCAGGAATTTCAGGCTTTCTTGTGAAGTCCTGTGCAAATTGTTTTACTGCAAGGTAGGAGCTTTCTGATGTTAATGTTAGTTGAAGTAATACTGTCAAATAGCTGTACAGTGTGTCCAGACCCACAGGCTCCAAGACAACCTCACAGTTTAACACTAGAAGATACCATGCCATTCATTTTGTCATAACAGCTTTCCCTAGTTATAGACCATTAGACAGAGAACAGGACAACTGTACAAAAGAACCCACATATATCTACCATTTCATTGACTCTTTGTGCACAAAAATGACCCTAACCCTTTGAAGTCAGTGGGAAGATTTTTTTTTTACCTTTTTTTTTTTCCCCATCATGGAATTTAGTGACATCAGAATAATTGTGAGACAACTATTTCACTTTGTTTTTTGATTGCATAGTCAAGACCCACCAGTATTTACTAAATTCCAGGATGGATTCATATCTCCATCTATATCAGTGGCACATATCCTACTAACTGTCAAGTTTCACCTTGACAATATTAGGACATAATTTTCATTTTGCTCATTGGTCCAATTTAGGCATAGCATCCTAGATGTACCATGATTTCATAGAAACAGTGAATGATATTACGTGACAGTTTCAAAATTAATTTTAATATCATTTTAGAAAATAAAAATAGAAATTGGCATGCTTCAGTGAAGAAAATACCAATGAAATATTCTTTTTTCATTTTGGAGAAATTACATTTTATTATTCTTTTTGGTTTCAAGAATACTCCTTCTTGAAATAACACACTCTAGTAAAAGTGTTTCCATTTGTGTAGTTTGTAACTAATTAGTAGTACTAAGCATATGCAATTCTTTAAAAAGGCAAATTTTGAATTATTGAACATTACCATGGCTAATATTCTGTTTAGCCAGAAAGGGCTACAACTGCATTTTTCATAGAGTATTTAAAAATAAAATCACATTAAATAATGATTGCCGTGGTTAAATTTTCATATTATTTTCTCCTTTGTCATAAAATGATCTTTTTCACAACTTTAAGTCCCAGTTTTATAGCTTTTCAGTTTTGGTGAAAAAAACCCTCATTGTGTTCTGGTGAGTTTATCACAATACAGAAATGAGGGTGAGACAAAGAAATATGAGATAGCAGACACCATTTCTTGAGCTAACACTGACCCCAGGATGCTCCTAACTTCTGATTAAACGACTGGCAATAGCATCGGTTTGGGCAATGCAGTATGGAGTATTTTTTCAAAGTAATTTTAAAATCTGAACTGATGTAGGTATATGCCTCTGAATTGTTCTAAACTCTTCTTATAGTTGAGGGAGAAAGGTGTTTTTAGGATGTGATTCATTTTATCCTGAAGTGCACATCTAAAACAGCTTCAAAATGTGTCCCAGGAATGCTATTTCTCTGCTGAAATGATCAAAGAAAACTAGAATGAGCAACTCATGCAGCCGTATGTACTGTAGATGTCTAAAATCACCAGAATTGCCCAATGTCACAAATGCTGTGATGTCATTTATAGCATGTCAGTGGATGCTTGAACATTGTAAGTGTAAGGCACAAGGTTGATGTAGCCCGTTACTTAAAATGTAAGAACCCACATGCACTAAAACTTACAGTAAGGAATCACTATTTAGCAGGATATTTCGTCTGAAATTTGTGGGAGCTGGCAGCACTTCTGGCTTTCCATGTAGAATAATGTTCAAGTTTTCTAAAAGCCAATAATGCTTTTCACTTGCAAATTTTAAGAAAGTTAATTTCAAATTGATTCATTGGGATTCCAGATTGTTACTGCTAATTTTTTAGGCATCTAGCATTAATTAATTCTCATATACGTTTCTCCTAATGCCTGTAAAATGTATTAGAAATTATCAAAATGTGAGAAACTCAGCTCCTTATGAAGTGTGTTTACAGTGTATGCCATTGCATTAGCAGCCTCCAGTTCTTTACTACATTCTGTTGATTTAATCAGCAGCTCATATTTCTGTACCCAAGCATAAACATAGAAAAAAAATTTCTGTGTTAGTTGTGGGTCTTAGCGAACTCTTCTTTAACTAGAACATGAAACAGATTCTTTTCTATGAAGAAAATTAATTAAAAGGTGGATGTTTTTAAACACAAATACATCCATTCTTTATGTTACCATTATGGTAGTGTCTGAGGTTCACTACGGATTACATCTCACATGAAGACCCACAAGAATATTATACTTATATTAAATCCTTTCCTTCAGTACACCTAATGAGTTTTTGTAACCACTCTACTAGCTCAAACATTTTTCCCTTGTAATTTTTCGTTTTTCTTTCTCTTTTCCTTTATGCACCTTTATCTCCTGAATCTAATTTGGGGCATTTCATCACAGAAATATATTCCATATGACTGCAGATATGCATACAACATTGCTGAGGGCAAATAGGTAGAGATTGTATGATAAGTAGAGACAACATGACATTACATGAATGTTATATATGTTTGCCTTAATAAATTTTCTTGTGTCTTTAGCAAATGTAGTATCTTGTAGGTTTACTGTGGATTGGGATAATTTATTACAAAACCATTGTCTGAATGGAAAAAGGATTCTAAATTTCATATTAGAATATATATATTGAAGAGCAAAGCATTAATGAATTGCAGAACGAACCCCAAATAACTTTTCTCCTCTTTAAATGTCCTTGAAGAGGATTTTAAAGTCATATAGATGGGTGCAGTGTTTTCACAGATTTCATTTTAATTCAGGACTGTGGTTCTCGAATTCGTCCAGAGGAATCCTGTGGCTTGCAGCCCCTGTCTCGTGAATACCTCTCAGCAATTTCACAGACGATGTTTAAGACCTGTGAAGCTGGAGACACAAAAGGTTTGTACTTAATCCTCTTTTTCTGAAAATTAACTCATCAAAGTAAAACTAGAAAGGATGTTTCCTCTTTTCTATGGACGTGCACTAACCCATGCACAATAAATTTAACTAATCATTTGTAACAGTTACAGATGTTTAAAATTGGGTTAATTAGTTTACGTGACAATTTGTTTCTTAATAAGTTTCTAATCAGGGTGTGTTATTGTCATGTAGCCTCTAAAATGCATTGAGATATTTCCATCAAAACCGTTTAAAATAAAAATGTTTTATTCTAAATGGAAGGGATTATCTACTAAAAAGTAGAAATTAGCTTTACAAAAAGAACACAACAGTTTGAATTTTATATTTCCACTTCTACATTGGAAACACAAAAACAAATCACAATTTTGTGTTTATATATATAGTTAGACCTTAAAAATCAAATCAAAACATTATACAATAACCAATACAATCAAGATATCTCTTTGGTTTAGTGAGAACCCAGATGCCAACAGATCGTCGGACAGGTATTCTTGTTTAGGTCACAGTTGGATGAAGATTTATGCAAGTGTACTTTCACAAATCTGAGTAACCCACAGGACTGCTCAGGCATGCAGTCTTATTCATAGCTTAAGTTGTTGCTTGATTAGACGATAAGTAATTTTGTTCAATTTTTTTATTGGACAAATGAAAAATAACCCAACACTCCGGTATGGTCTACTAACACAACTGTATTTTTTATCTTGCTATAGATAGGAGCAGCTTCTTACAGCCGTAGATTTGCACAGACTCATGGAATAATCAATAGAGAGTAAAAGGAATGTGGGAACTGCCTGAATACATCACTTCATGTGAAACAGAGACATATATTAATTGTTTGTTATATGAAGGGAATGCACAAAGGAGACACTATTGTATCTAGCAGCATATTTTAATCACACAGCAAGTGGTGAATCATAAAGAAGCACAACCCATCCTAAGGTACTATATCAGGACATAAAGTTCCTGACTAGAAAGCCCAAACCAAATCCATAGAAGAGTCCTTCCGGGGCAGATAATCTGTTTTCTCCTGATACATAACATACTTTTTTTGAATACTGCATCTAGCTAAGTGAAGCTGAATATAAAATATCTTTTACAGCCTTATTGCGAATAATATACACAATTAAAATGGAAACAAGCTTCAGAAGATGTAGTCTCAAAGGACAAGTATATTAAACAGGGAAGAATAATTTCTGCTTATGAAGCGAAGATTGCCAAGAGGTGTCTAATGAGCCTAGGTCTGGGGTTTGCAGTATCTGGCAACAAGTGGCTGTATAGTTTTAATGTATGTCACAACTTCCAACTGGAACTGGAAAGCATGGCTTTTTGTGGAAAATCATTCCAAATTTGTAACAACGAAATGATATCCTAATCTTGGCAGTGAACATTTTCCTAACACATATGGGAGCAATTGCAAATTCCCGGCTAAAGCAGCAACTTCTCTTTTACTTAAGTAAGTTAAATTTTCAGAGTAGCCAAGCAATGTCGCTTCCTCTCAGAAGAAAACTCAGAATTTCTGCAGAAGTAAGGCAGCGTTGCACACTGTTCTTATGCCAGGGAACAGCTTAGTTGTGTAGGGATACTGAGGTACCGTCACCGCAAAATCAATCTATGCTGACAAAAGCTTCTGCTTATGCAGACACAGTCAGAGGGTGAGGCAGAGCAGCAGAGACAGAGATGAAACCTTGGTTCCTCTGACATTAATGGCAAAACTTAGAAGTCTGCTTTGCAGGTCAGTACAACCACAATTTCATGCCTCATTTCTAGTCCTTTGATGGAGTGTAGAGACAGTAGCTCAGGGTCTAACCAAAGGCAGAGCTGACCACCTCCTGTCCTAGTCACCATGGCACTATTCTTTGGGGGAAGCTCAGCATCTTACCAAATATGTGCTTTTTTAACACCATTTCTTTCTCTCTCTCTTTTTCTTTTTCTTTTTCTTTTTCTTTTTCTTTTTCTTTTTCTTTTTCTTTTTCTTTTTCTTTTTCTTTTTCTTTTTCTTTTTCTTTTTCTTTTTCTTTTTCTTTTTCTTTTTCTTTTTCTTTTTCTTTTTCTTTTTCTTTTTTCTTTTTCTTTTTCTTTCTTTTTCTTTTTCTTTTTCTTTTTCTTTTTCTTTTTCTTTTCTTTTTCTTTTTCTTTTTCTAATTTTTAACCAATAAATACAAATTGGAATATTCAACAGGGGAAGTTTCTCTCTTTCCATCTTGTTTAGATCACAGAATGAAACTATGGTTTTTGTAGCAACAAAAATCCTTTTTCCTTCAGAAAATCTCCTTTGATTCAATGGGGTTTGAACCAGGCTATCATAGGAAAATTAGCTCTTTGTTCAGCATTGCCGTATTATCAATAACACAGAAGTCAGCAAGCACTAACCGTGTGTTTTGCTCCTGAGAGAGAGACACTTGATAGAGACCATGAGAACCCCAAGTTGCACTAAATTCCTGCAGGTGAATCAGGCCACTACAGCCTGTGGAAATTCCGTTTGCAGACAATTAGAAAATCTGGTGGGTGAGAGATCACAGCTTCATTTCTAATGTTCTGCCTCGTTGCTGTGACTTGCCTGTTTTCATTGTATCGTGTCCCTCTTTACACACTTTCTGCAACTTTATCCAGTTTAACGTAATTCTGTATGAGCTCTCTCTTTGCCTTCAACAGCTACCTGGATTTGGGTCCAGCAGAGACATAAACTGATGTTCAACCAAATGAGTGTCTCCTCACAACACTCGTCAAATTTGCTACAAGGAGCAAATTTCAGTTTGGACATAAGTCTTTAGGCCTAAGGCCATTTATTTGGCAGCATGAAAATCGTGTCCTTTTAAAAATAATTTTAATTTATTTTTCATAAATGCAGGTAAAAGCAAAAGAAAAAATATTTCTATGGCCTATTCATGGAAAAAAAGATTTTTAGAAGGCTTAGGGTGCCAAATAGACACCAAATATAAAAGTAAACTAGTCATAAATCAACAAAGTATGTTTAGCATCAGTTTAGGTTAAATACTTAAATTTTGAGTTGTCAGTTTAGAATATTTTTTTCTTTTTATATGGATAATTCTTTGGCACTATAGAAAAACTTTGATTTTGATCTTGAAACCAAAGTGTGTGTATTTGTGGCTATGACAATGGGAAAGGTTGAATAAAAATAAAAGAGGCTGAAGGAAGAAACAAAACTGTCAAATTAAGCAAACAGCCTTTATTAGTTAAAACTTTTAACTTCAGGTTAATATTTTTAAAATACATATTAAGCAGTCCTAATGAATTGTTTTGAAAGTATATTTCTTTTCATGCCATTTTAGGGGAGCAGTTTTGGGGAGTATTGGCGATGTTTATTCTCATATCTTAAGCAGAAGATTTATGTATGCAACTGATAAACTGCACTAACGAGCCAAAAATCCAGTTTAATTTCATTCTTCCTGTGAAAACCTCCTACTTGCAGGCTTTCATAAAACTGAGTTTTTACCAGTTTTTAATGCGGGAATAAACTAAGAGCAGCTCTCTCTTTCCTACTCTCTTACATTGAATTGTAAGTAAAAGTTCCCTTGCCTGGTAGAGCCGATGCGAACTCTTTCAGCTGAAGCACCACAAAACACAGGCTGACTGAAATGGCGCTGAAAGCTGCATGGCGTGCAAAACCTTATGTAATGGGGAAAAAACAACTTATAATCGCAATAGAAAATAAGCTTACTTTCCAAACTAATTTGGATTGTTCGCAATTTTTCAGTTAATTGTCTTTTATATATGAGATTCGTTTTATTTTTTAACACAATCTTATTTTTAAAGGTTAAGAATGCATTTACTAACTGCTGTGAAGTTACAGTAGGAAAAGTTTATAATAATTGGATTAAAATACATAAATTTGCACACATCATTTAAAAAAATCTATAAATACAAAACCTGCAACTATTCTGTTAGCATTAAATGTCAGTGCTTCCTATAAACATGAGTTTATCTCCATATATCCTTGTTCTCTATTTTTTTTACATTTGCCACTAACCTTTAGCATATACCAAAATGGATCTGTTTTTTTCTTAATATACCTAGAGAGCTGTTGAATATAAACCAAACTATTTGAAACAAGCTTTTCAAAAGGTACTTATCACTTTCAGTTGCCAAAGTTTAAACTTTTATTATTCAGATGTTTCAGCTCCTCAATATTAATTTTATATAGTTCTACTTCTCTAGTTTATTACCTAAAACCAGATCAGCTCATAAATGTATGGGATGTTAAGAAGAAAATTCTATAAAATGAGGGATTTCAGATGTTGTAGACATTGACAGAAATTTTATGTATTTGGTTTGAAAGAAAAATTACAATGTCAGGAAAAAAACTGCCCAGTTTTCATATAATTTTTAAATATAAACCATTGCCCAAACCAACTTTCAGATCATTTAGGAAGTATTCTACAGCAGTGGTAGTCTCTGAGTCCAGACCTCAAACCAATCAACCAACCAACCATTCTGTCCCTGCTCTGTTAGTCAATGGTTACTCAACTTAACTGTTGCACTTGCTGATCTTAAAGGTCTTTTCCAACCTAAATGATTCCATGATTCTATGATTCTGTCAAAAGGCACAAAGCAATAGAAGGTGTTTGCCTGGCACGTATTGCTGTGTTATCTGAGACATTGCACTTTTCAGCCTCTTCATATGACTGCTATGAAGCTGGGAATGACTGTTTAGCCATGGATTGCAAAGGGAGCGCAGAGGCAGCCAAGGGCAAGTGGCGATACAAATCTTGGAAAGTCAAAGTATGCCTGGCCCCAGTGGCAGCCAGGAGGCCAAAACGTGGAGCAAGGGACCTCAAAGCCAAAGGAGGGCCAGCATGAGGAAGGTATTCACAATGGCCAGCACTGGAGGCTGCCAGAAAGATTAATTGTCTTAATTCAGCCCTCAGTTTCCCAGCTGAGCAAGATATTCAACTGGAAGAGCACTCCCTGCTCCAGAACTTGGTTATCCACTTTGTACCTTTACGTAGGCTGACTTTAATGCCTATATCAAATGTCTACATAGGACCAGGGACCACAGTTCAGGTCTCTCTTCTCCCCTAAAATTACCAAGTTACAATTATGCTGTTTTTCTGTCCTAATGGATTTTGAGCTTTAAAGTTGTCCTCAGCTAAGAAGAAGAGGGAGGAACGTTGTCCCTAAGGACAAACAGCTAGGTGATTAGGACACAGACAATGCAAGTTTGAAACTCCCCTGAGCAAGGAGCACTGGGCAGCTCCATCTCCCCGCTTGCACCCTACCACCATGGTCCTGATTGTCCCTCCTCTCCGTCATTCCTCCATGCTGAACAGAGCTGCTTGCCCTGTGGGGAGCCTTCAGGAAACACCCACACCCATGGGAACCAGGGGAGCTGGGTTGTGCTCACTGACCCACAGCATGGTAAAGTCAGCATCCAGGCTTTTGTTTAGGTTCAGTCTGCCATTATTTGCTCCACATCATCTACAAGAGTAGCTGAGGGTGGGGTGAGCATCTTCTGCACGGGGCAGAAGTAGTGGCAGCTGTGCAGGCTACACAGCAGCTGGAGCTGCGTGGTCGAAGCACCGTGGGATATATTCTGCCCTTAGATGTGCCAGTGCGGGCTCCCATACAAACAATTCTCGATGTTTTTCTTTAGAAGGACTTCTTTATCTGCTGAAACAACTCATCCTGCTACTTACCAAAACATATTCGCGTGGGGCTTTTGCTCAGTGCAAGCGCAGGCTGCATCCCTGGAAATTCCCTTGCTCCTGAGGTAGCAGCTGACTCTCCCAAGGCTACTGGGATCCCACAGGGTTGCTTCACTCAGCCTCCCACTCAGTCCCTGGCCTGATAAATGTCGATAGGCAGCAGCCTTGGTTTTTTGCTGTGGCTTCTTGTGTAGCAGCAATCTATCACACCCAGCGAAGCACACCCAGCGGAGCTGCTGTCTGTCTGTGACGGTCACAAACTCTAAGGCCAGGTCTGCTCTGCAAACATTTGCTTTCGGAGCTGTTTGCTGGGCTGTGGTGAGAAGCCTGGCTGTGCTAGCAAGGCTAGATAGCACTCACACAAGGACCTGGGTGCCCCCGCGCTCTTCCTCATGTGATGCTTTTAATCAGAGCAAAAGCAGGTTTTGCTGGCAGAGCTACATAGGCACTGGGAGATGTTGTCAGGACACTTGTAGGGGCTAGGAAAAGTGTTCCTTGTGTTGATCTGAATATAAGGGCAACTCAAAAGTTTTCTGTCTTCCTTCAGAGGTTAAATCCTTCAAACTTCCAGAGGGATTTTGGAAATGAATAGCTTTAAAAAAACAAAATGACAAAACCATTCAACTTTAGGTAAGAGATGCCCAAAACCCACAATATACGAAGTAATTTTTGAAAATAGGCTCTAATAAATCATATAGGTTATTCACCTCACCTTACTTTCACTTTCTGAAATGTATATGTATAGCCTGGAAAAGTCCTCTGAATTCTCACAAATTAAAGAAATTAGGATTTTCTATGGAAAGTCATCCCCTCTCTTGCTTCATTTTTCTAACAAGGGTCTCTCAAAGTTTAGCTTTGACCAGCTACCCAACTTTTAGATGAGATGAATCTTGTAGATGAAAATGAATATTGTCTTTAGACACTTCTGAAGGTGAATATTTTCTTTTCACATTCATCCTCCTCACCTCCTTTCCCTTTCTTATATCCCTTCTGTGGAGAAAGGACAAGCTGCTACAAGAAAGGCAACATGAACTGAGAAATGAACCCACAAACTACTGTCAATTTGAGCATTTGCAGCTCTTTCAGGGAAAGGAAAAGCTACCACCATAAATGAATGAAAAGGGCATATAACACAGAGGAACGAAATTATCTCTTCAAAGGGCTGGGGGGCATTTAATTTAGGGAAAACTCCCGTGACAAAATACTCAAATATATCTTGCTTGCTGTATAATAAAGCTACTCACAAAAATACACAGGAGGTGCTGACATCCCACTGATGTTTTCCAGGGCAGTGGATTGTCCCTTGCCTCAGCTGCTCTGACAATAGGACCTGTGACTGGAGAGAAATAACATGGCAGCCCCACGGCTGCCGATACTCTGTGCTCGCCAAGCCTGAGCTCCAGCGCTGTGTGGAGGGCAGAAAGGTATGTAACAGATTTTACGTGTTAATTTTTTTTTTATTTACCTGGCTATTTAGTGTCCAGAAGCTTTAAAAACAATGTTATGATTGATGTGTAGGAAAGATCCCTTTTTATTATAACTGGAAAAAGATTCAGATGGAAAATCCACACGGATGAAAAGCAACCAGTATCTATAATTTAGCCTCATATGCAGACACGGTTGTCTGCTGCCATTTTGCATAGGAGCTTGGGTTACACCAGTGGAGTTTCAAGACCTACGGTGTTTGTTGTTACCAGTTAGACCTGCAGTGAGTATCCAAGGACTGTAAATGGAGGACAGATTTGCATTGTTGTCACAGTTTTTCTCACCCTTGATACGCAAGTTGGGTTTCTTCTGCTGCATACCTAATGCATGGCATTGCTTGTGCACACTAATCTTACCAAGTCTTCTTGCACATTCTTTTCTTGTAGTGAAGCTTCTAAGGTGGTTGCTTGGAAATACAAGGTCTCCTTAATAAGCATGCTATGACTGTAAAACTGTTGAGAGAGAGCTCTGATCTGAGGCTCAGGTACCTTACTGAGGATACAAGTATCCAGAAAGTAAGTAATTAATTGTTATAAAGATTTTTATAGTGTATTGTCTAGGTAACAAAAGAGTAACTAAAAGCGGCATTTTGATAAAATCCAAGACCGTTTCTATATAGAAAAATACAAAAATAATAGCCTTTCAATTAACATTTCCTCCTTTTCTGGTCATTTCTTGTCCTGCACAAAGTCCTTCATTGCCATTTGGCTTCATTTCTGCCTCTGGTTTTCTCCATTGCTATGGAGCTGTGGGTTTCTCCTAGCATATTTTTTCTAAAAAACATAGGTTTGTACGACAGAGGAGAGGCTTGATTTGCTCCTCCTGTACAAACCAAGCACTTTTGGATTGACCACAGCAAAAAATACAGAAGAATTTGATAGCTTTGCTTTGGTCTTTAATTTCCACAGGCGTCGGGCTGCTTCAATAAGCAAACACCCTTTGGTCAGACAATTGAAGGATAGCAGAGGAACAATATATCATCATGGCAGTGGATTGCCAGGGTATTGCTGGGAGGATTATGCTGACATTCCCACCTCCTGAACCCAAGCACTCACATTCACCAGTGTCCAAAACAGGACAGCGTTTGTTAAGGGTCCGTTAAAACCAAGTATATGAAATGAACGTTTGTGAGCTTGATCCAGATTCCACTGTGTTGTGACTCTCTGGGGTCACCGGCCTATTCTAGTGTCAGATGAGAGCCAGATCTCATGTGATCTACATTAACACCATGCGAGAAAATTTTCTGTAAAACTAATTGCACTTGTTCCCCATTTTTCATCTTTTGCAAAAGTCTTCTGTCATTGTCTGGTAACCTTCACTGCTCTGTAGAAATCTGCTGAATCACTCCTATTGCCTTTGCACAGATGTCCATTTAACTGGTTTATTCTTTTAAAGTGCTCACTCTAACCTGTGTTCTCCTTTTGGTATATTTCTCCTAGACCTTTCCCGCCGATGTTATTTTTGTCATAACTTTGCAGTGGTTTTAACTTTGTGTGGCATTTTGCAACAGCATTTTTGCTTCTTTCACCAAATAAATAAATGTAGAGCCTGGACCAACTCCCTCGTGTCAGTAGAACGAACTTAAGAACTATGAGACTTTCTTCATACCTAAATCACATGAGGAAAAATGGTCCTCTGCTTGGGTGAGGACCATTTTGTGAGGACCATTGGGTGATAAGGTCCTGATTCTGCCTGTGATTAAGGCAAACTTTAATATTACTTTACATAGTCTAAGCAATGTAGTAGAAAAAGTATTTTTTTCAGGTGCTCACTGAAAGGGACTTTTGCCTGTCAGTTGCGTTGTATGCTATTATGTATTGTTAAGCAACCTGGATCTTTTATAAGGGAGCTGTTGAGTAGCCAGCAAGATATAATTCTTGTGAACAAATACATTTTTACTATACAAGAGATTTTGGTAACCATCTATAAACACTTATATTTCCTAATTTGTGATATTAGTTTTAAACCATTATATACCTTTTCTTTAAGCAGTACAGAGACCACTGACTTTTTAAACTAACGACATCATAGTTTCCATAATAAAATAAGCAGAAGGTTTCAACACTGTAAATTTAAGCAGATTGCAAAAAAAGCATGAGTGCAAAACGTAAGGGCAAAAATCATCAACACAAGTGAGGACACTGAGGTGATCTAGAATGCTGTTTGATTTATATTGTCATTTGCTGAAGTTAGCTAAGAACAACAGAACTCACTTGTGTCCACTTCTCAAAATGGGCTCTACTGACCCATGTGCCTCTGTATGCTGGGATTTTTTAGTAAGCCACTACACGGAATATTCAGCTTGCGTAACTCTGGTCTCTGGAGTTCAGAATCCTTTACAAAGGAGTCATGTATCATGATCTACATCATCTGAATTCTTGCTCAAAGTTTATTCTGAACTAAGGCAATAAAACCTCCATACACCCTACATAATTACCAAACCTTTCTTAGGAAAGCAGAGACATGTATGTCTGAAATGTCTTTGGGTCAAATGACATCATACCTTCCATCAAAACACTAACAGCCCTCTATGACTGAATTTCACTTCTGAATACCTTCATAAAAAATTCAGTCATGCAAGATTTCAGCAGGAATCACAAGTAAAGCAAGTAGAGACATTTGTGATTCACTAGGCTGAAGTCTCTGATTTTTGTCCTGGAAAAATTATAATTTGGTTTCAGAAATCTGATCCGCTGGTTTTACTTCTTACAATTAAAAACATCATGATAAGACATTATAAATACTGTGTCTGTGATTATGTCTTCTCTTTTAAATAGGAGGTGTTAATCTCTATGCCACTGTGAAATTCCAACTATGATAAATGCAGGCTGTTTTCTTATGCGCCCCTATTAGTTTTACATGAAAAAAAAAAGAAGAAAAAGAAAAAAAGCCTACTTGTGTTTCTACCTCTAATGAATGTGAAGGGAAGCATGTAATGAGTTAACCGCTGCTGTGCTGTGTCCCTGATCACTTCAGCAAGTGATGAAATAAGATGAAAAGTGAATGCTCTTTTTGGCTGAAATGCAGCACGTATAAGATCAACTGTATCTTTAAGTGCAATTATTCTGTTTTTCTCATGTTACATAGAACAGCAGTAAAATGCTATTCAAATATGTTTCTTGCTCATTAATTTCTTTTATGCATTTGTCAATCTTTCTGAAATATGTTTATGGTCACCCGAACAGAGCCCTTCTTTATTATCTAGAGCATAAATAAGCCTTCAAAAATGCTTTCTAATTAGTTTTCTAACTCCAGGCTGCTTTTATGTCATATTATAATTGATTTGTTTTTCAGAGCTCATCTCTAAAATTACCATCTCCTTTCTCTATGACAGAAATTCATTTTCCCTGACTATGACTTCCAGTTGATTTCACATCATCATTAACTGTTATTTTAATTTGTGTGCCTGTAAAACTGTGTTTGAGCTAAGTTGTTTCTGTCTCATAAAAATGCAAGACCACCTGTAGTGAAACAATAACGCTCAGATTGGTGGAGACATGAGAAAAGGATATACATCCACAAAAACTGTTTATGGGGCCTTATTTTGCTTTATGATGTGTTAGCAAGACTAGTCAGTCATATGTTTGCATTTCAGGCACAGTAAACAGGCAAATCTTGAAGTGTTGAGGCTAAGGTGATTCTGGCTGAGTAGATTTTCATTCAGTCCACTTTTAATATCAACAGTCCTTTTTCTCCTCCATTTTAAACTCTAAGAGTAGTGAGATGCAGGCTGTCTTCTTCTTAGGGAACTCCACATATAAGTCCTAATTGAATCAAAGAAATAGGCAATCATAATAAAAATATTATATCTGTATTATATTGGCTCAACAAAATCCTCTGTAACTGTGGTTAATGAGTTTTTGCTGTAATATTTATGCAATTCTATTCAGATATGATGCTTTGATTTTTGTACAAGAACTTTAAAAAATGGGTGAAGGAAAAGGGGTTCTAACAGATAATTATTTATCCAATTAGCAGCATATAGAAAGCTGGCCTCAATAGCAGGGGGGATATGTATTTTGTTTATCATCGAGAAATACTACTCGGAGTTTAGTCTTATAATAAAGTACCATTGAGTCATGTGTAATTAAGAACAGGAAATATGAAAAGGCAATATTTGCTGAAGTACTTAAAATTCAGCTGTTAAAACAGGAATCTTAACTTATAATTTCTTAATAATATTTTAAAGTTAAGTAGTGTTTTAGACTTACAGGTGTTTAAATTTCCTAAGTGTGGTTAATTTATAATGATAGGTCTGGTTAAGAAGTGAATTCCACTATGCTTACACAATCTTTTAAAGCCTGTAAGCTATAATGGAATTTTTCACACCAAACATTTGCAAGAGAAGACACTGAAAACATCTGTCTGCATGAAAGTGTTGTTCTTTGTCTGGTAAAATTACAAACTTATGTATGCCTGATCCTTTAGTCATCCTGCAGACAAATCCCCCATTGACCTGAACAGTACATGACTCAGCCTTGTGCCAGAATGTAAAGGAATTTTCATATTCTACACATCTGAGCCATCATTTTCCTCGTTATTGTCATAGAGCTAAATACAGAATCATCCCCAGAGCCCCTGGTTCAAATCATATTAAACACTACATGGCACACACAACTATAGTAAGTTCATGCAGCTGTATAGAAATAAATGTGGCCATAGCTACCACGCGTTCAGTTACATTGAATGATTATTCTAATTCATCGAAGCTCTTGTGTTAGTTGTAGGACATAAGATTTCTTTCTGGGGCTAAACACCATTTACTTTAACCTTTGAGTCTCACAAACATTTGCTGAAAATGAAGCTGACTTGCAAAAGGTGGATGCTTTGAAAGATGCTTTCTGGTGGTCTGCATACTGGGGATTTGGACTAGATGATCTCTGGAGGTCCCTTCCAACTCTGAAAAATTGCATGATTCTGTGATACCACAAGAAAATGTGTTTGGCCAGCTCTGTGCAAGGGCAGTTTGAAAAGCAGGTAGAATTACCTACAAATGGCCTCCTCTTCCACATGGATTTTCTGTGGGGAGAAGCAAAAGAAGAATCTGTTTATTTTTCTAGGATTTACATGTCTCACAGCATGGTTGGACCAATAGTTAGAAGCAGATTGTTGGGTGCAGACAAGGTCTTAATGAATGGGTGATCTGTGTGTGCAGATTTGCTGTACTATGCATCCATCAGCCTGGGATGTATTGGGTTACAAGGAATGCACACCCATCTTTCTAGCTGAGATCTTCTCTCTGCTTATGGGAGAGCATTCCCTTTAAAAGCCCAGCACACACAGCCTCCATAGTGTGACTGCTGATCCCCTCCTGTGACAACTGCAAAGAGCTCTCTATCAGAGCTAGAGGGCAGGGACCATAGATTTCACATACTGCAGTCCTAGTTTTAATGACGTATCGTTCAACAATGCTGTGATTTCACTGTGAAGAAAAGTAGCTGGAGTTAAAAAGGTTTGCATGATTCCAGTGATACAGTCCTGGTGTGGACTTGAGCAGTCAAAGACCTCTTGACTGAAATCTAATATGGTTATTATAATTGACATCTTTGAGGATAACCTACACTTCTGATCTGGTTTTCTGTACGACCACAAGTCCACTTTGTCTCATTTCTCTCTTCCCCACTTACATCAAGTCTTAAGTATTCTCTTAGCAGATTATTTTCTGAGTATTCAGGTTAATTTCCCTAGTGAAATTTCCTCACCAGTGTGATGTTGCCATCTGTCTCATTCCTGACTCATCCTGCTCGGCCACACCTTCTCCTAGGAATAAGTATACATTCCCAGATGGACACCCAGACACTCAATTGCATTAGCTGTCTGATCTAATTTCCTGACCTTCTGCTTTACCTTCTCACAAAAAGCTCACTTAAGACTGAAAATGGAGACGTTCTGAGACTCAGAACTCACTCCTTCAGAGATGGGCTGCGTGCAGTCTTGTCAGTCGTGTGATGGTATTTCAAGAAGCGTACCTGAGCCCTAACAGTTATTTTGTCCAGTTACACTGACCGCTCTAAAGGAATCTGCTCTGACTTCTTTCACCCCCTTCATGTTCTCAGAACATCAGGCAACAACAATAATACTATTCCAATGCACACGTGATGTTTTCATATGGTTCCCAACGTAATGGCACTTAAGGGCTAGAACTGTCACTGTGAGAAGTGATCTTACCTACCTTGTCTCTCCTGGTACTGGTTTTAAAGAAGTATGCCATCCCATCTGCAGACCTGGCCAGCTAGGTACCTCAGAGCAGACTTGAAAACACACTTATGGATCCACTGCTTACGTGTGTGTGCATCTAGGAATTGTAAAGCCCTCCAACGCTGAAGTATTTAATAGTGTAAATTGAGGGGCTGGGGGGTTTGCTCTGGTTTTGACGTAAAGAAAAAATGGGAAAGAGGCTGATGAGTCTATCTCAGTCTTCGATGGTCTGCGATGTTTGAGACACTGGAAATATTTAGAATGATACTTCACACTTAAATTGCTAGAGAATACACAGTGTTGGCAAAACTAGACATCTGTGCCTCATGTTCATTGCCCTTGGCCATGGCTCTTCTCTCCTTTTTTTCCACAAAAAGTGTTGTTCTGCCATTTGTACTCAGTGGTAGATGTGAGTAGACCAATTACAGTTACAAGGAGAAAATATCAGTCAGAATCTTAGTCACAGTAGAATGAGTGAGATAAAAATGCCACATCTGCCAAATCAGTGTAATTAATAGCTGACTATGTTCCTTTGCAACTAGAAATCCCCATGTGCAATGATAACAAAATGGTATCATATGTTATTAGAAGTAGAAGAAAAACAATCTAGCATGTTCTACCAACTGCTCTATGTGTGTAACTTAGTAGAGCCTGTTTGTTATTCTGCTAATGATGTTCTGTGTTTTCACAGAAATGTTCTCACCCACATTGCAAGTTAATGATATCCTTGCCTGCTAATATCTGAGAACTGCTTTTTAAATAGATACACATCTACATACTACAGTGACGGACTTAAGAAAGGGAGATTAAAAAGATGTGGACATAGACAGACTGGAGAGATTAAAAGATTTTGCAAGTTAAAAGAATTGTTTAAAACCTCAAGTTAACCTACTTTAGAATTAGGACATATTGTAAGTGTGGACTGTCTTCCTAATTGTAAATAATAGTGTGCATGTTTGTGTCTGCCAAAGAGGGAAAGAGAGAATACCCAACCAGTCCTTCCAAGGATGCAAGGATCCTTGACTTCTCTGACTCATGTTATGCTTGGTTTAAAGAGGTTTCTTCTGACACAATGTGAAAAGAGTTGGAAATCCCCTTGCATGTGAGGGAACTCCTTGTGCAGTCCAAGAATAAACAGCAGCTGTTTAAGAATTTACTCTGTGAAGCAGCTTTGAGAGGTCCAGGACAGGAGGTGAAAGAGCCTCGGTGCTTGTTTTAATGATTGCTACCATAAATAATCTATCTAGGACTTCTCTGCAGCCCACAATGGGGAGGCATGGGATGTTCAAGTCCTTGTCATGCCTATTCTTGGCCATCGAATCAGATCGGGGAATGTTTATCTGAAACTGCTTCTCTTCTGTGGGAACTGTCATCAATATGCTGTTGTGGCTTATTTTTACTCACAATAGGTTCATAGTGGGAACTGGAATCAGTCTCTAAAGCTGTGACATTCCTGAAGGAAATAGATAAATAGAGATGTATTAGATGAAAGAAGTCCCAGATGCCTTTACCACGTAAAATCTCTAAGAGAAGCTTTGGAAATGTACAATTAAACATGTAATCTTGTGCAGTCTGAATTTTATTTGCATAACCAAATATTCAAGGTGGAAGTGGTAAAGCATCAAACCCCAAATCAAATTTCAAAAACCAAACAACAACAACCGAACTTAGAGGGTGCCAACTACCCTGAGTGCCAGAGGAGGTAGGAGAAGCAGTATACTGCTGGGCAGAGAACAGGACTGTTACTGTGGGGTTTCTGACTCCCAGTTTTACGTTTATGCTCCTCTGTGTGGACTTCTGGCTGAGATGACTGTGGTAATAACTGATTACGCACACAGTTTCATTGGCAAACCACAGTGAACCTGGGTTCTCTTCCCCTTTGGACTTGTGTCATTGCTTACATGTTCTCTTCAGCAGGAGGAAATGCTAGTCCTATCCACTAAAAATAGGGCAATTACATTAAAAAACCCCACATATTAAGTTCTGTGGTCTCCACATACAGAGATGTTTGATTTGACAGGGGAGTCTACAGAATGGGTAGGAGCAAGCTCAAATTTGACTTCTTCAGTCATTTGCAAGTTCAGAGTAACCCAGCGAAGACTGCTGATACTTGAAGTTCTTCTGTCATTGTGACAACACTTCTAACTCCCTTCAGGCCATGATGCTTCCTGGTGGCCACATCACACAAGCCAGGACTCTATTCAGATTATCTGCCACCAAAATAACCCTTTTTTTTTTTCCCTCTCTGAAATTGCAGAAAGCCCATCTCTCTACAAATAAGGCAGCAGCTGCATCCATTGATGTGTGAGCGTGTGTGTGTTTGTGTCCCTTTAGTGTAAATTCTAATGAATCACATTTATGGAAGACAGACATTAACCAAGACGTGCTGTGTAGGAACAAACCACATGAAAAACTGGAGGAACAAAAGCAGGAAGTTGCAAGAAATCATGAGAGGCTCTGTAATAGCAATTGGAAGTAAATAAAAACTTAAGCAAAAAAATTATCAGCAAGGATGAAAAATGCAGGACTAACTGTGCATCTAGAGCCATCTATAACCTGTACTTTTTGTCTTTGAAACATATAATATAACTTTTTGTTAATCAGATCACACAGATTTTACTAAAGGAGGACTTTAGTATTGAGGTCTCAGGGCTGGAGAACTGGCAGCTCACAGAAATATTTCTTGAACGTTATGAGAAGGGTATAAAATCCTCCAGACTAGCTGTATTCTTTTCTTAGCTTTTGGAATTTGGAGTGTACAGCTTCTAAGTCATATCTTTTTTTTCTATCCAAAGATTCTTTTTATAGGTGACTCAACTAACCGAGGGATGATGTACTATCTAATAGAAAGAGTGAATAAGACTCTTCAGGAATGGCAAAAGACTCATGATGTTAAATGTTACCATAATATCAATGAGGGGAAAACCTTTATCAGTTACTCCTACTACCCCCAGTTTTGGATGAATGCAAACCAGAGACCAACTTTTGAAAAAGCACTAGAACAACTGTTGCAGAGGTACCGTACAAACTCTCTTGCTGGCTTGTTTGTATTCTTGTTCTATTCACAAATGTTTAACACATTTTACAATTAAAGTCCGTAAACAATTAAACCTAACGTGTGCAGACCGTATTGTGTGGTTGAAAAATAGCAGAAAATGACATCAAGCCTCTGATCAGGATGCCAGATACAGTTCACTGAAATGCAATGCAATGCAGTTAAAATGTTTGCCATCTGTTTTAAGGCAACATGTGTTGTTTTTCCTCTCTGGATTTCAGATCACGTCCCCTGGAGAATACAGACCAGACCGTATTAATTGTAGGTGGCGTTCAGTGGCTTAATTCCAATCACCTGCAAATTATCCAAAAGGTGTTGAACAGGTAATGTTATGTGCTTGGTGTTATTCCAAGTCTTGATATGCTAAATTATGAGAAACAACTTAACCAAAAATTTTAAATACCAACATTTCATTTGTTTTCTTACGGGTGCACACTTAATGGACTTTGAAAACATAAAAATTTAATGTCTTTTGATGTGTCTGTTGAGTAAAATGTGTATTTTTTTTTTTCCCAAACAGGGAAAATCTATCAAATATCCTGGTAATTATCAAATCCATAGGGATGGGCTTTCACCTCCCAGTGGATGGAATACATTCTCTGTCACAGGTAATCTACAGTATATTTAGAGTGCATTTTCATGGAAGACTTGTCATTTCAGCAATAATTTTGCTATCTGGTCAAAATATGTCGCAACCTCTGCTGAGCAAGCTTCAAGTGGATCAAAGAAAGAATAATGTTTGTATTTGCTCATACGGCTTGCTGATGCAGATTCAAACCGATTTGCCTCATTTCGTGGATTCCGCTGCAATCAGAGCACCGTTTGAGATGCCGTGCTCAGTCAGATGTCCCAGGAACCAGAAGAAGCTCCGACATTAATCCTGCTGCCAAAGTTGAGAAATCGAACTGGGGGTAGGCAGATTGCTCCTCGTACGACGTTGAGTGCTGGCCCTCCCCAGGCTTCCTCCACGGTTACTGCTGGCTCAGATTCACTGTTCTGGCTGCATCGCACAGCTCTCCATAAATCTATCTTAACCAACCTATTGAAGCCAGAACATTACAGAGCAGCTGGAATGTACCGGTGAATCTAGCGTGTGATTTGTATGTTAACCGGATGTTACAGTCAGTTTAAATCATGTCCAAGACTCTCAGAGCAATAGGTGGGCTCATTTCAATGTGCTGTGTAACCCATTCAATTCAATATTTTTATTTACAATTTGGTCGGTAGTTTTCTGTTGAACACATACAAAATGTGTGGATGTGACGGGGCTGGGAAGGGCCGGAGGGCAGAGCGGAGTAAACGATGCCTACCAGCGCTGAGTGTAATGCTCCAGCTGTTCACAGGTGTTGAAAAGAGAAAATTATTAGCTTTCATAGTTTACGTACAGCGCTCCTATCGCACTAGGGACTGGCGCCCATGTCTTTTTGCAACCATAACACACTGCTGTATTCAGTGTGTGACTTACTGTCACTCTCACCCTCCTTTTTGCTATGGAGACTGCCCTGTCAGATTTTGCCCATTCTTTCTTTCTAAGTTAGTACTATCTATCTGCCTTGTCTTCACCAAATGTCTTCTTATTGATTCCAACCATTTCCTTAAATTATCCACATGACCAAATTAGGATACAGTAGGGAAATGATTGGACTTAACATGAAGAAATGTTAGAATCATAGAATCATAGAATCGCTGAGGTTGGAAGGGACCTTTAAGATCATCGAGTCCAACCTTTAGCCTACCCTGACAAGAGCCACTTCTAAACCATGTCCCTCAGTGCCCCATCTACCCTTTTTTTAAACACCTCCAGGGATGGTGAATCCACCACCTCCCTGGGCAGCCTATTCCAATGTTTAATAACCCTTTCAGTGAAAAAATGTTTCCTAATATCCAATCTAAACCTCCCCTGACATAACTTGAACCCATTTCCTCTCGTCCTATCACTTGTCACCAGGGAGAAGAGGTCAGCCCCCATCTCTCTACACCCTCCTTTCAGGTAGTTGTAGAGGGTGATGAGGTCTCCCCTCAGCCTCCTCTTCTCCAGGCTAAACAACCCCAGCTCCCTCAGTCGTTCTTCATAAGGTTTGTCCTCCAGACCCCTCACCAGCTTTGTAGCCCTTCTCTGGACACGCTCCAACACCTCAATGTCCCTCTTGTAGCGAGGGGCCCAAAACTGAACGCAGTACTCGAGGTGGGGCCTCACCAGTGCCGAGTACAGGGGGATGATCACTTCCCTAGTCCGGCTATGTTGTCATAGCTGCTGCCATAGCTTTCAGGGGAGTTCAGTCCTAGGAGGAAGAAGCAGAAGTTTGATCGAAGGTAGGTGAGGCAAGGACACAAAGAGCATTAAAGGCTTCCCAGGACCGCCTTTTTCTGTTTCTCATCCAGTAGTTTATAAAACTCCAAAAATCAACTACAGTGCATAACCGACATTCTTTTCCCTTTCAATATTGGAATCATATGCCAAATTACCCCTGTGGTTTGGGTGCTCTGAACTTCTGGATTACCCCAGCTACTCTCAAAGCCCTTCTGTCTTCAGTGTCAAATCCACTGCCTTGACAAATTTATGGCTAACCTTTTTTCTATTCCTGGCCTTCCTGCAGTGTCTTGAGAAATAATAATCTGTTCTTCAGTGTAACCATTTCTAAGATACTCATGGCCCTATACTCCTTTTTAAGCAACAGTCTCAATGACTTTGATTTGAAGCTGGATTTTTCTTTTACAGGAGCACTTTCACCATTTGTTACAGACAACTTTATAATAGGATTATTTTTTTCTGAAATACACCTCATGTTAGCTGAGTATATATTAAAAAAAGTTACCCAGTAATTATATTTTAAACATTAAATTCTTTCTATGAAGGAAGTTCCACAACTATTGAAAAGTAATTGTAGCTGGTGCTAACTTGATTTTAATCTTGATCTTACTGAAATCAACCTGATTTGTAGTGTAATTGAGGGAAACATTTTCAGATTGTCTTGTAACTATTTTTGTGCTGCAAAACCAGTTCTAAGAAATTTCTGAAAAAATCTACAGTAGTCTTGGAGGAAGAGCTACTTTCAAGAGTGAATTTATAGTAATTCAAGTTTGGAATATACATAATTGCTTTATGTAAAATGCAGTTTTGCTATTCATTTCAGTGGCAGAATAAAATAACCTTTAAACAGTCATTCTGACAAGGCATTGCAATATTTTATCTGTAATGCAGGCAGAAGTGCAAAACTTGTGGAATGAAAACTTGGTTATTCTGGATACAGCAAAAAATTTTGGCTATGAAGTTGTTGACACCTTTGTCATCACCATGGGACGTTACAAAGAATTCCTGCAAGGGAAGTGTGGCTGCCATTTCCATGAGGTAATAGTTGATGCTTATATCAATCCCAGGTATTTAAGAGAGATTTTAACTGTCAGGTGGCTAGAAACCAAAAGGTGCACAAAGGGATTTGCATTCATGACTTAAAATTAGGTGTGAATAAAAGCTGTGGAGAAGCAGTTTGTATGGCAGCATTTAGCCCTTGCTGCTCAGAGTGCAATGCTGCCCGAGGAGGGGCTGAACTGATGTCGTGGTGATTCCTTGAAATAAAAACCAGAATGCTTTTCTGCAAAGGCAACCTGTATAAAAGGGTGTTGCACAGTTTCCAGGTTCTTATATTATTGCTATGCACTATATATCTCTACTGCTTCTGCACGGGCTCACTTCATCTTTTGCCATACCTCAATCTCTTAAGCCTTCCTACAGACTCCCATCAAATCAGAGGTACATTTAAAATGGAGCTTAAAATTGAAAGACCAGTCTTACTGCTGTATATCACTTTCCATGTATCTGAGAAAGAGTTATCTGGGATAGTTATAGTGACTGACTATACAATCACAAATCTCATGCCCATAGTTCTGTTTTCTTATTTGTCTGAAATCTATAGAAGTTCTGTCTTCTGTTTTATAACAGCTGGACTAGCGAAACAGGGACATGATAAAATATGAGTAGGGCAATTGAGAACATATTCTTCTGTCCATTCGAAGTTCTGGTGAGGAATCTTCACAATATATTAAAAATGACAGGACTCCATGGATTAAATCAAAAATGAATAAGCAAACACATTATTATATCTAGGCACAAAATCAGCCCAGAGGCTGCCAAACCAGTGAAACTCAAGAGTTTGAAAAACAAGATATTTAAAGTTTTTCTGGTTTCCTTTAAGATGTATTTTGAGTATGTGGTATGTCTTTTTATAGTGAGTGCTCTTCCCCGTCAGCAAAGGAGGGATCTGTTTTAGTTTTGGCTTTCTTGTATAGCGTTTAAGAACTGTCACCGAGATCACCAGAATATTCCTATAGCTTCCAACCAAGTCCTTCCTCGTACCCATGACACCAACTTGTTTGTACAAAAGGACAGGTCCCGGGTTCCCATTTTGAGTGGTCAGTCTGCTGAGAATCCAAACACATCTTTCATTGCCCTAATGAAGACCCACAAATATTACATTACTCCTTTTGGAAATCAGAAAAAGCTTTGGGGAATAAAGGAGACTCGTATCTTTCCAGATGCTTAGCTCCTGATTCCCAGTAAAAAATATTTCTTCAGTGAAAACTGGAATCATGCACTCATAGTAACCCCGTGCTGTAATTTATTGCTAGATCTAGGGACAGAGAGGTCTTCTGGTACCTCTATAGAAAAAGTCATGTTTAGGACAGGAAGATGTTGCCTGTGATGCTACAAGGATCTTCATTCTTATGAGCTGAATCTGGGTTGTCTGCTTATGAAAAGCCTGGGAAACTACCACAATTTATCCCATTAAAAGCTGTTTAGGACCGTAAAACTTGAACTGTCATATCTTTCAGGAAGATTGCATTTCCTCCTCTCCAAAAGAGAGATGACAGGTGCAAGTTCTTTCATAGAATGAAATATAGAATGAGAAAAAATTGTTACCAAAAAGTTAAAACTGGAGAAAAAAAACTATGCAATGAAAGATGTCTGCTTGAAACCAAGAGTTAATGAATTTATGGTGTTTCACAGTCAGCTGGGGGCTTTGAGCCAGTAAGAAGCTACTAGTTGGAAGAAATCTCAGGAGTTTGGTTACTCACTAAAATAATGACACAGGTAATTGGATGTGTCACTTAGAGAACAGAACTCCACAAGTTAGCTCTTACAGAGAAAATCCTAGAACTTTTTTTATTAGAGTTATCAAAAGTGCATAAATATTAAAAAAGACTGTGACCCACAGAAGTGAAATGCTAGCATTTTTCCAGCATGAATTTAGGAATTTGTTTTCTGTCAAAACATATTACTTCAAATAAGAGAGACCACCAAATGTTTTCTGAATCTCTCAAGAGAAGGATAAAACCCCTTTGCTTATTTTGCCAAGTCATGCCTATTTCTCTGTAAGCCTCGCTCCTCGCCAAGCCTGTTCCCAGGACATGGATGTGTGCAGGGTTAGCACAGAAGCTCCGCAGAGCTTCACAGGTACAAAGGTGGGCCATGACACCAAGAATGAAGGGGAAGCACTAATTTTTGCTGTGAAGAAATGTCAGGACAGCTGTGATATATTTTCCTTCAACATCCAAAAAAAGCAAAGACCTAAAAATAAGGTTTCCTTCATCAGACACCCACAGCATACACTGGAAAACAAAATATACTGTGCCTAATTAAACGTGGGAGTAGTTTAAACAAACTGAAATTCAGTGGTGATGATAGTAAAATTCAAGCATAGGCTCCGGAGTGTCCTTGCGGTGTCTGCTGGCCAAGGACTAGCATAGCAAGCCTAACTATTTTCTTGTAGCCAGTGGATTATATTTAATTCTCTTAGCCACAGCAGTCACCTTTACATAAAGCAGAATGAAAAATTAATAACTATAAGGCTGTGATTTTTCTCCTTAAATATCGCAGACAGATATACAATGTCAGAGACAGTCTACTGGACAACAAATGCATTCCCAAAAGAGAGTGGGGAGACAATGAGCTGTCACTGGTTGGGACTCTCTTCCACATGAGGCTCACTGGGACTGAGCACAGGTTTGGGAGCATTACCAGACCCGTCTGACCTCACGTGCTGTGTGTCAACCTCACAGCTGGTTTCCACCCTGAGGCTCCTCAGCAGCTCACCTGTTTTCAGCCCATTGCCATAGCCTCTGTCCTGCTTTGGGACCAAACACAGCTGGCACGGTTAGTTAACCAATCCTTTAATCTACGCTGCTCAGTAGATGAGAGAGGCACGAACACAGCTCAGTCCAAATGGAGCTGGAAAAGGGGGAGTAAGTCACCAAGCAGGTATTTATGCAATGGATAAATAGTCCCATGGAGTAAATGCCCCCCTCCATTTTACCCAGACAGCTATATTGACCCTTTTTTGTCTAGAATCCAGATGTTGGTGTCTTCTTGGGTCATTGCTGATGCTCACCATTTCCACAGAGCTTTTGAGTGAAATGGAGAGCTTCAAAATGAAATATGTCAGATGCTTTGTATGGAACTGGGTGGAAAACAGCAGGGCATGATTGGTCATCAGCGTTTTTCATGCAGTCCTCCATCATTTTGTATGAGCTCACGTGCAGATTTGGCCTTGTTTCTCTGCCGGAGGAATCTCAACAGACAGTACGTGTTTTGGTGAGGATCAGAATTTGGCTCATGGAGCCCTGATAGAATTTGGCTCACGGAGCTGTTGTTAATGAGGCTTAAGAGGGCATTGTGCCTGAAAGAGGCATAGATGTGCCCAGGAGAATCCATCAGCCCCCCCAAAATGAGATTTGATCCTTGAGGAAAGCAAAAAGAAAGTCCTTGAATGCTTTTGATACCTCGTTAGTTTTAACAGTTTTGTCATCAGTTTATTTCTGCATCCTGGCCAGTGGAGTTTCATCAGGTGCTGAAGCAGTTAGTGCAAGGAAAGTGGCATTTTGCCTCCAAGGATGGAGCCAAGAACACTGCGTAAAACCCCAGCACTTTTCATGTTTTATGAAACCAGATGAGATGGATTAAATCTTCCGCTTTGTACTTTCACTTTCTTTCTCTTAAACGGTGACCTCCTAAACTCCCAGAGTTTAGGAGTAAACTGTAAATGCCATCTGAGCTAAAGCACGGCCATGTGGGAATGGAGGGCTGGCCATTCTTTGCAGTCAGAAAACAAGAAATGAAATGCATTCAGCAGTTCTCATTTAGTTCTCACTAGCTGGCCAAACAAAAACCTATTTCCCTGGTTGTCCTGATCAATTATTTCCCACCAACCCACTTCAGAGGGCCCCTGGGTCACCCTGATAGCATAGAAATCTGCAGCTCAGTAGATCCTACAATCTTCGTTCAGATTGCCAAGGGATCTGGACTCACAAAGGGAATTTATCAATCATCTGGGACAACAAATCTTGCATAACTCTGTCACTTTCTGCCCCAAACATACTTTCAGATCTACGCACACATGCAAACCTGAATTTTAATTACCTCATTCTTCACAAATGCTTATGGAGAAATAGATTGGCCAACAGTTATAAAGACCTTTACAGAACCTATTTTTTTATTCAGATTTATTTCCTAATTTAATGGCAATGAAATCATGGTCATAGAAACTAGCAACCTTGGGATTTTGGTGCCTTAATTAGTGGCTGGCTGCTGGATGAACATTAGATTGCATTCCTGGGAGATTATGCCTAACAGGAATGCAGTTTGGGTGATTGGTTCAAGGTGGCATCGTTTTGAAATAGTTGTAAGATCTAAGGCACTAATTTAGAAAAATGAACCTGCAGTAATTGCATGAAAACAAATAACAGTTCTTGGCTTAGCTGTATCAAATTGATCAGAGGATATATTAATTTTCTACATGGATAATTCCTGGTCTTTTTTTAGTTCTGCCAGCTCCCTCATAGCCTCTCTGCCCAGTCTTTCAAGCCTTTGCACATGTTATTCCTTCACTCACATTTAATTTTGTATGAGTTGTTTCATTTGTTATGAGCTTCACTACATATGAACATTGTTTCTGATTGTTCAGTGATAGTAAATACGCATTATATTTCTAAAAAGCAAATATGCTTCCGCATAAATATATGCATTAATTAATGAAGTCTGCGTTTTCAAGTGTCTGCTGTGGTTGATACAGCAGGAAAATTGATGAGCATCAGAGCTATCAAGTCAGCATATATTAACTCTTTTAAAACTAAGTTAACCACTTGGTCCCTTTTCTGCTACCTCTGGATGTGCCAGTGCTCGGGTTGGGGTCCTCTGTCCTGCATCTGTGCAAGGTTCTGAGGTTTTGCCTCTCTTGGACTTACTTCATCAGTGACTGTGTGTTCACTGAGGTGAGACCTTCTGCATCTTATAGGAGAACACACACCCCCCAGTCGTTAGGCTCCTGACAACCATACCTTTCACTTTCCCTCTCATTAATTTCACGGACATTTGTTTATTACATACAAATTGAACATGGTAATTACAGAGCTTTATACATATTTGGGGGTCCAAGGAGGACCATTCTACTGCACTAAAAGTTACTGAACCACATTGTGGTTACGTCAGTGTGATGCCCCAGGGAGAGGGATGTTAAATTGCACCGTAACTGCCTTCTTGGAGAAAAATGACACATGAGTGTTTCCATCTCAACATGGGGCTGGGACAGATTTGCATCAAGACCTGAGAGTGAGACATTCTCGCAGGGCTCACAGCTGAGACAGAGCATATGTTCCTCAAGTCCTTGGGATCAGTCCTTGGGATCAGAGCAGTATTTAAACCTTCCTGCAAGTCAGGGCTGTCCTGAGTTTATTTTTCCCCATGGTAAATATACAGACAAGCTGTTAAGTATGAATCTTGTTGTTCAGGTAAATTGTCCCTAATGAAGAGAGCAGAGTCTAATATACAAAGGCATTACAGAACCAACCAAGTGAGTATAATAGGCCTATACATTTAGTTTTCAATGCTTAAGTGAATAATATTTTGCACTTTAATTAGTATGTACCAAGTTGGCCTACTAAAATACTATTTGTGAGCAACTTGCAGCTCAAGGTATGAATGTCAGGACCTGCTTTGTGGAGAACTGTCTCAGCATTTCTGTACACACAGCTGTGTGTCCTTCTAGGTGTAGGCAGAAAGCGCTCACATATGTCACTTCTTTTGCAGGTGGTGAAATCCAATCCCTCTGAAGAAAGTCCGCACATAACAATGACGTTATCAAGGCACTATACACTGGGGAAATATTTCGGCAGTCAAAGCAAACCATCACAACTGCAGGACTATGCAACAAATTCTCAGTCCCCATACCATGTCCGAGGTCCAATAAATCAAGTTTATTCTGAAATCCTTCTCAGCAGGCTGTGCAAGTAAGAGGGAGCTTGTCAGCACATAGCGTCTCTTGGATGAAGGGCTGGGACTAGAGATCTGCCACTACCTGAGTGACAATCGAAGGACCGTGGTGAATTTATGACACGCTATTTATGACATGCTTCCTTGATTGGCTGTGCACACATCAACAGAGTTTGGGACATGTGGCATTTTTCCTAAAACTTTATGGAATCAAGATATGCCCTGGCAACTCTGTGGTGTCAAAATGGAAGATGGAGGGATGCAAAGGAGAGAAGAGGGGAAGTTACTTGAACTGTTGCCAAAGGCTAGAACAGCTGTAGCTCAAGCAACTGTGTATTAATGATAGTAAAGAGGAAGAAATATATACACTTGAACGATTTGGAAAGGACTGCTTTAGCTCTTCAGCACTATCTAGTTTTCTATTTATAGAGACACTGTAATGATTGAATGTATTTAGAAACTGGCTACATTCCATTTTAAAGAGTTCTATTTTATATGGATGGGTTCCTTTCAATATCAAAACTTCTCTATTTAGGCACTTGGTTTATACAATTTGAAAATGTCTATTAGCATTTTACTGATGACGCCAAGTTTTGAACTCTAGGGTTTTTAGTGAAAACACACCCCTTCTTTGATGGAACAGATGTCTACTCTATTTTTTGCATGTTCTAAAGCTAATATAGAGATAGATTACTCAAACTTGGGACCGATTATAACTGTTTCAATGTAGCATGTAAATATAATGAATAACCTTATTTATGGTCCCAGTTTAGGAGAGTAGCCATATGCAGGAAGACTTCCTAGATATGTGCTTTGGCATCTTCCTTGGCCTGTAAGCCAAGCAAGTCTTCTTCCCACATGGAAGTGCCATTTTTTTAATGATTGTGTATAAAATACTTGCCAATTTGTGAAGTCAGTACCACACACAGAAGAAAAATCCCCTTTGCAAAAACACATAAGAACTTTGGGGACTGGTTTTTAATCTGTCATGATGAGTGTGTGATGCAATGTGATGGGAGCAGAATATACTGCCTGCATCTCCTGCTTGGCAGGGACAAGACCTTCTCTGAGCACTAGTTTCATGCTGTAGCCCAGCTACATCACCAGTGTTTGCAGATCTAGTCTGGGCGAAACCCCACGGAGAGGCTCCACCACTGCAGGGGGCACCAGTTTGCCAATCCCCTGCCATCACGTTGACAGCACATTCATTCACAGCTGTGGTGCCCTGATGGGAAACCAAATGTGGTCCAGGCTTAGCAGCTGGGTGGTGGGTTAATGGTGACACAGAGCAAAGCCCCCTGACACTGTTCTCCCTACAGATTATCCAGTTATGGATTTTTATGAATCCAGTCACAAAGTTGGCAATCAGGGCACCCCTCTCTCCCACCATCCACTACAGAAGGGAATCGGAATGAGGTAATTACGAATCTAATGAAGGATCCGCCGAGCTCTGTAACATGCTTCCCCCTTCACAATTCTGTATTTAATCCTCCACTAGCCTCTACTGCCTTTGGGAGAGGAAGCCTCAATAAATGTTAGGGAAGAAACAAATTATAGCACAGAACTAATCAACATCTTATTGGCCTTAGGACCACCCAGAGGGGCTGCCCTGTATAGAAGTAGGACTAGAAATTCATAACACCGCAATTAGGATTTGCCAAAGATTCTTAAACTCAACACAGTCTGTATCTCCAGCCAAAGTATTGTGAATTCTTGCTCCTTGAGATAAGCTATGTAGAGATATAATGGCAAATTCTCATGCAATATGGACTTGATTGGAGGATCGTCAAAAAGAGGATCTGGCGTATCTAATTCAGGAGGCTTTCCGCTATATTGACAAAGCTTCTAATTTAGACAACGACATTACATTTAGCGAGACAGTGTGAATATTTCTGTTTCTCTATGATATGCTGCTGCTATGCTTACAGTAAATGTCCCTGAATTTCTATGTAAGGTTTTCGCTGGCATGGAGCTTTACGTGAAAGACGGGTCAGGAACTGTGCATAAATGCTGAAAATGTCAGCATTTGGTTTTGAGCAATATAATTATCTAAGAAATATAATTGTATGCAAATTTTGTAATATATAATCTTGGGTCTGGAACTCCGGGGCTGCACAACCTTAGAGTTGAGGGATTTAATATCATGTCATTAATATCACTAGCTACAATGTGCAGCCAGATGTCTTTGGTATGAAAATGATCAATGATAGGTGTATTACAATTCTGCTTCTGTTAATTTTTTTTTTTGTAGCTCACTTAAATCCACATGCTGTTACTGTTATTGTTCTGTACACAAATGTTTTTAAGGCATGAACTGGGTTTTTGGTTTGTTTTTTTTTGAGTCAAAGCCTATTGCTGAAGCATCAGCTATATTGATGGAAAGGAAAGAGCTGACACATATTGTAGCTGATATCAGCAAATGTGCAATTCATCACTTCTGGTTTCACCACAAAATGGTTTACATGTGCTGTACACCCAGATGTCTTAATGTTTTCCGAATCTTAATATTTTTCAAATGTATCAAGTTGAAATTTTCCTGTGTGTTTTCTATTTTTTACATGTCTGTGTACATATATATGTCTGTACAAAGTTATTGGTACAATTCGCAAATTGATCTTTATTTAAACAAGTTCTTTGAATAAGCTTTGTTCCAACACTATATATGATCCATGTAATTTTAGGAATAAACAAAGGGAATGCAGACTAAAACAGGTACCAAGGTACATTTTTCATTTAACTTTCAAATATATCTGGCATCTATAGGTATGTGAAAGAAGAGAGTTGAGATTCACATGGAAACATCACTCGCTTGAACACATGAAAATTTACAGCTTAAGACAATAAAAGAACTATAATGTCTGAATTCCAGTCAGAGCACACGTGTTGCTATCAATGCTTTACTTTAGAATTATCACATCTGCTATGACGTTTTGCCTGAATAAGCATTAAAATGTTCCTACTATATTAAGACTGATTCGTAATATAGGATTCTTTTCCCTGTAAATTTACCTTAGTCCCATTACTTACCATTAAAACAGCAAAAGGCCTAATTATAAGGTGAATTCCACTTCCTAATCCAGACAGGAATAGCCCTGGAATTGGTGCTAGGATTGAAATAATCAGGCTGGGGAACAAGTACTCTGAGAAGTGGTGTTTCCTGCCCAACATCTGCCCAGCAGCACATGGAGTTTAGAGCGGAACCGGGGTATACTTTAAGCTACAGGTAGAGAGACTGAAACTCTGCTGCAAAAAATAAATACCCTGGCATACAAAGCAGCAATCTCAGCTATTTTTGCACCCCTTTACACTTATAGCAGTATGATGTACCAGTGTCCAATGAGTTATAACTCCTCCTCTCTCCTATAACTCCATAGACGTTGCACAGTGATTTGGTTTTTAGCCTTGCTGGGTAGATGGCCACCATGATCAAGTCCCTCGCACTGAGTATCTTTGAAATAAATGGCTATAACAAAAAAAGATTTCCCTATTTGTAGGGAAATGCCTTGATAAGTCAGCTTGACAAGGAGCTGAAAGAATGAACTACAAATACTATTTTTGCACTTAGTACTATTTGAAAATGTTATTCTTTAGCATAATCTCTTTCACACCACTAAATCTAAGGCCTTTAGTTTTCTATTGTGTGACATACTAAAGGGACATCAAAGTCAATTTATTTGCTTAGTGGGTGGGGTAGCGGGGCATCCAATTACCTCAAGGTTGAAATAACCACTAACAGTTATGCTTCTGTTGCTATGCTGAGCCAAATAGAATGCTTTGAAGAAGCAGATATGTGTGATATTAAGTTGACTGCAGTCCAGGGATCTTTCAGATTACTTTTTTAGAGTAAAGCAATTTTTTAGAGGTGCAGCAAGCTATTTGGCATGGAGTCAAACTGCTAAACAAGCCTCTGTAGGCTCGCATGAAAAATACAGTCTTACCTTTTTGTTTGCCTGCTAGCCTTGCATCTGGCTTGTTTTACCTCGTTGTTACGACTATCTGTACCTGCTCTATTCCACACCAGCCTTTCTTTCAGGGGACCTGAGAAGTTTCTTCTTCATCTTAGAAGCAACTTTTAGAAATCTGAGAGATGCTTGTTGCAGATTCAGGCAGAACCTGCAAAATATCAATGTCGTTATCCTTATGTTTTTGTCAATTCCAAGAGCAAAAGATCTACTGAGTGCAGCATGGGTAAAGCACGCCTCTTCTCTAGGGCAGTGATTTTCTGTATCAAATTTAAACCAGCTGTGTTGTGGTAAGCACTTAGTGTGCACTAGCACTTAGCTCTTCATGGAGCTTGCCTTTACCAAGCCAAACTCCATCTTCCAAACTGCACAGCCAACTTTACCTGTGTAAATCTTCAAAACACTGGAGCAGTCAGTGTGTAATGCAGGCACACCTATGTGTCGGTGCTGGTACACATCCTCCAGTATTTACTGGTGCCTTCACACTACTCACTGAATGGAAAAGCACTGACTACACAGTAAAAAGATGCTATGCGTTTTAACCTTGCCCGCCTGTGGTTTGGTGGTACTAAAAATAGTGTTACATGTGTTGGTCTGGGCCAGTACCTAGAGCCACGTGTCCCAGAAAACTTCTCAAGTCATTGACTTGAAGGGCAAGATGGGCCCGGAGGGTCATAACAGGGACTCCTGCAGCACCAGTTTCCGTTGCGATGGACTTCTTTCTCCAGGTTCATTTATCTGTCTGCTTGGCCGGCTCCTCGGCAGCTGTGGGCAGCCCTTCCTGCAATCCCTCAAACACGCTCAACAGCCTTGGCAAGGCACACCGTGGTAAGTAGCCCTGAACTGAAGATAAAGCGTATGTTTAGATGAAACGTGAACTGAGGTCTTTGTGAAACACAGCACCTACTCAGCATCTCCTTGACTTCCTCTAGAATTGAACTGCTCTAATGAGGAGCAGAATTCAGTCCCTTTCAGATGAATCTCAGATAACAGGGTCTTTTCTCGACTTTTGACAAACTTTTTTCCCCACTGCTTGCTTCCATGAAAAAAAGGGAGGGATCTTCTCTGCATGCCTAACAGAGTGAGATGAGCCGCATTAGCACACAGTCACTGCAGTAGGCTTTTCCCTCATATACCTCATTATGGGGAGAAATTTCCCACGGCAGACGGTGTTCTCAATACCGTGATTTATTTTTTTCCTGTCTTGAGCAGTGAGAGGCAATGCGATCCAAACAGCCAGGGCCTGGCTCAGTGTCCACCAGCGCTGCCGGCCCCGGTGCTGCTCTCAGGATGCGAGGCAGAGCCTGGGTGAAGACAAGACTGCAGGACTAAAGTCCTTGCCTGAGGAATCAAAACGCCTCAGACACCTTTTGGCAAAGTCAGGGCAGTTACGAAAAGCTCACTACAGATCAAGAGGGTGAAATGAAAGTTGTCAGGAGCTCTTTAAAGTCAGTAAATTCTCTGGGATATTGCCAGAGTTTGAAGACCAGATCTGTATTTGGCAGAGTTTCTCACTTGCCATGTTCTGAAAACGTCTTTTATCTCTTATTTTGTACTTCTCATTATCAACTTCCATATTTCCGTTATGATTCTCTGGGATTAAGGAGCTTAAAGTAATACTTCTGCTCTGCCTGATAATGACTATGCAGCCTCCCCGCATGGTAGTCCAATTGTCTTATAAATCAGGGAAGTTTTATTATTTCTGCAGGGTTTTTTTCCTTTACTTCCACATACCAGCTCCAAAAATTTTGTATATTTACAGTTAATCATCTATGGCTTTAGTTATGATAACTTCAATGCCTCCAACACATCCAAAGAAACCTGCTGATCCCTATTTATCTTAATAGGACAGAAAATACTTTAAACCATGAAAACCTGACCTTGCAAGTCATTAGACAATGCAGCACTCAGCATGATCTAGCCCACAACTGGCTTCCTGGTAAAATAAAGAATCAGAATCACGTCTTCACGTATATAATAATGTGATGTTGTCTTTTACTAAAGTTTTTACTAGAGCGATTACAATTTGAAAGTGATTTGTGTGGACTCATAGGGTTTTTTTCATCTCAGGGCCTCTGTTAAGCTCTCTTTACAGCAAATGGTATCTATTAGCTACTGTAAAATCCTGTTTCAACTTGCTTTGTGCACTGCGTCCTGCCCAGTTATTCTAAGACACATACATACAAAGGGATTTACTGCCGATGGTAAAAGGTTAAATCATAACAGGTCTTACCACTCCACCCATTGCTGATCCCTAAATTCCACGTTGCATCATTCCGGTGCAGTAACAAGGAGTCAGGGTCTAGTAACCCCGTGATGCTGGCTGTCTGCGTGGCTCCTCAGTCTCTAGAACAGTTCAGCGCTGAAGCCCCGATGGAGCTATCAAAATAGCACACCTTCAGCTATGAAACACATACAACAGAGCCTGCAGACATACTCAAAACACGCCTGTTGCGTCATGTTCAGCCTGGAAGTCCATGATGACAACTTCTAGGGACTATCTATTTTCAGGCACCAGAACCCAGATTCCTCCTTAACTCTAGATATCTAACTGAGGCATAGTAATTATGAGTGTGGTCACACTAGGCTTCTTCATAGTCACCAGAGAAAGACCAAGGTCTGAGTTATTCTCTATTACTTGTCCAATATTGCTTACTGTACAGGGAACTTAAAGTAAGTGAGACACTGGCACAGGTTGCCCAGAGAGGTGGTGGAAGCCCCATCCCTGGAAGTTTTTAAGGCCAAGCTGGACGGGGCTCTGAGCAACTCGATCTAGCGGGAGATGTCCCTGCCCATGGCAGGGGGGTTGGAACTAGATGATCTTTAAGGTCCCTTCCAACCCTAACAATTCTATGATTCTATGATTCTAAGTCTCAGAATCTTCTGATAGGTGCCTAAAGTTTTGAGAGAGGAATGTCAACTCAACAGAGGAGTGACTGTTGGATTCATTGTGCAGGTAGATGTTTTTGCATCCCCACTCTGATCATTTAGACCAGGAATTTGACCACAAGGCCACCACCACCATCAGGACATGGTCCCCAACATGGCCTAGGGTGGTACCTTCTCAACACCTGCTCCTGGAGCTGCTTGATTGTTTAACAGTGTGCTGGGTCAGAGGGAAGACAGCCCTCCAGGTAAACTGCTGAGTAGAACATTTAATGGTAGTATGGGATATGCAGGTTTAAGACCCTTCATTTGGAAAAATGAAGAACAAATCTACTGCCTTACAAGGGGGCTGGGTGGATGTCTCTCTTTCCGTGAGAAAAGCCAAGCTGTCAGGTACTTTACTCCAGAAAATATTACAGATTATTTTTCAAGTTTAGAAACCAGATCAGAGATAGGTACCTGGCTGGTGTCTTGAAAGCTCCAACTTATGGCTCTTACGCCTGTGCTTGAAGTCCGTGGTCAGCCTAAGTACTTTAGGGGCTACTGACTTCACTATGCAGTAAAAGCATCAAATAGGTGTTAAAAACCGGAGTCAAATACCTTGGTCACATACCCCATTTTGGCTCTATGAAGAATTTATTGCCCTGAGCACCTCTCCACACCTCACGCACACAAACACACCCCCAACACCATTGCCATGATTTACAGCTGTTCATGCAATTACTCTCTAACCCACTTCACTCAAAACAATACAGGCTAGGAGAGACCTTGCTGAATTAAGGTGTGTAAACTAATCAGGGCAATGTCAGATGATTTGGGCTGGGCAGCTGCTAGATAGCAGCTACGCCAGTGGGTGAACGGTAGCATCCCTGAAGACATAGAGGGGAAAGGCGAATGAGGAGCTGACAGTCTCTCCGCAAGTTAGCTGCATCTTTCCCTGCTGAAGTCCCGTTGATGGACTTGTCCTGCAGCTCCTGGGGTTTGAATGTCTGGCTTCAAAGCAATATCGTTAAATTAATATGAATAAATACCTGCTACAAATACAAGTCTGTAAATGAGACAAAAAGGGTCAAAATCAGGAACTTCTAAATGTTCAGTAACTATATCCAACTGTGCCTAGGGAGTCCCGAGGGACTATAATGAGTCTATAGATCAAGTTAACACCTGCTCCTCATGCTTTTCTTAATTAAAATTCAGTAGAGATGCAAGTCATTTTAATGAGTGATCTGCAGCTGCGCAGGAGCCAGTTTGGAGTAGAGGCTGCCTCGACAACGCCGCACAGTTTGCACAAGGCAATTGTCCTACTTTGTATCTGGCACATCATCTTCAGTGCTGCTCCAGCCCGGGCAATTAGGTTTTTTCCAAGTTTTTTTTCCTGGGGCATTCTGAGGGACAGAATATCAACCGTTTCATCGTTACGTGTCCCCCAAGTTCACAGTTGTTTCAAGTTTGGACTGATAACCTCCAGAAAAACCTGCGTTTAGACTGTGGGAAGGTCAATTCAGGTGAGCTGACCTGCCTAGAAGGTGTCAGTGCCCAAATAACAGAACGACCATCACAACACTAGGGAGTACGGTCCTGCAGCTGCTGGGAGAGAGTCAGCACAGCGGTACACCCCAGGCTTCCACAGCCAAAGTGACCGAGGACTGCAGGCCAGCAAACAGCAGCACTTGCACATCTAGCAAGGCTTTTCTTGTCCTGAAGAGGCCCTCCCTGCCGTGGACTTCCTTCGATTTCTTCCATTTGGGAAAGTAAGTCCTAGCCTTGCTCTCTCCACCATAACCAGGACTTCCAGGACTTTGCCTCCTTCCGGGGCTTGGGGAAGCTGGGATGATCCTGCCTCTTTCCTCCATCCCAGCCACACATTTTCTGGGATGTTTATAAGTGAAAACACCACACTGACTATTCGTTTCCTGGTCCAAGGTTGTTGCTGCCCCTGCTGGGCAAAGGCTTTCTACACAGAACATAGAAGGTCTGGGTAAGGAAAACTGATGGGGAGACAAAAAAAAATCCATTGGCACATTTAAGGTTTTGACAGTAATTTAGCCACAGACAAGTTGCTGAAGTGAAAAGTATGGCTAATGTCCAAGTGGCAGCTCACTTCAATATAAAATGAAAGAAAATCCAAGGCTTGATTTACAAGGGCTCTGGTAAAAATGCTGTGACACAACCCTGGTAGATTTTTCCCTGTTTGTGTCTTAAAATCTTTCACTAAGTAATAATATTGAGGGACCTGGCCCTATTTTCTTAGTTTCAGATGGAATATTTGCAGCGTTTTTTTCTCACCACATAACAATATTAATGGCAGTGCAAGCGATGCTCAATAGACAGAAATCTAAGGTCCAATCCTGGTTTGTTCATACATGATATCTTATTACTTTTGAAGGAAAAGAAGATACCCAGCAGAAGTGCCCAGTATCTTTCCAGATTATTGTTGAGAGATTTAGAGACAAATACTATGAAAACATCCAAGCAAATGCCCTGTCACGGCCACATATTCAACTGCTGTTAACAGACCTGCTTCCTGTATCCGTAAGTGTTTTATAGCCAACTCGTCAAGAATGTAGATAAAGTGGTTTGGTATTAATGTCTTGCACATAGTTCCAACGTGAGGACAAGCTACCTGTGTCCTTTTCCTCATGTCTAGATTCCTTCCTCCAACCGTTCACATTTTTATTTAGAAGGATCCCCAAAAGGGGCTTCCAGGTTCCTAGAAAATGACAAACCTCAGAAGCCCAAAGTTCTTCAGATTTGCACGTGCTTTACTTGGATGCACACGCTGCTCTGTGTGAGCATGACCGCATGCAAGCAATTCATGGGCTCTCCTGGCTCATCTTGTCGAGTCCTGCAAATAGATAATTCCCATTTATCAGAAAGGCATTCCCAGCCTTTTCCTTTCCCTGCCTTTCGTCGAACATTCTTTTGCAAAACCTTTCAGCCTTTCTTTTCCACTTCCATCGTTTTGCCTTACTTCGCATGGGGTTCCACGCTTTCCATCTCCCCCTACCCCTGCCTGTGGAGAGTTGACTGAGCCCATTTTCCCAGTCCCCACACACCACCTTAGCCTGCCGACTAGCGTCCAGCTCTCAGCTGGTGAAGCTGTGGTCTCCATCAGCTTTATCTTGGTGGACAAGTGGTGAAGGCTTTGTGAGCGAGGCAGCGTGCCTCCATGCTGCAGCCGCTTTCATAAGGATTACAGGCTGTCCTGACAGCGAGCAGAAGGGGCAAGTTGCGCAGTTTGTTTCCTCAGAAGGTCAGAGAGAGCTGTACCGCTGACTTACAACGACCTCCAGACCTCAGCGAGCCTCCGGACTCAGCATGCCTCTCCTGAGCTAAGACTCCTGTTTACAACCAGGGTCCACTGTGCAACTAAAACCTGTCAGAAGCAAAAGTTGTGAGAAGATGAAAACTTAAGTAAGGCGGTGTCCTGGATTAGGCCATACTGGGCAATGACAAGACAACCGATGAATGCATTTCAGTTTTCCATGTTCTCTTCCTTCGTCACCCTTGTTTTGCTTTCCAGAACATGAATTCCGTCAAATCTCTATTTTCACATAAATCTGTCCTACCTACCTTTTTATCTTCCATCCCCCGCGCCTGTATAGGTGAAATTACATGCTGTAGTTACACAGCCATGTCCTCCTTTTTACCCGGTCCTAATGCAGTGACAGCGTACTAAAGGAAGGAAAGTTTTGTGTTGGTGAGGTGGAGACCTCTGACTTAAATAGGTGGAGCTGTATTCCTGTAACACAGCAGATTCGGGATTTGGGTGAGTAAATTGCACCAACTCTCACACTCACACGTGCGTAAGTGGTCTCAGGAGTCTCACTGTAAAGCAGTCTACCTTGTAACACATCACCTCGGCGTACAGCTTTAAGTGTCTTAAAGCTTAGTTCTATTAAAAAAAAAGTTGTTTCCATAGCTCCTGGCCACTTTCTGAGCCTCGCAGGTTCTGCAGCTAGGGAGTAGTTTTACATCTGATTTTTTTTATTTTTTTTTTAAAACCAGTTTGCTTATTTTTGTAAGGCAGGTAAATTTAAAGTTAATATACAGCCCCTCTATAGCCACAAATAATACAATGAAACTTTGTCCTCCAATATTGCTGCAGGGATCTGATCCAGTAGACACTTACCGTTAAGTTTATATGACATAAATACAGCCTGGTATAGTTTGATTCAGCAGACATTTATTTTTCTGCTTTACTTATACTGTACAGATAGTGCCATTTATTCCTTGAAAGTAGTCATGGATATAAAATAGAGACCATATGGAATATTTTCAAGCTCTGGGGTTTTTTTATAACGAGATCTGGGAATATGCTCCTCTCCAGTTTGAATACATATGATTCACTTAACATTTTGTATTTAAGCTTCCCTTCTAACTATGCTGCATTAGTTTTTGCTGTGCCCAGTTCCCATAACAATACAAGTCATCTTTATTGGTAAAGGTAAGTGAAAACTATTTACTCTCTGTCCTTCAAATTCAGTTTATATTTTTGTTTTGGCTTCGTCAGTATATTTTCACCTCTCAGTTTCTACATTTACCAGAAGAAGAACTTTGATGGAGACATTTTTGTTGGCATTGCTAACGATAGCATTTTCCATCTCAAATGTAAAAATAAAAATAATACATCAGTGCTTCAAAAGCATGATAATGACGTAAAAATAGTGGCAGCTACAATAAACCAAAATAAGTTGAGTTCTCTTTCGTATATTTTTGCATCTGAATCACACACTCAAGCGTCCTCTGCAGTCATGAAAGCTTTTCAATCACACGTGTCCAGTAAGCTGTACTTCAAAACACAGGCCAACTATCACCAAGTCAGTCTGCAAATCTTTCCTAATGAATCACCCAGATTACTGTCCAGCAAATATGGTCTCCTGGGTAGCCTGGAGGTTAGATAGACAAGAAGTGCACAGAGACACTGGATTCTCGTGATAACCAAGCCAGCCTTCTGATAATAAAAATAGAAATCCTTATCACTTTCCTCCCCTTTGCTCCAACAGATATTAAAGAAGTGTTACAAGCCTTGGAAAACACAAGATGAGGTGAAGATAGTGACAGTCATTTCCAGAAAACAGGCTCGTTTTCCCTTCTTTTTTTGGTGTTGGACCGGGCCTGTTGTATATCATCATGATGTTGGTCCATGAATGAATGGATTCTCAAGGGACCCTTGCAGATAACACCTCCAGGGTGCGCCTGAGGAGGGTGTATGTTCCATTTAAACACAGATAATGGGATGTGTGGCACTAAAAAGCAATTCTAAGTAATCATATATAGCTTACACTCAAATATCATAATACAAACCTATTTCCTAATCACTTCTGTAGAAATATAGAGAAATTCAGCAACAGCAATGAAGCACCTGTCAGGCTCTCACACACAAAAGTACCAAGTGCAGCTGGAGCAGAGTGATGAGATGGAGCAAATTCTACAGCAACTTCTAAGGATACTTAGGAAATAAAATTGATTAATATTTATGCAAGTGAGAAATTAAAAGACTTGATGGTCCTGTCTGTTGTCCTTCACTAGCTAAAGGGCAGGAAAATTCTGAATCACGAGATAATTAAATTTTCTGAGCAATAACAAGGTTGAAAGCGTTTGCTATGAGCATATTGAAACTATAAAAATATGTCTAATTTCTAGACAGAAGAAGTCATTAACTTGGTGTTGAGGCTGTAAATAAATCGTTCATTCAAGAGGGAAACTTAATACTGTGTGCGCTATTAAAAACAGATATTTATGGCACCTCAGCACTTAATTTTACAGCTGTGTTTGTGAGCTCCTTTAAGCTTCATCTGGGGAATCTTTCGCATACCGCAGGAACTGCAACTGGCTAGAGTTCCCAGCGCTCTGGGAAGCAGCCCTGTCTCTGTAGGACAGGAGAGGAACGGCAGGGAGTTGCCCAGCTCCACTGCCAGGGTCAGCATTAGCCACCGCACTTTGAAGGAGCTGAGAGCCTTCCTTCAGAGCTGCTGGTGTTTATGGAGTCCTGGCATCAGCCGGACCCACCAGGGCATTGTCGGATCACGTTCCTCCCACTTGCCCCTTCTAGCAAAGACTAACTGGCTGTACTAGCTCCTGAACGGGGTTGGGGTGGAGAGTGCCTTGGCCTACTCTCCGGGATGAATCCCAAGGCATCTTTACTACTGCCCGTGCCGTGCTGAGGGATACTCCCCTCTGCTCACATGAGTAGGGGAAATCGTGGATGCTCAAGGTCCACGCTGACCCCATTTTCGCTGGTGGTGACTGGAGATTTTTGCAGCTGTTGAACCGCTCAAACATCTCAAAAGACAAGAGTCAAGACAATTGTGCATATATAATTTGCACAATTATATATGTGCAAATAAATAATTATCAGCACAATAAGAAACTACCTGTAGGAAGGGCATAAAACCACGCAAAACCTCCCCAAACAACCTAAACTATTCCCTTTTACCCGCACGGGCCTTAAATTTCGCATGATTTAGGTCCGTGCTATTACAAGGTTGCTGAGATGTCAAACCCCAGCTACTTTGATAACTCGCCAGTTTAGCAGAGAGTTCAATTAGTTGGGGACAGCCTAAACCCTGTAGACTTTGGCATCTTGCCTGTGGCTACACGCATTTTAAACCACAACCGCCCTGCCTCGTGCAACAGTGGGTAAATAGCGCAGCTGCAGGGATATAACAAGGGTGAGATTTCCAAAGCTGAAAGACTCTCTGTGACAATGGCGCTAAAAGGTTTAAGTGGGTTCAAATACCCCAGAAGCAGGCCCAGCCAAAAAAAGCATGTTAGAAAGAGAGGAGGAGGGGATGACTAAGGAGAAGAAATAAGAAGGTGGCTCAGGAAACAGGTAACGTGTTACACTGATTTAGTAAGATTTAGTAACATTCAAGGAGGGATTTGATGTTTATCAGCTAATGCAATCAAAAATGTTGGAAGTGTTATAAAACCTGCTACTTCGAGGCAACCCGTAACCTTTTGACTTTAAAATTAACCTTTGTGAAGTTACAGATTACCTTCTTATTAGGGAGTCTCTTGCACCTTCATTTTTAACTTCTGTTGTCCTCATTATCAGTGAAAACAGGCAATTTTATGTAGGTATTGGGTTAAAAAGAGTGTAACTGCACAAATTTTTTTTTTATTTTATTTTTGTCAATCTTTGATTGACAATTTTGTCAATAAGTGGGAGCAAGGCAGGCAAGACGTGAAGCAAGGTTTACTGAGGGTCTAAAGGAAAAATGCTGAGGTAGAAAAGATTAAATTAATGCACTGAAACAGGTAAGATCATTGGAATTGGGAGAAAAGGTGGGAAATTAATGATTTGGATCCCATGCTTGCGATTTTTTAAGTGTTGCCAGATCACTTGAAAGACTGTGAACTTGAAAACTTAGGCCATTCGTTCTTTCCCGTCACCAGCACCTGGCAGGGAGCAGGTGACTTACAAGTGACTGCTGTGGTTGTCAACAAAATACCATTCCCTCCCGTTTCTTCCTAAACTTCCTCCTTTCACAACTGGCCTTGCAGGTAGATCACACATATGATGCAAGTGGTCTGATGACCGGACCAAATTCTTTGCGGATTAGACACACACCTGTGCCTCAATGCATGAGAATATAATAAATTGAGCGGCGACTTTATGTTATGACTGTTACAGAGTAGATTCTTCTGTTTCTATTGTTATCCTCACCCAAAGAATAAGCATCTCATTAGAGAATTAGCGGTCAAGAACTGAAGTCCTAATAGTGGATTCGATGATGGTGTGCGCCTGAGAAATTAAATATCTTTCTGAATCTCAGTTCTCTCATCACAGGATGGCAATACCTCTGCCTGCGTGAGTCGTGTCACTATTACGAGATATAACAAAATTATTGCTCCGAAAGGGCTGTGTGGAAAGTGTTAACGCAAATCGGCAGCTGGGGCGGGAACTCCAGCGGAGCTGCAGTGCTTTTAGGGGAGCAGCTCCCCCTCCTTCCACTTGTTGTACACCTAAAGTACAGCCACCTGGGCGGGAGCGTGACACTCCTGTGCCGCACACCCACCCACACACGTGTGCGCACACAGGGTACCTCATCCCGCTTATCTCAGGAACCTCTCTATAAAGCTTCCGCTTACGGCAACAAAGCGGTGGTCCTACACTCAGAGGAGACTGATTTAAAAACTTCTAGACTTCCCCTTTCCATTAAAGTCACTTGGGCTCTTCCACACGCCTGAGCGACTTTTTTTCACCAAGGTCCATAATTACCTCCTAGAAGTCCTGCCACACCAGCCAGTAGCACCAATCCTCCTCCAATCTCATACCTTTTAAGAGTAAAACAAAAAAAACCCAGTAAGTTTAAATAATACTGCTTTAAGTTTGATGAAAAACATTAAGCAAATTTTATGTCAGTGAAAGCTTTCATTTTTCATAACCTCACGTCTCCTAAAGCATTTCCCATCCTCCTCAAAACAACCAGGGAAATTCACTGATGGGATAAAGGTGCGCTATTATGAAATACAATTTTACTGCTAATTTTAATTTTTAGTAGTAAGTAGGTTGTGGGTGAAATCAGAATTAAAAAGGGGAATTTTTTTCCACATCTTTCACACCCCTCTTAGTTATGCTTTGAAGCCTTATCAGCCTTCCCTTGACACCTTTTGCTTAATATTGGTATGCCAAAAACACCTCTCTGGAGTAACTCTAGGAAATACCTACACTGAGACTGGCCGTGTCAGAACAGAATTTGCTAGCAGCGCTTCAGAAGAAACCTGTATCTGCTTCCAGGATCCTCCAAAATATGAGCAGATCTCAAGCACTGGTGTAAATACCGGTAAGTCCAGGACACTGCCTCCAGATTTGCGAGCACGGGGAAGAGCAGACTCCAAAGTCAGTGTGAGTCTTCTCTTCCCCAGCCCTGGCTTTCTGGCAGCACATCACCAATAGCCGTAGATTGCCAGGAGATGTGCTTAGCGATTGCTTCAGCAACTGTCACCGGAGTTATGGGCTCCAGAAAACTTACTTGGAGGCTACGCTAACTTTCTTCTGTTTTTTTGGTAAGGAACAGAAGGGATTGTGGCAGATCTGCTCTTTCCTTGCCTTCCAGGTCCTACTTCTCCATTTTTTAACTTATCCACGCACGTAGATAACACAGATCTGTATACTGTGTTGTGCAGCAATTATAAAGATAATATTAAGGTGTAGCTTTGGAATCATTACACATTTGTGGGGTCTGTGTGTGAGGTCTCCGTCTGCCACCGTGCTCTTACTGGGTGCACTTTAATTGCCGTCGTGGTCATTTGTGAACTCAGTGTGCCAGGTCTACATTAGCAAGGGGCACGTGTATTTCCAGGCTATACATACTAAAATGAAAAATAACACTGAGGAGAGCAATAATGTTAAACCTCTGGGCAAGAGGCAGGGGAGATCTCGGAGGACTATGTATGGGAGAAGAGGCATTTCTCTTTTCCTAATCTCCCTTCTTCTGCCAGCCTGAGCTTATCGAAAGCCTAAGACTCATCTGCTGAGACAACACCTCACAGAGATGCTGCAGAGTAAGGGGGCACTGTACCAAGGGTGTAAGAACCCCACCAGCATCAAGCCTGGGGTCTCCATGCACATGTTTCCTCACGTCCTTTCTCACTGGGGGTACGGTACTCTCACAGCCCCCAAGCTGCAAACGCTCTGCTGGGGCACCACTGCTTTGCTGGGGAGTGGGACATGATGGTGGCTTCATCCAGCCCTTCCCCACTGCCGGAGCAGGGCAGCTCACACCATCAGCGCTGCCTGCGGACCGGGAGGAAGGGAGCAGGGCAGAGAAAAGAGTCCGGGGATGGCCGGGCTGGGTCAGGCCTCCCAAGGCACAAGCTGGTTTTTGCCGATGCTGCAGTATCGTTGGAGCTATCAGCTCCCAGCAACCCTGGCAGCGTGCAGAGCTGTGCGTGGAGAGCTGCCATACAGCTGTGATATCGGGGTATTGCCCCACACCGTGTGACAGATAAGTGAGCTCACAACAATTCGCGGCCACTGACCGAGTGGCAGCGACCTTTACACTGACTACAAGTCTCTGCTGGCACGTGACACCTGGAAACAGCCTGGCTGCTTTCCTCGGAAGGGTTTGTCACAGCCAACACATACAAACCTTGGTGGCAACACCTAACGTTGACACGGCTCCAGTTTCTTCAACACAAAGACTCGGCACGTCCCTGGTTCCCAGGGCTGACAGGCGTCATCGGGCAGCCAAGCTCCAAGGTGGGTTGAAAGCACATTTGTTGCATTAGAAGTGCAGAATTTGTGCTTGGTCACCAAACATGGTAAATTTCCTAGCTGAAGGGATAACCTGATTTAGAGAACTTGGGAGATTCTTCCATATGGATGGCAGGTTTATCTCTGCTCGGTTCTTTAAGACAAGAGGATGATGCCCCCATAGGTCAGTAGGGCCCATACGTACCGGTGGCATAATGCAGCCTGCTGTGTCCTATTCGTGCCTTCTGGGCATCAGAAGCTTCAGGAGAAGGAAAATAACTTGAACAAAGCTTTCAAAAGTGGTGGCTTGTTTAGAAGTTAACTTTGTATGTACTTGCATGTAGTAAATAAGATATCAGGCCTTGATTATAGTGAGAGCACTAGCCACTAACTTTTTTAAGAGACAATTGGTCTCTCTCTGAAACATATTGTCTGTCCAATGATCTGCCTATTCACACAGATTCTGGACGACAGAGTATTTTTCCTTATCTAACAGTGAATCAAAAATGTATGTATCTGTATTTGGCTCTGTTAAGTTCATGTTAATCATCATTAAACAGTAAATTAGTAAATGTTCAGTCAGGAAATACCACTCAGCTTAGACACATTTCCTTCTTTTTTTTTTTTCTTTTAACAAGAGTTTATTGTCTTCTTTTTAAAATGGAAAAATGCATGCATTTTAGTATGAATAGCCACAGATAGCCCCACCTTGGCCAGAGAAAGTAAGATAAGCGGTAAGTCTAATTTATCTCCCCTGATTTATAGTAAATTTTGATCACTGAGGCTTGGCACTTGTCCTTGGCTTGGCTTCTGGTTCACACTCACATTGCTGTCTGTCGTGGAGTGAATGGGGGCTTTGAAGTGCCAGTGAATTAAAATTACAGACTTTAGCAACTTTTGGCAAATTTCAATATATTTTGGTAGATCAGCAAGGCATTTCCCAATCGTGTCCCTTTGCAGGTTTGCAAAGCACATAACTTGCAAAGTAACTTGTTTGCCCATCCCTTCCTAGTAGCCAACCAACCTATACGCAGACGCATAGCTCTAGACTGATAGAAATACTCCTGTATGCGCTGCTTTTGGCCAGGGAGGAGGATGTTGCTGGAGGGAATAAAGAAGAGACATGGTGTAAATGGCAGGCAGGAAGCTGAGCGGCAGGAGAAGGGCAGAGGCTGGGGGTTTAGTGGGGAACCAGACTGCAGCAGCCAGAGAGGAGGTGCAGGGGCCGCGGGCAATGGATGGGGGAGTGGTTGTAGGGGAAACAGATGGGAAGAGAGGCAGATGGGGGATTAGGACACAAATACATAGTAATCCAAACTTCTTTATATCAGATGGTCATGGAAAAATGTGGTTTCCTTCCAGTCACTGCTGGAGATTGAACTGGATGATGTCAAGAAGTCCCTTACAATTTATATTAATTTTTCTTAGCATCAGCCTTCCAAAGAGCAACTGTTTCAGTTTACGCAAGTGTATATGACCAAGGGCGTTTCCTAACTACTTAATCATTATTGTAGCAAAAAAATGTAGACAAAATCAGATCCCAGCATATGGGAACCCAACAGAGAGATAAATTATTTATTGTACCATATATAAAATATGCCACAAATAGGATTGGAGTTTTTGAAATCAATATTTTTCTAATTTAAATCTTACATTGTTATTAGCGTGTAAGATTCTGCAGCTTCTAGAGAAAACTTCACATATAAGAATTTAGCACCAAAAGCTCCACACTAATTTAAAAAAAAACCAAACCAAACCAAACCATCCAAACAAAAAAACCCGAAAAACCAAAGAGACCACAGGGATGAACCCTGTTAAAAGAACTGGCAGGAAAAAATAATGTCAGAGTGGATGATAAATGCATATAGCAGATCAAGAAGCACATAAGAAATACATGGCTGCTAGACCAGGGCTTTGATTTAACTTTAGTAGGTGGAGCCAGGAAGCAGCAATGAGGATAAAACAAACCATGTGTCCTGGAATAATTAGATAATTCTCTGACACAGCCCACACAGTTTTGGCTGGTTCAGGCCTGTTTCATGGCCGGTTCCCCATGTTCTGTTGTCGTCCTCCATCCATTTCCCTCACTCCGGACTGAGTTCCTCTGCAACCACAAGCAGATGTTCTCCAGACTAAAATTCAGAACAAGAAAAAAAGCTATATCGGAAGGTTTAAGTAGCTTATGGGGTCATATGGCATCTGCTGAGGACTGGCAATGCTTTGGAGACCCTTTAAGAACAGGCAAATGAGCACAAAGTAGGAAGGAGACGTTATTTTATAGATTTAAATGTATCACAGACCGTGCTCTTAAAATATCTCAGCACATCCATGGGGAAAAAGACAGGGGAAACACCACAATTATGTGATTATTTCTCAACATGTTGTACTCTTAAAACACACATCTGTCATTTGAGACAATTTATGGCGCTCTTCACTTGGAGCTGTTGTCAGTCAACAAAAGCTATTACGCTAGTTTACAACTGTGTCAAATGAAAGTCTTTACAGAGCTGTCATTTTATCCAGATTATTTTTAGTGCAGGTGTTTCACTTACACAGAAGGAAGCAGCAATATATGGAGATCAAAGAGGACGTGAAAGTCCAGAGTGCCAACACCACCTCTTCATCAGGTGCTGGCTGACTCACTGGCTTTTAACTTATAAAATGAGTAACTATTATTAAGGTAGTAGTTGATAAGAGTGTCTCAGTGAAGTTAACAGAGTGGACAGAAGCTGTCCTAATGAATACTGATGTTGGCTCCGGAGCCGGTTAGTTAATACTGCTAAACCATTAGAAAACTTGAATAACAAGTGTAGGGAATGTCATGATTTAGTAACATCCGTATTTCGTGCCTTCTCTTCTCGCTGCGGATGAAATCACTGCAGACCTACAGGTTCCTCTGCCTCCAGCCCCACGCTGTCGCGCCCGCCCCCCCCCCCGCCCCCCAGCGCTTCACATCCCCGAGGAAAGGGCCAGCACGACGGAGGGGCTGGCGACCAGCCTCACGGCTGCCGGCGGGGGCACGGCGGAGCGGTGCGGAGCAAGCGCGCAACCCCCGCGCTCCCGCCGCGCCCCGGCCCGGCCCGCCCCGGCCCGCCCCGGCCCCCGGGCGGCCAATGCGCGGCCGTGGGAGGCAGAGCCGGGGACGGAGCCGGGGAAAACATCAAACCCCAACTTTCTCACCTTGAAGGGAACCCAGCGCTGCCGATGCTGGCCCTCCCGCCGCCCTCCCCGCCAGCCCGCCCTCCCCGGCAGGGCGCTCCGACGGCTTCCCCCGCCAGCTGCCGCCTGCCCCCCGAGGAGGAGAGAGCCGAGTAGTGGGGGGGACGACGACGACGACGACGACACACCACTGGCGACCGTCCCCTTCGGTCCCTGCTGCCCGGGGGGCCGGGCGGCGGGCAGCGGCGGCGCGTCGGGGCTCGATGCGGCGGCCATGGGGCGCGGGCCCCTCCTCGGACCGTGGCTACTGCGGGCAGCTCTGCTGCTCGCCCTCTGCCCCGCCGCCGCCGGCGGCACCTGGATGTGAGTAGCCGGGGGCGGGAGGGAGGGCTGCGGGGCGCCCGTCCCCTCGTGTCGCCCGGCGCTGACGGGGCGGGGGGGGGCTGCTTCTGCAGGTGGCTGGGCATCGCCGCCGCCGGCGGGCCGGAGAAGCCGGGCTGCGCCAGCCCGCCGCTGAGCCGCCGGCAGCAGGACCTGTGCAAGCAGAAGCCGGAGCTGGTGCCCGCCATCCGGGAGGGAGCCCGGCTGGGGCTCCAGGAATGCCGCAGCCAGTTCCGACACGAACGCTGGGACTGTCGCCCGCCGCCCGCCGCCCGCCGGGGACCCGCCGCGCCCCCCGCCGCCCTCCCCGCCGCCGCCGCCGCCTTCGGGCACCAGCTCAGCAGCGGTGAGTGTCCTCGGTCCCCCCCACCCCCGACGGGGGTCCCCCGGTTCTCATCTCCCCGGAGAGGGCGGGGGGCCGGGGTCCCGTCGGGGCGGGCGCAGGGACCGGCCGGAGGAGCCGGGCGGAGAAGCGCCGTCGTGGCGGGCGGTTACCGCATCCGCCCCGGGAGGCTGACACAGGTACACGAAATGCCCCGAGCTGACAAAACCTGGCAGTTGTCTTTCCAAAATTATTGTTGCTTATTGTGATTTTTTGCTCAGTGCGTCCGTGGGTGACAGTGCCTTCAACTATACCCACTTAACTGTGTTGAAATGTTGTTATTCTTAGACTGATGTTGGGTTTATCCCCTTATGTCATAATTACTAAATGAGTGGGGTAATGACACATAGGATTTCGAAAAGGTCACTTGATTGCAGGTGAAAATCTGCTCACAGCACCATATGCAATGTGAAACGCTTTAAAATGTATCATATGTGCTCAATCAGGTGCTCAGCACCGCAAGACCAAAGCTGCTTTCCTTGCATCGACTACCAATGGGATTGGTGAAATTTACACTGAAATAGGGACATTTGGGTTCTGTATCAAATGGCAGCATCAAAGGTCTCGATCCTGCAAGTTTCTTTTGAACACTTCGCTCAAGGTTTTTGGCATAGCCATTGATGTGAACTTAAGTATTGTAGTACTTCATTTTGTGTTTGTGCAGTCTTCACTGCAATACAACAGGGAAAAAAAAAACAAACAGTAACCATGAAAATGTAAAACGAGCAATAGGAAGTGATGCATATTCCAAAAAAGAAAAGGGGAAAAAAATGGGGAGCAGTTCTGTCCAATGGGAAGGACTATTCCTGCAGATTCATAAATGAGTGCCACTGCTAACCCACAAAGCTTCACTAGTAGGTCCTGTGGAAGCATATTATGATGGTACCAGCACCTAATAATAAAATACAAACCCAGTAGAGACTAATACAAACCGGAGAAACAAACAGGAACTTTCCTGCCCATGAGCAGAAACTTGGAAGACTGGAAATAACAATTTGTTTTTACACCAGTGAACATTAGTACAGTGGAATTTCAGCTGCAGTCAATGGCCAGTCATTGATTTTCAGTTTGCTTGGAGAGTATACCTTGCTTAACACGGGTTAAAGATCTGTGCCACATTATGCCAGAAGTCTCAGAGAACAGGACTGGCAGGTCCCCCTATGATTCTTCTGAGATGTAGTTCAAGGCTTTTTATACCCCTGTCTTTCCCATGGTCAGCTTATTCTAGGAAAAGCACATGGCCTAAATACCCTTCTGCCATCCTGATTTCCGCCTGGTTTGAGATTCTTAGGGCTGTTTGCAACCTTTGTGAATTAGAACAACCTCAATGTTTGCTAAATTTAGCATGAGGTAAGTTCTGGCCCTATACCAATGTAACCTGGGATCGTGACAGCTTCAAGTTCCTCCTCTGAGATCTGAACTAACCTTTTCTTCTTCTTCAAGTCAATCTGAACAGTGAAGAGCAGAGTGGACAGTAAGGGGTGGGAGGTGGTGGTTTGTTTCGGGTTTGATTATTTTTTTTTATTACTAAAACTTAATTGGCTTCAAAGTTGCTGTGGCAAGTAAAGTTCCCAACCAGATTTAGAAAGAAGTCACCAAAAATCGCGTGGTACAGGCAGCTAGAAACAGCACCATTAATAGCATGGTCATATGAAGAGGCCCTTAAGTCTTTTTTGGATGTGAACATCCACCCCTTTAAACAAGTTAACTCTACCGACCAAGCTGTGATGACTTTAAACTTGTAACTGTTGCCTTTTAATAATAGTCTGGCTTGTAAAATCGCTTTCTCCAGCTCCACCAGGACAGTAGTCGGGGGGAGTGACGAAGTAACCCACTGGTGTGTTGCTTTGCAGGCACGAAGGAGACGGCGTTCATTTACGCTGTGACGTCGGCGGGCCTCGTGCACTCGGTGACGCGGTCGTGCAGCGCGGGGAACATGACGGAGTGCTCCTGCGACACGAGCCTGCGCCACGGCGGCTCGGCCAGCGAGGGCTGGCACTGGGGCGGCTGCTCCGACGATATCCACTACGGAATGTCGTTCAGCAGAAAGTTCCTGGACGTGCCCCTTAAGAACCTAACGGGCAAGAGCGGGAGCGGGCTGGCGGCCATGAACCGGCACAACAATGAGGCTGGGAGGCAGGTATGTGTCGCCGTTCGGAAACGGCAGCAGTCGCTTGTTCGCCTTCATTGGCAAAATGGCATCAGCCAAACGAGGCCTGGCCTTGGCCGCGGGTACAGATGGGGCCAAGGGCGAGAACAGCACTAACGTTGCCAAGGCACATGGGTGCAAACTCGGAATCAGAGCTGGTTTTAACTAACTGACTAAACTGCACAGGTTAAAATCAAATCCACAGAATTAGAATTGGATCTGGAGTGCTAATCAGAGTTATCTTAAATAGATATTTGATATTCTGTAGCAAACTTGAAATAGTCTTGTTATCAGCATAATACATTAGGAGTTTTTTCACTGATTATTCTGTTATTATCATGGCCTGCGTTTATTAATTCTCTCTAATACTGAATGAGCAGGCAGTCTGGACATGAGGCATCGTGACCCACCCACAGTCTGGGTCTAAATCGTCTAAAATCGTTCAGAGAGGGAATCGAGAGTTAACCTTCCATTTAAAAAGATGGGATGGAAATGACACCTCTGTTTTAGAGTAGCCCACTGGGTAGGGCACTCGTTAGAGAAGTGAGAGGAGACTGGCTTCGGATAGCTTTTCTTCAGCCCAAAGGTCTTCAAACCCACAGTTGCAGAGGAAATGTTTGGGGGGAGTGTGTGTGACGTTAGGTCCTCCTGTCCTGTTCTGCAGAGGATGATAAATAAGGGCAGAAACAGCCAACACAGGGAGATGTGAGTCTGTAATCTAGTGCTCGGGGCTTACATCTGGAATGGCAGAGACCTAGATGCTGGCTCTTGCTTTAAAATTACTTTCTCTGCTTTACCTTGGAGTTTTTAACTCATAAGTATTTAATGGCTCTCTCTGGACCCATAATACCTTAAATCTGTTCTGCTCAGTGATGCAGCTATAACTAAAGTAAAGAAATGTAGACCCTCTGGTTTTCGACTGCACGTGCTGATGGACTCCATTGTAACTCAGCAATTTCCTGTAGCCAGAAGCAGCATCAGAGTGGGTTTGACTGAAAACAACTTTCCTATCCGCCATAGGTGGGGAATAGCCATAGTAAGCCATCATAAGACTCATGGAGGTATCATTGCAAACTATTTTAATTTAAACTAATTTTTACAGTTTACAAGGTAATATATGTTATTCAATTTAATTAAGTAATATAGTTGGAAAACCAGGAAATCTTTCAGGGACATAAGCCCTTTTCAGGACTGAAGTAGAAGAACCAAACTCTAAACCTAAGTAGATGCTGAGAACAGTTACCGTGAGTTTAATTAGATGCCAGTCAGGTAATTCATCTCCAAGGGAAGGTGGTTGGTGACGTGTAGTAAGGGATGTTCATAAGAGGAACAGAAGATTAAATGATTATTTCCTTAGGGAAAGAGCAAAGGGTCATTTATGAAGTTTGTAGAGAGGAATAGTTAATGGAGATAATAATCTCCATAAAATTATCTGTCTTAATTTAATTATTTTTAATATACAGTACAGATATGTATTTTTATTTTAATACTCATGTTTGTCATTAGACAGTGCCGTTTTCTCGGATCAGGGTGACAGTGGAAGTGTAGGGAAGAAGGCTGCAAGGCTCCAGAGGAACTTAAAAGAAAAAGAGAGATGTGGTTTCTGTGTTTAGGTGGCAGCGATAGAGGTCTTCCCTTTGATACCTTTCTCTTGTCTGCCTTTAGCTTTATGTTAGCAGCAGCAGCAGTTTGCTGTCCTTTTGTCTTCAGCGACAGTGTTGGCTTATGGTCTTCCCATCCCATCCTTGTGCTCATCACTCGTTGCTGCAGGTGTGACAGCACAACTGTCCGGGGTCTCGCTGTACCAAGGAACCATTCAGCTTTAAATAATAACGCACACACACAGAGCCTAGAAGAGAAACTTTTCTTTTGGTGTTGCTTTCTTTAAAGTTCGATCAGTTCCGTGATCTCCTCTATAGCGGTCACACAGGCCTGTGTCACGGGGACGGGACTGACTGGCAAAGGGGAAGGGTGCGTTCAGCCAAAGATAACGTATTTTCAAACAGTGAGATAAAGCTACAAGGGGTTGGAAGATGTGGTCAAGCGAGTCTTCATTTTCCATCAATCCAAGTTATCTTAGATGACAGTTACATGCACGAAAATCTAATCAATTATGAGTCCACATCATTAATGTCATGCAACTGCAGCATCTTCTATTACTATTCATGTTGAGCGGTACCTCTTACAGTATATAACTTCATGAAACCACAGTTTCAGACTAGGCTGGCGGTTTCTGGGAATGGGGTAGAATCTGGCCCAACAGGATCTGGTAGGTCCTGAGCATCTTTTGGGGTTTCAGGCTTTTCACAATACTGAGCTTTCCCACAAGGCTCTCAAAGTACACTGTCACAGGCTTCTTTGATGCACACAAAACATACGCTCATTCCTTTTTCAAGACACAGTGGGTGTTTTTTTTAAAAAAAAACATCCACTGCAAGCCTGAAAGGCCAGAAGACCCTTATTTCACTGGTTTTGTGTAAATGGTGTATTTGTTGTTCATTATCTTGGAAGAAAATATGCAAAGTATTTAGTCAGCTTCCGTGCATAAATATTTTGTAACTTAATGGCAAACTGTAGGATAAAGCAAATATTTTGAACACTGTCCAGAGTGAAAGAGAATGTTTATCGTTGGTACTTGGGATGTCTAGCAGCAATATTAGCTGAAGTCAAGTTTAGCAGAAGTCTTCATTTTTGTAGTTTCAAAATCCTTGACTAGGAGATGTTGGAAAATGTTGACCTTCATGTTTTGGGGCTTACAAGAAGGATGTTTTGCAATATATTTTGGTACCTTATGACCTTTTGTAATAAATACTATCGTGTTCCTGGTTCTCTGTCTTGCAAGAGCAGCCTTCCAGGGACAATACTTCTGTGTTTGTTTGGAGTTACTAATGGAACTGGTATGTGCAGAATTCTCTTGTTCCTTTCCCATTTCCATGTAAAATGCTACTTTACATTTCTACACTTCATAGTTAAATCCAAGATATGTCAATCTTAAAATAGTAAGGGACCTCTGGCTGAGTTGTCCACTGCTTAGCGTACTAACCTGAACCTCAGAAGATCCGGATTTCATTCCTTATTCTGCCACAAGATAAACGTTCATCATCTTTTAGCATTGTAATGTTCAGTGTACTTGGATGTGCGTACGTGAGTCGGGCACCTCTGCTTCTTATGAAAGGATAAGGGGAGTCAGGCACTGTGGATTGACTGTTGTTGTATTCGTGTTCTTTTACTGATGGAAGAATTCTGCTCAGTTTCCCGCTTGTGGAGATTTATTTGACCGGCGGGACTGGTGTTCTCACATTGAATTAGCTTGGCTCATCAGAGAGTTTATTTTTACTGATACTTGTGTGGGTTGGTAACAGACTCACCAACAGTCTGCAACTGTTCTTAAGTGCTGTACCTTCAGCAGGACATGTGCTTTTATTCATGAATAGTCCTATTAGCTCTACCAGTGGCTTAAATTAGGCTGTTTGATTAGAGGCATCGATTCCCATTGCAAAACAAGTACTGGCAGCCCCCGTCTCACAGTTGAGACCAGTGCCTGCAAACGGAGAGCTTAGCTTGGAGATATTAAGCATTAACTGGCAGTAAGGGGTATACAAACTGTGATTCCACTGACGCTCTCCTTTGCTGCACACCAGTCCCTGCTTTCTGCCCATCCGCCTGTTGTAGCCACGCGTTCCCACCCCAGGCCGCTCCCTCTGTTAATTGCATTGGAAGGGTGAAAGGAAGTCAGTCTAAAAATGATCTTTTTTTCAGGTTAATTTTTAACACAGAACAGTGTTCAGCACTGTATCCAGTTCATCACTTAACCCTCCTGTTGTGCTAGTACCACCGGGGCTGAGGGCAGCGAGTGGCAACAGGGGCAAAAGGAACTGCTCAGGTGGGCTTGTGGCCGAACACGACACCCGTGGATCCTGCTCAGTTCCACACTGAGCATTTCTCACAAGCAGGCAGTCGGTTTCGTGACCAGCCTAAGAAAACTGAAAACCTGCCCCAGCTTCCACAGAAGGAAACATCTATCCACCGTGTTTCTGTGAGTAACGGTGCTCCTCTGAAGTTCTCTACGCAATTTTGTCCCTTAGGGAGAATCCTCTCATAATGCCATGGATAACTGAAAAGATTCGCCACGTGAATCTAAAGGTGTGAAACTGCGCACTGGTTGTGGAGTCAGTCTGGAAGTCACGCTCCCAGTAACCTTGGGCGTCCCAGTAAGTCTGTGTGCTGCTGAGACACAGGCGTGTGTCGCAGCCACGTCCCACCAGAAGGCTGTGTTGGCTCTGTAGGCACCATCTTAGGTTTGCTTGCAAGAAAACAGCAAGACAAGGTTCCTAGTCCCTAAATTTTGTCAGATGTTGAACTATGGGGATTTGTTCATTAAAGTTCACATGGCAGCCTGACATCCAGCGGCATGGTTTGTGATCCACCAAAGCAAGACGTCAGCTCCTTGTCATGACAGTAGAGGCAACCCAAACTATGCTGGAATCCAATCAGAAAACTTGCCCACCCTAGCAGCTGTGAAGCAATAGCCTGGGGTCATGCACAATTGTGATGACACCATCAATCATTCTACAACAGAGTGGATCAAAGCTTCATGTGGGAATCCTGAGCAACACAGAACAAAACCACAAATGTTTGTAACTGCTATGGATGTTCTTGGTGCTTCTGCACTCGATCACATTTGTAGCTCTAGCATTCGTCTGATCGTCCATACACTGCTAATATATGCTGCATTTTTGTAGTTTGATATCAACCGGAGATGCCAACATCAGTTTCAGTTCCTGTTTAGAAACTCCCTTTAGTTTTCATTAATTCATCCTCAGAGAAAGACATTAGGTGTCATCTGCTGGGCTACGTGCCCACGTGGAAGTAGCTCACCCTTAGCCGCTAGCAGACATGTCCAGTGCTTCCTCTGACAATTTCGGGATCCTTCTGCCTCGTCCAGATTTTACTATGCCTGATTTTATCAGTCTTAGAAGTACACTTCTTTCCCCAAGCCAACTTGTTTATTTTTCCCCTGTTGTTTCTTCCCTAGTTAGTACCCTGTCATACTGCAGTGAAAGCAAGGATTACATCTGTAACTTTGGAAATCTTGTAGTGTAACGTGATTTAAGACTACTTTGAGATTCTCGTTACTTGCCTTGATATGAATGACTAATCGTTAGAAATTGGAAAATACCATTAAATCTCTGTTGGTAAATTGCGTGTAAGATTTATCTTTTGACAGCATGTTTCTCTTTTCCTTGACATTTTATTAGGTTATCTGTATTCTGACAAAGACTTTTTGTTGTTGGATCTCAAAATCTCACCTGCCTTCATTACTGTTACCTCTTAACGATGCATATTCTGACTACCCAGTGATCTCCTTATTGATAGATTCTTCAGATACGAGCATATGGTCAAGTCTGTTTATTAAACAGAAACTAGCCTGTGAAGGAGAGAAGAGAAGTATCTACAAGAATTGCTGCCAGTTGATTTGCCACTGAGAGGGTCAGTGCGTGCTCTGGGGTGAGCGTCTGCTTGTTGCAATGTTCTTATTTCTTCCAGAATCGGCAAAAATCTCCAATCTCACAAGCAATGCACAGACCCTGGCAATACCTCCTGTACTGGTGCGTCACTTCACCAGGTGTGGTTTGCAAAGGCTGACGGCTGTTCTAGGTCAGGACATACACCTGCTCTTTCTTGCTCATGGTTCTTTGAATGCCTTGCCTGTTTGGCTTCCGTAGTAACCTCTACCAACAAATAGGTCCTGTTCATTCACCGAAGATGTGACTCCAAGCAAACACTTTGGTCATGTGTATTTTTAATAATGTTTGTAGAGTTATATGCAAATACCAACTCGGGCTTGTGTCAATATCTTTGGGGCAGAACGTGCCAGGAGGCCTCAACTCCCACTGAAATCGATGGATTTAACCATGTTGGACTCGTCCCAAACTTCCGTGACCGCATTCACCATGATGAAAATTCCTAGTTTAACACACAGGGTAGAAACAGCTCGTTTTATCTGCTCCATGCCTTGACTAGCGCTGAAACTTTGAGGATGGCGTTTGTGCTGCTTGAGCTACAAATAATCAGGGACTCAAGTTTATTTCTGGTTCTGCATAGGGTCAGTAGGGCTCGGAAGGATTTCAGGGCTCTGATCTCGCTGCAGCATCAAGGCTTAGGAACAGGCAGAATTGAAAGTACTTTTTCAGGGAAAACCAGAGGAGGATGTTAGATAGATAGGCTTGTCTTCTGTTTTTTTCTTCCCTAAGACAATTTGAGAAAAATATAGATTGACAGCGGTTAATACTTGTGGGGGCTGTGGGGTAGCTGAAGGTTTAGGGTGAAATTTAATAAACGTCATGAAGGTTGTGGGAAATAGTGGTTCCTCGGCAGAGGAATAATTTGAATCTGTATTGTCCTTGCTGCATGAGAAGTTTCCAGAGGAATTTACTATAACCTAATTTAAAATTCACACTTGCTGGTACATTTCCCAATTGCCATCATTGTGGAAATTAAATATGGGGAGAAAGGTTAGTAAAATGGAAGGTGGTAACATGGGCTTTCCACACCATTAACATTGGCCCATATGAGTCTAGAGGATGGCTCCAGAGAGTACGTTAATAGAAAGGTAAAACAAAACAAAACAGAAATTATGATACCTTGTCCTTTTGCTGTATCTGGGCATGAGACGATTTTTCTGTGCACTTTTCCAAACTCTCATGTGAGATGTATCACAAGTCTAATTGTAAAATTTCGTACTATGACTATTAGATATTCCAGAGGGAAGTATTATATTGATTGTCTGCTGACTATTTGAGTTGTAGTCCCAGATAAAAAAAGTTACTGCTTGTTTACAGATTCCGGTTCTTTGAGGCTTGGTCTCCTATAAACTGAGCCAAAATTCTTGTGTGTTGCAAAAGCTTAACGCAGGCTGCAGATTCCCACTGTTGGTCAGACTCTTCTTGTTCAGCCCAGTGCTTGCTCCTGCATGGGCAAGGAAAAGTCGCCTATCTAAGGGTATTGTAATGTTGATAATAACTGTGGAAATTTTGCTAAAACATTGAAAGTTATAAAAGTAATATGAACACAACTATTAAATTGTGTTAAATAGAGACATTATGCAACTGGAAACACTAGAAACCCACGATAGTATTTGTATGCCTGAATTACAAGAACAGGACTTGATTCTGTAAGTGAGAAGCACCTGAGATTTACTCCAGAATACCAAAGTTGAAGATACCTTTGCTGAGCTACAGTGGCTCCTTTGATAGACTTTCCATGGAGCTCAGAGACGTGGGCATCTTCCTGCTCTTCCAGATCGGGTCTGCCCCAAGGCTTCTCCAGGCTGAACCCTGTGCCGCTTCGGTACGGAGCCGCCGCGGTCCCACAGATGCTGTTCTGAGACCTCAAGCCATTCCTGTGGTCTTAGTTGCAGAATCTCTTGTGAATATTTAGTGATCTTGATGGTAGCCACAGGGCACCCTTAAAAGATGGCATAGGCCTGCCCAGTAAATGTCTTCCAATGTAGGAATGGTGCCGTCACCTGCCCTATCCCTGCTTCCCCCCCTGCTATTCCCCACAAGGGCTGTTTGCATTCCAGCAGTGGGAGGAGCGACACAGGACGTGTCGTTTCAGGTCTTTAGGATCCTCCAGAATGAAAAGCCAGACAGAAATGCAAGCTTTCATTATTGTGGTTTGATATTGCTGCGTTATCGCCGTTGCAAAGTGCAAATGCAGAGTGCTTCTGAAGGTCAGGCTTCTCATCGTGATGGTCCAGAGTTGGAAACCTGATTCCTAACACGTATCCTCCCGTGCTTTGGCTTCCCCATCACTGAAATGGCAATGGCAGCTGTAATATTAAGTACTTCGAGACCACTGTGTTACTGATGTCAGGCAGTATTCCTGATGATTGAAAGACCATGTCCAAATGTCGTTCTCCCTTTGCTTTCAGGCTGTAGCAAAGCTGATGTCAGTGGATTGCCGTTGTCACGGTGTTTCTGGGTCCTGCGCTGTGAAAACTTGTTGGAAAACAATGTCCTCCTTTGAAAAGATTGGCCGGTTCTTAAAGGATAAGTATGAAAACAGCATACAAATATCAGACAGACTGAAAAAAAAGCTACGCAGGAAAGAGAAAAGCCAGCGAAAAATACCAATCGGCAAAGAAGACCTGCTGTATGTGAACAAATCGCCCAATTACTGTGTCGAAGACCAAAAATTGGGGATCCCTGGGACTCAGGGAAGGGAATGTAACCGTACCTCAGAGGGCCCCGATGGCTGCAACCTCCTCTGCTGTGGGCGCGGGTACAACACCCACGTCGTCAGGCACGTGGAACGGTGCGAGTGCAAGTTCGTCTGGTGCTGCTACGTGCGCTGCCGGCGGTGCGAGACCATGACCGACGTTCACACCTGCAAATAAGATTAAGTACAGACAACACGGGCAAACCCGCACTGTTTGGTACACACAGTAAGGCAGCGGTGACTCCTGCCGTGCGGGATTGCAGGGGGATCAGCCTCAGGGGGAATGGGTATGGCCAAACGATGGGTAGTCCAAGCGTTTGGCCTGTGTGAAAGCAACAGAGCGAACAGCAGCCTGCACACAGGGACAGGTAAAACCACAAAAAAACGATTCCCGCTGACCCGTTTGAACATGTAACTCCATAAGCAGGAACAGATACTAAACTTTCCAAGTCTTTAATAGCCACAACGTCATGAAGATCCATGTGGTCAGTAGGTACAGTGGAGAAAACTCAAGATCTTGTTAGCCAGAGACTGAAGAGTTAAGAGAGCATGTAAGGCACGGTAGATATAATCCTTATGTCTGTATTTTTTAAAATTGGGACTAGATGGTTCATTTCTGCAGGCTTTAGGGAAAAAAAACTAAGATAGGGGAAATGTCCTGCTGTTGACCATGAAGCACTTGCTTTGCAACTGTTTGGGAAGCTGTCTTCTGCACAATATGCAGAAAAGTGTGTGTGACTGCGGAGAGCTGGGCACTGCCTGGGTGGATGAGGAGGGTCCATCGGCATGGAGCAAGCTGTGTCCGGAGAAGAGGGGCTGGAGCACGGCTTGGTGAATGTGTACCAAATAGCAGCCTCGGTATTTTTTATAGGTTGTCTTTCAAACGCACAAAGGACAGGTCTGAGGAGGGACAGAAATACAGTTTACTCTTTGAAGGAAATAAAATCCTTCGCAGGCATTTCCTCAGTGTCTGAACACATAATTGGTGAGTCAGCCGGTTGTCACCCCACTGTTGGACTGTATGCAGTAACCTGCCAATGTTGAACCTTGCTGGTGGTTCACCATCATTTTGACAATTAACCATACGAGATTCAGCCCAAAGAAATCTGCCATAAAGCAAAAGATTTTTTAAAACATTGCTGTCTCTTATAGAAGCAGCAGCTAGAACTTTTCATTGCATTGCATCCTAAGTAAGTTCAATGCACAATGTAATTTATGGATTGGCTCACACCACTAAAATATTTAAACTGTTATTGAAAACATTTTCTCCCCCCTCCATATGTTGGCTCAATTTTATTTTACATCTGTGAAAGGTTGTTTATTTTTATGCAATGATTTAATGCCTGGCTTAAAAAGCATCATGTGAAAGGATTTCTGTTGTTTAAATGTGCAAAGACCTATTTTTGATAAGACAAGAAAGTTTATATTTTGTAAATATTTAAATTATGCAAGTTATGTAAAAGGTTTCCAAAACTAATGTGATAAGATTACAGCCTTGACGTTTGTTGCTTAGATATTTCTTACTATTGTAGTAGCCTTTAATTGATTTTTATTTGCATGTGCAGGGGAAAATTAGAGAATTACATAAATGTTCTTGTTTTTACCATCAGGGTGGTTATAAATATTGCAGGTAATACACACTGATGAGAAACACTTACTATGATTTTCTAAATGATCAGCTGATTTTGTATACTTTTTTATTCTTTTAAATCCATTTTACAAACAGTGAAATCCCGGCTCCAGCGGTAAGCGCAGAACTCCCACTGACATCAAGGGGACTTGCAAGGGTTTGCAATCCCTTAACTTGTTCCAAACTGACAGTCAGTTTTTAGAAAGAAATCATCTTAGACAGTTTGGTTGAGGCTTTCAAAGTTACTTTGAGGAATTAATTTCCTAGTTGTCAATTATTTTCCCATGAAAGATGGTGACCAGATTCCCTGTCGCTCTTTATCAGATGTGTAGGTCAGGAAGAAGCAAACAAAATCTTCTGTGTTGTGGTACTTCACTGCCTTATGTGGAGTATCTTAGGAACATCAGTTCAGCAACCGCAAAGTCCTTTATCTGTTGGGTTTTTTTTGGACCTTATCTCCACATTTGGCTAGTCTGTCTCCATTGACCTAGCCAGGTAATTATCCTGAGGCCACAAAATCTGCTGTCTGTGGGAAGGGGGCTCAGCATACCACTCGCTGTCACTGGAGGGTGCAGCACCCTCCCTGTGAAAACTTGGATGCAGGGGATGCATCCTGGTGGAAGACCCTGAAGGGAGACTTGTAAGCCCCTGGTTGTTCCCATCTTCCAGCGATGAAAATACACCCACAGTCTCCCCAGGCCATGCCACAGCACCTATTGGCAGCATGGATGGGACATGCTGCTGGTCACCGTTGATATGAAGGTGTTGTAGAGACCACCCCTCTCTCCCTCTCTCTGAATCTGCCCTACCTCAGGCTGCTGGCAGAGGTGAGTGCCTCGGAGCCCTACGTGAGGCTGCTCCTACCAGTGCCTCCATGGAGTTCAGTGTTGAGGTCACAACTGTTCTGTTGTGTGGGGCTCCAGCAGGAACCAGCTGCTGGGAGTTCAGTGTGGAGGCCAAGAGCTTCTCTTGAAGCAGCCCTGATCTGTGTCTCAAGACTACCTTAGCTTTTACCGGACTGAAAGGTTCTTCCATGCCTGATCTGTAAAGCAAGGAAAATTGCTGATGCACATCTCGGTATGCCTTAACTTCTGTCAGTGCAGGAAATAGGGAGAAAATGATCCTGGATTCCTGGGTCTAAGGTTGGATTTGCCCAGGAGAAAAATCTCAGTAGGCTGTTTGTGTGGGTTTGAAGGGGAAGGGCACTCCCATCAACGTTGCATGGAGACGTGGGGCAGTCATGATGCAGCCAACACAGACGGGGTGTCTCCTGCCTGCTTGGCTAGCCACTATGTAAGGCTGCGGTATTTTTGGGAGCTCATCTAGTTCCAACAAGATATCTTTCTGTTCTTAAATGTTGTTAATAAAAGATTTTTTTCTGGTTTATGGGGGGGAAAGAGTTTATTTTTTTCAAAGAGTGACAAAAGGCAGCAAAGGCAAGTGGCAACACACATGGTTTATGAAAGCTATAATGGCTGAGCCAACAAGGTAATGGGTTTGAAGCTTCACTGGCAGCAGAAGGACCCATCTTGCCTCTTCAGAAGCTGAAGAAAGGTATTTCATGGGAAGTGGCATTACACTGTCTGCACCAAGGGCAGAGCACTGGTGAGAACAAGCACAAGCTACCCAAGGGGCTGCTCATCGCTCTCCTGCTGCACCAGCGTTGGGGGCTTGGAGGGGGAAGCAGAAGCAAAGCTGAGTGCACTGGGGAGACTGGAGCATCAGCCCCTCTTTACCTATCACAGCTGCAACTGCTGTTTAAGTTAAGCTGTGCTGTAACTTACCTAAGTTACACCCATAAAACTAGTTCTGGATGGGCAGCATCTGTAAAAGCCATCCTGGACGGGATCAGGATGTCAACATTGTTTTGTAGTGGCACTGGGGCTAAAGGCATTAGCTGACATCTACTGCAGTGTTTATTCCAGAAAACTGCCTTTGCTCCTTCCACGCTCTGGAAAAGCTCTCCTCGGGTGAGAGCGAGAGGGGGAACCATCTGTGAGACAGCATGCCTCCGCTTTCAAAGAGGAGCCTACGTACGACATAACGTGGTTCAGCTACTTCTGTGGGCATGTGGCACTGGAATGAATTTAATTCACTCGGTCTAATAGGGTGGGGTTTTTTTCCCAGTGCTGGGACTGGAGGATCAAGGTTGTTGACTTTGAAACCAGAGCCTTATAATACTCTTGTACAGCTTTGCAATAATACATCCTTTCTGTTTGAAAGTAGCTACGTGTGTGCTTATCTGAGCAAGCGAGATTAGAAAGAAAATTGGAAAGACATTCACAGCTTTAGTGGGGGAAAGGTCTTATCTCAGTCGTGTTCCCTCCCACTGCCCTTTTATGCGTGGAGCAGCAGTTTGTGAAAAGTAGCAAACGTACGAAAAATGCCACAAGTTTACTTTTTGAAGAAAGGAGGATTGTAACCTCTTCTGAAAGTGAAAAAGATAGATGCCATTTTGGAAACAGAAATGCACGTGCACTGGCTGCGTATTTTAAGAGCAAAGTTTTGTTGCCGGCTGAAGTGCTGGCGTCCCCAGGGGAGGTTCTGCAGGAATACAGCTGGTCAGTCCGTCCACATGGCCGCCTGGGTGTGCAGTGGCAACTGGAGAGCATCGTCTTGTCCTGGCCTCTTGGAGATCCCTTGTCAAAGGATGGGTGGTGAACGGAGATTGTCTCCATCGCTACCAAAATGTCTCTGGGTTGGGCAGCACTTTTCAGTGAATGACAAGAATGTGAAACGTAGGTGTAAAGTAAACAGCAACAATTAGTGTCGGTCATTAGACAAGTGATGTTAAAAGGACATCCACATTGGCTGGGGTCATTAGACAAAATGATGTTAAAAGGACATCCACATTGGCTGGGGTTTCTGATGGAGCTGAGATGCTTGATTTCATTGAAGGATGAGGTTTCACAGGACGGCAAACTTGATTTCAGGGCGGTACCTCATAGATCAAAACTGACATGGATAGGTCATCCCAACTCATTCTGCTGGCTGAAATTTATTAAAAACATGTAAAAGGCTCATCCCACTGTGTCAGACTTCGTGACAAATGAAGAACTATTTGTCTGAGCCCTCTACCTTATGATAGATATTATACAGGGTGGAATATCAGGAAGTGTCAGAGTGGAATAAATGTTATTATTTGTTCTAGATAATCTGCCCAAAATTGCTAATTGTGAATCCTCTCCTTATTGTATCCCATCTTTCCTGCCAGGTCTTCTGGAGTCCTCAGAGCCAGTAGCAGTAGTAGTGGTGAATGTAGTATCGTGGCTTTATTTTAAATTTCGTGCAAGGATTTGCAATGGACATTTTTTAGGATTTTTACACACTTTTACGGTTTTTACTTTCAGTGGATCTGCACGAGCAAACAATAGCTGAGAAACGGTTGGCTTCACACCCACACGTGCAATGAGCATCACTAAGGAGGGCAGTAGTAGTATTCTGACTTCACATGGGAAACTGGGGAGAAAGGACTTGCTGAAAGTCACTTGCCAAAAGCAGTGGCAGACCTAGGCTTCGAAACAAAAAAAGACTAGCCAGGTCTCCTGCTCACCAACCTAATGCTTTGGTTACCCGGGCACTGCATTTGTTTCTCAGCCCGCGCAGTTTGAAATCTGTGTTTTGCCAGGTGGGGCTGTACAGTAACCATCCGAGTCGTGGCTACTGGGCACGTCCGGCTACAGCGCCCAGTACAGTTTTTAAAGAACAGGCAAAGACTAAAATAATCAGTTGGCTAAAATGGCATTTCCTAAACATAGCCACCTACGGTTTGTATTTCTGGAAGGCGAGTATGCCTTTTTCCCCACACACAAATGAGAAATTCATCCTGAAGGGAATGGTGCCTGTGACCTCCATGTTAATTTGCAGATAATTAGTGCTACAATACCTGTGCCTATCCCAGAGTCTGCTGTTACCCTGCACCAACAACTGTGTAATTCCACTGGTAGTTCTGTTAAATAACTAATGGTTTACTCAGCCGAGAATGAAATGGGAATTAATCCTCTCCGGCCACTGTGTCAGCTCTGCAGGGCTGGAAGCGCGGTGGCAGATGGGAACAGGAGACTGCCATTCACGTCGCAGCCAGCAGGTAACACTGACTGGTGGTCCCGCTGGCCGAGGCTGGAATTCGGGTGCCAGGGCTGACAGTAAATGGATGGCCTTTGGTGGAGGGGAGTTATCGCTTCGTTTGCACAGCAAAGAGGTGTAACAAAGTGTCTGGGAGAGTGAAGGCAGACAAACGCACGGAGTTTAGATGCACTAATTGAACTGGAGAAAGATAGAGAGATTAATTGCAGGGTAGCGCCACATACCTTATGAAACCTTCTGCTGGACCTGAGCCTACAAGCGGGAGCAGAGCTTGTCACAGGCTAAAAGATCAGAGCCCATCTCAGGGTTTGGCCATTTCATTTTCCTCTCAGCCTTGCTATGTTTATGACCATACAGTGTAATTTTGAATGAGCTGCACATTTTCCTTGTTAATACTTCAAGAATCCATCAGCTTACCATCCGATTTTTGTATTTATTTATTTTTTTTTAATATCAAGTTATGTGTGTATCAGAATGCCTTAATTAAATGTTGAAACTTCTGATTAGGTATGACTTCTAGAATCATTTTGCCCAAAGCCCTGAAAAATTGTATTTGATTGTGGGGCAGAGTGGAACACATTTCACGAGCCTTTCTGTTTTCTAGAGAAAAACCTTGACGCTACGTTAGGGGTTAAAAACTGACCGCGGTATTATTTATGTGGATGATGATTTACTCTCTGTGCTGAAAGGTACATTGTGCCTCATGTCAGTAGCAGAAAAACCAGCTGACAACTGAAACAATGTCCTATTCTTTTGCATGGACCAATCTGCCCCATAATCTAGGAAATTAATTTGACACTCTATTGTGCCTCAGTATGTGCTAAATAATAATTTGACGTTAAACATACTGAGTTTTTAGAGGAGCTATATATCATCAAGAGAATCAACGTGCAGAGGAGCACAACAGCAAGATACTATTCAATTCCAGTTTAAGATGTGCTATTTGTGGTTTGTAAAAAAAAAAAAGAAAAATTGGCTGGTCATTACCGATTATGCCAACGGGAGCAAAACCAGAAGTTACCTGAAACTTAGAGAATGAAGTTGTTAAGTTTTATACTTGCTGATTTTGGAGCTTTTGGCCATAGTTTGATGGCAGGCTGGGATTGCCCACCAGGTTGGCTGAGCTCAGGCTCCCATCCCCCTGCCCTGGCCCCATCCTGTTGATCGGTTTAATGATATAGTTCACAGAAACGCTCCACAAACAATACGTTTTGCTCAGTTTGGAGCAGCAAACGGCAGTGAGGACGTGGAAGTAAGAACGGAGGGAGGTCACCAGGAGTAGCAACTCCTTGAGCTGATTGTGCTGCCAACGTCAGAACATTGTCCAACTATGGTTTCACACTTCATGTGCATTGAAAACTCCAGGTTTTTAATATAAAACAAACCAACAAAACCAAAACCTACACAGCATGAATGGAGAGTATTCAACAAAAGTTCTCCAAACAAACAGCTAGTGAAATAAACCCATTTTAATGATTTCTATGCAAGAGGTTTAAGTAGAACCAAACTTCTGGGATTATCCAATGCTACAACCACCTCCTGTAGAAGTTTTGTGATCCCTTACAACGTGCTGACATAGAAACCTTCTCAGGAAAACAAGCAAGCCACGTACAGTAAGAAGGGTTGATGTTTCAGGGCAGGCAGGTTTTCCATTGACCAATGACTTTATGGCAGTACAACCCCAACTACCCTCCTTAAAAAGCCCTCCTTGCTTTTGGTCACTCAGGACTAAACAGCACTAAGGCGAGACAGAACAGTACTGTACTTTCTGATGAGACCATATTTGACATAATACAATTGTGACCATTTAAATAACCTTGAAATATTAGTTGGGCTCAGTGTTTGTTGTTTGGTTGTTTGGTTTTTTTTCCATTTGCTGAGTGTGCCATAATTGCAATGCTAAGAAAGCAGTCTAAACCCCTTGCATCGTAGTGCAAGATCAGCAAGAGGAACAGAATTAACCAGCTGCTTTGGGCTGCCTCCAGGGATCAGAAATTTCCCATAGAGGATGCAGTGATTTGTGTGCATTTTACACAGTAGACAATGCAGCCGGACTACTACAGTGCTCTATGCTGATCCCTGCCCCTCTCCATATATATTCTAAAGCCCTGAAAGAAAGTTTTCATTTCTACATGCTTCACATGATAAACACACAATGTTAATTTTATTTATCAACACACTACCAAACTTAACACAAAGTGTAGTTATCTACATTGTGTGTTAGGTTCTTTCAAGGCATCTCTGAGGGGTAAGACATAAAAGCCATAAATCAAGACATTTTCCATCAGGTTTTACAACAGGAAGGATGATGCAGCTGCCAAGATCTGGGAACGTGAGGCTGTACTGATAAAGACAATGCTGAAATACTCAAGGCCGAGGAAGATCATTAGTCAGAGAGGATCGCTGCAGCACTTGATAGGCAAAAAGATTCGCAGACTACATTCCACAAGAGACAGCACTCCCTTCCACTGCCATCCATCAAGCTCAGAGAGGAGACGTGATTCCTCCTCAGCTGGGAGGGCCTTTCTCAATGTCAGTGAGGTTGTATTGTAGCTGTATCCTGCTACGGACAACACCCTAAGACAGGATCAGACATTTTTGAGGGAACAAGCAATTACAGATTCACAGAAAATAGCCATTTATAAAGGATAAATGCAGGATTAAAGGAACTGGGTTGCATGTTCTAGAAAGGAAAAGATAGGGCCAGGAAGAATGTGAAGGACATCTAAGAGGAGAGTCATCAATTTTTAACTTGCAAAGAAGTAATCATTACTTCTCAGCAAAGAAGATTTGGATGGTACATGAGCCAACACACCTAGATGGCTGGTTAATCACAGGAAGAGACATCTGAGGAACCCGTTTTAACCTGAGCCTATGAAGGATGCATTATATTTTATTTCTAAGGCTCCTGACTACAGGAGCAGCAAGGAGGAACTAAAAGATAGTAAGTACTATTAAGATAGTAAGAAACATGATGAAACACCTCAAGTAGAGCACATTCTCTCTTGCCATTCTTCATTTTTTCGCCTCCAGGAAGGCAGCAGCAGGACGTGGCTGAGCCAAGGTGTCGGTGCCCTGTGAGGTGCAGGGTCCCTCCTGGCCCTAGCACAGCATCAGGAGCCACTGACACCTCATGGTATCACCAAACAGGCCAAGAACTGTTCTTGCACCTTCCTGCTTTGGCCTCAAAGTTCCCATCCAACCTTCCAGGTTTCTTTTTCAATTTTCTTAGCCAGGCCTCCTGTATTAAGGCTAGGGTATGGCCTTAGCCTGGCCTTACAGATGAAAAACATGAAGAGGATTTCATCAATAAAAAGTCCCTGCTTGGTATCCACCTTAGCCACGACCCAGGTAAGTTTAGGGAGGGACCACAGCCCTTCCAACCCTTACACAGGCAAGTCAGTCAACACTTATGGTGGCAATATTATTAATTTCCCCTCCTGCAGGTATCCACCCAGCCTCTACTTTATCAATATATTCATCCTTGAAAAACACTCAGACTGCAGAAGATCCAAACAGTTTAGGAGACATTACATGCACATCAAGCGTTCAGTAGTCACGTCAATATTTGAGGGAACCGAGTGCCCCAGTAAGACATCTGGAAAGCAAAACATGCTGAGCAAAGGAAGCTTTTTCCAAACTGCCACTTGGGAAACTAAAGCTGTAAAAAGGCTCTGCTGCTTCCAGAAGGGGAAAAAAAAAGTCTGATCATGAAAGACACCAGGGAAGATGCAGAGGGTAGGTCAAGGCAGAGACCCTCCCTCAGCTTCTGTCTTACAACTCCCGTTATCCACATAAAGCAACACTAGTACAGCAATTGAAAGCTGTGGTTTACAATGATGTCTTCAGGCAGCTTGAATCCCAGCTGCGTGCTCCTTGGTGAAAATGAAGTTACAACCTTCTTGCATCCTCCCCTCCTCTTCTCACAGCTGCACTTTTTGAGGTAGACAATCTTCCACAATCTTTCTCTTTCCTTCCGTCACTGCTCCGTTCTCAGCAAGTCTGCAAGATGCTGCAAATGTTCCCATCAATTTGTGTAGGAAAACACGCATCCTTGAGCTCTGCCACACACAGGTACTTTCACATGAAGCTACCCGTACAAAATGCCTCCATCTTTGCAACTGACAACTTCCACCCACCACCTGTGGGAGAGACCAGGGAGGGCGGAAAAGTCATCTTTTGGCTTGGTAACTCAAATGAAATGCAGACAAATTATTAGAAAGTCTTGCTGCTGAAGACTAGGCATCAGAAAGTTTACCTCAACAAGGGGATACTGGAAGTAGCTCACTCAAGGCAGAAGAGAAGAGACGCACGACTAGATCTTGTGGCAAATCAACAGACCACGATGATGGACAAGAGCAAGGAGACTCCATTTGTATGGCCACTCTAGGACAAGTTTTATCATAACTGAAGAGGGTCTTATTAAATGTGACACAGCTGTGAGGACATGGGTTAGAGAATAAGAGGAAGAATTCCATCAAAATCACCAGAATCAAATTATTTAAGAAGTTACAAAAACTTACCATTTTATTGCTTTGAAATCCATTGTTTAAAAGGCTTGTGGCAGAGGCAACTTTAAGGGGTTAAAAGAGTCAGAATATATTTACTTAATTTATATTGCTAAAAAAAGAGGCACAAATTTAAAAGATACAAGGGCTAAAAGAGGTTTGCCTTTAGTCTTATTTCCTCTCCATTTAATTTCATAGAGGAAATCTGAACTTTTTAATTTGATGAAAGATGGAATATTAATTGGCATTCAAAACCAAAAGAATGAAGACAAGACATTGTCTTGTAGTAGTCCAGGGAAACTATTAATGCCGAGAAATGTTTTTTTCCCCTCTTAAGCCCTTGCCAAGAAATAACTTCAAAATTATTTTGATATTATTCTGGATAGCAGCATAACCAATGCCGGCATATACACCAATGAAACTGTTTCTGTGAAAACTCCAGGACTTACACAATTAGTTTTCCACAATAGCCTGATGTTATGAAATAGAAGTTATTTTCCAACTGACAGAACCGGAGGGGGGTACTTTGATGAAAAAATAGACATGATTTTGACATGTCCTCCTACACAAGAAAATCTGAAAGATTTAACAAAAGCAGTTTCACTGTATAAGGTGCATTTATTGCTGTTCTACATGAAACTTGAGGGAAAACCACATTATTTAACAAGCTAGTTAAACATACAGAACAACTCAGCATCCAGTCTCACTCTGGCATCACAGGTTATTTATGTGACTTACAAGGTAAAACCCAATATTGCTTGAAATTTTTAGTGCACAGAAATAAATTTGTCTCAGAAGACGTCAACAACAATAGTATTTCGAGTGCCACTGTGTTCGACTCGCGCTGCGGGTTCCTGAAAAATCCTTTGTGGCATTTGTCCCATGGTACTAGCCAGAAGTTTTTGAAGATTATACCAGAACTCATGACATAAAACTCCAAGAGATTACACCCAGTTCTGTGTATTCTGTGAATACTGACACCGTCAGTTATACCATACTAACTTAGTTTCAGCAGAAGTTCAAGCTGGCCCTACTTAAAAGAAACCAAAGTTTCCAAAGAAAGCAGTGTTTTCTCACAACTCTGATACAAGCTAGAGAATAAGGCCACTTCAACTTGGTCCATTTTCTTCCATTAAAAAAAAAAAAAAAAGATGAAGGAAACATTGTCCGTTAAGTTTAAGTATCACACATTGCATAACCCAAGATACAATGCTTTCTCCAACATCTCGCTGCAAGAACAGATCTCCTCAGCTCGCATCAGATGTAAAACAGGTGCTGTACACGATTGTGTGCCCTGAAACAACTCTCACTAGAAGGCAGACTGCTTTCGAACAGGCTCTTTGTGATGGGAAATTTATCCTGACGTTAGAACCAAAAGAGGAAGTTATTCCATAATGCACATCTACTATGTGACTCTCCACTATAGCCAAACAGCCGTAGGTAGAATCGATGCTGAAACAGCAGTACAAAAACGGCAATAAAAACTGACCAAGTTAGCCACAGTACTGCTGCTTAACACCTCTACGTCTCTTCTACAAAGTAAACTTTATTTGAGAGTTAAGTACAAATCCTTCCAAGCTGCTTTTAAATATCACACACACACTAAATATATTTACTTTTATTCTTCCCCCAATAAAAATAATTTCTATTGTGCTTCTCAAGCATATCCTGTTACACTACCATGTATTCTGATTATTCAGTTTTGATGGGGGACTACAAAATAAATTTCAGGAGCACTTGGTATTAGAATAACGAAATAGCTTTAATAAAAAGTGATGCTGCCATTAAAAAGGCAAAAGATAAAAAAAAAAATTAAAGCTCTTTATTAACTTATCACTAAAATCTACAATATTCCACAAAGGTTACATACTCACAGCAACATTACGCTGTTAAGAGGACAGTACAACATTTGTAAGGATCTGTTTATTATCCGCATATGCAATTTATTAGCCATTTGACTTACAAGGTATCATTTACCACAGGCAGACTAAATACTGTGCTTTTAAGAAACCTGCATAGAAATGATTTGATGTTTCTTTTATTTTGGACATATTTACAAAAAGAACTGCTATGTGTGTTAGCAATAAATAATCCCAATATTCAAAATGTCAGTGCTCATGCACACACCGACAAGATGGTTGCATGCTTTAAAAATAGTATTTACAGTACAGTCTCCTTCATAGCCCTCTCCCTAATAATAGCAGAAAGTGCATTTTCTTCCATATTCTTTCACCTTTCCTTTTCGTTTAGTCTTGCTTCTGAGGGATACATCCTTCCATCTCAACAACTTCTGGCCAGCCTTCATACTTGTTTGTGTCCTTGTTGTTCTTTATATGCTACAAATAGAAAACATCGATCTACTATTAACATAAAGTCATTTATCCTTTTGCTCTAATTCACAGCTTTAAAAGACATTTTATTTACTATTTTCGGGCCATGGACAAAGAGAAGACATCACTATTAGCCTCTTGTGCTTTGTATCAAATACAACAATCTCTGAGTATTCACCACTTAATGTAACTTGCTTGGACAAGCGTATGCTAAAAACAGTTAAGTCATACTGGGAAAACGTTTATTATGGATGTTTATTTAAGAAGAGAAAAACATGAGCTACTAGGAAAAAATAAATAAGGATACTAAATTTACAAGGGACTGAAAACCAACAGTCAAGATTTTAAAGAACTTTATTTAATGTTGAATGTTCGCCTTTTTTGAAAATTAGGGGTTTATTTTTCCACCAAGCAACCATCTGCAGTCAGGTAAGACATTACTGCCTCCAAGAGTTTGCCGCTGCTCCTGCACTGGCTCCCACTCCCTGTCAAACCTGGCCATAGAGAACGTGTCTTTCCTTACCCTCCTAGTACAAAGCTACCTTTACCAGTAATTAAAGGCAACAATGACACACATTGAATTCTAACAGCTAAAGTATGGGCACATATTCTGTTTCACAAGTTTTGCTACGGCAGCAATGTTTTTTGACATAAGAGCAAAGTGAACAGCCGGGAACACCAACACCTTAACTACCACTTATCTGTTGGAGGTCTACCGTTGTTACTGCATCTAAAATACAAGCGTTAGTTTTGAATTCTTCAGTATAATTGGATTCATTAATAAGATAAATGATCCAGTTATTGGGATACTAAGATCTACCCCATATAAGACTTTTTTTTCTTATTTGTGAATCACCAAAGAATCTTTTTTGTACATTTAAGAGAGGGAGGCTAGTCAAGGAATAAATTTGAAAATAACACTGCGTGCCACTACTGCAACACACACCCATCTTGAGCAAATGTGTGGTATTTATAATACATGCTACGCCTTTATTAATGCAAGGTGTTCAATTCCAGTAAGTTATAGAACCACAGACCTGTTCAAATGGACTTTTAGTCTTAATTCCTTTTCCACCGCAGAAGACCCAGTTGTCTCTAAAGCCAAGGTTAGTAATAGATGTGCTTCCTAATTCAGCGATCAGTTTCCGTGCTTCCTCATTAAGCCTTGAACAAAACAGAGAAGTTCAGCACGTAAATAAAATATGTGCCCTTAGAGCTTTCACTGTTCAATGGACCATTCAGCTTTAATCTGATTTAAAATAGTTTAACTCAGTCAATATTGGGCAAGATCTATCTTTCCAAATCAGATAAGGCTAGTTCTGAAATCACCTGATCTAATGAGCACTGCTCTTTAGTATTATAATCTTAAGGAATCAGCACACAAACCTATCGGTACACCAACAAAAGCCAAGAACCCTCTCCTCTGAGAATTTATATATACATCAAGCAACTAAAAAAACTTAACCTTTAAAGTAAACATTGTTTGCAGGCTGAAGCCTAGATAAAGTAAAAGGTATTTTAGATTAGAAGAATGACCTAAATACATGAAAGAAGTTCTTGTCTGCTTGGGTCTAATTCAAAATTCAGAATGCTGCCCCACAGCACAGTTCAGTGCCTGTCGGTCTAAGTAGGATAATTTTAGTACGGAAGGGAAAATGATTCTGTAGGATAAGTTATCATTCCAAGACCTCCAAATAACAGCTCTTTATTTCTTCCTTTCAGTTACTATATTTGCCCAATTAATAAATGTCACACACAACTTTTGATTATTACTACTTACTGAGATACAGTTGCATGACTCACTTTAGCTAAAATTAGGAAAATGATTAAGTACTTTGGAGGTTATTTGCACAACCCACACTCCAAGATTCTAGAGCATTAGGGCAGCTTTTATTTTTAAAAAAAACAAAATAAAAATATTCTATCTTTTAGACACGTTGGTTCTTTACAATTTTAACTATTTTCAAGAATTGGCATTTACGATTACCATCAACCACCAGTGGTAAGGTTTTGGCTAATTATGTAATACCACTAATAAGCAGTAATTCCTGGCTGTCAGCATGAATGGGTCAAAAGCACCTTCTTGCTTCGTTGATACTGTATCTACATACAAGCTTTCAAAAACATCAGCTGTGACATGACTATGGAAACAAACTAACTGTACTTATTATCTAAAACATCAAAGAAGAAAGGAAAAAGCAAAAAGAAAAGTAAGAAAACAAGTGAATAGAACCACAGAAGATCCAGCCTTAGCATAAAGAAACATTAAATTTGTTTCTTCTCCTACAAGCAGTGAACATACTGACACTTACCACAAAGGAAAACAAAACAAAACAAAAAACCTCTTATTTTTCACTATGAAGATTAATCCTTTGGACAGGATGACTTAAGTGAGAAGTAGGTTACAATACAAATTTTACAGTATTTTTTAGTATCTATTCAAGGTGACCAAAGTTGGGATGCTTGGAAGATAATGCTTAAAGAGAACTAAATCCTCTTAGGCTATGTCTACTTTAATAATTTAACAGCTTTAGGGTGGAACAGTCCAAATACTGAGGCCAAAAAGTATAAAGCGCACACTAGTAACCTCTCAGACTTCAAAAGGGAGGATACAGGCAAGGCCTGCTCGGAACGGTCTCTGCACCCCTGTAACCACCAAATTCTGTCCTGGAGTAGACCTGAGAAAAGCGCTGGATGGAACAGACCAATTTCCACCAGAGTATGTTCTCACAGTCACGTTCCTATGTCTGGACATATCTGAATTTACTAGCATAAAAAAGAATGAGCTCTCAGCAATAGGAAAACCATCACATCTCTAAGACGACAGGTATTTTTGGCAGCATACATTAAAAAAAAAAACAAACCAACAACAACAAAAAAAAAAAACAAAAAAAGAGGTGGGGAAAAATTCTAGGAGAGAAACCTACAGGGTCTTCAGGAACCTGGGAGGATAAGGTTTAAGAAAAGTACAATACCTGACATGGCTACGAGTAAGCGGTTTGTTGGACTGACCATATGACCTACGTTGTCTTCTCGTTGCATCAACATCCTTTCTCAGAGGAGCAAAAAAACCCAACCATGTGTACTGATATAGCAGTTGCTAATTAGTCAACTATTAATCTCTAGACCTTTCAAATTTTCAAACACTTGTGATATTTCTGCTAAAGGACCTAATTTAATATCTCATTTATTGTTTCTCTGTTGTTGGGATCACAAAAGTATACACCTAACAGTCCTCTATGTAAATACATACATAATCCATTATACCTGGTTACTTTTAATTTGGTCCTTGCTGTCCCCAAAGCACATCAGCGTTATAAAACTAATAAACTGAAAACATAGTTTCAAATCTGTCATCTTGGAAGAACAAAACTTCATCAGAAGTGATTGGGTGATAATGCGTTGGTTTTTTTCTAGTATTTTTTTCAGCATGTAAAGGTTTAAGCAATATTGACTACATAAATCAATGACATACTTGGTTGCACCATCATCATATGTTCCCATTAACACTATCGTTCCATCTTGGATGGACTTCAGAAATTCAATAAACGGTGCCACATCTGAAAAGAGAGAGAACACGCAGCTGTTTAATAACAAGCAACCATTCCATATTTAAACCCCTGCAAAGCCTTTGTGCAAAGATATTCCTTTTAAGAATATTTGTAAACGTACTTATGAATTTATGAACAGATGCGAAGCGGGAGAAAGATAAAATTCATCAGAGAGAACTCTTTGATTTTATAGAAAGAGTTTCATCCATATTGTGTAAAGATATAACCACTAGTGGGAACTACTCGAGAGAACAAGTGTGTTTGATTAACCATACCATTCCCCCCCATCTCAATTATTTGTATTTCTTTAAAGTTGCACTCTCCTCACAATTGCAAAGGCAGAAGTGAAGCACCCCCTTAACTATCACCTTAAACCCCCACAGCAAATACAGCCTGGAGAAAGGCAGTGGGGAAGAAAAGGAAAAAAAAAAAAAAAAACAAAAGGCATTTAAGTTGTTTCTCTCTAACCAGCTAAGGTAACTGCACTTACCTCCTCCCCACATGTCAAAGAATTTAGTGTCTACTGGTTCTCCTGTTTTACCTGGAGAAAGAGAAATATTTAGTGTCAGCAAATATAGCCAAAATTATCTTACAGACAACACTCCTGACTCCCCTTAATGACTGTTTCAGAGAAGTGCTGCAGAAGACACCATATAGGAGTTACCACAGTAATGGATGTATCTTTTATGAAGATTGCTCCTTAAACAGTGTAGTAGTTCGTGAAAAGATGCAGGAAAAGGTAAGAAGAAAAAAAAAAACAGAGAAGACAAACTTTTGATTTTGCTTGAAGTGGATATAAAAAAAACAAGAAGCCCGCAGCCTCCACCAACAATAAAGAGAACTCACTTCATGTATTTGCGCTTTTTTTTTTGAAGTTGTTTTTACAAAAATTGATAGCACAGCGATATGTTGCCTTTTGCCTTTAGTGCCACATGGAAAGTAAGAAAGATTAAAATTATACTGCATGTTTTGCTATAGACTGGAAATTCTTAGTCGATTTAAACATCCAGAACAATTAGAAGAAAGTGGACAATATAGTCATCTCATTAGCTTTTTTCTTCCCCACTATGTTCTCCAAAGGCAGTATTTAATGGAACGCAGAGTTTTCTTTTTAATACAGACATTCATTTAAAGTTTGGAAGACAGGGAGAAAGACCGGCAGCTATATAACACAAAGATAAGTATTTTGAACAGATTGGGACAATTTAGGAGGGCAAAATAGGATTAGGCGAGTATTGTTCAAGTCATGCTTTAGATGACGTAAACCTGAGTACAATCCAAAAATAACATGAATTTATATTACAGCAAAGTGACAAAGTGGTGCCTCAGTGATCCAAGGAATTGCATCCTGTATGTTAAGGACAAGCCTGCCAGCACTGACAGTTCAGTTTTCCAAGGTGATCAAGATGACACAGAGGTAAATTTCTGTGGTTTTAATGAAAGTTAAGAATCCTGAACAAAATCACCTAACACGATGTATTTAGGGACAAGATCTATACATATGGACTAATCATATATATTGATTTCAAGCTAGGAAATAATGAGCCATGTCTTCAGATCTGTAGTAACAGAATTGTTAAATAAGTTACACTGAAAAGAGATCAACAGAAGAATTTAGTCTACAAAGTCCTATTAGTGATGGCAACATACAAAGTCAAAAGAAGTAGCACGCGTCTCGTGTTTTTTTTCATGTTATATGTGCATTAGGAATTTACTTGATGTATCACTGAGATAGTAACGTGGAATGCTGTGGTGACTATTTTTACTACAAATTTTTAGAAACAAAAAAGCACTGAGTTTTTCTACTTTCTAACAAAAAGGTGTAAGTTCCAAGATCTGATGTTGCCTCAGTATAAATATGCTGAAAAATATCCTTTTCTCCCCCTGCTTGCCTTTCACCATCCCTTAGTATTTCACCTTAAATTTTGGAAACAATCTGAAAATGAAGACAATTTGCTCACTTAAAATGCCACTTACCATTGACCAAGGCCACATTTATTCCTCTGCCAACATTATTTTTAACTCCGCTCATTAAACTGAAACAAAGCAAACAATTTTATTTTTAATAGGACAATTTCTTGATGAAAAATATTTCTGATTTTTAAATAGGATCAATCAAATTTTAAGAGATACATAGCTGAAAGACCACATGCTCATAAGTACTTAAATGAAACAAAATCCTCCTGAACTAATCTGTGGGCTCTTATGGTACCACTGAACTAAGAACAATAGATCAAATATCCCCAGTTGTATCCATTTCATTTGATTGCTTAATCGTCTTGGTTTCAGAGTACGTGTGTATTTTTAAGTGTCACAAAAAATAAAGTGCTATTAATGTATTTAAGAAGATTCCTTGCAGTTAAAGAGCCTGAAATAAATAATAACCTGAGGAGCTTAGCACAGTCATGCAACCAACATTTTAAGCTTTTTTTTTTTTTTTAAGTACATGAGGAACAAAAATGTGTTAATGAGTTTAAAAGCTAACTGAACAGAGGCATTTCAAATTAATATTGCAGCATCACACTAAGAAATGACAAAGTCAAAGCAGTTAGTTACTTGTACCTATAACGGGACACCTAAACTCAAGAAAAATAGCTAATACGTTGATGTGACTTTACACAAAAGTTGAATATAATCTTGGAGTACAGTTACACATCCCAAAAAACCTGTCACAATCTATGAAAGCAATTACTTGGCCAAAGTCAGAGTGGCAAAGGAGCTGGGAAGAAGAGACGCCCTGTGAAATGGAAGCCCTTTAGAGCTGTAAAGGAGAGCTAATGGAAATGACAAGACTGTTAGGCAGGATGCTGCGCTGCCTTGGGCCATGGTAGGTGTACCAGGCCAGCGGGAGGAAGCTTCCACACCTCCTCATCCCTTTTCACTGGCACTGGATAAGGATCTCGGTTCTGCCTCCAGGTCTCAAATATCCCAGCATTAACATTTTGAAGCTAGGAATAAAAGTGTTAACGCTTTTTATTATACACAAGGAGAAACAGGAGCACAGGCTGAAACAATTACATAAATTAAGATAACAAAGAAGTCTTCAGCTGAGATTCAAGAAAGCACCTCAGCACAAGCATATAGGTGCACATATCCCACTAATTACAAACACACTCTAACAGATGTTTTACTTCCATCCTGATCAGGATTTCTTTAACCTCTCTAGGTTGCCCTAAGAAGGGGCTGCAGATGTGTAAAATCCTGTTATGTTTGAAACTTTTTTGATGTTTCTTCTGTGATCATATGATTTTTCAGGTCACGTCTAAACATCCATTCTAAGCAACATTTTGGAAGGACCGCATCCTTACACGTACAACTGCAACATCAGCTTTCTCATACTAACTAATTAGTGATAGGCTAGAAAGGAGAAATGGTCTATCACAGAAGTATGACAAAAATCTTCCTCTTTGATGCTATCTTTTACACCCAGGATGAAGACAGAAGGCAAAAATTTAGAGGAATGTCAAATTTAATAGACAACTATCAGGAATAGACTCAATATTAGCTAGTTCAGAGAAGCTGTGAAAGACTATTAGTTAATCGTAACTCTTGGCACAGTGACTTCAGTCTTAAAGACCTAGTAATCAGAGATAAGAGATTCCATATTCTTCTGTTAGTCCTCTAAGTTATAACATCTGCCAAAAATTATGATTAAAACTAAAACTCAATTCAATAACTTCTGAAATAAAAGACTTGACATTTTCTGCTGAAATGCAGAACTCAGTTCTGGTTAGTAGGGAACTCCAGAAGTGTTTTAGCCACTGGAGGATCATTTCTTCCCTGATCACATGATTTCTGTGTCACGTCTGAGCATCCCTTCTGAACAATAAAAACATATGGCAAATGAAGACTGAAAACATAAATGAAAAAAGGTAGTGAAGTTCTGAACACGTTTCTTTGCTCACATAAAATTTAGGGGACATTTAATTTACCAAAAAGAATAAGAACTTCTTTTTAACTACAAAATTCTCTGTAAATAAATACCAGTCAAAATATCCAATACCGAGGTGACTAGACGCTGAAAATCCACATAAATAACAAAAGTTATAATGTATTTCAGGCAACAAAAAAACCCTGCGAATTTGAATACAAGAGCTGCTAAAGGAATGTAGTGCAACATTCTGCTAATAACGTTACAGTGGCACAATCATGCAACTGGCTTCGTAACAGAAGAAGTAGAACTGCAGAAGTTGCTGGTAAAGAAGTATAGCAGTATCACCCCTTCGTCTAAAAAGCCCATGAAGTAGTGCTACAATATTTAATATTTTGATGATGACTACATTTTGTTCCTTTTAATTTGCATTACGTCCTTCCAATATAGGAGAACAAGGGTATAACTGAACTTCTATACAGCAGAATTCCTATTTCACACCAAAATATCTATATAAGGAAAAAGAAAAATTGAGAAACTGAACACATTCTGAATTATATCGGCACCTTTAGCGCCCTCAAACTAAGTGACATACTTACATTTAATACACAGCAAAAATAACCATGCTGTAAATACCACTGACAAATTATGAAAACTTGTCCCCGCTTCCTTGTCTCGGAAGTATGGAGAAGAATACGAAGTAATCAGAAAGAAGCATTTTGCATGAGTGAGTTCACAAAGCATCACTAAAAAAAGAGGTACTGAAAAGGTAATAAGGTCTTTCAGAGCTCTGAGATACTACTTCACACACTGGAGATAGCCTGTGCACCGTCACAAATGCTACAGGCTGCAATGTGACAGTTTCCTCACAGGAGGGCAGTCGTTCATCAGTTTTAGAATCCTTCCAAAAATTTACAACCAACAAGTTCTGTTACGTTTGGAAGACAAATCAAACGTCTTAAGAGATAATTATTCTTCACAGAAAGAGTGGTCAGACCCTGGAATAGGCTGCCCAGGGAGGTGGTGGAGTCCCCATCCCTGGATGTGTTTAAGAGTCGTTTAGATGTGGTGTTAGGGGATATGGTGTAAGAGAGAACTTTGTAGAGAGGAGTTGATGGTTGGACTCGATGATCCCAAGGGTCTTTTCCAACATAAATGATTCTATAATATAAAATTAATCACATTTTCTGGTGGACATTTAAACAGGCATTATAAGTCCTCCTCAGAAGGAATTCAGAAAGACTTTTGCCAAGGGAAATTGGACTCAAGACTCCAATGGCTGTGCACTAAGGTATGCGCTAGTATTAAAAGAATAGAGGGTTTCTTGCCAGCAACTACTGTCTTTTCATCACTTTCTTCAGTGAAATATCCAGTAGAGGATTTATTTTACTTTTTTTTGGACAGGAACAACAATCTCTTCTTAGTTAACGAGTAAGCAAGACATTAAAAAAACCAAACAAACACACACACACTACAATCCTGAAGCTAAAATATTACTTGCCCTCCCACAACTTTTTAATTAGTGAATCACCTTCAGCCTTTGCAGATATTGAGCTTCCTAGCAACCAGAATGAGAAGGTAGTAGGTTTTGTAACACCAATAAAAATACCATGCAGATATTAGACAAGACTGTCCAAGGTCACAAAGCGAATCAACGATATGAATGGAAACCAGAACCCGGCAGCTTTTATTTCATGCGTGCCACCAGCGTGCTCCTGCTTGCTTCGCACTCGCTCCCCGACCATGCCATGATGTGCCGCTGCAAACCCACTCTTGCGCTGCGCAGGCGAGCGAGCTCTGGCCTCGCAGAAGAACGGCTTGAAATATGAATCACAGAATGACTGGGGTTGGAAGGGACCTCTGGAGATCATCTAGTCCAACCCCCCTGCCAGAGCAGGGACACCTAGAGCAGGTTGCACAGGAACGCGTCCAGATGGGTTTTGAATGTCTCCAGAGATGGAGACTCCACCACCTCTCTGGGCAGCCTGTTCCAGTGCTCTGCCACCCTCAAAGTAAAGAAGTTCCTCCTCATGTTTAGGTGGAACTTCCTATGCTCAAGTTTGTGCCTGTTACCTCTTGTCCTGTCACTGGTCACCACTGAAAAGAGCCTGGCCCCATCCTCCTGACACCCACCCTTCAAGTATTGATAAGCGTTGATAAGATCCCCCCTCAGCCGTCTTTTTTCCAGACTAAAAAGACCCAACTCCCTCAGTCTTTCTTCATAAGAAAGTCATAAAGTCTTTCTTCATCTTCATAGCCCTTTGCTTGAACCCTCTCCAGCAGTTCCTTGTCCTTCTTGAACTGGGGAGCCCAGTACTGTACTATTCCATAGTACTCCTGAACGGTGCTCACATTTCCACTAGTAACACAAAGCAAAGAACCTGCACATGTTTTAGTTGTCAAGGAAAAAAAGCTCCCATTTCAACTTCACTACATCTTAATTGCTAGTTAGCGCTAAATATAGTCTTATCTTTTAAGATCATATACGCCTAATCTTACAGGGTTAGTTCAGAGAGTAAAGTGATGGAAAATGTAAATCAATACTTTTTATTCTCTTACAGATTAATGACCCTGTTTCCTATATTACATGGGGTTATGCTGTCCACAGTGAATTTGCCATTTGCTCTAGAATTCATTAGCACTCACTACTGTACGTGCTATCTGAACCATACTAACATAGCTATGTACACAGGCTACGCACTAACACAGCCTGGGCTGAGAAACAGCTAAACTTGGACTAGTTTAAATGCAAACAGAAGGCAGAGGCTTGACAACGTGACTGATATTTAAAAAAAAACTCCTTCCAACAACGCTAACATCATGTCTTTTCTAACGTGTGACATGCAAAACGGAGTGGATAGATTACGTTATATGAAGCTGCACACTGTGGCTAAAAATGAGCAGAACAACCTAAGAGCAAAGAAACAAAGAGTCTAAAAATAAATAATAATGCTCCCATTATGGGGATTACTGAAAGGTATTCATTTAAATACTCTAGGCACAGTATTATTGATAATACTGTGTTAAAAATACAACTATTAGAAATACAGCACTTAAAACCAAACTGTATTTCAAGCAGTTCCTTTCCTCGTTTCACAATTACTTTAACTTTATTAACTTTAGTTACCATCAGCACAATTAAATAACTACAGATCATTACAATACTATTTTTCCCTTTTGAAGTCATACTTTAAAGAAAAGTGGAAAACATGTTCTGACATTAGTACTATGGAAATAGATATTTTAAAAGGTAACTTGCAAAAGACAATTCCACAGCACAGTTTTAGCTGATGACGTGAAATATCAACAATAGTTACTTAAAAATACAATTGTTCATTGAATTACTATTGGAGGCACAAGAACAAGTTACTTGGAGGCAAGTTTGCATCTGACTTGACAAAGTCTAACTAATCCTTAAGTCTGTAAACCTGAAATAAAGTGTAAGCTATCTTGCATGTATTGAAATATCATGTATTTCTGATTTTACTGCGGAGTACCACCTGTGCTTCATCAGAGATTAAGTTACAAGGCAATATAATTTTTTCATGTGTTCAAACCATTGGCAAACAAAGCCTATGAAGAATCATTTAAACTACTGATTTTGTGTGCAAAGTGATCCAGGACAGCATTTGAAAGTGATACTTAGAGACAACAGGTAAAAATACTTACACGTTATCTTCTACACAAATTTTAGGTCCAACTACATTTGCTGCTCCACTTGCCATTTTGAATGCAAAATGCTTTTCGGGACAAGCTTTAGAGATCCCACATTTGTATCTTGGAGGTTTTGTAGCTTTCAAAAAGAAATAAAATAGGATTTTAGAGACAACACCACAGGTAGGTTATCAGAGAAACATCAAACAGAGAAGCATCAGTCAGTTTTCTGAAAGAATTAAAGGGAAAGAGCAAAGACAAACCGTATCTCATCCACAGTTTCACAGCAGCTTAACATATTCTAGGTTCCTGCAGTACCTCATTATTTATTCTACTTCTTGTTCTCACCCTGCTGCTTGCTCTGGCACCATCATCAAAAGCCACAAGACAAAACTACAAGTGAAATGCTGGCAAAAACCAGGCTTAACCAGAAATTTTGGAAAATCAGGAAAAGAGGAAAATTAGTTTCTGATTGCATTTAAAGTGTAATTAAGACTTTCTTAACTCAGAAAATTCAACAGTCTTTCCGTTATTAGCAAAAGCAAGTCACAGCAGTAACACATGCATATGAATACTCACAGTGTGCAGCTGCATCCAGTGCTGATCTAGCTAAAATAAAAAAAAAAAAGTTTTACAAGATGTTACTATAAAGTGTCACCTGCTATAAAATATCCTATAAATTTAAAACCTTTCTGTACCCCTATAAAACCAGGCTGGTTGAAATGAATTATCAAATACATCCAAACATTACGTTCCAATATAAAACATTAACCTTTACACGGTAGAAGAATGAAAGTGATGAGGGACCATATTTAGAAGCACTGCCTTCATTTATGACTCTCTGATTAAACACAAAGATCCATTGAGATACAAAACCACCAGGGATTTCTGGAGGTGTGGACACTGAAGGGAAATGAATTCCCTTCTTACAGCTTCACCAGAATGGGGTTCCTTTCACCTAACACTCCTGCAACTCAGGTGTACTTGAACCCAACCATCCACGACTCCCTTTCTTGGGACAGGGAGAGACACAAGGGACCTCATCATGCGCGTATCTACAACACATCTGCAATGCTTAATGACACCTGTGTCTCTTCAACGATTATTAACGATGCCTCTGGTGACTGGTTCAGATGTTGGCTCACACTGTTGTAATGTGGAGTTAAACAGCATGAACCCTACCCATGTACCTAAAATTAGGGGTTTTTTGTAATGAAAAGCCCCTTTAAAGATAAAGTTGGTTCAAAACAGAGTCTGAACTTTAAGTCACTTCAGCTTTGCAGTGCAAGCAAAAAAGCCCACCGCAAACATAATTTCTTAATTGCTTAAGCAGCAGAAAGGCAGAGTGCAGTTTTCCAGACACATCATTCAAGTCACCTGCTTTACAACTCCAGACTAAGACTGTAAGTACCAGTAAACAGAAAAAGCAGGTGAAATTATGCATACTGGGCAGGCAAACAAATCAAAGTTATTAAGTGAGTAGGTTAAATATTTCATACACAAAATAACTTAATACACACATTATATATTATATATGTATAATATAGTAAAAAAACCCAAGTACACACATTAAAAATAAAAACAGATTTCTTAACTGTAAGAAGTCAAGCTTAAAGGAAAATGAATATGATAGCCTTGATTACGGTTCAAGTTAATATTAACAGATGTCCAGAGAAAACAGTCGTCACTTACCAAATATGTGTCCTAAGTTTGCATCCATTTTTATTTCAAACACTTGAGATATGACATAAAACGTCAATAAAAATATCGCTACGACTACTACCAACTTTGCAGCACCTATTCAGAAGCAGAGAAAAGTTTCAAAAAAAATTATCTGCAAATGATAACATGAAGTTTACCCAAATTACCTACATGAGTAACGCTTATCAGATTATGCTAAGGGGAACTTAGAAACAGGATGATCATTTGTGGACTTGCTAAAACAGAAGTAATGTGCAAGAAATAGACAATATAACGTCGGATACAACTGAGCCAGTCCATCAGGTTACTATACCAATTGCACACACTGCTCTCAGCTTTCTCCAGCTTCATGCTCGTCTGACACCAGAGTACACCAACTCAGCTCAGCAGCCATCACAAACCACAGAATTTTCCATGGAAATCCAGCTTCACAAAATGAACTGAGCTGGTCTAACTGGCTGTTGTCCAAAGGGGAAATTCCCCACTTAACCCCATCCCACTTCCCTGTTCTTAGCCATGTGTATCCATTTTCTCACTGCTCACCAACAATCCTCTTTGTCTCCCCCCCTGTTGAGCTACCTCTATTTTAATATATGGCCAAGACTGAGTGATTAGGGATCTGTTCATATACTGTAGCCTGGCTGCTCTGATCAGTCAGGTCTGAGCATTACATTAAAAAAAAAAAAAAAAAAAAAAAGGAAATTAACAAAACCAAACAAACAAAAACAAAAGCCTCCTTTTCAACAAATTTAAATTATTGACCATTGAAAAGCAAGTCTGAAAACTCAAGAGATACTTTACAAAGTAATAAAAAGCAGTGCCTCTCCCCTCCCCCTTTTAATACTTTGAAGCCTCAGGTAGCTCGAAGTTTTACAAGCTTAACTTTCTCCAGTGCTGAGTGGTCAAACTACCTACTGGGAGAAGAGCTGGAAGCATGCAACCACAGCAATCTATATCTGAAATGGAAACTCGGGTGTACGTGGTACTGTCATGAACCATGCCATTTTTTAGCATAATTTTCATTACATTTTGGCAGAATACTCCACTCTTAGCTCATTGTAAAATATTAACTGAGAGTAGAAGTTAGGTGAGGAGGCATCTGATCAACATCCTGCCTTCCTGTCTCACCCCAGTATGTCAAACTGTTTGGAAGAAGCAACCTTACAGCGTGCTTCTGTTTCTCAGATTGTCAGCCAAATAAATCCTTCAGAAAAAAACCCCAAACTTCTGTACTCCTGCTGATCTCAGACTGCTGCTGTGATGGGCTGTTCAGAAAACCTTAAAATAGACAGATTACTCAGCCTTCAGAGGGATGAGAGATGTTAATCAATCCGTCCAAAAAGGCTAAAAAAAAAGATAAGGGGATAGAAAAAGAAAAGAAGGATGAAGAAAGAGATAACAACTTTTTTGTTTGCTTGTAGTTTGGTTTTCCTCTCCCACTTTCCCTTCTTGTGTATGTGAGCACATGCATACTACATAAGAAAATGCAGATGCAAACTTAATTTAAAAATATTACGCTGGAACTCAGAAGATTACTGCATTCAAAGGGAAGTGAACCACATGTAACCACTAGAGAGAACAGATGATCCAAACATATGTTAAGAAGCAGAGAAAAGGTTTTCAAAGCAAAACTGCTTAGAACTGTAAGATGGTACCAGATTTTGGAATGTGTCACCTAGCAAGTAGCACTTGGAGAGTGTGGTGTTTCAGTAGATAGTAGGTGTGATCAATGAGAACTCAGCCTCAGCAGTAACCATCCACTCCACTCTGTATCCTTTCAACTGAACTGCGAGCACTCCCTCTAAGGGAGAAGAAATCTCCTAGTAAACCCTTTTAGCACTTGAACCAAAACCAGCTTGTTTGCTACATGTTAAACATCCTATAGGAACTGCTGTATCTGCTTTGTCTGTAGGTTTTAGCAAGAAAAGCAGTTAGATGGAAGAAAAAAAGGGGATTGGAAAAGTCATTTCCCAGGCGATTCAGACATCATGTAAAAATTGCAGCACTTTCCAGTTCTTTATCAGATCTACTTTAGCAGGTTGCTCCCAGTTATAGATATTGAGGTTAATAAAACAACTTTAGTAGTGACAAAAATCATGACTAATTTCATGCATTAAGAAGGTTAATGTGCAACTTTCTTGGAAAAAAGGTGTCTTTTTCTCCTAGAAGATCGAACAGTTGCTTCTTCTGCAACATAACTCTACAACTATTGATAAAAGTGCAACGCATCAGAAACTCTAAACTGTTCAATTGCCACACAGGCTACTCTACTGCAAGGAAATGTCTCAAATAATATTTTATTGTAGCATTATATTGGCAAAGATCTTATTTTTACAACCACTACAAACACAGTTGCTCAGACCCTGTACTACAGTAACTTACCTCTATGAAAAGGCTTTTATAGCTTTCAAACTCCCAGTAACCATTCAGGAAGTTTCAGGCACTATATTATAATAGTATATAGCACTTTTGGTTGGGGTGGGATGCAGGGAAGAAATCGCTGAAGACAGCAATTGGCCATTTCCTCATTCCTTCATCATCTTACAGAATTAGCAGCCAAAGTATTATGCCAAGCCATGGCACCTTCAGCAGTCACTGCAGACCAGCTGAAGCATTGTAACCAGCTGCTTGCTCTTAGACCCACCCGAATTCCCAAATGAGTTTCATTAAACGTCAGCTAAATGGAATGGCAATGCCTGTAATACCAGTCAAGTTTATTTCAAAACCTTATTGTCACAACTTGTTAGTGCTGCCTATAGCACTTGTTTGACAATTGACAAAAGTCCCATTTTACTGAGCGGACTTACCTGCTATTCTCATGTTTAGTCTTCAGCCAGCTAATGACACTACTGCATTAAAAAATAGCCACCTAGGGAAAAAGGAAAGTACATCACTGTAGTTACAGCCAAATAAGCACTTTTGTGATGAGTCAACAGTAAACTTCACAGGTTTTCTAGCCAATAACATTAATGATGATTGTCCTGAATACCTAATTCTTAATGCTCACAATAAAGGGAGGACAATTTGAGATGGATTTCTGATGTATTGCTTTCATTTTCATTCAAATGCAAACATTTCATTGTTTCATTGTACATTATCTTTAGAAATTATTTGAAAACCTATTGTTATTAGAAGTCAGAAAAATTGCAAATCATTTGGAGATCACCAAAACCCCCACATAGTTCTCATGGTCTATGCTAGGGAAGAAAAATGGATACACCTTTTTTGCCTTCACTTAAACTCAGTATCTGAGTTCAGTGATTTGTGTCCAGATCCTCTTTGCCAAAGACACAGTCATTGTGCTCTACTGCTTAAAGTTTCCAAGAAAATGGTCAGCAGAGAAATGAACAGGAAAAGCAATATTTATTTCTATTCCATAAGAATTTCAAAATAAGTATCAACAAAGCTTGAAAAGCAGACAAATGTTTTTGCACGCTAAGGTTCTACTATAAGGGAAATCTCATAGCATATTATGGACATAATATATCCATTATATCTATAGCCACATACATTATATCCATATATAGTATCTTCTTTCAGTGAAAGGCTAGTATTTATCTGTCTTATAAAAAGGCAAAAAGAATCTGCCAGGGCAGATAAACTCATTTTATTTCAAAGTCTGTGAACAGAATTATTCTAAGCTCCTTTCTCTCCCCTCCCCACCCCCAGAAATATATCAACATTAAAATAAACACCATCTGTAGTTTGAATAACCACAAGCTTGTTTTAAGTCAGCTCTGAAAAAAACAAGTTTCTTCTTTTTGTTTTACTATAAACAAAAACACATAATGAATTCAAAGCATGAAAGCAAGAATATGAACAAAACCAAAGAGCAGAAACTAAGTGAAACAATCACACGATCCAACTCTGACTGCAGAATGCCTTTATCCCAACAGCCCCATCCACCCTCAGTGATCATTGCTTGCTGCAATCAACAAATACACAAGTAAAATGCACTTTTTTTTTTAAAAGTGTGAAATGCTTTTGATTTAGAAAGAGTAAAAATTAGTATGTCATGCCTCAACTTGAAAGGAATTTTAAAAGTGATTTATAGATTCTTTTCCTAAATTACAGCATACCAATTACAGCGGGTTTTGATCTAGAGAATAAATACAGGAATGCTACAGTACAGATAAGCCCTGCACAGCATTTTCCAGCTGCAATAGCATAATTTGTGAATGCCAAGTCCTTTTCCTATACCGTATTATCTTAGAATATTTTTTTTTAAATTCAAGACAGAACAGGAATAAAATAGGACAGCCCAAGAGCCCTTAAGAATGCTTATAGATGATTACTCCACATCTTTAGCATTAGACCTCAAAACTGGAATTACAGAAGTGATATAAAAATGGGTTGGGAATTTCTAAGAGTGTATGTATTTTAGGATCATTTAAAAACAAAGAATACAGGACAACTGAGCTTGCTCAGATTCAGATGCACAACAACAGTGGCAACAAGATTCCTTTGACTGCTTTAAGAATGGGCTAAAAAAACCCAAACACTATTTTTCTCCTCTTTGACATAAGATTCTATCAAGCAGGGGCAGCAGAATTACAACCAAAGTATCTTCTTGACTTATTAGTGTCCACTAATATAAATAACCACTTTATTACTACATTAACGTAATTTACCTCTGTCAGGCAGTACAATAAGGCTCACATTTCGCACTTATTAGTCAGAGACCAAGGCAGGATGCGCAGCCTATGGCAGGGTCTACAGGCAGCCCCCGATGAGTACAGCAGAACCCTATACAGATGTAAAGGCCAAGGAGAGCACCACAAAACCAGCAACAGAAGCGAGCAACATCTACAAGTCACACAGTAAAACAGCTGGTTTTGGGAAACATCATATTGTATCACTGTGAAACACAGATTTTCTTTTTCTTCAGATTGTTTTCTTAGCGCAGAACTTCAGAGGTTTATCAGTCAAGCTCTAAAACTTAGAAAGAAACCAAAAAATCCCTCACATGTAGCACCAAGTGCCTCGAAATAAGAAGCGACCCACAGAAGAACCTACAACTGGTGCCTTCAGATGCTGGTTTTCCTCTATGTTAAGAGAAAGGAAATTGTTAGTCTCCAGGGTGGCCTACTAGAAGGAGAGGTGCAGTTTACATATATCAGGGACAGCAGTAAAGGTGTTTTAAGTCAGACAAGATCTGGTTACAATCAGCATAGTCAAATATCCGCACGTGGCACATGCACGCATTCACAAGATGAGTATCACTGTGAATTTCAGCTATTCTATTAAACTTCCCATATTCCTATTCATCAAGGGAATCTTGTGCAACTCTTCATGAGGCTGGAGGAGCATGTTCTCCTTTTCCTATGATCTCACTCAGTGCTAAAAATGAGGACACGTCTCCTCCCAGCAGCAACCACATCTGTTGAAGAGCCTTTTGAGCCCCACTGCCCACCATCGCCCACCCACCGGAGCCAGCATTCAGGAGAATAACCAGTGGCAAGACGTTCAGACCAGTGACCTCTCAACTACAGTAAGTCACATCCACATCCTGAATAAAGAGCAGAAAACTGCGAAGAGGTTGTGGTCTACAGGCTGGCTTTTTTTCTTATAAGGCTTTGATGATGGTAACCTTCAGCCAAGCTCTGCCAACCAGCCATCTGGTCTAGCGAGATGGTAAAATTCCAGTATGTAAAGCTGTGTAATATTGAGTAGCAGAAAACAAAGGGAATGCTTTGTTAAACTGATGTAGAAAGTTCTCTCTGAACATGATGAACTCAACAACAACAATAAGAGAAAAGCACCAGACAGGCCAGAAGCTGGTGCTGCCATATTAACAAGTTCAGAAATTCCTCTTGCAGCACAGCCCAGCGCATGGGTTGCTTATTCCCCTCAAGAATAGGAAGGAAAAGGCAGACAGCTCACTGAACCAGAAGACAAGAAGTTACAGGTTATAAATCCTTTTTGAACACTGGCACGTCATTGTCCAGTTCCCTGCATGGAGTAGCACGTCTGTCCATGCAGAAAAGGGTTATTTGTTCTGGATGCAAACTACTGGGGAGTGGGTATGTGGAAAGACGGTTGGGAGCTGAGGTTACTGCTTGCTTTTTTCTACTCCACCCATCCTTGTGCATTGTATTTTGTCCCAAAGCAGGGGGAGTTTCCAGATGTCGCGATTTCCAGTGCCAAAACCACTCCAAGCAACCCCGATGACAGCCCAAAACGCTATACATAGGGTGACATAACAAAAGTAGAAGAAAAACAGAAAACAGCAGCTTACAATAAAAAATGGAAGAGAGAAAAGGGCTTGGGCTTTCCACCCCACTCTGCTCCACTTGTTGATTCGCTTGTGTGGGTATGACAGACTCAACACAAATCTGACAAATTCAGTACCTAGGTCCACATAGCTACTGCACATATTGTGATACATACCCAAACTAGCTTCCATCAGCTTTTAAAAGTGACCTGTGTCTCCTGAGAGAACGCTGCGAGGTACTTCACACAGGGAGCTTATAATATAGCTTCATTTAGGAAAACTATGAGCCTATAATCCTGCCAAGCAAATCATCATCATGTTTTATTATGTGATATAACATTTCTAACACGCCAAGACTGAGTTCTTTCCACGTTCACGTATTAGATATAACAGTCATTGAGGAAGGCTGTACTGAGGTAAGTAAAAGAATTGATAATTGCTATTAATCAGTTGTTATTAATACAGCTACACTGACACAACACGGAATGAAGCCACGATTTCAGTCCCAAGGTGAACGCAATTCAATTCAGCCAATTCTTTATCAGCCTTGCTCAACACTCTTGGGGTGTGTTGACGCTGCAAGGGGGGACGGTGCCGTGGGACACACGACGTAGGGCACACGTCACCTGGGCACAGCCTCTGCCCTTCTCAGTATGCGGGAAAGCTATGGCCACTTGCAATGTACTGCTGTTTATAAGGGGTTTTCAAACACGATTGTAATAAATATTTTTATGCATCATAATGAAACATGCAGATTAGTCTACTTCATTCCCAGGATAATAGTATTTCTATTAGCAATTTGATAGCACGTGTAGATTATACTTATGAAACTGGCACACAAAAACAAGCAAAGATGAGAGGCAAGAATTTAGAAGGCCAAGATAATTTTGAATTCTGACCTTAGTAGATTAGGAAAAAAGGTTCCAAAATCAACAACAATATTTAATAAAACAGAAAGTAATACTCTTCAAAACAGACATCCAGCGAGGCAAAACAGGCAGCAGTAATGAAAAAAAGGATCTGAGAGATTACAGCAGCTCTCTAATACTGGGGTCAACGATGTGGTAGCCGCTCATTGTGGACTGTACTAACGGGATTGCTATGTGTGAAACCAAAAGCAATTATTCTGATCTGCCTAAACAAAGAAAAAATACTCTGCTCTATGTGCTATCTAGACTTTTAACCAAGTTTCATATGTATGGTTTTTCCATAAGTCTATCTTAAAGCATAATCCCCAAATGGAAGAATCTAGATAACAATTACACGACCTAAATACAACAACTAAGGGCTGAAAAGAATCAGGTTTGCTTTGCAAGGAACTGTGAAAGCAAAGACAGAAGTAAGGAACGGACACCTTGTCTCTTACCTCCAAGATGTAATTTAAAAAAATTTTTTAAAAGATGCTGAGATGGACTGTTCTCAATATCCACTGGTTGCTGCTTATCTATTTGTAGCTGTAATGTTGAAGAAAAACAACTTTCCAGCTACAAGTATAAACAAGAAATACAAAAGCTGGTTGTAACTCATCATAAAAGTCTAGGAAAATACAAAACACATGTCTTCTTAATGTAGGTAGCCTACAAGCTGTGAGTTAGCGTCCCCTTCAATATTAACCTCATATTCCTTCACTGTTGTATGCAAATCTGTACCCAGATATATAGTACTAAATCTGTATTAGCCTGATAAGCTTTGAATTAAAGTCAGAGGGATATTTTCCCCCAAAACCAGGATTTAAAAGTCTGTATACTTTCAAAAATGGTCAAATAATGTTATACCTGTTTTTATCAGTATTTACTATCTGTTAATATGAATAGCATACTAAGTACACTGTACCAGAATTAGATAAGCATTCAAAATTACTTAGTACCAAAGGAAAAAAAAAAAAGAAAAAAAAGGGTTGAGCTTTTATTTTTATTTCTGAGTCATGAGTAGATTAGGACAGTGTTTATTTTTTGCAGTACAAAAGGCCTTCCTCAATGATTAGCAGATACATTTTTTTCCTGTCAGGGAACAGCTCAGAAAAAGACATTTTACCTTTTTATACCTAGTAAAACGCAATCAGTGAAAAATCTAGTCTCTGTTAATAAATAATTTCAGTCTGTTTTTTTCAAGCAGCTCAGAGCGGTGGCGGTTTTCTACTCAAAATTACACGGTGAATTAGATGTGTCAGGGACAGCACTAGATATTCTCATGCGAGCTCTGGTTTTAAACCAGTGGTTGTGCCAACCTGAATGACATGCCATGGACAAAACAGCGGAGACAGTCGAAACCATTCCACGTCTAAATCTGAGTAGGAATCTAGGCTTCCAGTATGATCATTTTATTCAAATACAAGATGCATTTCTTCACCCAGATAATTGCAAAAAGAATTACATCTTTCAAAAAGTAACTACTATAGATCGATTTTATTGTATAATCATGCACCATTTGTGTCTTTTGATGACCCAGGCTGTCACCCAAGCAGTTTTTCCCTACAGGCACTCCTATATCCATATGAATTCCTTGTGGTTATGGCAGAACTCCACATAGGCAAAAGGTTTCTCCACACAGAACCACTTACAGACTCCTGGATATGTGTTTTTTTCTCCTTTGAGACAAATAACTACCACGAAGTATAATTATTAACTTCTTACAAAAATTATATCACTTGAATTATATTCTTCCATATATGTGTAAGATTCAGCTTGGTATTCTGATAACACTGAATTAGACCCAAAGGGCTTGCGTGTTAAAACAATTTCATTTTACTTCTATCAACCACAAGTGAAACCCAGATAAATTTAGCAAATGAAACCCAAACTTACTCCAAAATTAAAACTAGGTAATTCAGCTACTGTTGCATGTCCTATGTTGCAAATACTGCTACGTGGTTTCACTTCTAACAAAGAAAATAGACATAAAAGCATTAGGACAGAGTGTTTAAATACCTGATGTGCAAAACAAAAGTTCCCAAATGACATGTCAAATCACTGACCATGCAAGCTTTTGCTAGTGGCATCAATCCAGCGCTTTCACCTTAGCCAATACACAAACTAGTCAGTCTCAAAGGCAGAAAAATTCTCATGAATCCTGGGAAGCCTGAGATAAAAGTACTAAAGCATTCTTCCCACTGAGAATGAAACTCAATCCACATTCCTTTTTCGATTAAAACAACAACAATCCCCCAAAAAAATTCAAACCTCAGAGGTACTCAATCCATATTCTTAAGGCTCTTCCCAAACATTACACAAAATTTACTGGTCCATATATTTAAAAATGGAATTTAATTTACTGTCCCTAAAATCCATACTGTTCATATGCGACAGAAGTAAATCGTACCATTGCTGCTGATGTGCCTGTTAAAGAGAATCTTAGCCCTGTATTTCGTAGGGTTGGATAAAATCATGTCAAGAAATTCATATAGATAAAATCCTCAAGGACAAATTGCTGAACCTCATTCACCCACTTGCTTCCCAGATTAACGGAGAAATACATAAATCTCACAATAGAGATTTAAGAGAGTGAGGTTTAACATTTTCTTCTGTCAAATGATGAACAAACTATTTCGAAACTAAAGCACTGCTGCAATTACCATCTGTTCAAAGGTTTGAACCCACTGATTTGTTCTCTGTTGTGTTTTTCAAGAAACAAATTACCACCTTGATTTCATAAAACAGCAAAGTCTGTTCAATCTTTCCACCACAGGAAGGAGTAAATAAAGCTTTGCAACTCATTTATCTGCAAGATCACCAGGTCTCACTTGAAACAAGGTGTGGCCAGAATCCAATAGACCTTTCAAATGTACAACAGCTTTCACATCTTTGTATCAGTAAAAAAATACCAAGCCTGTTACCAGAATAATGCATCACTACTGTGCATCTTACCCTGCCCCATACAGCAATTTTCAATAGAACTGCTATACAAAAAGATTACAGGTCTGAAGAAAAATTAACATACATATAGTTAATATGACTTGATATAAGCACACATGACCACGGCAGAAATTTATTTGAGGCTATGGTTACAGTGTGTCACTTCACAGTGGGGCCCACTTTAAATGAAGTTATCAAGCAAGCAGAACAGGAAAGGAGCGTTACAAACACTTCCTCTACAGGTCCAAGTTTACTACAGGAAGACCAATCTGCTTCTCCACACTATTCTGCTCCCAAGGCACAACCAGACCCTAGATGGTAGCCTTAAGATGTCAGAATGAGACCATCATCTTATGAGTGAGATCAATTTACTGCACAGACCACCACATCAACCTCATCACAGAGCTGCACGCTGAGATCACCCACACAGCGAGGCACGGAGCTCCTATATACTCTGCAAGTCAGAGAGGATCAAGGGTACCGACATCACCACACGCTGCTGCTGACCAAAAAAATACTATGATACTACCAAGCATTTAAGTTTCTTCAACAAAAGCTCATCACGATCTGAGGCTGCACGTTGGAGAAGAGTTCTCATGTTTTCTCAGTAGCAAGCTGACCTCACCTGGAAGCTGGGACATGCCTCTAGGCAAAGTACTGCCAGGTGACAATCACCGCTCAGAGCGCTGCTGATATCTCTCCCTCCTCTTGTTCTAAGGGATACAGAAACCCCAGCTCCAGCACAGAGCACCTTCTCGTCCACTCATCTCCTATGTGAGGCAGCAGCTGGCTTTGGCAGGACAGAAAGAAAGTGCTGTTGGCAGAGGGAAGCATCCTGCAGAGAAAGCATCAGGCGTCAGCTCGGGGTAGAAGGGGCAGCAGCACAGCAGGCCCAAGACACAGAGAGGCCACGCTATGCCTACAGGACACTGTAGAGTGGGATCATACTGCAGATGTGAGACTGCTGCCAGTGACTAATAACCTCCACGCTGCATGATGCATTCAGAACCGCTCCTCGGTCATTGGTCATTCAGTCATTGCTACTGGTCCATCCTAGCACTGGACAGGCCACCATTTGTGACCATGAGGTGGAAGATGGTCAGAAACGGAGAGGAAGTCGGTCAGTTGCATGATCCGTAACAGCTCTAGAGTGACTCATTTCCTACTGAAGACACAAAGAGACAGCAACAAAAATTGCAGTTTCTAGACTAGACTGGTTTCTGAGCATCAAGGGATTGGAACAAGGTCCACAACCTACCTCCCAGCTGTGTGCAATCTTCCAGCAACCAGCACCAAACACATAAGCCGTATCCAAGAAGAATTAATTTCACAGCAAGAAAAAATTCTAGGGGCAATGTACTCTGTCTTTATATTTTTATGTAAAGATATATATACTTTGTATACTTCAATATTTAGTCAACAATTGGTACACACCCCACTAACTAAAATCCGACACAGACATCTTCTATCCTACGAGATTTTAAAATCTAAGGATCATCATAGGTGGGAAAAATTAAAAGTTATGTGGCAAAGGAAGTTCCTACTTGTCCGTACCTATGGAGAAATTTGCCACATTAAATACATGTAAACTACTTGGAGGAACAGCATCGTTCACTGACAGACGGGTGCTTACCCCAGTGAGCTCACCACCGAGACTCTACACACAGCTGACAGGAAGATGCTGATATGTAATCACTGTATACTGTAACAACTCCTGATGCCATGCTTCTCTGGATCATGCTGTTCACTAATTATTACAGAAATGCCTGTAATGAACCTCCTCCCAAACTCAAATGCAGTTCCAAAACCATTCAGGTGTCACCGAATATTGGAATATCTGCAAGAACATCTGGGCTGATCCAAAAGCAGAAATAAGCACCTGGGAGCCAGTCAGCAACTTTCTAGCAGCAGTAGTAATAGCTTATACCAGCTTAAAAGTTTGCGAAATGACAACTAAATTACCTGTTGATACCAAAAGAGATAAGGAAAAAAGTCTTTGCTACTAGGAGATGCTTACTTTCTCCTCAAATAGAAGATGACTGGAGAGAGGGTGGGAGAAGGGAAGAAAGTCAGTCAGTCACAAGAAGAAAGCAAGTCTTACGAATAGAGGGGAGACTGTAAATGTCATCTATTTTGATGTTTTAAATTAAGATGTTAACCGGACTCTCATGAGAACTACCATGCTTTTATAAATATAAGCACATTGTGCAACTTTCTAACATTAAAACTGACTCAACAGCAATGCACATCAAATGCAGAGCAGAGTTTACTCCAGCAGCTCCCTCTGTCCTGATAAGCCTTCCAAAGCTTCTCCCCTCTCCCACAAAATCTCTTCCATATCCTCTTGGCACTGAGCTCCAACAAGAGCTGGGAAAAGCTAAGTTGTAGCTCTCTCTACAAATTAAGATATAAACTATTTTTGTATCCTGGAAATACGGTACTATATATGGGGAGCAAAAATAGTTGAACAATTCCAGAAGAGTAGCTGTTGATAACTCCCTGTGAACACTTAAGTGTGACTAGATTTCAGGAAGCCTGTGTAAAATAATACTTACTAGTCATCAATGACTTGGACTACTGAATAGGGATAAGCATTTTAAATTCATGGATAACATCAAGATGCAGGCAGGTGCAAACAAATTAAAGGGCAGAATTAGAACTACAAATTATCGAGAAAAATATTTTTTTTCTTTTAAGAAAAAAATAATCATTAAATCCTCTCGGGATGCTTATACCATTAAGAAATGCACGAGGAAGCTAAGCTTGGATTCATGGTTAGACACAGCATTTCAGACAATGAAGCAGGAAGCCAGAAGCACGTATTTATAGGTTACAGGTGATTTATCATCCATCCGAGTTGAAAATCCTGGTGCTAACAAATGACGTTTCAAGCAGTAATACCAGTTTAAAGTTATTTCCTCATCACCGGTCTTTCATGTTGTCACTGGGCCTCAGGCCTGGATAAGCATGAAAATTTACGAGACAGGTGAGCTCACCTGCCACGTTGCTCCAGCCCTACTCACCATTTCCCCAGCCCAGGCCACATGATTTTGCTCACTAAGGAAAGTTAACCTAGTAAAAGGGAACGAATATAATTTCTGCCAGATTAGCAGACAACAACTTTTAGGAGTGGTGGGAGGCAAAGCACAGCAGCATCAGGCTACATTTGCTCAGCCAACTCATGAAGTATCATTGCAAGATTTCTGACATTACTGCAAATTACATTTTTCTTCACGTAATCCTGAGAATTTATGGACAGAATTTATGGGAACCTTCTAAACCGTGAAACAATTACGATAATTCCAATGCTGTTGACAGCAAAACGACTGTCACAGGGTTGTGCAGATGGCCACTGGCAAAGAAAATACACAGGTTTACAATAATTATGCCTTAAAGCCTAAACTTTCTCAGCAGATTTTAGTGAAAATCTCAAAACTGAACACATATATCACTTATATTAGGGCTCATGGAGATACTGCTCGCCAATATAAGTGGCAAGACTTGCAGCCCTTACACTCACATACATGTCAACCCTCTGACCTCCCTGGTACGGCAGGTTTAAAAACCACAACCTAAGTTCTATTTGAGCAACAACTTCTCTTTGAAAATTCAATTCTTAAGGAACAACTTCTCTGTGTCTGCTGCAGATTCATTTGATGGACACCTAATCTTTAGGCTACAAAATAATCTGTAAAAAATGGTATTTTTTGCAGCTTACATAGTACTGATCCATCTTATGATCTTACAGGAAAAAAAGAAGTCCCTTTCCCATATAGTATGCTAATATTCCAAACAAAACTGGAAACTAAACGTTCAGGAATTCATTTTTTAAGTATTAGCTTGTCAAAGTTCCACTACATTCTCAAACTCTTTCTATACTATCATTTTCTTCTCAAAGCACTGAGAATTCTCATTAAATGCAGAGCACGTATTCCCTGAAACACTCGGGCTGCACCTAGAGAGGCTGGGCAGTAACTTGTGGGTACTGTGAGGTGACTTTTTGAAACTATTTACTCGGCACTCTTACTGGGTGAAACGGTCAGGACCGGTGGAAAGAGACGGAAGTGATGGCCTGCAACAGACCAGGTGCCTCCTCCATCCCCAAGTGATTAGATGTCATTACACGACAATACCAAGCTATTAGCTTGCGGAGAGCCTACCTGCAGGCTTAAAGCAAGTTACAAAACTTGTTTTGCCACGCAGACAACTGTGATTTCTTCATACTTAAAAGAACCCCGGGGGGGCGGGGGCAGGGGTATGTGCTAATGAAGATATTCATACCTTGATTAGCTGGGCAGGCTTCAAAAAAAAAAAAAAAAAAAAAGAGCCTGTTGTGCAGAGTCATTAACCAGCCATTTCTATTTTATTTTTTTTTTTTGCTTCTAAATAATTCTGCTGTTAGTATTAAATAAACGCTTTGTTAAAAGAGGAGCTGCCAGCTGCGTTCGCCAGCACAGACCGGCCGGGGGCTCGGAGCCTGCGCGGCGTTCCGGGGCACCCGTAACATCAAACGAAATACCTGGTACGTGCGGAGATCTTTACACAAGTCTGGAGTTACTACGGTAGCATTTAACCTCTTTTACGTGTGGAAAAAATGGAAAGATCAAGGCATCGGGTGAGTTAGGCAGCCCCTCGGCAGCTCAGGCAAATAAACGTAACTTAAGACACGGTCACGCTTACCTACCAAAAAAAAAAAAAAAGTATGGAATTACTGTATTTTTTCCTACTTCGGCAACTCAATAGGCGAGAAACCAAAAGGAACACCGACTGCTTCCACAGGTACCTCTCTGCAAACCTGGATGCGACGGCACATCCTCCTTCCCCATCACCTCACGCCTCTTCTCCGTAACGGTGTATTCAGCGTTTTAATTAAACACACACCCACACACACACACACACCCGGCCCCTGCTCCCAGCGCATCCACCGGAGCCGGCCCGGAGCCCCCTCGGCCGGCGGAGAAGGGGAAGGGGAAGGGAAGGAGGGCAGGGGAAGGGAAGGAGGGCAGGGGAAGGGAGGGCAGACCCCCGCCCCGCTGCCCGCTACCCCGAGGGGCCCCGCGGGACGCGGCTCTGCTCTGCCCCGCACCCGGGGCCCCGTCCCGCCGCACCCCTCCCGGCGGGAGGTCGGACGGGGGAGAAAAGGCCAGGCGGCCCGGGGAAGTCGCCGCAGGAAGGCGGCAGCGGAGGCGAGGGCAGGCGGCCAGCGCCAGCCTGGCCACCCCGCGCTGAGGAGAGCGATGCGCGGCCGGGCGGCGGGAACGGGGAGCCCCGGGGAGCGGAGGGGAGCGCGGGCGCCTGCAGCCCCGCGGAGAACGCGGGGCTCTTACCTGGACTGTACGGACGTCCCCTCAGCAGCCCCGCCGCGCCGCGCAGGCTGCCCCCGGCCCGCCCGCCCCGCGATGGAGCAGGAAGCCCAGCGGAGCCGCCGCCGCCGCTGCAGAGGCGGAGGGAGGGGCGGAGGCCGCGCGCCCGCCCCCTACCGGTGGCGGACCGGGGCCGCCGCGGCGCCGCCCCGCAGCCGCGACCGCCCCCGCCGCCGGCGTAGGGGCCCCGCGGGGCAGACACCGGTGGGGAGGGCGGATGTGGTCGGGGGTGCCGTCCCGGGGGCAGCGGGGCCTCCTCCGCACCCGCCGGGTGCTCCCTGAGGGGACCGGCTACGACGCCAGCCCCGCTGGCGTGGCGCGGCGCAGGCGGCTCGCCCAGCGAGGGGGCCTCAGGGCTACAAGTTTTTGGATCGTTTAATGAAGGCTGATTATTCCCCAAAAAATCCCCCACGCGTCCACAGGGGTGCTCGGTGTGCCCAAAAACCAGTCCGGTGCCCCGGTCCGGAAGACTGTTTGAAATGTTTATGCTTGTTTTATTTTATATTTTAAACACCTTTGTTTCTTTTTCTACCCCTGCCCCCCCCCCCCCCCCCCCAATACACCAGAAGTTATTTTCTGTTACCGAACAGAATGGGCGTTTTCTGCTTTAAAAAAAAAAAAAAAAAAAAAAAAACAAACCAAAACACCTTTTTTCTTAAAAGAAAAACTTTTTGATCAGTCAGACAGAGCGGATTTGTTTTATCACATAAGAAGAAAAGGTAATCCCTTTCTCATCTTTTGTGCTTGGCTGTGCTCTATGGCTGCTGTCTCTTTTTCCTATTTATCCTATTTTTTCTTCCTTTTTTTTTTTCCCCTGGCACTGGTATTCCTCTAACCCCACCATGAGTTGGCGTAGGGAGGGAGAGGAGCTGGAAGGACAGGACTTTATTGTGTGGAAGAAGATTTCTGTTGGTAGAACTCCTTCAGCTGGACTATTGCTGGGGTGGGTATAGAAAGGGGCAGGGCAGCCGACAGCCAGATTCAGTCAATTCCACTGCTGTCAAACCACAAAATCAGCATTTTTCCAACATCAGGGTGGCAATCCTCTTAGCAGAGAACAAAGACACATCTAAAATATAGGGCATATCATGCGTCCTCAAAGTCAGGTAGACAAAAGGAAGTTTCCATGCCTTATTTTAACCACACCTTGTCAACAGATTTTTCTTGTAATGGATTTAAAATAACACACTTTGATACTGACTGCTCCTTGCTACGGTTATTTGAACATCGATCAAGTAATTTCTTTAGTAAATTCTCACAACACATTGAAGTTTCAGGCATGCTGTAATCTCCAAATGAGCAAAGAAATACCCAGTGTGAGCATTGCTTGAGGAAAAAAAAGTCTTTATAGCTTTTAATTTTAAATGATGATATAGATATATCTTAGTTTGACAGTTATTTCAGTGCTTAATAGGTGAAATTTCACCGTGTTCCCCTGATTACTTATGGAATCATGGAATTTCAGAGTTGGAAGGGACCTCTAGAGATCATCTAGTCCAACTCCCCTGCTAAAGCAGGATTGCCCAGAGCACATTACTCACGGCTGCATCCAGGCAGGTCTTGAAAGTCTCTAGAGAAGGGGACTCCGCAACCTCCCTGGGCAGCCTGTTCCGGTGCTCTGTCACCCTCACCGTAAAGAAGTTTTTTCTCATATTTGATCAGCACTTCCTATGCTCCTATGTTGCAGCTTGTGCCTGTTACCCCTCGTCCTGTTACTGGGAACCACTGAAAAGAGTCTGGCTCCATCCTCCTTCAACCCACCCTTAGATACTTGTAAACGTTAATAAGGTCTCCCCTCAGCCTTCTCTTCTCCAGGCTAAAGAGTCCCAGCTCTCTCAGCCTTTCCTCATAAGGGAGATGCTCCAATCCCTCAGTCAGCTTTGTTGCCCTAGGTGATTCTGTCTGTATAAACAGAGTAATAAGGTCAGTATGCTAAAGGAGGCTGGCTCCTTTCATAAGCAAACATTTTAAAAAGATTACCTAAGTAGCAGTATCACATTATTAGAAGAAGAAATAATATTATCTGCACAATAACCAACACCTCGGAATACATCCATATCAAACTCAAAGAAATAAATAAGGCTCGTGAATGGCTGCGATTAAATCCTACTGATTATTTACCTGGTGCCACAGGCATGGGTGCCACAAGGCACGCAGGGTGGAAAGTCACAGTTCCCTGGAAATGTGGCCGCTGGCAGGAGCCCAAAGAAGAGGGAGTACACCAGCCCCCGCAGTGTCTCAGGAAGGCTCCGAGTTCCTCTTTTCCCTTTTTTTCTAACTTGTCTTATAATTTTCCCTTTTTATCTAATTTCCTTTTTGTAATTTGCCTTATAATGAACCGGCTATGGCCGTTAAGTAGAGGTCTTCCATAAGAAATACAAATAATACCTATACCTACCTACAAATAATATCTATATCTATTTTGCTTTTTATTATTGTCTGTGATGAACTGGCCATTTTTCCTTCTGTAGATTAAGAAATTCAGTATGAAACAGAATGTGTTTCATAGCCACATACATTCTAAATGTTTCATCGTGACGTAATGTGTTCTAAATTTACAATGTGTTCTAAATTTACAGTTTTTAAATCCAAAATGCTTATATTTGTTTACAACAATAAAACAACAAAATTGCTTGTTTTTATCCTTACACTGTTAAACTCTAAGAAAAACATACACTGTAAGTATTTATTTAGCAAACGTCAGAAATAAAAGTGTCTTAAGAATTCGGGTACATTGGGCCTGAACAAAGATGACCTTGTTGGCCTTACTCGTATTTTCATAGAATCATAGAATCATAGGGTTGGAAGGGACCTCTGGAGATCATCTAGTCTAACCCCCCTGCCAGAGCAGGGTCACCTACAGCAGGTTGCACAGGAACGCGTCCAGGCAGGTTTTGAATGTCTCCAGAGAAGGAGTCTCCACCACCTCTCTGGGCAGCCTGTTCGTGCTCTGCCACCTTCAAAGTAAAAAGTTCCTTCTCATGTTTAGGTGGAACTTCCTATATTCAAGTCTGTGCCCATTACCTCTTGTCCTGTCACTGGTCACCACTGAAAAAAGACTGGCCCCGTCCTCCTGACACCTACCCTCTAAGTATTTATAAGTGTTGATAAGGTCCCCCCTCAGCCGTCTTTTTTCCAGACTAAAAAGACCCAAATCCTTCAGCCTTTCTTCATAAGAGAGGTGTTTCAGTCCCCTAATCATCTTGGTAGCCCTTTGCTGTACCCTCTCCAGCAGTTGCCTGTCCCTCTTGAACCGGGGAGTCCAGAACTGGACACAGTACTCCAGATGCGGCCTCACCAAGGCAGAGTAGAGGGGGAGGATGACCTCCCTCGACCTGCTGGCCACACTCTTCTTGATGTACCCCAGGATGCCATTGGCCTTCTTGGCCACAAGGGCACAGTGCTGGCTCATGGTCATCCTGTTGTCCACCAGGACTCCCAGGCCTCTTTCCACTGAGCTGCTCTCCAGCAGGTCAGCCCCCAACCTGTACTGGTGCATGGGGTTATTCCTCCCCAGGTGCAGCCCCCTACACTTGTCCTTATTGAATTTCATAAGGTTCCTCTCTGCCCAACTCTCCAGCCTGTCCAGGTCTCTCTGTATGGCAGCACAGCCTTCCAGTGTTTCAGCTTTGTGTCATCAGCGAACTTGCTGAGGGTGCACTTTATCCCCTCTGTCCGCTCATCCAGGTCATTGATGAATATATTGAAGAGGACTGGACCCCGTACTGACCCCTGGGGAACACCACTCGTCACTGACCTCCAACTGGACTCTGTGCCCCTAATCACAACCCTCTGAGCTCTGTCTTTCAACCAGTTATCTATCCACCTTACTGTCCATTCATTTAACCCACTCTTCCTAAGTTTCCCTAGGAGGATGCTGTGGGAGACTGTGTCGAATGCCTTGCTTAAGTCAAGGTAGACCACATCTACCGCCCTCCCCTCATCTATCCATCCAGTCATGCCATCATAGAAGGCTATCAGATTAGTCAGACATGATTTCCCCTTGGTGAATCCATGTTGAATACTTCTGATAGCTTTCTTTTCCTCCACATGCCTTGAGACGACGCCCAGAACGAACTGTTCCATCATCTTTCCAGGGATGAGGTGAGGCTGACCGGCCTGTAGTTCCCCAGCTCCTCCTTCTTGCCTTTTTTGAAGACTGGAGTGACGTTGGCTTTCCTCTAGTCCTCAGGCACCTCACCTCTTCTCCAGGACCTTTCAAAGATGATGGAGAGTGGCCCAGCAATGACTTCCGCCAGCTCCCTCAGCACTCTCGGGTGCATCCCATTGGGGCCCATGGACTTGTGACTTTTGACAAGTTTCTTTGCTCGTGTCTTGAGCATTTGACCTGAACTTACTTTCTCGTCTCTCTCATAACTGCTGATTTTTACTGTGTGAAGTTATAGCACTGCACTGTGTGTATTTTTTTTAATTGAAAATGAAAACATTTTCTTCATGTAATTGCAGGAAAGCTAAATGTCATGCGTGCCTTATTTAGCATCCTAGGGCTGATGGGGATAAAAGAAAACAAAGTAAAATACAGAAGCAAACTCTTTCAGGTGTTTTATCTTTAGGCTGTTGATTATTGCCTCTAGTAATAGATGTTTTGCTAATCAGTCACCAGTCTTGAGTCTCACTTCTGGTATCAAAGCAGTTCCTGGTGGCTTTTAAATGCACTTTTTTCCTGTAAGCCTAAACTTCATGTTTTTATGCTTTAAACTAATACTTCTGCCCTAGCTGGTCTTTCCACGGTGTTTTGAATGAGCCAGCCTCACACTGCAGGCAGAGATCCAGCTCTCCAAAACTTGGAATATCTGTGACATAAGAGTTACTTTTCTCAACACGGTAGCACAATCATAGGAAACGCTTATCTTTGCGTTGGGTAGGGTTAGTATTACCGTTGCTGTGTTAAATAAGATGCAAACCCTAGGACGTCTTTTAAATATTATACAGAAAAAGAAAAAAAAATGAAGAAGAGAAGAAAGTTACTTAGAGAAGGCTGCAGGCAGTTTGCCCTGAAGCAATTGGAAAATGTGATTTTCATCGTTGTCAGTCCCTTAACTATAAATAGAAACAAAAATGTGTAAGCGCAACACAAAGGCCACTCCTCTCTCCTCTCCTGCCTCTTTCAAACACGCAAGAACATGTATAAAAAAACCCCTTCCTTAAATGACGTTTTGTTAGCTTTCTGGCTGGTGTTATCAAGTTTTATATAAACAGTATGGATGTGTGTCCGAAAGAGAAGGTATTATTTAGTGTTCCCCCTGTGATGGGGTAGGTATTTAAAATATATACCTCCTCTTTTTTGGGACTTCTTCCCCTGTTGATCTCAGAATTTAATTTGCAAGCAGCCAAAATACCAAGTCTCTGATATGAGAAGTCTGAGTAACAATGGATAGAAAGGATGGATATGAAAATAATCCAAAAATCCGAATCCAGAGGATGGATTTGAACACCTCCAAAGCTTTCTTCTCACTGATCCTGATCAATATTTCACAGATATCTCTCTTTTTCTGTAATTTCAAAATAAACTCCAGGTCCAAGCATTCTCAAACTTTCAGATTTGGGTTTTTTTGCCTTTATTTAGGTCTCTTTTTATTTCAAGGTAAGTGCGTATGATTAGAAAAGGAAATCTGTATGTAAGTGTCCAAAATTCCACTGGAGTCAGTATAATTGCAATTGCTAAAATAATGTCATATTTCTACCACAGGGTTTCTTATTTCACTTTCCTCCCTCTAAATCATCTAGTATTGCTTAACTCTTAGATTTAGTAGACAATAGTAGAGACCAAAGTCTTGTGTAAATTATATGTGCAGCAAAGGGTAGAGGAAGCTTTCTTATATTGTTTGTTAAATACCTTAAATGTTACACGGGCTATTCCTTGTGTATGATATCGTATTAACTCCTTATGAAATATAATGGGTTTTTTGTGAAATCAGACAATTTGGTGCCAATAAGGACAGGTTATTCTGTCATTTAGACAGAAGAAGTGGAAGGTGGTAATTTTCTTTTGCCATATGGGACTCATAAATATTTGTCTTAACATCTGGTACACAGGTATTAATGCAGATGCAGTGAAATATTGCTGGCGTGAGATCTTATAAGCAATGTGTACTGAGCTGGAGATCCACATGAAATCTGCGCGCAGTGATAAAGAGCAAAATGGCAATCTTTTGCAAAACCTCTAATCTGTGGATATGGAGATCTTACGGTTCCCGTATATGACGTTATTGAATCTAAGCAGTCTCCCCAAAAGCTTTGGAAGTCCTAAAAATCCGTGCTTCGGTTTTATATGAGGAGCATCTGAGGAACACTTCCAGCTGAGGTTGTACCCATTCGGATCAAGAACAGGCATCACCAGCTGGTAACTGTAGATGCCCTAAGACGGACACACTAGAGAAGATGGTATTGGTGATAAGTTGCACTGTGAAAGGTCACACGCAGCACTCTGAACATCTTGCCTTAGCATGAGAGCTCTTCTTTTCTGCAAGGTGAAACTCCTCCAACTACAGCCCTTCCTCATTGCAAGCATATAAAGCTTGCTTCCAAGTTTATTAATGCATCATTTCAGCAAGATATTGTTCCTGTGGGTCAGGTCAGAAGCTCTCAAATAGCTCATACCTTTCCCAAGGCAGAGCTCCATGCATCCCTGCTGCTCTCTTACAAAAAGGGCAATTCCTCCCCTCCCTCCCAGCCTGTCCTTGCTAAATTGCCTGTATTCATCCATTGCACCACCCCTGTTGTGTGAGCTATTCCACGACATCACTGTGATGCTAATTAGACACTGTAGCCCTGCAGTTGCATTCAGACCTCTAATTCCTCCTGTTGGTTCTCCGTGCTGCACGCATTAATGTACAGGCACTTCAGATGGGCACCCAGTCGCGCTGATTTCCCAGAAAATGTAGGAGAGATTTCCCTATAATGTACTGTTGGCACTTCCCTATTGATGTGTATTTGATTAAGTTGACCTCTTCCACCCTGTTCTATTGATTACGCGTCACCCTGCACCATTTCCTTGTGAAACTGGTCCACCACTTCCTTACTTGACTGTAGGTCATCATCTCCCTCCCTTGTCCTAGTTTAAAGCTCTCCTCGCCATGTTGGCCAGCCATTTGGCAGAATCACTTTTGCCCCACTTTGTCAAGTGGATCCTGTCTTTTCCTAGAAGTTGTTGACCCTCAGATAGGGTCCTATAATCATAAAAATTAATGCCAGATGCATGTTGCTGCGTGGTGATCTGCAGTATCTGTCCACTCCTCCTCAAGCCCTTCCATTCCCTTCTCTGGTGGTTTTCAAGGATAAAACCTGCGGAGTCAGGCTCCGCTGGTTCCACTGCTTTGCTGGACGGAGCTCCTGGCCCCTTGGCTGCTACCAGGGCACTCAGTCTATTTTGTAGGTGCAGATCTGCAGATAGAGCAGGAGCCGTCCTCCTGTTGCTAGAAGCCACAAGCCTCCAGCCTTCATCATAATTTTTTCTCCTCCCACCCATGTAACTGCATGAGCAATGTGCTCTGCGTTTCACAACACAACTCAAATGATGAGAGAGGAATTGATGGACAGTCTCTCCGTGTCCACCCACACCTCAGTGCTTCATCAAGATAAAAACTCTTCCTGTTTTACCAACACATAAACCATTGTCAGGAGTTGTCATGTCTGTGCTTTTCTAGCAGAAAGAATCCCATCTTGTGAAGAAACTCTCGGGATGGTGGGGCAAAAAGACAGGGCAGCTCAGCAAATATCTGGAGGGTAGAACCCATACTGAGTTAGGCCCTTAGGTGGTACTATAATAAAATAAACATTAAATCCTATGTACCCAGAAATAGAAACCAGGCTGTATAATTATGGGTTCTGCCAGCTTACACAGTTGTCACCAGCATGGAATGACCGGACCCCATCCTGCTAAGCCTCAAGTAATGAGTAAGAAAAAAAGCACAGAGACATTGGTGATCACCCCGTGCCTATTGTCATGCCTGGCTAGACCACAGAAAAGAAATTGCATCCTTGGCTGTAGATTGATAGGCACATCCCTGAAGAGGGGATTCTAGTTCTGACCACAGTTACAGAACTGGTAACAGAGGCATCTGACTGACTTTGGAAGTGAAAAAGAAAACTGCGTGAAGCAGATCCAAATGCAGCTGGTTTTAGGCCAAAGGGATTTATCTAGAGACCAGAGTAGGCTGCATCGTTGCCCAGCTAGTACAAGCAGCTCAGCTCTAATGAAAGGAACCCTGGCAACTGTGGAAACTCTGGGAGCAGACACCTGGTTATGCAGTAGAGCTTATGGCCCACCAACCATAAGATCGCACTGTAAAAAATGATCTCTTCAAGGACCAGGAGATGCAGTACTCTGAGACTAAAATACTGAAGATGTGGCAGTTTGGACACTGTGGTTAGATGGCATTACTTTGCAGCTGTGGGGCAAAGACCCAGAATTGTGAGAGCTTCTGGAATGACTTGGAAGGTGTCAGCTCCTCAGTTCACCCGTATGCCCTCTCACACTGTTCACTTGCCATCTTCCCACCGGTGTTACGCCTCTATGGATCTCACTGCTATTGCTGAGAGTCTCAAAGTAGCACAGTAATATTCATAATGAATTGCAATCAAACTCTGGCTTTGCCTGCAGCTAAGCAGCTACTCAAAAGCTCGTCACAGTCCAGCTGGGGCAGAGGTTCATGTTTGCTGAGTGATAAAACAAATGCAGCTGGCAGTTTCTGTTCATCTGGTCACAAGCATGGTGGTTTTCTGAGCTCAGCAGTTTACTTCCTCCTACCACAGAGTTGACATGGCCACTGAAATTCAGATGTCTTTGAAGGGGGCCTACCTCAAGAGTCAAAGTAGTATGGTGTGAGAAGCAGCTGATTGTAACAACAGTCTCATTTAGCAAGACACCTTGTCAGAACCAACCCCTCCTGTTTGCAGCAGGGCGCTCGCTCCTTGTACGTCAACACTTCCGACTGTTTCTCATGCTGCGGCGTGCAGTACTGTACAAGTCTAATACCACAGATTTTCTGACAAAAGAACAATATGGCTTTCAATGAATTTTAAAAACATATATTCCCGAACAACTACAGATAGCTTAAATTTTAGTCCAAAGAATGACGTGGGGAGAATGCTTGCTCTGTTTCATAGTACAGACAGCGCAGGAAAGAAAGAACTCATGAGGTACAGGGGGATGCAGCTTGTAAGTAATTCAAGGTAGGCACCCTTTAGTGCTGGGCTGTTTCCTGCTCTGCTTTTCCTGGGTCTGTTCACCTTGTTTATTAGGCTTGTGATAGTGTCTCAACTTAAATACTAGTTAGTGGACTGTCCAGACAGCAAAATCTTCTAGATCCCCCTGCTAAAAATGCAGAGGGCCCACCTTCCCAGGGAAAGCCACCTTCTTCAAACAGGCACGGACCTCTTTCTCCGTCAAGCCCATGCCCTGTCTTTCCAGCCTGTGTCTCCGTAGGAGATTTCACTAGTTCTAAAGGATGTGAGAGTGTACATGTGCCTTCCTAAGTGCACAGAATGGCTTGCACTTCTTAAATAAAGTACTAACAGCCCTTTCTAGCAACACTCCTAAAAAATAAGACAGCAATTTTGTTTTTTACCAATTGTATTTGTCTGAATGTGGGTTTTTTCCCTTTTTTTTTCTTTTTTAATTTTAACAATAAAGCTTGTCAAAAGGAAAATCTATTTAGTACTTTAAAAAATCTAGGCAAGACTTGAATTCTAAACTTTTATTACTCTCAATCGGTCTTTTATCCTGCAAATGGAAACAGCATGAAATGAAAGGAAAATACTGGAGGAGGGAGAGTCTATTATGCTGTTGCACAGTTAGTTTCTAGACAGGACATATTGAAGCTAAAGTAATTTGATTTACACTAGACAGAAGTGTTACTGTAACAGATTTGTGTTACAAAGCATCCCTTTCATGTACTTTTCTTCTTAAGGTACTGTATTTCTGTTAAAATTTCAGTGAAGATGTTTCTCCCAGTACGCTGGTTTAAATGGTCCCTACATCCTTTCCTTTTAGAATACGCCAACACTGTTGCTAACTGATCAGATGAAGTCACACATAGTTTTTGTAGAACATTAGGAAGAAGCTGAAAGGGACCTTTAGTGGTCACCTAATCCATCTGCCCATCACAATCAGTAGTACGTAAACCTTTCCTTACAACTGTTGCTTTGTATTTGTATTATCTCCATCTGGTGATGGAGAATTTAGTTTCCATAAGTGATCCATACCATTACCTACCTATGCTTATGATGCTGATATCTAACCTAAACCTTCCTTGTGGTAGTGCAAGCTCATTTCTTCCTCTCACCTACAGTGATGTCGGCAAACTATGTATTTGTTTTGCCTTTGCTATTAGACTTTTATGTGTTTGAAGACTTTTCTTTCTGTTTTCTGTCAGCCTTCCCTAAGCAAAACACTCACACTTCCTCTAATCCTTGCTCATGGGTCATGTTTTCCAGACTTTCTGTCTCCTTCTTTGGATTACAATTTCTTGGAAACATGGTGGCCAAACCTCAACACAAATCTATTTAGGCATTACCAACATAAAATTATCTATGGCACACAGTACTCTTACATGATGTTTTCTTCCATTTTGGCTACAGCAGTCTGTTTGACTGATGTTCATAGAATCATAGAATGTGTTGGGTTGGAAGGGACCTTTAAAGATAATCTAGTCTAACCCCCCTGCAGTAAGCAGGGACATCTTTAAGATCAGATTGCTCAGAGCCTCATCCAGCCTGGCCTTGAATGTCTCCAGGGATGGGGCCTCCACCACCTCTCTGGGCAACCTGTGCCAGTGCCTCACCACCCTCATTGTAAAGAACTTCTTCCTAATGTCTGATCTAAACCTACCCTGCTCTAGTTTAAAGCTATTGGCCCTCATCCTATCGCTACATCCCCTTGCAAACAGTCCCTCTCCAGCTTTCTTATAGGCCCCCTTCAGGTACTGGAAGGCTGCTATAAGGTCTCCCTGGAGCCTTCTCTTCTTCAGCTGTGGCTGTGTGTGACCCCTACATCCTCTTCTGTGCAGCTGCTGCCCCGCAGAGAGTTTCAAGTCCTGTATTTATACAGCTGATTTTTTCTAACCCTAAACTGTAGCCTGTCTTTTTTATACCATTTCTGCTACATGTCAAGATCTTCCTGAAATTAATCCTGGTCTTGAAAGTCCTCACAGGCTTTTGCAGATTGGTTGTATCTGTTTATTTAACAATTAGATACGCCATCGCCTAGAGCGTTAATTGTGAGTGTTCTGTGCTAGAACCAGGACAGATCACTGGGGATAGCACCACAAAAAGGGGTTTTGGCAGTATACAGCCCACTGTAGTTGTTTTTTTCTGTCAGTGCCACACCCATGTCATAGCAGTTTTCTCTAAATCTTGCATGCCAAGATTGTTCCTGAAAATCTCATGGACGGCAGAGTCCACAACCCCATTACCATCAAGGTATATGACATCCACTGCTTTTCTCCTATCTACATGACCTGTTACCTTGGTTAGGTCACTAACCTAAATTTATTCTTCTTTAGCATGATAGGACCTCTGATGTCTGTCTGAGGAAAGACATTTGGCTTCATGGTATTTGAAGTGACATTTCACCTGCATTAATAGACCCTTCATTGATTTCACAGTAATTAGACGATACCTGCTTGTCTAAACACAAAACACATTTATAGTCACAGAATGATTGTTAGTTTACATGTTACCATTTTAAATTGAAATAACCAGAAAATCCTACACTTTTTGAAGCTGCTTTTGAAGATTTTATTTCTTGTAGCACTATTACAAGCTGTCTAAGTGAACACAAACTGCTTACAGAAACATATACCAGGATTTCCATAGGAAATCTGCCCTTCCTGTATTTAAGACTAATCTGGTATTAACATGTATCTTTAATCAGAGCCAGGCCTCTACTTCAATTAATTGTGCAACAGCTGTTCTCAACTCAGGAGCACTTATGGGCATATAAGAAATGTAGCTGTAGAGAGGAACTGATTATCTTTTGGTAGCAGCCTGTGTCTCTTGAAACAATTTCCCTAACTGAGGCCTGAATGATGGAGCTGGAACTTAGATTTCAGCCAGAGGGAGGGGTTCCTGGAGTAAAACCTCAGAACTGAATGCCATTGCACGTTCAGAGTGCTTTGCTCATTAATCTGATCCTACCAACCCATGTGGGAGTGAAAAAAAAAAAAAAATCCTTTAAATAGCTTTATCTACTTCCAGCAGTGAACAATCTGTCTAGAAAATTTCTGATGAAACATTTTCTCATCAGGATATGCCGTTCATTGAAATCAAAATGTTCCACAAGAGAATTTCCATTTTTTGACCAATTTCCAATGGAATCCAGGCAGGTTTCCAAGACAACTGAGCCTGCCAGTTTGCCTGTCTGTCTTCTCAACAGCCCTTCTGGCTGGTTCTAGGGGATCTTGGGCTTACAGACTCCTTCACTTTGGGGCTGACAGAGTGCTGAGAGCTGGGAAGGAAGGACCCACCAGTTTGGGGCTTCTTGGCAATCCCAATTCCCCAGACATGCAGAGGTCGAGGCTGACAGGCTGTCCCAGAGCTGAGGCATCACGCCATGAAAAGACTCAACACTCCTTGGTTTCATTCCAAATTTTGAAATATTAAAATCTTCTACTGGAAAAAGAATAATATCTGTAGTTCTTCACGTTGTTCTAATGAGTCTGTATTCCTGATCAGAGCTTAATACTGCAAGATAGCACGTATCTATTTTTGCAAGCTGTTGTATAAAATGGCACAGATATTAATGGGGCTGTGGCAGGCTGACTGCACTTAGATGTATAAATTGCAAAGGTCGCACTTGAACATAAGCCAAGGCGGTAGTGTCCCTGGTGATGTGGTTACTTACCACTGCTATTACTACCAATTTCTTCACAGTACTTAACAACTGATTAGTTCTTCCAATATATCCTTAAAGTACTAATAAGTAGTATTCCATTTTTAGAGGCAAAAAACTGATTTGGAAATGTTACTGGTTTGCTCAGAACCACAAAACATATCAATATCGTCAGGCTTACTATTGCACAGTTCAGCGTATTTCGTTAAGAGTCTTACTTAATATAAAATATCTTATTTTGTGCCTCAGATGATCATCCAGTTCTGTCTTCAGCCAATGAAAACAACACCTTCCCTGCCTGTTCTTTTCACTCTTCACATGCTAGTCTTACAATCAAGGGACTTACAGCCCTTACAGCTCATCTCACAGAGGGAGTATGTGTTTGTTATCTACTTCTGTGATGGCATTGCCTCTGTGACGGCATTAACCCAACATGGCACCATGACCTATGTACTGATTCTGCTGTTGTCTTGGGGATCTACAGGAAAAGGACAGTAGAAAACAGCTATGGAGATGGTAGTGACTTAAAAGCCACACCAGATTTTTCCAGAAGGGCTACTTGCTATTCATGTTATTCATGGTTGTTTGGCATTCCCACACTAAAATGTTTTGGGAAAAGCTCCAATATCCCTTTCATGATGCACAATGTCAAATATAGAAAAATATACAATTAGAATTACTAAATGTAATGAGAACTACTAACACTCAGCTAAATTGGGGTAATGAGTAGCCCGCAGAGTAGTAGATCTTCAGTCCAGAAAGACTTTTTGAAACTTCATGATTGGGCCAACAGAAACCTCATGAAGTTCTAAGAGAGGCGGTGCGAAGTTCTGCACCTGGAGCAGGATAACCCCATGCACTGAGAGTGGGGTCTGAGGGCTGAGAGTGGGAAACTGAGGGCTGGTGGTGTGGGTCACAGTGGATGCTAAGTTGAATATGAGCCACTAACATGGTGAGGGGGTAGAAGCATGTGACGTACAACGCCTGAGGGAGTTTGTTCAGCCTGAAGAGAAAGCCAAGAGAGTAATCCAATTACTGTTTTGAGCTGTCTATTGAAGAAGGGAGGGTATAAAGATAAGACAAAGCTAGTCTCCTCAGAATTGCACAGCGAGTTGATGAGGTTCAAAACCTCCAACAAGGAAGATTTCAACCAGGTAGACATGAAGCCCACAGTGGGGGAGATTAAGGACAGTGGGAGAGATTGCCAACAGAGGCTGTGGAATCTCCATCCTTGGCAATACTCAAAGCTTGGTTGGAGAAGGCCCTTAGCATCTCAATCTAACTTTGAAGCCAGGCCTATTTTGTGCATTAGGTTGAACCAGGTGACCTAGAGGAAACCTTTCCAATCTAAATTATTCCGTGCTTCTGTAACTGCGCACTCATGGTGAATAAGACAAACTGCATACCGGGCTCTATCAGGAGGACACTGGTCAGTAGATCAATGGGAGCTCTTATTGCCCTTATTCTGCTCTGGTGAGGCTATCTCTGGGATACTATGTGCAGGTTAAGGATCACCAGCTGAAGAAGGATGTCAAGAACTGTACAGGACCCACAACACAGTCAAGGGCTTGAGACACTTGACTGATAAGTCATAGCATATCAGCTAGCTGTTTAGGCTTATCTTATCCTGTAAGACAGAGTTTATGGGATTTAAGCTTGTTCACTCTGGAGAAGAGGAATCTCAGGGCTGATCTGATAGCAGCCTACAACTGATTGAAGGACAGTTGCAAAGACAATAGGTCCAAACTCTTCTCAGTAGTGACAGATAGCTTGACAAGGAGTGACAGCCACAAAATGCCAATTGGGAGCTTCCATTTGGATACTAGGAATAACTTTATCTCTAGGAGAATGGCTCAGCAGAGAAACTGGTCACCCAGAGAGACTCTGGAATCTCTGTCCTTGCAGGTTTGCCAGCCCTGACTAGACAAAATCTATCTGACCTGATTTAATGTTGACTGTAATCCATCCTACTTTGAGTGGGAGGATGGACCAGTTAACTCCACCAGTCCCTTCTAACCAACATTTCTATGAATCCATTAAAATTATATTTTCTAAAATTTTATTTGATTAACATTAAACACAATTATCTAGCTGAAACCAAGACCTTTGGAAGTTTCTTTATTGCAAATAAACAGGATATCAGTGTAGGACATACCGTGAAAAAACCCTGTTATGTTGTACTCGTGATTTTTCCTAGTCTTTTTTCCCCAAGTATATGGTACTAGCCACTGTCAAATACAGAGCTAAAGGGACCATTAGATTGACCTATCTATTAAAGAAAATACAAGTTCTGTATTCCTAAAGAAAAGTGTAATGGCTCTTTCCACTTTTGTAGAATGTAAACATTTGCTGAAGGTGATAAAAAGTCAGACTGTCTTTCAGTCAACAGTCATGGCTGGTAGACACAGTACTTTCAGATACAGCCTCTGAGGGATCATGAAATTCTGGTGCTATGCAACATCCGTGAAAGTTTTCCTATTGATTTCCGTGGAGCAGGATTTCAAGCAGATAGTCTTAATCTGCCCACTTATGAGACTGTAAGACAGTGGTAATTTACCATTCACTTGACTATGAGAAGTATGTATATTTTAGAAAGTAAATTAAGCAAAAGGGTGTGCCTTGTATAAGGATAAATATGTGGTGGCAAAAATGAGGCGTTGGATGGATTCACCTTTGACTACTTACCTAATACTCTTTGCAGACAATAAATGAGCTTTAAAATAACCTTATTTTTGCTGTCATGACAAATATACTGTCACGTGATGAATATTTGGGGAAATCCTGACTTCTTTGAAGTCATGGCAGACTTCCCATTGCCTGTATTGGCCAACACTTTGTAGGGACATGACTGTGTGAGGCACATGAAATGAAATTTTAACACATGTGAGCTAGAGTTGCTGGCAGAGTTGTATCTAAGACCAAATTATCTGTTATGTAGTGATTAAACTATGTTTTCTGCTTAGTGAAACATGCAGTTATGTTAGGGGATAATAACTACTATGCCATAGATGGAAAACACAGAGCGACTGGGCAGCAGATGAAAGGCTGGTGTCTGAGCCTATCTCAAAGCTCAGGCTCCTCTTTCTGTGTGTTACAGCATTCTTAGGCTAACCCACACTCAAGTTTCTTGCCTTAAGGATGCTTTTATTCCTTGATTTTCTTTCCAAAATACCGGGGCCCCAATTTTACTCTCATTGACTTCAAAGCAAGCAGATTCACTCCCTCTGTGGATACACTTTCATCTACTGTATTGGAATATTTCACTTTTAATGGTTTATTTTTTAGTGTAATTCCAAACTTTTATTTATACAAAACCTCTGTGTGGTTTTGACTCAATCTGAAATTTATGTGTCTTTGGGCTTCTGCTACTATTTGTCTTGGCTTGCTTTGACAGTTCTCATTTCTCTGTGTGTTGTAGTACTTGGGAACCCCATTGGTAACTATTCTTGCTCTTGGACAGGATTTTTCAGTCTTATAACCTAACAGTTCTCCAGGAGACAAAAAAAGATGTATTGGATGCAAGAGCAAGAGGAGGGGTTAACTTTCTCAAGTCTTCTGCTTCACTCCCTTGAGTACCCAGCCAGTCACAAAACCCACACCTGAACAGGCATTTTATACAAGTAAAGTTAGGTACAAGTCACAGTTCTCCACAGAGTGGAGAACCCCAGCCCACCCAGAGAAGTCAGACATACCAGTATAAGATTAGCTACATCTATGCTCATAATTTCTGACATGGATTTCCAGTCCAATACATTCCCTCGGATTTTCTATTCACAGTTTAGCTTATACACTGTCTAAATAGTTTCCAAGCTTGCTGAAGTAACCTAAGAACTTAAATCAGTTTATTTCTAATATAAATGGTCATCACACCCCAGTTACAGTGCGGTCTGGCATTACGACTGAACTGGCATCATGACCACATTGGAAAACTAGTCTGCAGCACTGCTCTGCCAGGCATGCACACTCGTACTTCACCTGTTTTAGCAGTAGGCTGCTGATTTTATGACCTACTGCTGGTTTTGTCACTTGTCAAGGATTCCTAAGTATCTGCATGTCCCCAAATCCAGGACATACAGACACTTCTCAAGGGCATATGTACGTTGTAGTGTATAGACACAGCACAAGCGCTTTATAGCATGTGGCCCGCTGTGCAACTGATTTGCACATGCACTGGAAGCAAGACACATTTTGGACACCAATTTTGTGGCAATGCATTGAAGTTAAATCTGCAGGTGCACAATAGCTCTAACGCATCTGGGATATATCAGGCTCCACACACATGCAAATGTGTATGAGCTGTGCTGGTCTGAAAGGTGATTATGGAGTAGAGTAGGCAGGGTTGAAAAGATGACGTCTTTCTCTGACTTCATTGGACTCACTAGCAGAATAAGATGGTGTCCAACACATGCCTGGAGCATCACTGGTTTCAAACAACAGAGATCCTTTCCCTAAGGCCGCAAGATAGTTTGAAATCAGTGAGCCAGGGTGCTCATAGCTAAGGAAAACAACAAGAAGTATTCTCATACCTTGGTAAAGCCTATGTAAAACTTGACAACTATGGATTCAGAGTTAATGGCTATGCATGAATTGTTACTTCACGACCTCCCCCTCAACTTGGCTGGCCAAGGTGGACATCTGCCACGTGATCAGAATGAAATGGGATGATGTAGGAAGCGACACCGCTGGGGCTATGTGTCTTACATACTTAATGGCAAATGTGTAGGAAACTTTCTCAGAAGTAGAACTGTGCTTCCTATAAGGACACAGTGCTATCCTTTTATCCCGGTGCTTTGGGAGCTCTCTCATGCAGAACAAAGCAAGGAACAAAATGTAAACCTGTAAATCAGGTACCAACTCAATAAACCAAACCAAAAATATCAGGCTTTGTTGCTGAAAGCAGACAGACAGACAGCTAGTGCTGTAGAAGCTGCTAAAAGTAAAAGTAATTTTCTTTTCTTCATACACAAGAAAACCACCAAACTTGCCCACAGAGCTTCCTGAGTCTGAGCAGGCTGCACGCACGTATGTCTGGTAGAGTTTATTTCCACTGTAGTCCCTTCCATTGTGTAGGGGGGCTAGTTTTGAATAAGCTGAGCAATAGTAGAGGGTCTTATGACAGGCCAATACGCTTGCTGCTTCTTACCTCTCCCTCCTTACTGCCACAGGCCTGTGAGTTCAGTAGGGGTACTCACAACCACACCTAAACTGGGATATAACACTTTCTGTCGCAAGGCATACCTATTACAACATGGGTAAATGCCATGTTATTTTCCTTGTTAACTGGTCAAGCAAGCTGTGAAGCAATATCAGTTTGACCCGAACTGCAGTGGCTCAAGGTATGAAAGTCTGTACAGGTACAGGTTTTTCCACATAGTTTTACCAAAGTGCTCCAGCCATGATGTACAGCTTGTGAGCGGTTCTGATCCCGCGCCTGGGCTGAACTGAAACTGTCAGCTCCGATGATTTTTGTGACGTAAATGCAGACCTTGTGTGAGATAACTGCCTCAATTTCCACTTTAAACTACAGATTAAAAAATAAGTTGGTTCAAATGCTACTGTAGCTTCAAGACCTTCAAGCTAAGGCCTTGAGAAAAGGAAGATATCCAATTAGTTTTTTGGGATTGTTTCTTGAAGAAAGGAATATGAATATGGTGGTAACAGGTTACAGCATTTGACACTGTAACCTTGACATTTCTTATTAAATATTTAACAGCCAGCAACTGCGTACTTCACAAGCACCTGTGAAAATGAAACCTGTTTTTGAGAATACAAGGTTGATACTCATAAAATAAAGATGAGGACATGGATAAAAAATAATATTCTGAAGTTGTCACATGATTTGTTAGCTCCAGGACAAGACTTGAGACTTTTTTTGATATTTACTTGAATGCATAATATTTTTCCTGTGGGGCAAAGACTTGTAGGCTCACTGGGATAAGTGGATTTAATTAATGAACTGTTTTTTTTAAGGATTGTGTGTAAAACACTCCTTGAATTTTTAAAGCAGACTATTTTTGAAACATGGTGGTAAAAATAAAGCAAACAGATGAGAAGACGGAGAACTTCACAAAGACAGCAACACTGTGCACCTTTGTACCCAACCTCAGTATAATTCCTTTCCCAATGATACTTTTACAATAGAAAACATGCGAGTCATTTTACTTTTGAAAGCTAAAAGTTGGTGCTGATCTAAGTCTCTATAGGAATTTTACCCTGACAAGTAGATGAAACATGGCAAATTAAGAATTATTTCTCTAATTCTTGCATTAAAGTGCTATTTTTTTTCCCCCAGGAATAATAAGAAATATGGTAAATACAGTAAATTGCCTAAGCACTTACAGAGCTTTTTATTACGTATTTATTACACACTGCATTTCTCTATCCATATTTTTCTGCATCATATTGGGAGCATTTAAATTTTGATTGTAAGGCGTTGTTCAACACCTAGTTGAACAAGGAGTACTCTAAGCTGCTGAGAAATAACCTTGGCAAAGACTGCTTCTCAGAGACAGCCTGCACAAGTCCGTCTCTAGTTATTTTTGAGGACAGCAGTTTATTATTTTCTCTTCAATATATTCAATCACTTGAATTTTCCTAGTAAGGGCAGACATACCAATTTAATGGCTGATTAAAATGTCTGTATCATTCGAGTCATCTTGAATGAAATCTCAAAAGAATAAAAAGTGGATGAACAAAACACTGATCACAAATAATGACAGTATTACATACTTGGTATTGTCATATTTAAGCAAAAGAATAAGGTTCCTGCCCCTCAGGAAACTGGCTTTGTGCCTCGTGACTGTGGTGGGCATGAGAATAACATTCTTATATGCGCTGGTAAATCATTTCGCGTGTTTGCCTCAGTTCTTTACCCATGTGAAAGAAAAAGGGAAGGAGCACTTTGGTACTTCACAAAACATGAGGCAAACACCCTGCTGACGTAATTGAGCGATGAAAGCGGAGTAAGGATGGATAAGTGTCTGTAAGTTGGACTTGGGGGGAGCTGCAGGCTCTCAGGCAGCACACGCGGGCGCTCACTGCTCTCTGCTCCTGCGAGGGTGTCTCACGCCTTCCCAAATGACAGTCCCTAAGGAGCAGTAAAGATTTCATTCTCTGTCCTCTGGCAGTGCTTTCAGCTCTTCTGTTGAAATTGCCAGCACAGATGCTGGTTAGTGGCAGGAGCAGTGATGATTTTGCGGTGAAGACGTGTCTCTCCTGGGAGCTGGATGAAATCCACCTAACTTATTCCAGCAGACTGTATTACAACCTCTTTCAGTCACCATGAGCCTTACTCGATTCAGATGAGCAACAGATTCAGAAAACGAACAGGAGTTTAACTGCACTTTTGAAATGGCATTACCATATCGATTCCTGTTTCTATATGTAGTCGTATTTTCTTAGCACCATTTCTGAGCCATAATGATTTTTGACAGCTTGTTGCCTAATTTGATTCCCCAAGAAGGGACATAAAACTGGATGGCAGATGAGATGCTTTAATTAGACACACATCCATCAATGTGCTAGGAAGGACCAGTCAATCAATTCTGCCTTGCCTTTGCCCTCGCAGCATGCTCATTGACAGCAGCCACAGCCACAGCCACAGAGCAGCCCTGTGAGAGTCACTGGTTAAGTCCATCTCCCCATTGCTCTTTGGATGAACCTGTGTGTTCTCTTTATATTCCTCCATATCCAGACATCACAGAAAGCTTTAGCTTGTGGTCTGTTCTTCTTGTTGCCCACCAAGGTTGATGTGGTGTTCTGTGTACGTGCATTGATTTACTGTAACTACAGTGTTGCCTACTATTTCTTATTATTTGCTTAGTTACCACGGTGGTTAAGGCTTTGGGCTTGCCGAGGCAGCCATGCTGAACAATTAAATCTCCAAGTGTGCAAAGGGTTTCTGTGTCACACAGCCCATAGGAGGAAAATAATACAAAGTTCGGAATAAAGAAGACCTATTTGCACAGAAGTACCTCACCACTTCCATTTCTCTCTTAAAAAGAGGGAGATATTGTGGTATCCAAGATGATATTGAACAGCAAATATGGGCAAAGAAAGATGTGTTAGTGGAACTTTTATTCACAGTTATAAACATATCATGGAGTGTCATGACTGTATTGTGGAAAATATTCAATTGTCACATATAACAGGAGTATAAGGTAATATATGTTCATACTCTACTGTGATGGTGGTCTCCTAACCTTTTGAAATTCCTTGGCTATATTTGCTCCTTTGCAGGCAAATAAACGGAATGCCTATGAAGGAAAGGGAGTGGGACCTTCTTGTACCAGTGGTACATTTGGCCCTGGGCAGATGGTCAGAAAGTATCAAGCCACTTTCTAAATGTTCGGTACAACGCATGATGCTGGAGTATAGTTGAGATAACTAATTTAATACAGCAGTTTCTGTCTTTAGTTTAAAGCAACATTTAAGTATTCTACCTGCACTGTAATTTCTGTGTATATAACTTGCTATGCAAAAGTACTGAAACACATACAGAGTTGTGTCATCTAGAAGAATAAAACTGAACATGGTGAGACCAGATGAAATAGGGTAGAATAGCATAGTTAAGGTCAATCTGGTTTACAGATTATTTTTATGTTATAATATAATATTTGTTTGTAAAATTGCTTCAGGGCCAAATGGCTTCAGGGCCGAGAAAAGGCTGTCCTATACCCCTGGAAATGTACTACTTATGCAAAATAATAACAAGCAGAGGTGTCGTTTGATCATCTGTGGGCTGGCTGCACTTACAAGGCACTCTGCTGTGTGTACAATATGAAGTTCCATCAGCCCCACGACACCTCTGAAAATCATAAACATGTTCCAAAAAACATTCATCCCTTAACTGAATTGTCCAACAAACCTTCTGTAACCAATGAATAGAGAAAGGCACTTGCAGTTGGCTTGGCTGAATCATTCTTTAAAGGTATATCCCTGGCACCACTGGCTGTAAAGTAATACTCTCGGCAACAAATTATGCGCTTCAGTTAGGAGCCTAAAATAACAAAGAAGAACTGTGCAAATGGCTGTCCATATTTTGGAACATCCAAGAAAATATTTGCACTGTTATACTTGAAAGGGACATTTTTTTCTTTCTGTTCTTTATCGTTCTGTGTTTGCAGAAGGGTCACTAGAAGGGGTACTCCATCCAGTGCTGCTAGAACGCAGATGACCATTTTCTCAAGGGATAACAAATACTGGCACTGTAACAATTTCAGAGTATAAGGGGATGTCTTCTGACACCATTTTGCCTTCTTTACAGAAAAAAAATAATCCTGATCTTGCTCTTTATTACTGCTCTTTAATTTATTTAAAAAACAAACAGCACTTCAAGCAGAGCATTTCTAAAGGCTAATTCCATGTCTCTAGCAGTCAGTCACTTAGCGTGCAGCGTCATGGCTTACAACAGTCACTACCTGAAGTGTGATAATAATTACTCAGAAATAGATTTGTTTATTTGCCTGAGAGGAAGCCTTTACTCTTGAAGTTGTCTTGATAGGAACGTCAACAAAACCCACAGGCTTCCAAGGATGGACAGAATTATTTTAATTTTTTTTTCATATCATCATAAACAAGCTCTGCATAATTCAACTTCTAATTGAATCACTCATCTCAGTCATAGCTGCTTGGCTAATTACTCTGGAAAATTAATTTTATTTACTTGACTGGCTTTCAAAAATCATTACTTCTGTGATACTGCAACTTAAGGGTAATTAGTTATTTGGGAGATGAGGTGTCTTGTGATCTAATGACTATGAGAAAAGTGAAATCTCCATGCTAGCAAAGTTTATTTTTAGTGCCATGATTTCTACATTTACCGTAAGATAAATGCAAGCTTGGCACATCAGATTTTGGAATTTTTTAGATAGCTTATGCTAATTTATGTGATGTGCCAGATTCATCTCTGTCAACTCTCAGTCAAAACCAGGATGTCTGTCATCAGTTTTAGTTATTGGAATGCAAAAATTTAACTGCATAAAGCAGAAGGGCTTCATCTGGGTGCTATTGATAGAAGACAGATTGGTGGAGATGAGGTTCTTCAAGAGAAGGAGGAGTATGGTGGAACAGTGAAGTTGGCAGAAGCCAAAGATTGACCCTAGCTCTAGGGCATGACCTCAGCTAGAGATAAATGAATGGGCTCTTAGGAGCGTGTGGAGACCGAAGGAGAACTCAAAATGAATGAATAAGCTGTTTTTATTTCTTTCCTCTTCCTCAGTGCAAAGATATGGAGCTTGGTACATGTTTGAAAATAAAGAGAACATTAACAAAGAAACACACTGCCAACCGCTTTTACTTCTAGATAGAGTAGCCAACAACTCCACTATTTTTGGCTGGCTGCTCAGGATGGGATGAAGGAAATAGCAGTGTTATATAAAAATGCTGCTTTGTCAAGAATATTTTGAGTCTCATTTTGTTAGAACAACATTGTGGTTTTATGAGTTACCAGTCCCAGTGTCCAAAGCAAAGGTTGCTTGTGTAAAACTTCACTACCTGTCTCCTACAGTGTAAAGCCTCTCAGATAGATGCTTTTAGTACAGCACAGGGGGTGGGAAGATAGGTGCAAGCATATCAGCAGATTAATAAGCATGCAGGTGCAGAATTTTGATAGGGATTCTCCCCTGCAGCATGTTGTGGGGACAGAAGCTTAGCAGGACCCTGCATCCTCTACCACTGGATCCTACCTAACAGGAAGAGCTCCTTCAGCCTCTCGTGCTGTCCTTTGAGACTTCATGCATGGCTGCTAGTATTAGATGTTAAGATTATACAGCATTTTTAATGGTCACGCTTGGTTTTCAGTATCATATTTTTTAAATTTTAGATGCTCGGAGCCCATTATGGTTGAATTTGTTGAGAAACATGACTAAATGAGAGAAGAATCTGACATAGAAGCTCATTAGAGTTGGAAAAGCATCATTTGCTATGCTTGCCAAAGCTTGACTGTATTTTAAATCTCCAAATATTCTCAGCTCTGGAGGTGAAGCATGACTTTTTCTGTAATGCAGCAAAACAGAATACTGCTGTGTGTAAGTTCATTGAGGCCTTTGGAAGTTAGGAAGGAATTAGGGAGATAAGTGATTAATAATCTGAACGACAGAAGAGCAGCAGACAAAAGAAATTAGAAGGAAAGAGACTGTAATAACTAACATATATATCTTGGTATCAGAAAACAGTTTCCAAACTTACTGTAATGTTTGTGACTCTTCTTTTCTTAGCATAGCATCTTATTACTACTATCTGCTTTTCCAGATGCTCAAGTGATTAACTCGGCACTGGAAATGAAACTTAAATGTTAAAAATTATGTTCAAAATTGGTGCATTAAAATAGAGAAAAGATCTTAAATTCACATGTTGAGAACCTAGAGGATAACAGAATTGGGGATCTCTGTGCAATTTTAATTTGCTCCTTTGATGCACAGACATTGTGATTGTCTTTAATAGTACAAAAGTGTACTGCCATTTTTCAGTAGTTTCCCACCTTATCCAGTGATTTAGATTAAAAAGAAATCTCATTTTCTCTACAGGGGTTTCAGGAGTGCTATTAATAGAATAAGCTAAGTAATTCAAAACCATTATTATAGTTATCTCTGCAATGTGAGTGTTATGTTATATGGTATCATTATTCTCATTCTATAGGCAGAGGCAAAGAAATGAAAGCCAAAATTATCACTACAAAATATATGCCAATTTCTGCTGTTCAAAACCAAAAAAAAAAAATAAAAACTAGGGCCCTAAATTGTCAAAGTGTGAGGATCACTTGTTGGCCAAGGCAATAGGTTAAATGTAAAAAAAATTGTTTAGAATCCCATAAGCAGTCCATAGCTGAGGGAAGGTTAGGATTCAGTTCCCCAGAATAGCACTCAACTGTCTTGTCTTAAGGTCATCACTTGCCATCCTGCTTTTCCCTGGCTTACCCACTGCATGGCTACTTATGTCTTTAAAGGAAGCAGCCTACAGTCTCTACCCTTAGAGGATCCCGGTTTGTCCCAGTGCGTCACCTATTCCCCTTGTGAAGTTGAAATATCTTGTAATTAACTTACAATTAAATAAGGTGTCATAACACTTACACATACTGAAGAGGAAACAGAGAAAGAATGAAGAGCCTTGACTGGGACATCCTACAGGCTTGTGAATGCTTGGCTTTACCATCTTATTTTTTTAAACGTTTGCATTAGGAGGAAGGAAGCTAATTTCAAGCATGTTTCCAGAGAGGGCTTGATCATCGGCATGCTGGAGTTGTACTGATTTTCAGTGTTAGTAATAAAGCAATCAATCAGCCATCCAAATAGTCTTACAGTAACTATTGTGTACTCAGCTGCTTAAATGAGTAAAACACAAAGGAATAATTACAAATTTCAAAAGTATAGTGTATTTTTTTTTAGAGAATGGTACAAAGCAATTTACTGCAAATTCATTCTTTTGCACTCTGTGTTAATTAACTGTCGCCTTTGAAATGGCTGACTCTGGTCCTGGCTTATACTGACATGTGTGAGGATCTTTCCATCGACTTCAGCGAGCACAGCGGCATCTCTGGATGGTTGTAAGGTTTGTTGGCATCTGAACTAGGCAGATTCAATACCCGCAATTTTGTATTACTGTTGTTAGCTCTTTTCTCCTAAACACAGTGGTCTTACAGAGCCTAATCATTCATTCCTTTGTCTGTTTGGAATGATGCTTACAACTACAATGGTAGTTGTATCATCATGTATTTTTAAATATATGTCCTGTAGTAGCTGAACCTGAGAACAAACTCTGCAGAATTGTGAAGAGAACGTCAGTACCTAACGGCAGCTTTTCAAGGAGCTTTTTAATGTTCTGGTTACAGCTGTACAAACAGAAAGCTAGAAAGAGAGAGAAATGGCAAAGACTTACAACTAGCAAGCCCCCAGCATACTCATGGCTACAATGTTAAGTAAAACCACAACAACGATCCCTCCCGCTGGAAAAATGCCACATATGACTTGGACCGAGTCCAAGATTTCTGTAAATGGTATAAAAACAAAGTTATCACTTGAATAAACAACTCTGTAAGGTCCAAAAAACCACCTCCTTCTCAAACATTCCTACTGCAGGCTATCAGGGCCACGTGGGCTGTGACTGGTACACCCTCCGCTGGACGCACACAGAGGGAGGCTTGCGTTAACGTGCAGTGACATGGGTCGGCTGCATCCCAGGGCTCCCGTCACTAACCAGGACACCCAGGCCCCTGTAAACTTGCCAGCCCGTTCTTGGCTCTCCCCATAGAACCCTGTGCAGTGCTGCCGCAGGACGGGTGCCCCAGCAGATGAGGCTGACTGCAGCTGTGAACGCAAGGAGGGGGAAAAGACAGGCAGTACCCAGGGCTGGTGGTTCCCTTGTCCATGACTGGGGTTGACATCTCGCATCAGCTTCTATTGTATATCAACTCTTATGGGGTTTTTTTGTTTATTATTTGGTACAGCCTGGCCAACTCTATCATTTCTTGTAATAATTTGCTGGGTTTTTCTGTACCTTTCACACCATCACCACATGTTTACCAGGATTTCCAGATGTCTCGCAATGTGACTGGATGCTACTGCTCTGACTAAGGTTCCCAGATGTTGGGCAGCCCTGAGAAACGCGTACTTTGTACTCCTACTTTGCATGTGCAATCAGTCAGTTGCAGTCAAGATATTCCACGTGTTACAGAGTATGGTGGTTGGCCTTGGCTGGCTCGCAGACACCCACCCAGCTTCTCTCTTGCTCCCTTGCCTCAACAGGACAGGAGGAGAAAATAAGGTAAAAAAGCTCACGGTTAGAGATAAAGACAGGGAGATCACTTGCCAGTCACTGCCATGGGCAAAACAGACTTGACTCAGAGAAGATTAGTTTAATTTATTGCCAGTTAAAAAAAAAAGAAGAGTAGAAAAGAGAAACAAAGACAAAATGAAAACACCATCCCCCCACCCTAGACCTTCTTCCCAGGCTCAACCTGTCTCCGTTATTCCCAACTGTTCTACCTCCTCCTCCCCCAAGCGGTACCAGGGGATGGGGAATGGGGGGTTGCTGTCAGTCCATAACAGCTCCTCTCTGCCATTTCTTCCTCCTCACACTTTCCTGCTGCTTCGACGAGGTCCTGCCCATGGGCCCCAGCTCCTTCCACGAAACCTGCTCCTGCATAGGCACTCCATGAGCTGCAGATTCCTTCAGGGCACATCCACCCCTCTGGTGTGGCGTCCTCCAAGGGCTGCAATGTGGATATCTGCTCCATCATAATCTTCTGTGGGCTGCAGGGGGACAGCCTGCATCACCTTGGCTTTCTCCATGGGCTGCAGGAGAATCTCTGCTCTGGCACACGGAGCACCTCCTCCCTCCCCTTCTTCTCCGATCTTGGTGTCTCCAGGGCTGTTTCTCTCACATTTTCTCACTCCTCTTTCTCACAGCTGCTGTGCAGTGTCTTCAACCCTTTCTTAAATATGTTTTTGCAGAGATGCTACCAGCTTGGCTGACAGACTCAGCTGTGTCCTGTGGTGGGTCTGTTTTGGAGCTGGCTGGAATTGTCTCAGCCCAACACAAGGGCAGCCACTGGTCTTCTCCTCACAGAGGCCATCCCTGCAGCCCCCCAGTGACAACACCAGGGCATGGACACCCAATACAGTTGTTGTGCAAGTCTGCAGTAAGTCCAACTTGTCCAGAACGCGCCAGGTTGTGGTACATATCCAGCTCAATTCTGCAACCCATCGGCAACTGCTTCTGTCCCACCCGTAGTGAGTCCGTGCGCAGGTTGGGTGTAGTCTGGCCATTTTCATGGCTCATTGCTTCCCAGAAGACTGCCCTTGCCCTTTTTCTCATACTTGCAGCCACATAACTCTCCTGCTCTGGCACACCTCACACCACATGGTATGCTGATTTGGTTTGTTAACCTGATGAAAAACTGCTCTCTTTTTATTTACAGAGTGAGTTTTCTGACAAGTTTGTTTCCTGACAGATGGCCAGCATCTAGCTAACTAAGTTAGTTCAGCTCTAAGGTTTAACTATGTGTGAACAGCCGTGATGGGCTTTCGCATAGTGTGCATGCATATTTTTATTCCCAGAAATCCCAGACGAAAATATGGGATGATTTTTGAATGTGGAATGTGGATAGGTATACATGATTAAAAAGAGTTGCAAATCCCCATGCCAGAGTCTGTTACATACTTGGAGCTCTGTGGAAGAAAATGAACAAGCTTGCAGGTTACCCTCTTTTGCACATTATACTCCATATAAAAAATGTTCCAACTTGCACAAAACAATTAACATCAGGCAAATGACTTGATAATGCACCAAAAATCTCCAGCTGAAGGTCCAGAGAAGGATAAGGATGATCATAGAATCATAGAATAGTTTGGGTTGGAAGGGACCTTTAAAGGTCATCTAGTCCGACCCCCCTCCAACAAACAAGGACATCTTCAACTAGATCAGGTTGCTCAGAGCCCTGTCCAACCTGACCTTGAATGTTTCCAGAGGTGGGCCACCTACAGCCTCTCTGGAGAACCTGTTCCAATGATCAAATGCATGGAATAGAAAGGAAGGGATTTGCGTAATAAGGCTATTCAGCCAGGAGCATTCCCTGGAGAAACAATATGATACATACTTATAAAATCATGAGTGTCATAGTGAAGATGAATAGGGAATAATTGTTTGCTGTTTCTCTGAACCACAAATTGTTAGCAACTGGGGGAGTATGCGTTGTTGCTGTGCTTCTCTGTCAGTGTCAGGATGCTAGACTGGATGGACATTTAATCTGAAGCAGAACAAGCACATTCTTAATGATAGCCTATAGTTTAAGTTGAGCAAGACATGTAAATAAATAGTATGATTTACTGAACATTTGAAAAATGATCATTAATTGCTATGCTATGATGTTTTTCATCAAGCACTGCAGGTAAACACGAAAGTTAGCTTTGACCCCAGCCAAGATGATAGTACCAATGTTTTCAACAACTCACTCGGACATTTACAAGGGAGAAGAGGAGAGAGCACCCCAGGAGGTGCTGCATGTTTCTTACTCCTGGAGGTCGAGTAGCCCTATCCAGACATCAGGAAGCCTGGGTGGAAAATAGTGGGACTGCCTCAGGATGGGAAATTAGGGGTAACTGGGGACAAAAGATCCACAGCACTATTTGCTTTAGTCTTGGGAAGGCTCCCATAACCTATACATCCTTTATAGCAGAGAGATCAGATGAGGTAGATTGGTTTGAAGTAAGCATACCAAAAGTATTTAGACCAAACAGAAGATTTAAAAGTTAATAAGTCACCGGGATCAGATGGCATTCACGCAAGAGTCCATAAGGAAATGAGACATAAAATTGCAGAATTGTTGGCCATTACAGCAAGTGCTGGGAGCTACTGAGCAGTGAGTCTGACTCATGGGAAAATGGTAGAAAAGGTCTGTCTTTATTGTAGACATTGCTGAATACCTGAATAAACAGTCTATTGAAAAAGTGTCAGCATGGCTGGGGTGAAAGGGCGTCCTGTCTCCCTCGCCTGCTGGAGTTCTATTAACATGGACAAAGGGGATAGCACATTTGAATTTCCAAAAAGCTTTTGACCAGATTATATGCCAATGATTACAAAAAACCCCTTAAACTGCCACAGGATTGCAGGAAATGACCTTTTATTGACTGGAGGATGGATAAAGGATAGGAAATAAAGATTAGTGCTTTCCAGGATGGTGACACGTCAACAGAGGAGGTTGGGAGTGGTGTTGGGACCAGATTTATTCAGCATCTTCAGCAGTGATCTGGAAAGGGAAATGCAGCAAAATCATCATATTTGAAGATAATACCAAGCTCTTCTGATATGCAATGAGGAATTCCAGAAGGAGTTTACAAAACTGAATGGACAAAAAGGCATCAAATTAGTTTCACTGTATCTAAATCAAAAGAAATGCATCCAGAGAAAAATAACTTGAAGGGCACCTACATGCAGAATTCAGAATTGGCAGTTTCAGCTCAGAAAAGTGATCTTGGAAACATCATATTCAGTTTAAAAAAATCATTGTCCTGGTGTTCAGTGTCAGCCAAAAAAAGCCACCAAAATGTGGATCATCATTAGGAAAGGTGTTGAGAATAAGACGGGGAACATCATTTTGCCACTATGTAAAACCTTCATCTTGCAAACTTAAAATTTCTGGGTCCTTAAGAAGAGCACAGTGGAGTTAGACAAGGTACAGAGAAAGACAACTCAAATGATTGAGGGGATGTCATGGCACCTCATTAGGAAAGATTAAAAAGGCCAAAGCTGTTCAATAGGGAAATGAGAAGGCTGAAGAGAAAAAGGAATAAGATTTACAAAATTATGAAGGTGGTGGAAAAGGTCAATGCAGAAATGAAATTCACTACGTCTTGCAGTGCTGGGACTAGAGAGCACTTGGTGAAAGTGGTTTAAAATAGACGAAAGGAAAATGCTACCACCAGCTTGAAAGGGAGTAGACAAATTCCTTGAAGGAAACAGGCAGCAACGTATGTTACCTTCCAACATCTTTTAACCAAGACTTGTGGGTGCTGGGGAACTGTAAGGGGAATGGTCTCGAGGCAGTGGTCTTGTTTCCTTTCTCCCAGTAGCATCAGGTATTGGCACTGTAAGAGACAGTACGGGCACTGGTGGTTTGTCTCACTGGGCCTACAACAGAAAGTTTCACATATTCTTAGCCACAGACTAAATGGGCTGGACTGAATGAGGCGTAAGGAGAAATTTCTCTCCTCATAGTGAACACATACAAAAGCCACTGCTTTATTCTTCAAACCCCTTTCAAAAAAAAAAAAAAAAAAGAAAAAAAATAGGAATTTCCTTTCACTAATTTCTTCCTCCTCCTCATAAAAACATCCTGTTTTCATTCCTTCTTTTAGAATCACCTTCTTAAACATTAACCACATTACAAGTTGTGCAATACACTCCAATTGAATACTAATACGAAAACAGAGTAAGTACAATAAACACAAGGACATGACAACATTAATAAATACTGTGTTTCTTTTTGAAAGCCCCTCAGCCAATGAAATGGAAGATTTTCATTTTATTCTGTGCCCTGCACGGTAATGATCAAGTGCAGTGAGACTAGATTTCAAGTTTTCACAGCTCGCTTCATCTCAGAAACCTACAGAAGGCTTTACTGTCCTCCCACTCTGCTCACCGCTCCTCCAACTGGCACGCAAATAAAATCCGCTCTCCTCCCTCACCAGCTCCCTTCCTCCCACCAGAACTGATAAAGAACAAAACAGGAGTTGCTTTCCTGACTTCTCACTCTGATGATGAGCCTGCCTGAAGCTTATCTACTTACTCCCCTCTCCCATTCACAACCACAGAGAAAAGAAAGTAATGCTGTATTATTTCCTTCTGCTACCCATAAAATGAAGCAAATTAAAGCTTTTCTTTCTTCCCACACTCTCCTCTTTCTCTTATCCTGCTTTAATTGGTGTCCTCTTATTAACCCCAACAGGATGGCACAGTTATCTTTAGTTGTTTCATTACCTTTAGGTGTCTTTATGGTTTCTTATCCTGTAATCCTTATCTATTCAGGGCACATTTATCCTGTTACCTTAGTTGAATGGTTAAGGCCTCCCACATGTATCCCCCACCTGCACCTAAAGTCCTGGTCTTTCTGCTCACTTTGAGTTGCCCTTGAAGCTGGGATACTGCCTAGCGTTGCCTCTTGCCCGCACACCTATCCTGAGTGGGGATGCGGCAATATAGTCCACAAGCGGGAGTATCCCTCCCTTGCCTCTGCTCTCAGACAAGCATTGTGCAAGCAAGACAATAAGACCCTTTGTCCCCAGCGAACATTCAATGTTACTCATGTTGAGTTGAACTGAGTAAGGGCAAGTGACTGGAAAATCAAAAATCAAGGTCCAACAGTCCCTGGGCTCGGGAGATTTAGAGCACTCCTCTGGGTGATATTTGTTTAGCTGTCCTGGAGCAGAACGGCACTTTTGAGTTCAGGCCATCCCCAGCCCTGGGGAATGCCCTAACCAAAGGTATCTGTCAAGTAGAAGTGAAGCCACGGGCATCCTTGATTTCCTTGGTCCCAGCAAGGCCTCAGAATGCAACTTCTCATATCAGGCATTTAATTTGCTCTAAAATTAATCATTTGTCTGTTTGAATGGAGGGGAAAAAAAAAAAAGACAAGACAGTATTCTAGGTTAGCTAAATTGCACTTTTTTGGAAGGTTTACATTCTGCCACAGAGTCGGATGAGCAGTTAGTCATAGGGCTTTCACCTAATAGATCGCTTAAACAGCTGAGGGCCATAGCAGAGATGTCTCCTCTGGAGGGATCACATTGTTCTAGAAAGAAAGCATAATTATGTAATATTTTTGCAAAGCAATGTTAAACTCAGCTTCTTACAACAATTTGAGATTTTTTTTCCTATTTCTTATCTTTTATTATCCTTTCTATTTATTAAAAAAATTAAATGGCTGTGTGGTGTGTAAGCAGATGTTACCTTTTTATTTTAAAGACTATAATGTATTCTAGGTATTGAGATATAAAAGGAAGTCAGCTTGGAAGGCGATGATTTACAGAAGGTGGTCTTTATTTTAAGGAGATCCACTAGGCTACTATTCATTCTTTTTTTTTTTTTTTCATAAAGATTCAGAGCACCTATGGTTCTGAGAGGGACGTAAATGACCAAACTTTCCAGGAGCAAGAACTTCACTGAGAATTTTCAACACTTCAGTGCAAGCACCCGCAGACATTCCTGTGCTTTGTGTTGTACATTCATCTCTCTGTCTCCCGTCTGTGTTCTGGGTATTTGCACCAGTTTATGATAGGCACAAATATTTGTAGCAGAACAACTACATAGCGTCGGTTTTGATAACAGTCTTAGCATGACAACTGCGGGGAATATGTTCTTTTCATTTATTGCTCCTGGTGGGCAAAATTTAACCCTCCCTTTAGTACTGAGCAATGCACTGTGTATTTCAAAAAGAATAAATGCTCAGTAACTCATGACAATATGGTCACACTCCTCAAACAAATAATACCTGTGTTGCTGAGGCAAAAGCCTGAACAAATTCTAACACATCAGAGATAAAGCTGATAAATCTGCAATTGTTCTGTAACAGTTACTTCTGTATGATACTGTACACAGTTCAAGCACTCTGCAGATCTTGTCCAGTGGAATCCAGAAAAAGGAATCTACTGTATATCTAAGAACAAAATGCTCATTGCAGCAAGTGAAATGCCTACAGCAAATTTCAGCTAGTTTCTGGTAATACATTGTGATGCACAACACTGATAGGAGCAGAAAATCGTAATAGAGTTAAATAATGGATGGTACTCTTTAGCTCCTAGTTTTTGAGAGAAGGCTTCAAAACTCATATAACTTCTCCTTTTTTGAATAGAAAATCCACAACTTCTGTTTTCTTCCAGTTCGAGTACTGTACAATGACAAAAATAAGCAGAATGCTACTTCAAGAAACTGAACCGTTAAAATAGCTGTGAAACTTAGATCTTCTCTTGTAATAATGCAAGAACTAGCCCAGGTGTCCGAGATCCCACCTTGAGAACTTCAATCTTGAGCGATGTACATAAAGAATACAATGGTTTACTGTATCCAATTAGGAAATTGAATTCCTGTGGAAGCAGAAATGTGCATGATGTGTAGTGGCACCTTTAGGAAATTGAAATGCTACAGCAGAAGGTTCTTGCTCAGCGTGGCTGCACAATGGCCTGAACTGGTAGTATTTTAATGACAAAGGACTTACAATAACACTACCAGAGTTAAAAACTTAGCAGAAGTTTTGATTTTCTGCACATACAACCTTTTTGACAAGTATTTATCATGTGTGTTGGACACAAAGTGTCTTCTGTGCACTTGTCAGAAAGACAAGAAAGGACATGAAAGAGGACAGTAACAACTAAAAAGAAGTGACTGAGTCCTGGATGCTGTAATTACAGTAATGAAATTGCATCTTAGATAATTCTTACCTGTTCTTGGTTGTCCAGTGCATCAGGGTGTGTAACAGCAACTACAAATACAGGAGTCCAGAGAACTACTGTTCAAATGAAAAATAACCCCTACATCCAGTTTTAGCCAAGTCATAAAAGAGTTGAGCTAGATAAAGAAAGCTGAGTGTGAGCTTTTGGTCTAATACTTTGCTATATGGCATGCAGTTACTATATACATGCTTATTGTTACGTTATATTACATTAATACATTTTTATATATATTTTTTTAAATAAGATGTAGGAAGATGATTACAAACTCGGCTGTCATCCCTAGAAGTCTGACAACACTCACAGTGCTCCCTTAAGTCTGGATAGCCAAGAGTGAAACACAAAGATTAGACAGACAAATATAAAGGGGTCTCTCACTCTGAGACATAACAGATGCATCAACCCCTGTTAACTCAGCTGGAGAAGCCTTGGGTTATAACAGAGGCCCCCAGTTCTTACAGGAGCTTGGCACCTTGAAGTGGCACTTACCACCTCCAGGTGTTAGGCAAGCTGTTGAGCACCTTGAAGAATGAGGGTTTTACTCAGACTTGCACGTAAAGCTCCAATTAATGTGCATTAGAGTCACAGGCTTGATAAAGAAACAGGGTAATTATCATCTGACGGCTTAGATATTGCTGACTTCTTACAGTGCTGAAGAGCTCCTAGCTTTTGAAAGGGAAAATTTGTTGGTTTAAGTAAAATAGATTTAATGTACGGTTTATAATTCATAAAATCTAGAGGGAATACAGAATTTGCCTATGAATTATATTTTAAATAAAAACTGAAGCAACAGAACAAACTAATTATTCATTTAATATTGATGATCTCCATAGAGGAAAAGATGTTTCTCCAGGACTGCAAGGAATTAAACAGATTATGGAGATTATGGAGAGACACTGCCAAAGCTAAGGACAAAGTATAATCAGTTTACAAAATCCATTCTATTTTCTTTATCTGTTCCCCAAAGCCATGGTATTAATATCCATTTTCATTCAAATTTGTCCCAGGCCTATTTTTTCAGACTAACTCTTTTTAGATCCATTTTTGCAGCAGTTTAACAAATCTGGGAGATCCCTACACAGTCAAGAAAGAAGGAGCTGTGTTCCCCAGGGCTCTGAGAGTCCATTTCTGGGCACCATCTGCAGTCGTTTTTACTGTAAAACAGGGCCGTATTCAGAACTGTCGGTAACTGATGCAAAATCTAGGAGACAGTCAAGAATAAAGCCTGTTTGTTGGCATGATTCGTTTTGAGAGTTACTGAGCCTTATCTGGGAAGCCTGTAAAAGACCTGTGACTCCTGAAATATAGACCACACTCACTGAGGTTCCAGTAAATTTTCTATTGGCAGCTTGTGTCTAAATTAAGAACCAAACACTAATCTTTTCCTAGGATATACTCCATGATACGCACATCTGGCTGCGAGAGAGAATGTGGAGTTTAAGCAGAGTCTATTTCATTTAACTTGTTAACAGAGGCGTCAGTCACATCTCAGGTTTTCTCTTTTGGGTTGGACTCACCACCGCTGTGCACTATGGACTGGTTGTTTTCCTCGTGTCTGAAATGAATGTAAATTGGCCTGCTAGCAGCAAACTGCGTTGGTATAAATGGCTCCCTCCGCTGCAGAAAAAGGGTGATTCAAATGTGCTGCATGCACTTGGGGCAGACATGATGGAGCTGCCTTCCTCTTGGTCGTGTCAGAGGGACCTCTCTGTCCGTCCATCACACAAAGCTGTCCCATCCGTTCCAGCCCCAGCGAGCGAGGTAGGCTCAGGGACCTCAGCAAAGCAGGAAAATGCATTGCTCTGCCCCACAACTGAAGAAGATTAAACGCATTATTCTGTCCTCATACTGGGTCATAAAAAATCAATTTCGTGGCAGCAGCAAAGCTGCTTACTGAAGTGTCATTTTCTATGACTAGCTTGGAGCCCTGAGGCTGAGCAAATCCCATTCTCAGCAGGCGCAGTCATGGATCTGCTATCTCCATTCCTGGATCCAGTGTCTGCCCCTCTTTTCCCTCCCATCTCCTGTGCCCAGCCCTGCTTGGCAATGCCATGCCACTGACCAGGGAAAAGGTGAGACAAGGTGTCATGGTTTGTGCCAGACTGACCACTGAAGCAAATGATAGATGCTCTCCCTGACCTCTCTCTCCAAGGAGAGGAGGGAGAAAGACAAAGAGACTTATGAGTTCAGAAAAAAACTAAACTACTTCAATGAAATATTAATAAATTAATAAAATAATTTTTTAAAAGAAAATAATTAAATATATACAAAACCAATATCAAGCTCCCAGGATCACGATCACATCACCAGCAGGCACTGGGAAAGTCCCACACTGGACTCAGCGATGGACAGGAACTGGATTTCGGATCTGGATTCAGGAACTCATGGACTGGGATCAAAGGCAGACAAACAAACAGGGTCCTCCTCAGACACTGGCCATTGAAGAAAGAGGCTGACTCTGTGATCCCTCAGCTTCTCAGCTTTATACTGAGCATGGGGCAGATGGGATGGAATACCCTGTTGGTCAGTTTTGGGTCACCTGTCCAGTCCTCCCCGCAGGTGCGACCCCTCTACGCCCTTCCACTTCTGACCCTCCAATGGGGCAAATAACAAAGTTAGTGTCCTTAATTGTTATAGGAATAAATATAAGCAAGATCCTCTCTGCATGCCATTCCTTGGCATAAATTACAAATAATCAGGTCTTATCATTCTGAGAATGAACAGTGTCTCTATAATATGCTGTTAATTTCAGAGTTTGGTTAGTTAGAAGAGGCTTAGCTAAAAGGTAAAGTTACTGAACAGAAAATCGGTTCTTTTTCACCTCAAACCAGGACGCAAGGCAGTGCTGCCCACCACTGGGTCTCCTCTTCGCTCTCACCCCCGTGCTTGGAAAACCTCCTGGTGCCATGGCTGCTCTCCCCACAAGGTGCAGAGGTGGGCACGGAGCTAGGGCAAGGGTGCAGGCAGCGGCAGAGAGCTGTGAACTTCCAGGGCTGCAGAGCTTGCTTGGTGTCCACCCTCTGAACCAGCCAGAACAAATGGGGCCGTGTAAGAGCCCCTGTGCCACCGCTGCTGAGCCAGAGTAGGTTTTTCTGCAATTGTCTACTTCACCTCTTCCCAAAGGCAGTCCTGCCTATGGCAGACCTGGTTGTCAAAATATGAGCTGTGGGGACTGATCATCCTCCCAGGACATCAGTGGAATTTTTTCATCTGTCTTCAGTGAAAGTATGTTCAAGTTCCAGATATAAGAGTGAAAAGAAGCTGAGCTCCGTGTCTATTGAAACCAAAAGCAGCATTTGGAAAATTTCTGAGGCTCTACACGTCTTTTTTTCCTGCCCAGTCTTTTGTCCAAAATGGACTGTGTAAAAAAATTATTCATTAGACCATCTTCATCCTTGTGATTGCTGGAGCAGGAACTGACAATGGACGGAGGCAGTTGATGTCAGTAATGTAAGTGCCTTGCTGTGAACTGTAAATACTGCTAAAGTTAGAATATACCGTACTTAGGTTCCATGTTATCTTTTTGTAATCCTATAGAAAGTTATCTGTCAATATTCAGCAGAGAGACATTATTAGCAGCAATAGACATCCAATTTCAGCACTAACTCTACGGGGATATGCAGAGGTATCCCATACCTACAAGGCCAATTGGCAGACAGGTTGCAGTTTCTTGTATATCAGTCGTGTCAAGCCAACCCTTGAGAATTTAGCTCAAGTGTATTAATAAAAATAGAGGGCACTTTTGCGTAGTAACTGCTTTTCCTATGTCTAAAGTGCTCCATAAGTCAATTCTGTAAGCTAATGGGATGGTAACGGATCAATAGCAATAGCGTGAGAAAATGTCGCTCTAGCACACAGAGACCATCAGATAAGCTGATTAATGCTCCATCAGTCATCTGGTACAATAGAAATAGTCATTATGAAAGAACACCAGTACGTGATCTCTTTGGAAAACAAACACTCGAACCTGACATTTTTTCCCACAAATGCTGGAATGTTCCCTAAAAGCATTTATGAAGTGGCCAGATGCATTGACCACACATAATGCTAGAAAAAACAGCTCTCCAGCCGTAATTGTTCTTCAGCCATAATCCTGAGAAACGCTGAAAGTGAGTCTTTCATGTTTCCCATGTCCCTTTGGTGTCAATAACTCAAATGAAACACCCTTACAGGAATTACCTAGAGAGGGATAGGTTTGCTTATTGCTTGGGAGTGCATGAACGGGGCCATTCTGTCCCTCGCTTTATGACACACTGTCTAATCTGCTAAACTAAAACCAGGAGTGTGGAGAACACAAAGGCTTAAGGATATGAGTAACTTTTCTTGACAGTAAATGTCATTATTGCATGTTGTTCTGAAGCAGCCTTAGACTTTGAAACCTAGAAATGAGGGGCAGGATTCAAAGCCTCAGTAAACTTATAAACCAAAATCAAGCCAAGCTTCGCTCTGAAACCTGAGAAAGCCAAATGCCTCCTTCACTGGGTTTAATGGAAAGCACATTATCACTGACAAGCACTGGATATTTTGCTAAGGGCACAGGAAAACCTCCATTACCTGAGGAAAACTTAGGAAGAACTGAACAGTTAGGATAGGTGGATAGTGAATTACACAGTCCTGCCAGTGAGGGTTCCTTTGACCCTTGAGTTTTACTGCCTTCTGCCCTCAGATGGCTGACAGTGAAGTTTCTGGGCCCAGGGCTTTTCCCAGGTCCCATTTCCATCTGCCTTCTGTAAAGAAGCCTTAGAGATACTCCTGGCTTGGCTCCCTGTAGCTGAGGTATTGACAGCAGCAGTCACGGCATTTCTGCCTTATCCATGTTCATACCCGTCCACGTCATACTGCCTCTGTGCTCGGTCTGCTCAGTATAAAGACTCTCTTATCTATTGGAGCAGTTCTAGGGGTGGTGCTTTCCCTGTTTCTGTTGTCTGTTTCTCCAGGCAATGCCTAGCTGAGGCAGGATGGTGCTCCACAGCCAGGATGGTTTCTGGTCAGTGGAGTCCAGGCAAAGGAGAGAGCAAGTCCTCAGACCAAAGCCTGGGTTTTGGCTCTGTGAAGGCACTTGAGAAATGTCTGAGCACCAGAGATATCATTCTGCTTGAGAAGGCATCTCAAACATTGCCCTCGCCCGTGTCCCTGAACTGAGAGTTTGGATAAGGCAGTGTGTTCACTTGGGCGTTTTAAAGACTCACTATTTTTTGTCATCCCTTTCTTCTTTTTCCACTGGCCACTCTCACCTCCTGGAAGCTGTTGCTACCTCAACTTCTTGCCCTCAAGAGCGGTATCAGCGGCACCCCATGCCTGTGTCGGGGAGATCCACTGTTGCTGTAGGTGGAGAAGGGGAAGTGGGAGAAGGGGAAAGCAATGGCTGGAAGGTCTGTCTCCTGCCCCTCATTCATAGCCTCTGGAGGAGGCATTTGTCTCTTCAAGTGTCATTCATACTTGAATAGCCATCCCATCTCCTCCAGGGAAGAGACCAGATGGAAGTGTCCCGTATGCCAGATTTGACTGCAGGTTGCCAGTCAGACCACACTGGGTCAGACAAGAGGCTCACTAGCTTTACACCAGAAATTCAAAGGATTTCTGGCCAAACCCCACGCTGCTTGGCCTGGCCTGAAATCATGGACAAGCTGCCTGCCCACTTCATTCCCTCCTGTGTGTCCTCTGTAGATGGCATCAGAGAGCTCTCTCCATCTGTGAGCTTTAGCCTTCAGGGCTAATGATGCCTTTGTCATTTTCAGTCTTGGGTCATTCTTATGTATGGCACTTTTACGATTATCACAAACCTGCTCTTTTCTGCAGTGGAACCAGTTGTTTCACACAGCAATAAACAGAGCATGTCGCTGGTTGTCAGGATACTCCTACAGAGACTAGATTCTGCAATGGAGACCTGTGTCAGGAGGCACATTATCTCGCGTGGAACACCAGAGTTAATCACACAGTTAATGCCTAAAAAAATATGAAGTGTAAGAAGATGCTGTGAACTAATTTAGGCTTAAGCATGATGCAAAATTATGCTCACAGAATAAAAATTACCAATCTATGTCAGTGTGCCTTTGGGTGTTCTCACTGCAGAAGAGTGTGAGGAATTAGTATCCTGTTAACTCATTCTTGGTTTTATAAAAGTTATTTCCCGTTAAAAAAATCCCTCAAGGGCATGACCTGCTAAACCACATTCTCTCATGCAGCCTGAAGTATTATCTGTACAATAACAATCCTGTCATTGGAATGCAAGACACCACATTATTTTTAGCGGATTAGTATCCAAAATCATTCGACCACAAGCCAAGGATCCCTTCTGAGAAAAGCCATGAGCTCGATCCTCCATTTATTACCTGCTAAAATGTTCTCATTTGCCTTCTCTTTGCAAAATTTGGCTCTCAGTACTCAGAGAGATTCCATTTCAGAAAAGATGTTTTCACAGTAATAAATCTCTGCACTGCGTCAAAGGGTGCAAGTCGGAGGGGAACATCAGGCTGTATCTAGGACAGACAGACAGGCTCAATTACCTATTTGATCATGGGGCAGTTGTGGTAAAAGTCGGAGCAAAACGAATCCACTGTTGCAATGTGTTGCAAACTCATTTAACCAGCTAATGCAGACTGGAGGCCTCAGTCTGTCCTTCCTGGGCAGAGAGCAAAGGCAGCTGTGTGGAGGGCCCAGCTGGAAACACCTTCTGAAGGTCTGAGCAATTGCCTTCTCACTGAATTTAAGTGAGCGTGTGTGTGAAGGCAAGGAGACATCTTTCTAAATAGGTATTTCTAAGATGGAAATACATAATAGTCTCTGCCAGATGCCACGAGAGTAGCGGTGGCAAAACTGTGAGATAATCTATCTGGCTTTTTATGGTGACGCTTCCCAGACAAAGCATCTCTGTGTCTCGTAGGCAAACACAGACGTGAGAATGTGGCTGTCTTGCAGGGAGGAAGTGCCGAGTGTGGCATCACCCTTTTTTATCTCTTCCCAGGGAAGAACGCTGGCTCAAGCATTTTCCAGAAGGAACAGACTGGCTGCTCCAAACATTGCTTAGGGCAAAGCCATGTCCTAATGCTGCAAATCAGGCCAGATTTGTTTTGGAAACCTGCTATTCCAGAGTGGTCTGGCTGACATACTAATTATTTCCTATTCTTGGCAATTGCTTGCTCGGACTGAATGTCCTTTTGGAAACTGTTGACAAGATCTATGCACCACCCAGAAGAGCCTGGCCTGCACACGGCCTCATCTACACACACAAAGTATTCTTTGATGAAGTTCACAGTGTACAAGTGGGTGCTGGACAAGAAAATAGCTGCAAATATGGACAAGGAATAATTGTGGTCGGCGCCACTGCAGCTACCAGGGTGAAATTTGTATCACAGATCATCTACGGACAGGCAAACTCCAAAAAATCCTCATTTTTTTTATTTGCAAAGAATACCCTGACATTCTGTTATTTTAGGCAGTACAACCGTATTGAAGACTCTTGATTATTGTCAAGAGAGTTTGATCTCTGGATTTGTTTAAGCCAAATGCTGTAGTACTTGATGTTTGGTCTTCCCCTTTCATTGAGAAACATTCTTAGGCTGCCACTGGTTTTGCTGCCCTCAGTCCGAATTAAAAAAATAACTCCTTATGCAAGGAAAAGCAGGCACAGCTGTACTGCCATTATATTCAGTGGCAATGCAGGAAGCCCTGGGAGAAGCAGAGGTTTTGAAATGGAAGGTGACTGCCTTCACAGGACTGCTCTTTCCTTCTTTCTGTGACTGGTTTTCTGCCTATTTCCACACAAGAGACACTTCTTTGGGCTATTTTCCTTTTACTGAATTGTCCATACAATATTAGCCATGAATGAAGATGATTTTAGAAGTGTCGCTTTAAATTCAGAGTGCATTTCAGTATCTCATCTGCTTCCTCATGCTTCTAGTTCAAGGATGCTTCTGAAATCCATTACAGGATGTTCACCTTGCATTTTGCTTGTGAGTATTAATGATATACCTTCTCAGTACTATATTATCATAGAATCATAGAATGGTTTTGGGTTGGAAGGGACCTTAAAGATCATTTAGTTCCCACCCGGGAAGGGTTTCCGGGTTCCCACCCGGCAGGGACACCTCCCACTAGACCAGGCTGCTCAAAGCCCCATCCAGCCTGGTCTCGAACGGCACCAGGGATGGGGCAAAATATTAGTCAACAGGGAAGAGGAAAAATATGAATGGAGCAAGGTAGTGGCTAATCACATTAATTTTTGCCTCAGGAGAATGGAGTTCCAACAGCTGCTGGTTTTAGTCTGTGCACTGTGATGGATTTCCTGGCCCCCTGCCTACTGCTGGCTTTATAATTCCCTGAGGATCTCCCTAGGATGCATCCTGCTTGCACTTCCCTCTCTAGCACCCATCCTGCTAGCAAGAACAGCAAACGGGTGGTGCTATGCAGCATAAGACTACTTCAAGATGGGCTTTCAGTTGTAAGGCTGCAATTCCTCACCATGTTCTGCTTCCCCAAAGCTGCTTGATCTCCTCCTGCTTACATAGGACAATTTCTGTAGATTTATACAGGAGAAAGCACATGAAATGGAGCCATTATTTCTCCTGCACTGTAGTGTTTGCCTTTGCCCTCTGGTTTATTAGGTACTTATTTATAGCATGTTCCAAAATAGAGTTTCTTTCACTTTCTAGAAATCAAAGCTAAATGCAGGGGAGACTGAAGCCCTTTTTCATCCTGATGACTAGTTCAGTGTGGGAATGTTTGTCAACCAGCATAACACAGCCACAGCAGCTGAGAAGAAACATCAGCGCGTGACGAATCATGCACATTCAACTGGGGCTCCTCTGCTCTTCCTGATACTCCTCTGGGTGTCAGGAGGATGGGGCCAGTCTTTTTTCAGCGGTGACCAGTGACAGGACAAGAGGTAATGGGCACAGACTTGCATATAGGAAGTTCCACCTAAACATGAGGAGGAACTTCTTTACCCTGAGGGTGGCAGAGCAGTGGAACAGGCTGCCCAGAGAGGTGGTGGAGTCTCCGTCTCTGGAGACATTCAAAACCCGCCTGGACGCGTTCCTGTGCAACCTGCTGTAGGTGACCCTGCTCTGGCAGGGGGGTTGGACTAGATGATCTCCAGAGGTCCCTTCCAACCCCTACCATTCTCTGATTCTGTGACTCTATGCAGTGCAAATAAGCTGAATTTTGCTACTACAGAGTGAATTGTCCATTTCTTCCACAAAGAAGGTACAGAAAGTCAGAGGGCGGGATGGATAGCTGAGGGAAGAGCCCGGGGAAGCTGGGCTCGCAGTCCCTGCAACATCTGGGGGGATGGAGGGACAGAGGGGTGATTACAGCTTGTGTCAGAGCCACTTCTCCTGCAACAACAAGCAGCTCACAATCCCCTGCTCTCCTGCTGGCAGCAGCAAGAGCAGCAGGTGGCCTGGTTTCCCACAGCTCTCGCCCAGGCAAGGTGTCCAAGGTGTCTCCCACCCAGGCTGTGACGCTCCTTCCTCTCCCCTTCCTCCCCGGCAATCGGGCCCCCAATTCAGCTGCCTCGAAACAGTCCCAAAATAGGGCGGAAAAGAAGTGACCCACCTGCTGCCAATCCAATGCCAGCCCTTATTTTCTGAAGAAGCCAACGCCAGCGCTTATTTTCTGAAGGAAAACGCAACTGCAAAATAAAAGTGATGTAAGTTCTTGTAATACTTTACACAAGGCACAGCTTAATGCAGAAAAAAAGACATAAAAAATATCCACTAAAAATAAACCCTTTTAGTACATAACAAGCTTTTATTCAGCACTGACAGTATAATCCCCTATCCTACAAGGAAAGCTTTGCCCATGCTTCTCTGTTTCCAAGAGCCCCATCATTAATATTATTCCTTCATCTACAAAGTGAACTCATGACTCTGCATAATCACTCTCCATCCCGTATGAAACGGTGTCGAGCCAGCATTGCACATACTCCTGAAGGGCAGCTTCCAGAGCTGCATTTTAATTAGGGTGATGTGTTGTTTCGTCTCTAATGGTTCGGGCACACTAGTGGGTTTCTGAACCTTAATAAGTTACTGCATGTCAGCCGAGGCAGGGGACTGCCAAGGTGCTTGCTCCTTCTCTGACAAATGCCAGGGAAAACACTTTTTTCTCTTATTAACCTAGCCTGAAGTCTGAGCTGACACATTTTACATCACGTTTGCAGCGAGAACCTCCAATCCATTACCAGCAGCTTGTTAAACAGCAGGTGAAATAATCTCGTCTCTCAGTGTGGAGTGCTGAGGCACGGCTGTGACGCTGCCCGTCCTATCTTCCTTAGGACAGCTCGGTTAATGGGAAAGGGGAAAGTTCATCTTCTCTGCCTTCTGTTTCTTAAAAATGCATGATAAATGAACCTCAGGTTAATTACATAGGTTTGCTGTCTGTAGGAGGAAAGATAGTTCTGTATGTTAATGAGGAATCCACAGACAGGTCATTTCATGCATTTTGACTATAAAATAGCATTGGGATTTTCTGGTATCAGCCTTTTCTTCCAGTGGAGCAGAGACTGCAGTAACTTAGGATTGAAGCTTTCCTGTGTTACCTGGTGTCATTTAACCTTGCTTGAGCTTGTTTATTTATACAGAAAGTAGGGAAAGGAATGCTTGTCTTTCTCACAAGGCTGTGGGGAAGCTTTTATTGAATAATGGCTGCAAAAAGCCCTGGGAACCTTGGCTAGAAGAAATAACGTAAACTGCTGGTGTGCTCACATTAGTGGGGGATTTATTTTTAAAAGTTAGTCTATTGGAGTAGAACTTCTAGGATCATTTAGTCTTTCCAAGGAGACAGCCAGGTATTTTTCTTTTGGTGACAGAAATATTGATTTGCTATCCAAAATAAAACTTATTTTCTTCACATGCTTGTTAGCCACACAGCCGAAAAAAAGCACCAGGTTGGAAAAGACTATTCTTCTTACATTTTTTTCGAAGGAATGGGTACAATTTAGAGTGGGCTCTTCCATGAGATTGCAAAGCTAAAGAAGAAAAGGTGGGAGCATTATAGTTGGAAGTGTTGCATGTGTTTCTCTCGTAGTAAAGTAAAACTAAAGGTATTTCAAGTTTCCTGTGCTGAAATTCTAGAAACACAGGTATGTTCCTGCTCAGGTGGTGACTCACTGCATGACTCACCGTCTGAAGCTGGGGCTGTCTCTTGGAACGGATGCCGGGTGCACATGCTTTTATCTGGTTTTATCTACGCTCTTTGGAGACGTGTCCCCACATGTGCCGGGGGGGGGTGTGACAGCTCCCGGGCCTAGCGGCTCGGAGTAGGGCATTTCTGCACGCGCTTGGGAGCCTATATTTAGACTGCAAAGATAAGGTCCAGACAACCCATCAGGATTACAAGGCAGACCCACAGTAAATGTAGATGCCAAATAGGCTTTACAGGTACAGAAGCATAGACTGTCTCAGTCACTTTGTTCCAAATTTCCATCGCAGGTAGACGCCCAAAATCCAGCTGTTAAAAAATTGCCATCTAACCCTCAAGTCGCTCTAAGTCCACGAGGTATTTGTGTTTACAATGTAAAGTATTGCCCAGGTGCTTGAATTTTTTTCTTTGTAAGTTTTGGCATCTACAAAATCTTGGCAACTATTTCACATTAAGCCACGTAATGATTTGTAAAGTGGGGTTCTGCAGACGGGGACGCAGCCCAGTAGGCATTTATGTTATAATGACTAGATTTCTCCCAGATGCATGGCTGGAGAGCGTGCTGGCAGTGCTGCTTTTCTTCTCTTTGTGCAGATGTTCAAGGATGAGCATTCAAGAGGAAAGGGTTTGGGTACAGCGGTGCATGTTGTGCTGGAGATTGCGGGTTCGTCAAAGCAGTGGGCGGGACGGATGGGGATTGTGAGAATGAGTCGGTGGTGTGATGATTCAGGCTACCTGGAAGGAGACCTGGCCTCTGGTTTGTGCTCTAAACCGTACATAGTGCATTAACGAGAGCGGAGCCTGTCCTACTACTGCCATCAGAACTACTGTAAACTTCTGATGGCACCACAGGATTGAAACCCAGGCGCACTGTTGTTAGGCAGATGTTTTATCTGGCATCACCACACTGCCAGAAGACCCAGGTTTCTCTTGGGTGACAGCAAGACTCACCTGAGAACAAGACCATTGACTGATACTCACTTTAGCCTAGTGAGTAATGATTTGGGTTCAAAGTGAGACTTTTCAGTTATGTGATTTAAGGCTGATCTCCATAAACATGAAGGAGTAGGGGGGCAATGTAAGGCAGAGGAGCCCAGTGCCAGCCAAGCACACCGGCTCTCTGGGCTTGAGGGACTCTCTGACCAGGGAGCGATCAGCCCTGCTGGATGGGAGGCTCCCCCTGGGTGCCTTACAGACCAAGGGTGGGAGTTCCTACCCCCAGGAGTACAGGATCCATTATGGTATGCTGGGAATAGCATTTTGGGCATGTAAGTGACTGACTTAGGTCTAGGGGGACATGTAAGTGACTTACATGTCTAGGGGACGAACCAAAGGTGGGGCAAAGGGAGGCATCAAGGTCGTTTGAGGTGGAGCAAGTGTGGAAGAATAGAGGGGAAAGAGGGTAAAATGTGTAAACAGGTGGTTGTGTCTGGCAATGCCCTGTGCCACATGGGGTGTGTGTGCACATGTGTGTGCAGGTCAGAGAACCAGCAACCAGACTGGGCCGGCGGCCCGGCAGTGCCTATGTCCTAGTGCCAGCAGCAGGGGAGACGGATCCAGGGGCAGCTACTGGTCATATGCATAGATGTATTTACAGATTTTCCACTAATGGGCTTTCATCCTGATCAGCCAGAGAGGGGAACAGGATCAGGCCTTTTGTGCTGTGCTTGCTTAAGTGCGGTGTTTTCTGTCTGTGTGGTTAGCCGTGTGCCCTGTGGATATATCTGTGTATCTATGCATATATCTGTATCTGTATTGGGTGCACGTGGGTGTGCCTGTTGGGTGTACGTGCTGAGCCTCACCACTGGCTGGACCTGGGGCCATGAAGTTGTGGCAGCCTCACCTCGAATGGGCTGCTGGGTCTGGCAGCTTCTAACAGGTACCGTCCAAACCACGAGCTGTGAATTTGAGGAGCCAGGAGGGAGTATGAATCCCTTCACAGAGAAGAATAGTGAAGGCACCAGCACCTCCTTTCCAGTCATGACTCTAGAAGAAGGCTATGAAGCTAGGACAGCCTGAAGCTCTTTAGTTGTGCCTTGAATGAGGCATCTAAATTTCAGGAGAAAGGGAAGTTTTTTAAGGATTAGCTTAGATGGCTGCCTGTTCGCTGAGCATATTTCTCCACATCACAGACTGATCCCTTGCGTTGAGGCAAATGATTAAGCCTGAAGGAAGCTTTTACTGCTTGGCTTACATAATAATAGGTAATGTTATGATATTCTTTTAAATTCTTCTCTTTATTAAGAAATGTTCAGACTTGTTTAGTTGCGTAAAAACAGGAGAGGAAGAGAGGGAGGCATATGCTGCTCATTTTTTGAGTGGGAGAACCGGGTGGTACAGAAATAGTAACTACTGTTTCTCAGGACTGTACAGAGCATTCCAACAGACACAAATGTCCGAATGCAAAGATACGAGCAGAGAAAAAAATAAGAAGAAAACTCAGCATCAACCAAGAAACGAAGCAGATGCCTGTGTTTATTGGCTGCTATCATCTATGAAAGTTTGGTCCTGGATAAAAAGCCTACTGTGTACAGAATAAACAAACAGTGTGCTAATGTCCTGTCCCCAGTGAAATCACGTAAGATTTTACCACTTCAGTGAAATGATGAATTCACCAAAAGTCTTGTTAAAATACACAGGGAAACAAAATATACTGGATAATATCTGCATCTGGCTGAAGGTAGCGGGAAAAGTTACACCAAATTCTAACGCAGAAGAATTTCTTAGTGAACAGAACAAACCTTTGTTATTGAAAAGCACAAATAAAATGCTGTTGTGAGTAGCTGCTAGTCCTTAGCACGGCGTTAATGGTATTATATGTGGTTCAGTAACAAAATAAAGTATTGTTATAAATAGCACACGGGTCCTAGGGATTAACTGAGTTGTATCTGGAGATTGGGAGTAGCAATCCATGGAGAAGGAGAAATTTCCTGAAGTTTCATTAGCTGACCTCTGAATTGGACTACTACAGTCCTCCAAAATCAACTATCAGACTTTGCCTGTGTGTGCAATATTTGTGGCTTGTAATAAGAATGGTAAGATTCAAATAAGCACTTACTAATCTTTTCTCGATAAAAGCAGCACCCTCCATCTTTGAGGGTATGAGTGGAATCTCAACTTTCTAGCCAAAGCTACGAGAAGAAATTAAGAATTATACAAGGAGAAGAGAAACAGAAACAATAGCTCATAGTATCTGGGAAAATCTTTTTCTTTCATGTCTGGTTTGTGTCTGTGGTGCTTTTTTGGTTATTAATATAAACTCACTGATAGAAGTTGCTTTGAATGTTTGTACAAAAATTTAATTATGGGAGGGAAAGACTGACAGGGAAACACTTTCCCCAAAGAAACCTTAAGATTCAAGATTTTCATATGATTGCACATATCATTTTATTTTAATTCAGACGGTTTTTATGGCTTCAGTAGTGTAATTTAACTAAAGGTCCGTGCTGCAAGTCCGGTTCAAGAATTGCACAACACACATTCCAAGCTGATTACATCCACTTGCATCTTTTCAAATTACACCCCCTTTGGGTGATAAGATCTAGATACAATGGAAGGCAATATTTCCCTTCAGAGATTGCAATCACTGGTGATTTTGGCTATTCATATGGAGTATCAGGCTCAGCAAGGTGCTGTCCTGAAACATGCTGAACGCTTCAAAATGCCAAATTGACTCAGCTCCTGCAGGAGCCAGCATTGTGGAGCTGGCAGGTGTTTGGCATGTTACAGGGCAAGTAGTGAAATTACATTTTAGGACTTTTCCTTGTAATTACTTTGCCTCATGGGAACTCTAATTTGTTTGGGTTTTTTTCTTCTTTTTCCTCTTGCAGATGTTACAGTCATGTGAGAGCTACGTGTAAACAGGTCGTTCTAATTTTACGAATGCTTCACTTGTCATCAATAATGTGACACTTGCAATTATGTACGTGGCTGCGTATGTAGTACTTATTGTAGCTCTACTTATCGTGAACTGAATTTAAACCTAAAGGACTTCTCTCTAATTCCCCCGGCAGGAAAGATACAACAGAGAAAGAGCTGATTAATTCATGCTCTGCAGCTAGAGGGAAGTAAGTGTCATTTATCCGAAGTGCTGAGAATTATCTCCTTTGCAATACACACTCCAAAACATCCCCTTCATGATTCAGAGAGACTAAAAGCTTCATAGGCACTGTCATATTCACAGCTTAGTGTGAGGCTTGCTGTAGTAGGTCTATAATATTCAGCAGCGCCTTCCAGCACAAAGTCACTTTACCACTTCACTAATGCTAACTGCTTTTATATAATAAACATAAATAATCTGATATAATTTCTACTAGATACCTGGTAGGACATTTAGAGTAAGTTAACTTTTCCACCAAAAACTCTACTTTGGAATCAGGGGTTTTTCCATAGATAATAGTTTTCTTGGAGAGTATATGTTGAAAACCTTATCAGCGTATCTCATGCTCTTACTTCTGCTCACAACCCCTTCTGTCCCCTCAGGAACCCACAACTGCGGTTTCTGAAGCTGCTTGGCCCAATGGGCCTGATTCTGCCCATGGGAAAGGGGACTCTAAGCTCCATTACAGCACTGGAGCATCAACAGGATGTGCTCTTTCACGTTTACACCCACTGGGAATAAAGCCAAGATTTATAAAATAATGATAAAGATGCTGCTTTTTAAACAAAGTCACTTCTTTTCAAAGTTAGAAACCCTGTATTACTATTTTTATATCCCTCCCCTCATCACAGTCCAGATGTTCTGGTGATCTTTGAGCCATGTTTTAGTTGTCCCAGTTTGGGGAATGTGGGGATAGTGTGTTTTTAGCAAAAGAGATTTTGTGTCATTTTTGAGGGAGAAATTATTATCAACAACAGCTCCTAGTGTTGCAGTATAATGATTTTATATTATTATCTATAGTGAGTGAAAGTAGGAGCAGGGCCTTACAAGGAATCTTCAAAGCTCGTATCTTGAAATTGCAGGTAATCACTCCATGACTGCAATCATAAAGGTCCCCAAACAATCACAGTAGATTCAGAAAGGCCAGAAAAACCTGGCCAACACACCTGCAGTGTACCAAAAACCGGCATAACACTTTCTGCATCAAGCAAATTCAAATATTGCATCTAATAAGCCAGAAACATAAAAAATGCACAGGAATGGAGCAGGAGAGACCAAGGCCATGAGAACATCAGGGAGTTTGTTAGGGTCTTGGGAAATGCTTCATGTTTCCATCATGGAGAGAAACAAACACTCCTTGCATGAGCTGGTTCAAGGGAATTTTTTTCCTGGTCTGAAGTCCCATGACTGTTTAAACTGCAAGAATATTCCCCAGACACACCTGTTAAATAACTCACAAGTTTCTCTGCAGGCTAGTTGAGCTTTCAAAAACAAATACTTAAAACTGGGAATTGACAAATGTCTGCCAACACCCTTTATTTACACTAGCCCCTAGCTATTTTGTGAAACTTTCCCCAAATAGTCGGTGTTTCTTACTATTTAACGGACAAAAAGTCAGCATAAATTGCACAGATCAAGTCAACAAAATTCTAGGGAGTAATTTTCTAGAGATGAACAAAAAATGAGTGAACTTCTGGCTTGGAAAAATCAAAAAATGGTAAAAAGCAGCCTGTATCTTAGTTTCAGCTTATCTGAACTCTGCAACTATGGGAGATTCAGATAAAATCTTTCAAGGTCACATCATCTCCTTCGGTGGCTGACTGCACATGGATGGATGGATGTGGATCCACGCTGGACCTAGATGCTGATCAGAGTCCCCTCGCTGGGCTCTTGGCAGTGGCACACTGGGTACAGGGATAGATTTGAAAGATATTATTTAGATCTGAGCTCAGCATTTTCTTTTCTTCTATTTAAGGTAGATCCCGACTCTGTCAAACTATTCTATTTATCAAACTACTGTGTTACTACATACCGCAAATATAAAACAAGCTTATAATCAAAGAATCCAAGGGATGCACTTGAAAACTAGAGCCAGCTTTCAATAAGTGCGGGGATGATACATATCCTTTCAACATATGAATTATGTATTTACTGTATTGATGTTTGAGAAAATTAGAAATCAGTATCCATCAGAAGTGCACATGTGACATGGTGTGATAAACGGGTGTTCAAAACTGCATTGCTTTCAGTAAAAGAGTCTTATAAATCTTCATGAAGCATTGACACGGTGAAGCCTACGGCATTTGGTTTAATAACGGCAGCCCGTGACCAAGAATTGCTGGGGCTCGTAGTGCCATCTAGTGATGTTTGTGCGGAACTGAAATGTAGCTATTTTCACAGTATTACATACCTTACAAAAATATTCTGTAATTAAAAAAAAAACCTCTCCTAGATTAGAAATACTATATTTTTTCATATAAGTAGCTCTTTAAATTCTGTTGTGCATGGATGATATCAGAAATCATATCTATATTGGTCAGATTTCCGTCTAGACTGCAGCGCGTTGAACTCTGAAATGCAGCCACTTCTGATGGGAAAACAAGGCAGTAATTAGAGCAGTCTTTCAAAAGACAGAAAAAATGGCGAATCCATTTTAAAGTAAATGCAAAAATCATTTAAAGTTACTCAACCTGCCAGATTTGAACTATCTAAAATGCAAGCTAGTGATACATACATGCTTGGTGACCTGAGAAAGCAGGAGGCAGCAACCACCTGCTAACTTTGTCTCCCCCAGTTCTGGCCTTGCATCTTTTCTGGGTTCCTGCTTTTCTCCCCACCTCCTTTCCTACCCTGTAGCATCTAGGTATCGCTTTGTCTTCATGGACACCTTGAAAAAGGTTGGTTTGCTAAAAAAAAATAAAAATTAACTGTAGAAAAAGTCATCGGAGAAACTTTTAAGGTCCAAACCACAGGTAAGGAATTTACATTCCGCATTCAACCCCAGAATAACCCTGAGGTTACAGCCTTTATTGGTGACATTCTCATGCTCAAGGCCTATCTTTAAAACATAAAATGGCTGGTTTTACTATATACTTCTCTCTCTTCCTCTGGATTTTCTTGTGAATCGCTGAAAATCCTTAATTTTAGTATGGAAAAAGAAATGTATTTCAACTTCCCCCCCGCTCCCTCCCCCCCCTGCCCCAGAATATGAAAGCTCTTTATTGACCAGTTTGGACTGTAATGTTATAGTGCCTGAATTCAAACCGGATCATTTCTGAAATATTAATAGTAGTACAGTCTTATCTTCAGGCCTTAGTTAGATGCAAATAATCCTTTACGGACATAAAGCGCATATGAAGCGTGAATTCCTGTCTCAACTGTGTACACAGTCCATCCAGAATGCAACTGCACTCAAGTGGGTGTACTAAGCAAATGGAAAAACAGGTTCTTGGAAGACTGATAAAAAAAGTGCTAAAAGTGTCTGTCGGGGTGGTGGGTGCAGGTTTGCTCTGCCCCTGCGCAGAACTGGTGGAGCTCTTGCCTGAATGCCTGGGAGCTGAGCCGAGCTAACCTACCTCGGCACCTCAGCTACTTGAAGAGCTGACTTCTGCAGGGCAGGAGTGACGCTTGGTGCTGTCTGTACCCCTTTCCGTAGAGACACCCCCTATAAAATCTCTGCAAGCTATACGGTTTTGGGTCTTGGGCAAAAGAAAAATACAAGCAAAAGCTTACTTCCACTATTATATTTAAACTGTGTTTCAGCCCAGTCTGCTCAAATGTGGCAGTGAAGAGGAACTCATTTCACAAATACTGCATGGGAGAGGGGACTGCTTAATATAGAAAACTTGCTGGTAAGACCACCACTTTCCCCCTGGATCACCTAAACCTCACTGATGCGCCAGGGTCAGAGCACTGAAGGCAGCAAACTGTGAGAGAAGGAGGAATTTACCAGATGTTTATGCATCTTTCATCTGCCAGATGAACTCACGAGGGAAGCAGAGCCACAGCCTGAGTCAATGCTCAACATTAACACAAAGGAAATCGTATTGAGGTTTTTTCGTAAAAATTTGCGCAATGTCATCACTCCCATTTTGCCTTTGGAGCGACTGCCTTTGATAGGGATGTGTTTTAGCATTTAGAATAATTGTTCATGTTGTAGGCCTAAATTTCATCCACTGCATTGCATGCTGAGACTAGCTGAGCATTAGATAAATTGGGGCTTAGACTCCCCAGGTATTTAGGAGAAGCATTTCAAATCATTTGGCAAATCTCCCCTATGACAACAGGACGGAAAAAAAAACCCTGATGACTTTCTATTTCTAGCTTACAAGACAGCAACCGCGACTCAAAAGAGCTTCTTTTATCTCTGGTGTGAAGGGATTGTATTCCTTCCTTTCAGATGTGGTTCTTCTCATTCCAACGTGTGCTAAATTATTGCTATTCCCAGCTGATCTTGAAGGCCAAGTGGAAATTGAAATAAAATTTAGTGCCTGAATTGCACAGCCTCGAGGCAGCGCAGCCCGGCAGCAGTATGGACGTCAGATGGCTCCAGTCCTATACTGGTGTCCAAGGCTCTGCCTTGACCTTTAAAGCCAGCAAAAATCTAGGTCAAGCTTTCAGAAAAGCTGCCTCTTCTCTCATGACCTTTGAAGCAAGTGCAATATCTCTGATTCAGGAGGAGGGGGAAGGGGTGGGGGAGAAGGTTTCAGCTTCTTTCCTAAAACATGATCAATGACAGGCTCTGTCACAGTACACGATACCAATGAGGATCATGCTTACTGCCAGGCATGACAGAACTGTTAATGTTTTTTGGAGAAGGAACCCAGTGGGATTTTTGGGGCCTGTGGGTGGGGAGGCCTGCCAACATCCCTGCTGCTGCAAGCTCCCTCTGGGGAACTTCATCTCCTGATGCAGAGAAAGGTGTTGGGACTGCTTCTCCTCCAGCCCCCTGTGGTAAGGGAAGCTCTCCTCCCTCCTTACCTTGCTGTGACCCAAGGTGCTCTGCCCATCACTCATTCATGACAACTCTGCGCTTCCATTCTGGACACCGAAAGCTGCTGAAAAGAACAGAATGGGCTGTGCAAAACGTGGTATGAGGCTAGTTACGGGGACCATGATGCCATGGTAGCTTCAGTGCCCGGGTTCCCCGGTGTTGTCTGGTGGTGGTTTAGTACAGCAGCATCTCTGTGTTGCCTTTGTGTGACTCCAGGGTGTGCTGTGGGCAGTGTGACACAGGTATCGGCTTTACACAAGTATGTCACGCTTGTCAGGAACGCAAACATGGCTCATTCTCCTGTCATAGAATCATAGAATAGAATCATGGAATTGCTGAGGTTGGAAGGGACCTTTAAAATCATCGAGTCCAACCTTTAACCTACCCTGACAAAAGCCACTTCTAAACCATGTCCCTAAGTGCCCCATCTACCCTTTTTTTAAACACCTCCAGGGATGGTGAATCCACCACCTCCCTGGGCAAGGTGATGTCACAGGTGATGGTCTCCAAGGAGGATGGGAACAAGCACTGAGGGCAGCCCCGTTTAACCTGCAGTGCCCCTGAACACCCATGAGCACCTCAGACAAGTGCCTGAAATGCGACTGTTAAATAGAGGGTGTTGCTGAGAATGCGCATGCATTGGGGAGGGTGTAATCGTCCTTCCATCTGCGTGACTTGGTACTAGGCTTGGTTTACACATCAGTGTTGCATCAGGATTAACATCTGGTGAAACTCAGAAATTTATCAAATCCAGTTAAGCTTGCTAATTAACTTTCAACCTGTCACAGCCAATCACAGCCGCCAAGATAAGCCTCGTATCACTTGCAGGTTTTTTGCAATGGTTCACGGAGAAGTCAGCATTTCAGAAGGCAACTCATTAAACTCAACCATATTGAGTTCGATTGCCTTCTGAAATGACCGGCATGTCAACTAAGCAAACCTTTTGTGAGACCGTTGTTTGAGATTAATTAAATTTAATTAGTCTGCTTCTTGCTTGTTTTCTGAAATCCATGGTAAACACTCATGACATTCATATTCAGAAGATCACAGTGGCGCTGTCAGGCCAGAATAAAGGTTCCTATAAATCCAGTATCCTGTCGTTGATACTGGCCAAAAGTGGATGCCTAGGAAAGACTGTAAGAGCAGGAGGAGCTATGCAATATGTTCCCCAAGCACTCTCTGATCTCTAACAAGACTCAGATACTTTCTAAGTTATATTTTCTATGTTCTTTTTAACACGGATAATGTGTTCTCCAGAAATCTATCAAGCCTTCCCTTGAATCAATGCAAAATTTTAACATCCACATGCTTAAGCAAAGAGGTTTACAGCTTAACTACGCCACGTGAGAAAAAAACATCTCCTTTTGTTTGTTTTGAGCTTGCCTCCTCACAGTTTCCTTGGTATCACTTAGCTGCTATACTGGAAGAGAGAGTGAACAATTGATCCCCAGTCATCTTCTCGTGCCATTCATCACTGAACAGACCTCTGACCAACCATGGTCAAAACTTATATTTTCTCTATTTCCATCACCTCTGAGTCTTGTCTGCATCCACTTCTTGCTCTTTGGAGCACTTTTCCCATGTCTACTTGATGCAGAGGGTTTCGTAGCCTGCCTGCATCTCTGTCAGTCTCAGAAACCCCTCTGGTGCCTTTTTGCTCCCTTTCTTATCATGGATTTTGCACTGATGGACCTCCTTTGACTTCAACGGACAGAAGGAGATCCTCCTATTGACGTTGCATCTGTCAGTCTAATGTTGCACAGGTCATGGTTTCCCTCTTAACAGTTATCATCTGTTATAAATGATACATGCCGGCAGTACTGAATGACTCGTTTTCAGTATTCAGAAGGCCCACTAGCAAAGCATGAGGCACCTTTCCAAGCCTTCAATGTCTAAAGTCAAGAGGAACAGACATAGTATAAGGACAGAAACGGTTGTTCTGATTAGAGCAAATTGTTTCAATGATGTCAGGTTCTGGATAATGTAATCAAATCTTCCTGAGAAAGAAAAACACTCCGTGCCATTTTTCTCTTGCAGCAGGAAATCTAGCAGGCAGAGCACTTAATGGGATTCTCATCTGAAATTCCTAGTAGTTAAATAATAAGACGCCCCTCGATTATAGCCACGTATTGAGTCAGACATGGAATATTTAATTGATTCCTTCTGACAGCACTGAAGGTGGCTGCCATTTCTGTACGTAAAATTTAACGCAGCACAGGACTCTTGCAGGTGGTCCCAAGAAAAAAAAAAAAAAAAAGTGAGATGTCTTTGAAAAGCAGATGTCTTTATAAATCCTTACCAAGCAGCTGAGAGCATTTTGGGCTATAAGTCACAGGAGAAGGTAGGGCAGGTGTTCTGACAAATCTTGCCACTAATCAGAGCAGAAATGAGGCAACCACTAGTACTGTGTTTCAGCCAAACCTATGTCTCCTGCATTTGATTTAATAACTTTTTGCCTGGCAAGGTGCCTGCTGTGCAGTGATTCACTTCACATTTTAATAAAGAATAACTCAAGATAGAAAATTGAATATTGGATGGTAATGCAATGTAGGGAGTTTTGATGACCTGCTAATACAGTGAATTCAACTTAAGTGGTTTGTGAATGACAACAAACCTCTCTTATTAAATTACAGTAGAGCATATGTTTTCAATCATGTCCTCTTTACTGTAATTTATAGCAAGGAAAGAAAACCCAAAACACAAATAGTACAGCAAGACAGGGATTCCTCTGCACAAGGACAAACCAGGTAGTTTGGGATGGTGATAGCAGAGAAACCTACCTCTGCTTCATTAAAATGAAAATAAACGTGTTAGCACCTCGATCTTTTTTTGCTTGGAGCTGCTCCAGCTGATAGATGTGCACCATGGGCTGCGGAGGTAACCTGGGCCACCGCTGAAGGGAGGTGTCTATGTGTTAGACATGGAGCGGGTGGGGGAAAGAAGTTGTGTCCTCGCAGCAGCAGCAGTGGCAGCAGCAGCTGTGCTTCGGTATCTGGTGTAGAAGTAGGATTATATTTGATAGAGGGAAAGAAGGATTACAGTGCATCTGACAGTAGAGGGGGCTTGCAGGAAAAATTGTTTGCCGTGGATTATGGGGACATAATCTTTTAATGTCCCCAGTAAATGTTGATTTTGGAGGAGAGATAGATAAAGCGCATATTAATGTTCAGAGGGAGAGGGACGGTGTACGTGAGTTTCCATAACAACCCAATATGATTTTGATTTGCTTATTATTGAGAAGGACGGTTCCGTTTCACGATGTTTGTTATAGACAGAGCATGGTACATGTATAAATATCACAGCTGAAAATAACAGACATGGAAATAATCAGGACTGCTACATCTCTTTATCTAATACATTATTGATGTAGACTTCCTACCAGGAAGCCCTATTTTGAAATCATTCTGTAATGCCTGTCAAGGAAAAAAAAGGTCATGCTGAGCCTTTTTTCCCTTGTTTTTAAATTCAAGCCTTGCAATCATCAGATAAGTAAAAAACTTGATGAATATGTGAATAATCTGGTAGTGTTTCATATTTTCTAGTCTTTAAAGAAAAACTGAGCGAAAATGCATTTAAATAACGAGTATTGTTACTCTTCTTCATTTCTGGGAACTCATTTATTCTCTAAAGCTTGTGTGAACAAGTTTTTATTGTGGGGATACAAAGCATTAGATATCAAATCCAGTATAAGAAGGTGCAAATCCCATTGAAAATCCTGCAATTTATCTCTTGCCTCCACTTTCTCAAGTTTTCTTCCACAAGCATCTGTTGACCAGGAGCTCTGGCTGCCCTGATGTGCAGGTCTGAGCGTACACTGGATTGCTGGGTGTCCCTTGCGTCTCACACCTGAAATTTGCCTTGCCTTCAGTTATTACTTGATGCTGGTGAATATGGAAAGTAGCATACATATTGCGATGTTAAAAGCGTATCTAAAGGCAGGCCAGAAGCACAGAGCTCAGGCTGTTTTAACTTGTCTTTCTGACAATAAAGGCAATTGACCTAATTTTTGCGAGTGAAATCCGTGGGACCAGGGTTTCGCTCTGGAATTATCATTAGTATGTAATTATACACAAGAGGATTGTAGAAAAAGTGTATGAAGCTTAACTAGGAACTTTAGAAGAACTAAATAAATAAATGGAGAACAAAGCACTCGGTAAAACCATGGCACCTACCACAGGAATTTAATTAATGCCTCCCAGGCACAATCTACTTACCCGTATTTTGGTACTCAGAAAATGTGGGAATCACATCTGTCACCCGATAGCCTGGCTTCCTTCTTTTCCTTTTCAGCAGAAAAATCCCTCTCGTGAGGATGAACAAATAGCAATGAGCAGATAGTGACAGAGGGTCGTGATGCCCTGCGCGAGGTCCCACCGAAGGCTGTCCACGTCTGAGCTGCAGCGTTTCTACTCTTCAAGCACAACACGTTTAATGGTAAGCAAAAAATGACCTTTGTGTAATTGTTGCAGGACCATCAAAATCCTTAGAGACCAGACTGGATGAAGGGCTGGGTAATTCCTGCAAGACCGATGCACCATATCGTTATACCCCATCCGGGGATTTCATTTACTGACAAAAGTTGAGGACAACAAGTCTTCGAGCGTCAGACCTTACCTCTGTGTCCAAAGCTCCAAGCTTAGTTTTGAAAAGTGAATGTCATTATAAAAAGCAGCTGAAATGCATATGTGGCTGATTGCCAATGCCAGTATTTAAGTTTTCCTCTGAAATATTTTACTTCCAACATCATCATATTCCAACATATTTCTGCACCTAATTAACCTACAAAACCTAAAAAATCTTCAAGTACGTATTCTGCTCAAGTTATCTTCTATGGCACCCAAAATTTATAAGAAAGAATTATGGTGATTACACGTGATCGAGGCAACATTACACTTTTCAGGGAATTTTTACTACAGTAGCTAGACCATGACTAAAAAATCACTGGCAGTGTTAAGTGGATTCCACTTAAACAATCACAACATAGGTGACGTTGATTGTCACAGTGGTTTATTTGGCAGCATGAGTATGACTAAAATTAATATGTGAAACAGAGCATGGATTAATTTTTCCTCTGGCAAAAAATGTCTTTGTGTTATTGCATAAGAGGTCAGGGTGGTCAGCATCCTGAGCAAATGTGGTCTTCAGAACTGAAGAAATCCTGTTTAACATAATAAAATATGTAGACTCTGTTTTCATTGGCCACATTGCATTTCTGAAATGTAAAGAACATTCTGCATACTCACTAGGAACTAGTAGTTCCTGCATACCTGGAAAAGTTATGGCCTTTGATATAGAACTGATAGAAACATTTTTTAAGTAGAAACTGATCTGAAATTATAATTTATTAATGTAGCATAAAATTATAGTAGGATGTCATTCTAGTATGGCCATATCAAGCCACTAATACAGCAAAACATTGAAAGAATTATAACATCTGAACTTACAGTTATAATTTTATAACTGAATCGTGTATAGCATACTCTCTTTAGAAACTAAGTGAAGGTATGGAGACTGTCTGGATTAGCTCAAAGATTAGTGATTAACCTTATACAACAGATGCAATGGAGATTGTTTGCTGTATGTCACCCAAAGCACATCTGATCACACAGGTGTCTTCCATAGCAATGCGGTGATAGGTTAACTTAAAATTTGAAAAAACAGTATACTGTATAAATATAAATACTGTATAAATATACAGTATATATACAGTATTATATGCACTACTACAATTACCATTGACAGTTTGAAGACTGAGAATGTTTATTTCCAACAACCAAAAAATATTTTGCAGTTTGTGTTGGGAAGTGCATAAGGTGTCAGGTAAAACACAGAACTAAGAATGTAGAAAAATACAAAAGGCATGTGTTTCTGTGTAAGCACACACATGGAATCCCTCTTGGCTCATGGAAGAGCTGAGCCATTCTGCTCTTAGGAACAGGTATTTCTGCTTTAGTTCAGTCCTCTAGAAGTTAGCTGATTAAGGCTGAGCAAGGTGCTAAACGTTCCTTTCAGAGCCAATGGAGAGAAACAGGCACCTTCGTAAGGTAACTTTTCTCTTCCTGCGATGGGCAGATGAATCTTATTCTACGTGCTAGAAACTTCCTGGTTTTTGGAAAAATGTAATGAATTGGGGGCCATACCTGGTGTGGGCACACACAAGCAGCTTACTGACAGTATAGAGAATTCCTGGGCTGAAATTTCTCCAATCCTAGTTTTGCCCACTGTGTCACAGAATTTCCGTCAAATTTATAAAGTAATGCTGCTATTTTACAAATTAAATATAAAAATAAGCCAAAAGGCAATTTCCTGCAAGTGCTGTTGGGTGCCACAAGGATACTAGATACATTTTCCACAGGACACAAGAGCTAGATCCATGAATCACAGTATTACTAAAAGAAACTGTCCATTTTCCTTGCTATGCCTTTCAATATTAAATTGGGCCATGAATTAATTCTTACAGTGAACAAGAAACCTGACAAACTACTACAGAAATAAAGGAAAGAGGTCAATAAGTAAGGAAAGATTATGGAACTTAGCATCTTAGGTACAAATACTCACCCAAAAAGAGGGAAATAAAGCAGAAATTCATTAAATACATATATGTAGACGTGTACAGGAAGATTGCCTACAGAAATTAATTTCTCCAGGCACTAAATAACTGTGGTATTTGGTTAGCAGACTAGATGAGGGGCTGAAGTGTCTGCATGGTATAGATACAGCTCACAGCTTCAGATTAGTCTGCAATAAAGTTTTGAGTGAAATTTATTTTCTCGAAGAAGGTAGCACTCCTGGTAGCTCTGGTGAGCTATGAAATTCACTTTTATACTTAACTGTAGAAGCAACTGATTGCGAACCACATTATCTTGGTTTATGAACCTGTCACGGTCACATCAAGACCGCGCAAACACCTGCCATCAGCGAGGCCCTGCTGTTTCATCAGGGCATGTTCACTTTGCCTGAAATGCTGTTGCATGGACTTTCCTGAGATTTGATACAAGAAAATTGCAGTCGGTCCACCAGGTGATCTACCTGTAGCTTGTTGTTAAGGGATACATACCGTGAGGAATTTTGATAGAGTGTGTGGGTTTTTTCCCTACTCTAATTGCCTTCGTGTATGGATTTTATCTGATGATGTTGTATAATAAGAAATTGTGCTGTTCTGGGTAGGGCCTCAGGAATCATCTCTATTTTTTCTCTTTCTGGAGATAACAGGCTAAGTAAGAGAAACCCCAGGAGTAGGCAGGGGAGTGCCATGAATGCCATGACATCGGTCAGCATCCTGAAGCTATGGGAAAGGTTGGATTTGGCAGCCTCGGCAGGGCAGGAGAAAGCCTGGCTGCCACAATATTACCTCACGATAGCAAAAATGACCATGGTTCGGTTCGTCAGCAACACCCAAAGGCACATGGCCTTTGTCAGCAACATAAAAGCAAAAATGCGTGGAGGTCTGGTGTAGCGCATCTCTTCCGGTGCACTGTAGCATGTCCCCAGGTCAGGGGACAAGGGGACAGCTGGGGCTCTTGGCCACCCCAGTGTCGCTCTGGTGGTGGGAGCCAGCAGAGCGGTCTGTAGGAGAGGGCACCGCTGAAGGGCAGCGGTGGTGGGGCTGTCCCTACCCTGCATTTTAACGCAACAGGCTCTCTCGTGAAAGAAGTTCAGCCGCGAGTCTACTTCCATGACTTCCACCGGTTTTTGACTTCACACCATACTTAGGTCTGAGCGCGGGCTCCCAAGCAGCCAGCAAAATCGAAGCGCTCCCAGAAAATGACACCAGAAGATAAGCCAAAAGCGGTGGGGCCTGAAATGAGAGGTACGTTAAAACATACAGGATGAAAAGAGAAACAAACCCAGGCATTTAAAGACAGAAAAATCATAGAGTAAGTGAAATGAACCTGCTGGATTATACTTGTGCGTTGAGCTCTAGGCACGAGCAACATTAACTTTATTGAGGTCAATAAATAAACCTCCCCTCCAGAAACAAATTACTTAATTTAGCTCTGTGGTGAGACAGAGCCATCTGCAATGCCCACCCATTGCCAGAGCGGATCTATAAATAACTACCACCGTTGCACTAAAGCAGAAGAGGATTAAAGCTCTCATTTAGCTCCCTTGCAGAGACAAAATACAAGGCTTTTACTGCATGTGAGCAGTGTAAGTGGTGGCTTAATGCCAGGTGAATGATGGCCATCACAAAGACCTTCCCAGGGCACAGTGTGACGCACTCATCTCTCCATTTGGAGCTAATATTTCCAGATCAGGAACTAAAGAGCAAACCTTCCCAGAAAAAAAAATAATATAGGAATTAAAGTGCAATTGAAAACCAAATCATTGGATAGGTTGGAATCTGGGTTGCCAAAACAGTTTGGGGCACATACAAGAACTGTTTTAAAGGCTCTTTTTATGTCCCTTCAGTTTTCTTCAATACAGATTTTGATTATATAGGCCTGCTATCAAATGTCAATGAAGAACACACTGCAAATAAGTTCTGTTTCAGACAGACTAAGGAATTCAGTGAGAGCCTTACTTTTTTCATCAGTTTAATGTTAGTAATTTCAATGCATGCAGTACCAGAATAGGTTCTGCTTCTTTCTTAATGATTCTTTCTATCTTTAATTGAAATCCTACTATGAATGGCAAAGGGAAATAGCCAGAACGCCGTATTTTATACAGCATTGAGATCCATGAGGATTAGAAACAGAGAGAGAAAGAGGGAGGAAAGAATATCAATGACCAGTATGGTAGGCATACACTGGTATTTGTCAGCTCTCTCATAGGGAGTATGGGCTTCCGAAAAGAAGCATTTTGGGGGGGGAAAATGTTAAAATGTTTCCCATTTTGGGGGGAAAAATGTTAAAGAAAATTTTGGAGCAATTATTTTTTTGTGAGAAAATTAACCATGAGCTTTGGTAGCTGTGAGTAGAAGTAACGTAAATGGGGAGCCACCTTATTAATTTATTCTTGGCGGGGGGGGTGTCTCTCTAGTTATGTTTTTTACCCACACATGTTGCCTTGTTTGCTGCCTGAAATGCTGCAAGTCATTGACAGTATCAGCTGAACCTGTCTTCAAAGGGGTTTCCTAGAGACCTACAACAGCAAATCTTCAAAGGCCACGATTGTAAAGGTTTTGCTGGTGGAAACACCCGAAGACATCTCTCCAGCAGCTCCTCACTATGATCTATTAACTGAACCGTAGTGCTCTTTGGGGTAGTAGAGTAAATGTAGACAAACAGCATTTTCAACTAGGCATCATAGTTTCCTACCTCCAAATAGACCTGCATTTTTATTTATGAACATGCCATCTTTATTGTGAGTAAAATCCATAAATTTCAAGGTCCCTTGCACATGCTCGGGGAAGGTCTGTAGGCTCACTGAAGGTTTAAGCTGAGATCACTGGTTTTACGCTGATGTGGATGAAGCACCAACATTTGTCTGCCTCTACTGGGTAACCTGTGGCAAGAAAAGCAACCTCCACAGGGGAAAGGGGTATGGAAACAAGAGGTGTGTTTGAGGGAGCAAGTGGTAATAATAGCTGTTTCCTAAAGGAATATGTGCTCCTTTTAGACGTCACGAATTTAGACAAAGGCATGACACCTCAGACACCTGGTGAGATATGTTTCCTAGAAGCATGTGTGTCCATCCTGTTTTCTCTTTTTTCCTGTGAGTTAAGAGGAAAATCCTTTTTAACTAAGCTTGTAATGAAAGAAACATAAGAGCAGAGGTTATGAGATAGTCAAGACAGTGATTTCTCTAAACATTCATTTTTTTAATCTAGTGCTTTGCTTGAGAAATAAGACAAGATGGAGAACCTTTCTAGGGGAAGGAGGAAATGCACGTGTCAACGTTTGGCTGACACAGCACAAAGCAGATGGTGCCCATAGTCTAAGAGCAGAAGTTGTGGAGTTTCTTCTGCCTATGTCTAAACCAGTAAATAAAAGAGGCAGGGGCTGCTGCCTCTCCCCCGTGAAGGCAAGCGGTGTGGCACAGAGCCCTTCCAAGGACTAGACTTTTTCCTTGAAAACATTCTTTTCCTCTGGGGAAGGTACCCAGCATAGCCCAAAACTGTTCCTGGGAGCACGTCAGTGACTGCATGGCATGGGTACACATCCGTCACTGTTGGTGGCCCTGCCCTTACCCTCTTTGCTTTACTGGTACAGGGGTAGCCCCAAAGACCAAAAAGGGCCAGAGACATAGTGATCGTTTAAATCTACCGATTGGCTGGCACGTTCTTGTTCAGTAAGAACATGACTCCAATCTTTTTCATACCAAAATGTGTATAAGTTTTCTTTCTTCTGTCTTTACAGCAGGATTTAAGGAGCTGTAAGGAGGAATTTGCAGCAGATCACAGTAGGAAATAGGCAAGAAAAGACAAAGAAAAAGACAATGTAATAAAAACAGAGAAGGCCCCAGGCCTTTACCTCTCTTAAATATTTATATATTCCTCTCCACACTCACCTCTGACAATACAATCTCTTTTTTTCTTACTCTTCTTTCTCCCATTCTCATCATTAAAAATGTTTTCATTTCTTTTTTAATCCCTTTACTACAATGATTCCTCCTGCCTATTGCCCTCTGGCTCTTCAACCTACGGTTTCTCCCTCTGTTAAAGGATATTTCTGGCAGTTAGGTGTTGTGAGTAATTGACAGAAAACATTTCTATCTAAGAATAACAATTTGGCAGAATAGAGGACCACAAAATTATTTTTTCTCCAAATTATTGCCGTAAAGCACTGAGATATGCAATCAGACAGGCAGTACATTTAAACAGCTTAAAAGCCAACAACAACCTGATGAAAGCATAAACAGCCCAAGAAAATACAACACAATATCTATGTATGTTCTGATTTAAAGAGTTTCAGCTCAGTGCTTCGCAATTTTTACCATTCAATTATCTGACTAAAATGAGGTTTCCAACAAGCTCCTTATCCCGGAGTCCTATTGAAACGATGCATTATTTTGCTGTTAACACTGTCTTCCTTCCAAGGGCTATCACCGAAGAACTGATTTCATCTCGGGTATTTTCTGTTGCAGGTGTTAAAAGCTGAAATACAAGTTTCAGCTGACCGCCACAAGTTGTGCCCCAAGTGACTACTTCAATACTTATGTAGAGATCTCAAAGTTTATTCGGACTTGGGCAAGGAACTGCTTCCTCCCAGAATTAATCCCAGACTCATGGGATGACAGAGCTTCTGGAAGGTACTGGAAAGTGTGATTGAGAAACACTGTTTTATGCTCCTTTATGTAAGCAGTAAACAAGATCCCACCGGAAACAGCATGAGTGATGCTGTGTAAATTCTAAAAAACTTTTGGAGGAGGCTGGAGGAGTTAACCCAAATTACTTTAATAACCTGATTTTTAGCACGTCTCTGTGAATGGCTGATTTGGCAAAAGAAGGAACAGAGAGCCAAGGGAAGTGGAAAGGTGAAAAAGAGTTTTAAGGGAAGAGGTAAATTGAACCTCATCCTGTTACCATTTCTGATTCTTTTATAGAGATTTCAGTCTATGGACACAAACCGGTATAAGCCCCAAAATACTCACTAGTAACTGATCTCAAGTTGTGCCCAGCTGTACCCCACTTAACCGTGAATTTTCACCCTTTTCAGGTCATCAAGTCTTAACATCACAACAAACCATCAACATGAAACCATATTCAAACAAGCCAGAAATCTGCTCCTAGGACTTCATTTACGTTTTGGAAAATCTACTGCCAGGGTGTGCAGAACCTAGGAATAAAAGGCAATATGGTTTTGAGACTGTTATATCGCAAATCTGTTTCCATTGCTGGTATTTTTTTCAAGGGATACAAACAGGGTAGCTATAGAAGACTAGATAATCATACCGACTTGCAGAAGGTTAAGGGGTCAAGATAGCCTCTACCAAGGACTCCATTCCAGAGGTAGATTATTATGAGAAAATATATTTAGTGTTAAAAGTGGGAAATTCAGGGAGTGGTAAAGAGGTGATGGAGAACAGAGCATGAAAATGAGTGAGAAAGAGCCTCTGACCATAATACAGTGGAAAATCAGAACCAGTGGAGGATTTTTATCATTTAATTTTAAAAAGTCAGAAGTCAACTCTGCACAATAGAAAATGCCTGCATAAGTTTACATTACTCCCACAAATTTTATCAAATACAATTTTGGTGGCCTCAGTGGGTTTAAATCTGCTTACCCCTGACTCTATTTGGCCTATGTAATTTAGACAAAGGCTACACAGATATTTTGATTTCTAATGTAACTGATTTAATTAGTATGTTTAGATCGCTAGCATACACATTTCAGAGTTTACACCACCCATGAACAGGTACTATTATGCACTTCAAATGAACTGCCACCGTTCATAAAATCACTGAATCATCAAACATTTTCTTTGGAAGGGATCTCTTGATGTTATTTCATTTACACACACACACACACACACACACGGTCAAAGCAGGCTCAGTTAGATCACATTGCTCAGGGCCTTCTTTTGAGTTGTAAGTATAACTCAAGTTTTGGATATCACCACGGATGGACAATCCAGAACCTCCCTGAGCAACCTGTTATAGTGTCTGACCATACTCATGGTGAAAAATATTTACCTTTGAACATAGTTGGTATTTCCTCTCTTTCAACTTGTGTCCTTTACTTCCTGTATTCACTGTACTTTTGAAAAGGGTCTGGATCCATCTTGTCTATACCTCCCAATCAGATATTTGTGGATAATGATTAAATCTCCTTTCAGCCGTCTCTGCTTAAGACTAAACAAACCCATTTCTTCCATTTTCTTCTTGTTATAGACTGTCCTCCACCTCCCAATTACCTTGGTGGCCCTTTGCTGGATTTCCTCCAGTACGTCACCACCTTTCTTGCACAGAGGAACCTAAAGCTGGATATGGTTCTCCAGATGTAGTCTCACAGGTGACAATAGAGGGGAATAACCATTTTTCTTGACCTGTTTGCTATCTTCTTCCTAAATACAACTTAGAATTCAGTTGGGCCTCCTTCAAGGAAAAGGATAACACTACTGACTCCTGTTGAGCTTGTTGTTCACCAGTATTTGCAGTTCCTTTTCTGCAAAGCTGTTTTCTACCCAATTGGTGCCCAGTCTGTAGTGCTGCATGAGGTAACTCCTAGACATGGGACTCTTCACATGTCTTTGTTGAAATTGGAACTTCTGCTCAATCACTTTCCATGAGACAGAGAGAAAAAGAATAACAAACATGATTCTCGAAGCAAGTATTTTGATTACTTATTTAGAAGAAAGGAGTCTTGCTTCCAGTCTGGAGTTCAGGGAAAGCTTAAATATAAAAAAGGCTTAAGGGCTGGACTGGAAATCATCCCTTTTCTCTGTCATGTGAATACTGTTACTGCTAGACTATGGACCTCTATTATCTCTCTGGCCCAGTGAAACATGGGACAGAGCAGGAAAGAGAGAGAGTTTTATTCTAGACAACTTTATGACTTAAAGATGAGATCTCATAGAATCATAGAATCATAGGGTTGGAAGGGACCTCTGGAGATCATCTAGTCTAACCCCCTGCCAGAGCAGGGTCACCTACAGCAGGTTGCACAGGAACGCGTCCAGGCGGGTTTTGAATGTCTCCAGAGATGGAGACTCCACCACCTCTCTGGGCAGCCTGTTCCAGTGCTCTGCCACCCTCAAAGTAAAGAAGTTCCTCCTCATGTTTAGGTGGAACTTCCTATGTTCAAGTTTGTGACCATTACCTCTTATCCTGTCACTGGCCACCACAGAAAAGAGCCTGGCCCCATCCTCCTGACACCTACCCTCTAAGTATTTATAAGCGTTGATAGGATCCCCCCTCAGTCACCTTTTTTCCTGACTAAAAAAGACCAAAAGACCCAAATCCTTCAGCCTTTCTTCATAAGAGAGGCGTTCCAGTCCCCTAATCATCTTGGTAGCCCTTTGCTGCACCCTCTCCAGCAGTTCCCTGTCCTTCTTGAACGGGGGAGCCCAGAACTGGACACAGTACTCCAGGTGCGGCCTCACCAAGGCAGAGGAGAGGGGGAGGATGACCTCCCTCGACCTGCTGGCCACACTCTTCTTGATGTACCCCAGGATGCCATTGGCCTTCTTGGCCACAAGGGCACATTGCTGGCTCATGGTCATCCTGTTGTCCACCAGGACTCCCAGGTCTCTTTCAGCTGAGCTGCTCTCCAGCAGGTCAGCCCCCAACCTGTACTGGTGCATATGGTTATTCCTCCCCAGGTGCAGCACCCTACACTTGTCCTTATTGAATTTCATAAGATTCCTCTCTGCCCGGATCTCCAGCCTGTCCAGGTCTCTCTGTATGGCAGCACAGCCTTCTGTGTTACACAATAACCTGATTGAAACCTGTTCAGGAAAAGGAAGAAATCAAACCTAATTCTGATATTGCCTGGACAAAGTCTACAGCCAGAGCCACATGATAAAAATAGAATTATTCATCCTGTAATATTTCTTAAGAAAGTGCTGATTCACTCACTTATCTCCAGAAGAAGTTTGAAGACTATACATCGTAATTCAAGATAGGCATATTTCTGTCATCAAGGTTCATGTGTTTAATCCTGGTGGCTTTAGCGTGTGCCTCCCTCCACTGCTATTGATGTGCTTATCTGCTGTCTTAGAGTCTTTCAGTTCAGCACGACAGGTTCTGTGGACTAAGGTTTTATCTCACTCTCCTTGTCCACATGTAAGGCAGCTCCTTTAGTATAATTCCACGGTGGGTTCCATTAGGTACCAAAGTCTAGTTCCACATCGGATACTTTTAGGACTTTAATGATAATTCAGGGTGTGGGGGTGCAATAGTCAATGGAGAGAAAGGTCCAGAGAGTTGTTTATCCCAGAAATCTTCTTGAGCACCATTTGGAGGTGCCTATTTTTCCCCATTGGCTGTTGAGGGAGCGTACAATGAGGATGTTCCTGACCTAGACTTCTCAGGAAAGTGTTTAAAGTTATCTGGAGTGATTCAGAGTCCTACTGCTAAAAGTCTCCTGTGTAGATGCAGCCCTAGTCTTAATGACTGGAATAGCTCATGGCAAGTAAGAAGGCCCTCTGGGAGGATGCAGATTATTTAGGAATTTTGTGCTCAAAATTATTGTAGCTGAAAATGAATATCATTAATTACATGATGTGGGACTTCAATTTTGTGTGTTTAGAATGGTCAATGTTGTATAAAAAAATTCCTAGCTGATGGAAAATAAGCAAACATTTGTGGCTTGAAAGCACTACAAATAAAATGCACAGTAACATTCGTAATGTTGTTGGGACTTTAGAAAAAATGGTAAGCTTGAATTTGACAGAAGTATTCAGCAACATTGCAAGAATCCTCTGTGATAGCTGATTTGGTGAATTTATATCAACTCAGCCTGCTTGTCTAAAATGCACTTTGATCACCACCCACATGGCAATAAAAAACACTGACAATAACATACTTTTTATTCAGCAAATAAATCTATTTAAAATGGTATTAATGTGAGAATTGTTTGCTATGGAAAATAGAACATGGAAATGCACTAATTCCATGATAAGCAAATTGTAGTCCTGGGGAACTGGGAACCATTTGTTGTCCCCAAGAGTAAGTGCTGTTGTGCTGCTTGAATCCACACAACTGAGCGGTTGTCCCCTTTCCTTCCATAGCCAAGGTGGTCTCATCCACACTTCCCCACCAGAAGAGTCCCTGGCCCCTGTTAGTACTGTGCACAGCACCTGAAATGGATCACAGTTGTTCCCAGGAACACCCAGTAATTAAACCCTGCGGACGACCATGAACAGACCTGTTTGGTTTAATATGTAGAGACTCCCCCATTTCCCACAGAAATCCACCCCTCGCACCAACTGGGTCTGAGTCTTGACCAAATATTTAATATTAGTACCAATATAAGTATTGAATTTAATATAAATATTAAAAATAACTGCTAATATTTTATACCAAGGGCAAGTGTCCCCTTAATTCAGGGAGATATCAGATAATATATTTTTCTCTTTTTCATGAATAGTTATTTTTATCTTATTTAGGACTGCTTAGTGGTAGCCAGTTTCTGATCAGTATTTTTATGGCAATAATCCTTTTTTACCACTGTTTTAAGTGGTTTCCATCCTCCTTTCCCCCCCTGCGGCTTGCTCCTGTCCCATCAGCTAGAACAGGGCCATTTGATTCAGCACAGCTTGAGAGGGTAGGGATTTCTGGAAATGAAGCTGCATAGAACAAGGGAGGGGAAATCCTATCAGTGACTGTCAGGTCCCCAAGACCTGCAGCTGAATGTCAAATCAACTGTCTGCCCGGCTGCCTTTTAATCTCTGGTGTGGGAGCGGTCAATAGGAAGGAGAGGTTTTTAATCTTTTTTTATTCCATATCACTTTGCAGCTGAGCTTTGCGGGCAAAATTAATAGTCACATTTTGAGTCACAGATGGAATTGTTGCTGCAGCTTTGGCTTATATAGAGACCGGTTTTGATACCGTGTTGGTAAAACTCTTACTGGGAGAAAGATCAGGGTTGGCATCCTGCCCGGATCACACCATCGACAGCAGAAAGGTTTCCATTCACACCAGCTGCACTAAAGCTCACCACAGAACCCTTAAAATTTCATGGCCTAAAACTGATTATATACCTCTTTTTTTGAATAACTTATCTGTACTCAGATTTTGCTCAGCCTTCAGGGCACAGAAGTATATAGGAGCTAAGTGGGACTTTAAGGCTCCGGGGCTGTGATTTTGCATCTCTGAAATACTGGTAAAAATGTCATTCTTGAGAAGAAAGCATTGAAGTAATCTTGCTTCTCAGAAAATTGGGACAGACAAGAGTGTTACATTAATTGAGGGTAAAGGTTAGAATCTCTTCACTGTACTATTTTGATAAAGCAAGCGCAGTTTCTGCGATTATTTGAATGTCAGCAACAGTATTGTGCTAAAGCAGTTTAGAGATTAATAATTTCACTTCCCACACAGCACCTGACCTCTAAAACCTTTGTTCCATGTACCAACAGCACAACAGTTATCAGGGTCTTAAGGAGAAGTTCGTGTAAAAGATGCAGTCCACAGTGACAACACATTCCTGTTCTTATGAATGAGATGCTGCAGAGGTTTTTAAGTCATTCTTCTCTTGGTTTAGAGAAGTAAGTCCCAAAGAGGCTGGTGGCCTTTTCTCACTCAGAATGGTACTCTGTTGATGCTTGTCACTTCTACTCTATATGACCACTTCTTCTGGGTATCCGTGGCAAGAATAAGAGTTACTAAAAGTAAGGAGAAGCACTTCCACATCAGGGAAGGCCCATGGCTGAGGAGCCTTGATGTGCACGACCACAGCTCTGAGAAAGATTGACTTAGCTGGAGAGGGAGAACTCAGTTGCCCACCACCTTCTGATCTCCAAGGACTGCACACAAGGACAAAGGATTTGTCATATTTGCATTGCTATGGACCTCCTTTTTCCAAGGGCCTCCAATACACTGGTTCATACTGTCAGTCCTGCTAAGGTTATTAATGTCATTATCCAAAGGAGCAACATGCCTGCATCCAGGGGCAGTCCATTCCAGGGGAGACAACAAAAGGCAGCTGACAGGGGCAATCTATATCCATTGGCAAAAGATTGTACCTGAGCACGCCGCCAGTCCCTCTCTTAGTCCACCCCACTGTTCCATCCCACAGCTGACACCTACTACAGAACAGAACTACTTCTGGGTCTAAAAGTGCGTGGGCATGTCCTTCTGGTCACGACAAACATCTACAGACCTGAGGTACAATGTGGTTAGTGCTGGTATGTCTATGCTGATAATAATTTGCCGATTGCCATGCTAACTGGGGGCTTTACTGTGCCCATAAACGACCAAGGTGTACATTGCCATTCAGTGCTCCTTAGAGCAATGTTCTTATTGTAACCATAAGAAAGACTATCCAGCACATCCCAGGACCATACAAATTACCATGGACAACAAATGTGGAGTGGAATTAGTTATGCCCATACTGTATGCCAGGACAGGTGCCCTCAGCCTATCCCCCGGGAGGTTGTGCTGCCCCTGGTGAGACCTTCCTAGGATTTGCACCGCTTCTGACTTATCTGCAGCCTCTACTCCCCATTACCTTCCTGAGCAGTTGCACTTAGGAGGTTGCATCCAGCACTGCAGCATAGTGCCTACCACAATCTCTCTGTACCTTTGTAACATGCTCTGACTTCTGATTTGAGGCCATTATGAGGAAAAAAAAATGCATTTTTATTTTCAGAATAAAAATATTCCATTTCCAGAAAAAATATTTTTAAAACAGTTGTTTGCTATTATCAGTTGATGGGAGTGAGACAAAAAATCATTTTCAACCTTTTCTATTAAAATATAGCATGAAACAAGAAAATTTTCTGATCCATAGAATGTAAGACAGCCACTGTTTACACCTACCTATGTACACTTACTTCTAAAAATACTCATGGACTCTAGAATTTCTGTAATAGAATTAAATAAAATGGCCACAAGAGGGGAAAGAAAAGGTCCCCAACCTGTACAAAACAAATGAAGATGTGCAATGGTCTTTTCAGGATAATTAGAGGGAGCATGAGAAAATTATCCATTATGCTGAAAGGCACATTTGAAATAAAAATGTCAGCCTTATAATGTTATGAATAAATCCTGGGAGTTGTTGAGTAATAACTGGCCACCACACAACAGGATTTGGTCAGGATAAAGCCCTCAGTAATGAAGTCAAGTTAGATGAACCTTCCTTACTGTGCTGGTTAAATAAATACTGGCTAATAAAAGTATTACACTGTCTGGAATAACTAAGAAAATATACCCTAGTGCAAGTGAAGGAAGGAAGTGAGTAACTGGTAAAACAAATTTGGGTTAACTGATGAATTTTGCTCAGTCTACAAGCATAAGAGGTTTGGGCATCATGGGCAATAATTTATTCTTTTTTAGCTTTTTCTGAACCAGAATCTGGATTAATTTACCAGAGATACAGACAGATTTTTTACAATGCAGATTCATTTTAGTGTGCAGCAAAATTCAGTATCTGTTGAAATATCGGTAACTGGATGTTGGCACAAAGAGAGCTGAAATAAATTATTCATAACGATTAGCACAGAAGTGCAAAATTTCGCGGGAGGGATTAAACTGGAATGACTCATTCAATCTATTTTTCTGTTTACAGAAGTTTCAATAATCCAGTAAGGGTGGAAAAATTGCCATGTGATTGAGGCCAGGTATAGACATGGTTTGAGTAGGTTAATAGTAACAGCAGTAATGTGTTGTCTGAAGTATTGTTGAAAGGTACTAACAACTTCCATGAAGTGGGTCTTTTGCTTAATACAGAATAGTAGGCTAATTTACAGATGGCGGATATGTTAGCTCAATGGAACGAGCAATCAAGTTTGTCCACAGAGTGTAACTCAAAACACTGCTCAGGGCAATGGAGTCATGAAAAGACCTGATCAGAAGCTAGGACACAATGTTGCTGGGTATCCGTATGCACTGGAGGCAAAAGGCAACGGTACAATCCATCAGAAAATAAAAGGGTTTCAAGAAGCATCAAAAAATTAGAGCTTCTGGGGCCCAGAAATGACAGAAGGTTCAGATACGGCACTTGAAAGCAAAGAAATTGCCTATCTCTTATATGCAAGAAAACACCTTTGTGTACATCCCTTGTAAACAAGCAGAATTGCAGCAAAATAAATCCAGTTCTCACCATTTGTCCTTCTGTCATAACTAACCTTGCAAGTGCCTGATCATTAACTAATAACTCAGATTAACGGGCAAAAATATATTCAGGAACAAAACACTTAGATGACAAGAAAGATGACATGTTTTATAGTTCTGTAAGGGCCTTAAACATGTGCTGTATCTGTCTATGATAGCTTGAGGTCCTTCCTGAGATCACCCAATATCTTTCTGTGACATCATTTCAGAGGAATTTGAAAGGATGGCAAGACCTTGACTAGAAGATGGTTGTGAAAGAACATTCTAGGATGTAAGTCAAGCTCAAGAGCAAAGTTGGAGGAGAATTCATATGAGTAGAAGGCTATAGCAAGATGAAACTGCTAGAAAGTATTTGTAGTTTGTCATGCAACTTGAACGGAATTCTCTCCGGAGCTGTGAAACCACTCATAGTTAAAGTGCAATCTAAATAAGAAGTGACAAGAAAAATTCAATTTCTCCGAGACTTGATTCTTGGCTGTGATCAATGCTCTGTAAACATATGCCCATTTTTTAAACTAACAGAGTTAGTTAGAAGGATAATATTTTGTGCAAAAAATCTATTTTGGCCCAGTCCTTTTAAAGCTAGTAGGTAATTTTAAATTAGTTGAATGTCTCTGTTGCATTCTCAGCATTCATTCATTGTCTTGGATGATTTCTGCCGGTTGCAATGATGTCACACCATCAGTCTAAAATATCATCAGGGTGGCCACCTCTGTGTTAACAAGTCCACTTGTCAATGGCACGGTGTTTGTAGGTCTTAAAGTACAGTAGGATTTTGGTGCAAATCTTCCAAGGCATAATTTTTCTAGAAAGAAGAACAGTCAGAGGAAGAATTTGATTGGAGAACGAGTTATAGTAAGTGATTCACAAGACAGGGCCAAACTCAGGAATTCAGCACGGATCATGAAAGCTCAGCAGAATGCTGGGACTTTTTGCCAGAATGTTAATAGAAATGACATTTATGGTGTCAGACTATCTCAGTAACTCCTAAATTTATTCTTTTCTTCTGATAACAAGGAAAATTACAAAGAGATTTGCTTAGTCATGTATCCACCAACCTCATTTCTGCTCCACCTGCAGTGGGTCTAATTAAATATTGCTGTTTTGTACAGAAGTGTTTTAGCATCTTGTATGAATTTCTGCATACCTGTCTGTGAAAAATGAGGCTCATGTATGGATACAAATCTTATTTTCCAAAGAAGCTTGATTTCTATGACATGGAAAAAAGATTATTCATTTCTATAGTTTTTCACTTTAAGCCTTATCTTTCTGTAAATTATTTCAATGGCTATTGTCCTTCTCATTTTGATGTTTCAAATTCTGGACCCATGAATCAATCTTTTGGTGTTACTTCTTTAGCAAAACAGTACTGTTTTATACATCCACAACACCAGCACAACTGTATCTATATTTGTGTTTCCATATTATTTAAAAATAAACAAAAACCAAACCAAAATATGCTTAAAATATAGTATAAACACTTTGATCATATAAGCAAATGAGAACAAGAAAAGAAGTACAACTGTGATGAGAGAACAGGATAGAAGTAAAAGATCATCTAGAGATGCATTGGCCTCTCCTTTCAGTAAGGATCATGATGTTAAAAATAGAATCATGGAATAATTACATTTGAAATGGACTTCAGGAGGTCATCTAGTCCACCATCCACTGCCCGCACCCCCAACACAAAGCAGATCTAATCAGAAGAGGTTGCTCAGGGCCATGTCCCATTGTCTCTTGAGTATCTCGAAGGATGGAGATTCCACGGCATCTCCAGGCAACCAGCTTTGGACCAACCTCATATTTAAAAAGTGATTATTGTAGTGAATCACAATTTACCATGTTCCAACTTGTTTTCCTCTCTTCCTAGGGACAAAGACAATCTAGTCACTGGAGATGAGGATATGAACATGAAAACAATCCTAATCAAGAAGGAAACAAATCTCCAAGGATTTAATGACCTTAAGATGATTATTTACCTAAGGTGAGTAGGAACTGATCTAATGGGTAGAACACTGAGTTGTGCTGAAGGAGGAACTGTTGAGTTTTAGAGAGGTTAGTAACAGAGGCTTTTAAAGATCATCATTATCAGTGAGTTTCCAACATTTTCATTAATAATCTGGGCACAAAAAAATAACATTTTGTTAATACAATTTGCTAACAACACGAACTTGGAAGATAAGAACAATATAGAAACAAATCGTAACTGTGTAGACACATAAATAGATAACCTTAACAACCGGACAAAAAAATAAAAACATCAGATTTAAAAATATAAAATGCACAGAAATAAACTCACATACCCCTCCATCTGCCCCAAATTCACACTTTTTAAACTGGAATCTCTCTGTGTGTCTTAGGCTAAGGCTCAGCTCACTCCCCTGGTTTGGGTTAGGAGAGCTACAAATTTTAGAAAGGTGACAAACTATGGTGACAAACTAAGGTCTAGGCCATAGATACCTGCTTGGGGATAAGGCTCAGACCAAGACTAGGGCTCGTGCCAGGTTTGGGGTTGAGGTTAGAGTTCAGAGAGACAGAGATTAGACCTTCACTCACAATCTGCTTTTGATATGAAGTACTACTAAGCAATTTCTTCTGTTATACTTGCAGCTTCTAAGGTGAGGGAAGAAACCTTAGCTCCCAGATCAGTGGGTTCCTCCATCCATGAATGCACCAGTGCTAACGCAATTAAAATCTTTCACAGCAAATATAATATAAAAGGGATTCATTTTCCCCCCACACAGAGGAGATCTATTGGCCTTAGCAACTCAAATGAGTTCATCCTTGAAATGTTTTATTACAGAGTATTCAAGCAACCTATATCCTAACGCTGCATACACTGGGAGGGAAAAAACTTGTTTGAAGAGCTGGAATATTGAAAGTAAGAACAGGGCAGTGTCAGAAAGCTGTGTGACTGTGAAGTCACTTGTCTGAAAAAGACTACAGCAGAAGCGGGATGGATAGAAAAAGCTTCTAATAACATCCATGTTGAATGGACTATTGAGTGCACACTGGAGAAATGAAACTAATTAGACAGTTGTGTAATATGCTCCTAACATTTATAATCTTCCAAGCGACTGACTCTACTTATTTTCTTTCTGCACTGCAAACAGAGAAAATCAGGGAAGAGGGTTGGTTTGGGAAGAGAGAAAGATTTTTGAAGAACACATCACCAGTGTGGATAAGGGATCATTTCAGAGGAGACTGTGGAGCGTCCTGCTCACTTGTATGCTTCTGGGGCCTGGGGATCAGGGGAAGAGAAGTCCTGAACACACTGTTCAGCTTTGCCTTCCCTTGGCTCCCACCTACACTGTCTTAGAGTAGAAGCGCACCCACACAGGAGATAATAACCTGTACTTAATCAACTGTCTTGTTAGTATTGTTCTAAATAGTGTAGAGCAGTTTTGGTTTCGTAGACAGAAGGAGGTACAGAATAATATTATTATTCTACTTAGTGAGGGCCAGAGTCTTCTTACCATTACAGATCCATATCACTACAAATTAAATGAACCATGTCACTTGAGTCATGGGATTGGAGAGGAATATAATTTGTCCCACTGCTGAAGGACCCCCTTAATCAGTTACAGGTAGGTTGTACTATCTAAACCTGTTAGCAGAGACCCCTACTCCCTCAGGTATTCCTGGCAGGAGTGGATATAGCCGAGAAAGAAAGGGTGCTGCAGTGCCTTAGCACTGCTTAGCGTTACAGGATGAGAAGACGGCTGTTTGGTATTTCTTACCTGACTCCTCCTCTCAATTAACTCTTCAACTGTATCCCTAACTGTACTGTTATCACATTGTATAGACACTAAATTTGGCTGTGAACTTTTGTTAGTGAGAAAAATTAGCCCACACTGACTATGTGTATGTTGGGAAACCCAACACTGCTTGACACCTCTCAAGGTCATGTGCACCTGTAGGCAGATTTTCACTGGGGCTTCATGGGCACACTCCCAAGAATGAGTGAACCTCCAATTTTAAATACTTGTCCCAAAGCATTGGGATGCAGGAGATTTTCAAGTAAAAGTGACATATTACAATCTTCTGAACTCACTTTTGGAAATGACTGGACCCCTCAAACTGAAATTAAAAAGAATCGCTTTAGGTAGCCATCAGGACTGGACACATGCTTAAAGACTTCAGATTTGGCAACTGAAGAAAGCATCATATAATCAAAAGCAGTGGTGTGAATTACAGGCATCATTAAGAGTGCTGCCTATAGTGAAATTGGACCATTCATTAAACTATAGTTCTTAGCCAATTAGAACTTTAAACATGGTGTAATATAAAAATTATAGCAATCACCATGATAATTAAATGAGTCATCTATGATTGCACATGAGCTTACTGTCATGCTTAAGGCAAGAGGTGCACTTTATGCTTTAAAATGTTAATAGGCCTTTAGGAAAAAAAGAATTAGATGGACTTAATATGCAGGACTAGATGGTACCTTGGACTGTGTTCCTAATTAGTAAAGTATAGGAAAATAACAACCTTCCCTATGTGTCTCCATGACCTTGTTGGACTTCTGTAAAGAAGTTTACCTGTAGGCCTAAAAAGTCATTCATTTTAAGACTTTTTGTATTAAGCAAGACAATTGAGCCTTATTTTCCTGTTCAAATTTTCAAGAATTTAAACATTTTAATAATAACAGTGGTAACTTTGTTGGTGGACACTCCTATAAGCATCAATCATTATTGACTGGCACGTGAGGCTGTGCTGTTTAATGTTTTATGTTAACAGTAAAAACAAGTGAATAAAGCAATGAGCTTTCAGGGAACATGTGATATTAACTACTAGTTGGGAGTAATGTAGCACTCCTGCATTGTAAAGGATGTACAGGATCAGGCTGTGTACATTTACAAGGCCTGAAGAGCCTGAAGGAGCCTGAAAATGCCTGAACAAGACTTGCAAAGCAATTTTCAGATTAACATTGCACCCATCTGCGAATCAAAAGTTAACTGAAGTGGTTTCTTTCATTCCTTCTCCTTCTGATGGCCCATGACTGCTGTGAAAATGTCACCTCAGTGTTCTGTCCTCACCGCCTGTGACATTCCCATATGATACCCCCAGCTCCTTATTTGTTTCTTCTCTAGATCCCCATATACACAGAGCCAAGACTGGGATGTTCATGTGGCTAAAATGATTGTATTACAATAATGGGTGCTTTTACCTACAGAACCTTTAATTCCTTTTTATGATGTGTTTATGTTTTAGTTTACTGAATGTTACCTTGCCATACAAATCATGTTGAAAATGTCTTTGGTCTCAGCCCTGAGTGCAGCTGTAATACCCAAAAGAGTCCTAATTTTTGTCAGAGATCTCTGTAACTCAAGGAAATAATTAGGTACACACTCTTCTTTCCCTTGGCTTTAGATTCCAGTATGATGGTCACTAGGCCACTAAACTTACTTACAGGAAGAAGTGATGGGAACACAGCACTCTGCACTTCTTGAATGCATGGTCTAAGTAGACCTTATATGACGTAAAAGAAGCAAACGAAACTAGTTTCCATGAAGGACTCCACCATCCTCTCTGTCCTAGTAGCAGAAAGACAACAAACTTCATTAGCTGATGATCCAGAAAGGCATGGATCCTTCACAAGTTTTCAGTACCTGTGTTTTATTCCATTAAGCGTTTCTCATCTGTTCCAGAGACAAGTCTGTTACTGGTAATTTCAGGTAAAAATCTGCGTTATCTTTTCCCTCATGCACTTGTTCTTTTCTCTGATGCAGAGGAATGTTTCTTTTCTATAAAGAGACCAAAATCTCCCTAAGAACTCCCTTAAGATAGGGCCTACCCACCATACCACCACAGCGACTCCTGAATGCACCTTCTCCAAAATGCAGTTCCTTCTTCTTCCTACAGTGAGGTGGGTATAGGACAAGATTGGTGTTTGTAGAATTAGGAAATCTTCAGAAATGTGAGTAAGCTTCCCTACTTCTGGAAAAGACTACCTAAATCTGTACCATCTAAGGACCTAAATGAAAGCATTCATACTCAAATGACCCCAGGCCAACTTGGAATCTAGAAGAAAAACCTCTGCCAAAGGGAGCTGAAGATTGTTCCCACAGTCCCCAATTTTACTTGGGGAATGTTGGTAGACAGGATGCCTGTAGAGTTGGCAACCCTGAGCGTCTCACAAAGGAATCACCTTTATAGCCCACTTTTTCCCTTCTACACTTTTGTTGCTTTGTAGTTTAAGCAGCTCTTCAGAAAAGATTTCAGACTCAAAGTCAGGTCACTCAAAGGGGTGTCTTTTACGTTTACTCCCCCAAATTTACTATGAGCCAAATTCTCTTCGTACCCCAGCGTTGAACTGTGTTTGCCCCTGGACTCAAAAAACCTAGAAAGCTTAGTCAAAGAGGCAGAATATTAGTAAGAGAGAGACAGCTGACAAAAACACTTTGGCAGACACTCGTATCCACAGAGCTGTGCTGAATAAGTGACAGACAGCAGCATTCACGTTAGGTGCTTTCAGGATCAGGAACGTTAGAGAAGTGGTAAACAACACAAGCATGGATAATTTAGCATGCACAGCATAAGGCAGAACCTCTGGGGAATAATAGAGTTAAACCTGAATTTGTTCTCCACTTCTAATACATGCTGTGGGCTCTGGCCTCCATTCCTCTGAGGAAATTGAACATTGCAAGTAGGCACGCACAGAATTATGACTATTTGTGCTAGCAGTCTTAAGATCTTCTAAGTCTTAACTCTCTTAGGATCCTGTATCCTGTATAATCAATGAAGATCTAAAACCCTGACTATGTAGGAGCCAAGAAAACTGTATGACAGGTAGCAGTGAAAGGCACATGGTCCAAAGATCCTCCTCAGCACCCTGATGATAGAATCATAGAATGGTTCAAGTTAGAAGCGGCCTTAAAGATCATCTAGTTCCAACCCCCCTGCCATGGGCAGGGACACCTCCCACTAGACCAGGCTGCTCAAAGCCCCATCCAGCCTGGCCTTGATACAGGACTGTATCAAGGTACAAACATTAGCTGTCACTGAGGCTGGAAGTTGCTCACATTTTCTAGTATTCTTTGCTTAGCCTTCTCTTCATTTTCATATCACGACCTCTTGAGGGAATATAACAGTCCGGTTAATAGAGCAGCTGCACCATTTTCTGCCTGTTTCTTGCTTTTCTCCTGTGGATTTCTGATCTCTCAAACCCAACATGCCGTGAGGTACAGGCTAGGCCTGTGCTGCAAGCCCCACATCTGATTCTGCTGCCTTGACAGCCACAGAAACGTTGTTGTCACAGCTCACAAGGCTGGACGGGTGCCAGCTAAATATAGCTTTAATGGGATCACTTTCCCTGGTGACTGAGGAGGCTTAGCTGCCATATGGTCTCCTTAGGCTTCTTTTCCGCCAGGGCCGTGGAAGTGAATTGCCCTGCCACAAGTTGTAGAAGGGGAGATTAGGAACCGATGTTAAGAAAGAGCAGATGAAAGTACAAGACGTCAGGCAGATTTATAGGTTAGTGGAGGGGTCATTCATCATGAAGTCTAAGACCTCATGAAAGATGGCAACAAATGAAGGGGCAGAAGACACAAAGTCAACTGACCTGTAGCACGTTTCTCCTCTAACATTGAATCCATCAGCAGGTTATTTACTTGTCCTTCTTTGGTGTTTTCCAAACTCCTAAGGACTAATTGTTTAATATAATACAGATGAACCTACAGAAAGTATCCAGCAGTGTTCAGAGAGCAGGCTTTGGCAATTTCCCTAGGAATGCTGGGGAACATAGTCCTAGGAAGGACGAGGGGTGTCCTGATGAAAGTAGCTATTGACTTTTCAGCACATCCTTGAACTGATAATTAAACCAGGTGAGATGAAGAACAAAGTAAGTGGTATTAAAATGTAATCAGAGAGTGATAAATGCAAATGTCAATAATTTAATTAGTGCTATTCTTCCTTGAGAGACAGCAAGTAAAAAAAAGCAACTAGAAGATTACAGTCTAGGACCAAGCCTACACTTCAGGACTGCCTGCTGTATGGCAGAAACTCTTTTGCAAAACCAGTTATACTTTCATAGCTGTCCTTCCACCACCATTGCTATTTCTTCATGAGAGAAGTAGTTTTACTCTACTGATCCAGACCATACAAAGTACTGAGGCTGCTGAAACTGGCTGGCAAATACCTTCACAACTTCATGCTGGTGGTACTTGTTTAGATGTGGTGGGGGGGATATGGTGTAGGGGAGAACTTTGTAGAGTGGGGTTGATGATTTGACTTGGTGATCTCAAGGGTCTTTTCCAACCTAAAAGATTCTATGATTCTACAGACCTACCCTAAGACTCCACTGGCACAGCCTGAGCAATTTAGGCCCTTAGTTTTAATTCATTGTTGTTCAGAGTCAATATTGGTACATCAGAGCTACTTACTCCAGGCAGTACCTGGAGAAAGACTTATTTCTTTGTTGAGACAGGCACACCATCATACTTAATGATGTTAACCTTGCCAAGGAAAGCACTCCTCCATCCGCCTATTTCCACCTACATAAGTAGTTTTACTGGCATTAGTAGTGAAACAGAGGATATTATTTGTTCACTCTCCCTATGATGGCAAAATTTAGTACAGCAGAACCCTCTGTCAGTGTAACTTGAGGATCTTAAGCCAAATGCATACAAGCTTTTGCCAGGATAGCAAGCGTTGGCTAAGGCAGCATCCTCCCTGAGAAATTTGGTTACACAACCAAATGCTGCGTGTAGATCTGTCAAATGAAGAGTGGAGGATTTTTTTTTTCACTTTGTTTAGCTCTTGGAGGGGAACTTTGCAAGCTGTATGGTTAGAAAAAACCCTCTTGCTGCTGCTCCACATTGCATCTCCACGAGAGGGCTCTGCTGGTGTGCCACACGGGCCCAGCCTTACCCCAAGCCGGAGCCGGTGCCACCTCCCACAGGTTCCTCCCGTCCCTCTGAACTGCCTGATTTCTCTAGGACAGTCCCTCATAAGCCCTCAGACTAGCTGAAAAAATCCAAATACACAAAAGTCAAATCTGAAAAAAAATATAATATGCAAATACACCAAAATCAAATGTCCACCATTTTTTTCAGACAGCGATGACCGTTACAAAGGTTTTGACTCAATAAGGAGATGTGTCACATACCTTATTACAGGATAAGGGCCAAAGTTTGCAGCGAGAAGTTGAACCCTGCCATAGGGAAAAAGATGTAACCAACATGTCACAAACTTTTCTGTCATGTATTAATGGTTTCATATGTTAGATTCCAGTGCCTTTGGTCTTTCATACGCCTTAGACCATCATTAGGTTTGATCTTCTAGTCCATGGCTGCTGTTTTTCCCTCAGCAGTGTAAATCCAGGTGAACAGAGTTCATCTGTTTCTAATCTGGACAGTGAAGTGTTTACCCACTTCATTAGAGCACCAAAATGGGAAGATCACTTTATTTTGTTTGCCTCTGTACAACTGACCTCATACTTCTTGGTAAGTGAACAAGCTCAGTCTGTGTGACTGAGCGTAGGTGAAAGGAAGACTGAGGCTGGGGCTTTCACCGATGTGCTCGGCATATAATCTCCCTGCACTGAATGATGAGATTTCTGAAACAGAAGTTGACTCTGCCATGCACAGCATCAGGAAAACAGAACTAGGTCACTCTCGCGTCTAGAAATAAATTGCATGTTTCACTGTAGCAAGTGGTTGCCTTTATATATTTGAAAGTTGTGCAATATTATTAATTTTCTAATAATATATCTAATTTCTAGCTTTCTGTCTAATAATTACAGAGGTTTTGCATGCCTAAGGCTGACTACAGAGTGTGGTTTTTTCTATTTTTGTGTATATATGGAATATTGTTGCACTCTGCAAACTGTGTTTTCAAGACATTCTTGTAAAAACAGCTTCAGCAGTGTGAATTCCCTGCAAGCCTAAACTCACCTTTTGTAAATGTGGCTTATGAATTCGAGACTTCTATAATTTTGTTCAAATCTCACGGACACCGCCCAGGTGAAGGACCTTGTGAAGAGGGCTAAAGACATTTCTGCAGGGATCAGGAACAACAATGAATGTGAAAGATTCAGCTCTGGTAGAGGTAACTACTGTCTTCTCAGTTCATGTCCTGAGCTCTCAGGTGAGCAGAGAGCCCACACACCAGTTCGTACTCTGACTCATGTCTGGAATGAGACAACCGGCTTTGCAGACAAGCAAACTCATGTCCAAACTAGACCTGTCTCCCACGCTGGTTTTGCCCTTCTAGGCAGAATGGGTACATCCAGCTCGAACTCCAGCCCAGCAGACAGAGACAGTATGAACATAGCCACTGAGTGTTTCTTTTGCTTTATATACGCAGGGGAACAAAGGCGTAAGCACGGGTCTGGGTTTTCCTGCCTCGATGACTGCATTGTGCTATGATCTGCATTTGAAGATATTAATGAAATTTCATCTGGTTCAAAATGCAGAGGGCAGCTGGCTGCTCTTTCCTCAGCATATCTCCAAAGACACACAGGGCACTGTATTGCGCAGAGCACCTGGGCTCCCAGGTTATTTGTAACCCGTGGATCAGCCGTAGCCCATGGAGTGACACATGCCTTTGTCTTTGCTGGTTTTAGAATCTGTTGCTACTCACTCTGAGGTTAATGATGAAGCCCATTTTGGCATCAGTGATAGCTCTGAAAGAAGGACTGTTACATGAACCCAAGTAACGGTACAAAAGCCTCTCATAAAATTGGATCAAGAGTCTAGAACTCCTTTCGCCCTACCTTCCCCCACACATACACCTTTTTTGGTCTCCATCACGACTACTGAGTTCATCTGCCAGGCCTAATCGAACCCCACATCAGTTGAAACTTCTGAGTCTCGGTGACACAGTGGTCTCAAGGAAGGGCATTTGACTTGAACTTGCCTTAACCCTTGATAAGTGACCTGGAACTCTTAATTTCCAGACCATGCTGAAACACATTGCACTTCATTTGGCTTCTCATGAAGGAAGCTGATGATGAAAAGCAGCATTTTAGACAAAGATGTTAAAATCCGATGTTTATTTTTTTAATTTTACTTTGTGTCACTCTGGATTTGATTGACTTTTAATACGCGTTTTGGCTGAGAGGCATAATTTAATGAACTGGAAAATAAAATTATTAATTGCCAGCATGACTGTTTAGAGATTGGAGTGCTTAGTCACTCCCTAGTCTATGACATTTTTAAAGGTTGCTTGGTATTTTAGTTGCATGAGTTCTGCTAAAGTCCTATCGAATCAGACACCTTTACTGCTCCCCTCTCAGCAACAGTTAGGAGCGGATAAGTCATTAGAATTAAAAGACCACAGATGAGTTTGAAAGAGTAGTGCATAAAGGTTTTTTAGAAAACCTCAAATGGATTAAAATCTTGGTAGTCAGTCTGAAAATGTGATGCAGTGCTTATACAGAAGGATTTTTCACGTCACAGGCAACATTCCAGCACAAGGAGACTGGCAGCTAGAAGTGTACCTAGCCAAGTTATCAATCAGTTTAGGTGCATGTTCTGCTGACTTCTGGTGTAAGGGGAATATCTGGAATTGTCTAAAGTCTACCTTGGTATTCATATTATTATTTTCAAAATGAATGGGACAAACAGAAGAAAGAAGAAATGCCTCAGCAGCCATGGCAGCCAGGCATAGTATCCTCTCTTCTGAGTTACCAATCTGCAGCGTTTTCAGAGGCAGACCTAATGCTGATCCAAATGGAAGCTCTTTGCAGCTACGAAGGTGGCTTATAGCAAACTCCAAGCTGTGATTTATGCGCTCCATATTTTTTTCCTTGAAATACTAAGAAAGAATTAGCACAGTTGTCCCAAACTCACAAGAGATACCGACTCCATTTTTGTTTCAGACTGCAGTCTGGAGTCCATTTGTTCAGGATTCCAAATATCAAACAGCTTTCTACAATGAGGTAGCGAGACATCGGAAAGTCCCGCTTATTCTGTAGAGCAGCATTTTTAGCTTTGAAAATATAATCTCTGTAGCACAGCACGTGGGGTTTTTCCTCCTCTCTGAAATTCCTAGGATAATTCTGCTATGGGTGCTGCTATAAAATTCCATGTTGAGAATTGTGTTTCATTGTCTTAATGACTCGCTCTTCACATTCTTCTGCACCTAATTAGATTCAGATCAAATGAAGTCACAAGTGCCTAGGGATAAAGAGAAACTCTTAAAGGGCAATTGGCTCAGACAATGCAAGCCTCTAAGGGGAGTTTGAAGCAGATGCAGTGATTAATTGGTTATTTGAACTTCGTGTGCTGAACTGTTCTGACAGGACAGGTATTTTCATGCCAACTGGCTGACCCCATTGCAAAAGCAGTTTGGTTGTGTAAGAAAAGTGCAGCAGCAAAATGAAGAGATGGCCATTTTATGTGCACATGGGGAGTGCATCGTCAAAAGTAGCATATGGCAGCTGTGCTCAATATTTAATAAAGAGCTGTATTAATTACTGTGGGGAGTCTAAAAGCATATTTCTAATGTGTAGAGTATGCTGAATATTTTCCCAAAAAGGGGTACTGTTAGGAATGGTATGTCAAGTAATAAATATTTAGCAGAAAAAAATGACATCAGTAATTTAGAAGTAACTGTTGGAAAATGTAAATTCTTCTGTATTATGATGAGGAAGTCTTAGAGAATATGCACTGAACCAGCAGAGCAATGGCACTGGGAGCAGATGCAAGGTCCATCAGGACGTATGCTATTGGTGAGAAGCCATGCCCTAGCACTGGCGCCTGCTGCCTCCAGTTCTTTATGGGGTTAAGAGTGTTAGGATAAACTTCTGAAATGTCAGTCTGGTACAATTCTGCTCCAATTAGCCAGTGTCGAAAAGACTTGTGCTGGGTTGACCTTGGCTGGATGCCAGGTGCCCACCAAGCCACTCTATCACTCCACTTCTCAGCAGGATGGGGGAAGGGGGAGAATATAAGATGGGAAAAGACGTGTCGGTCAAGATAAATGCAGTTTAGTAAAGCAAAAGCAAAGGCCACACATGGAAGCAAAGGAAAAAAAAATTATTTTCTACCTCCTATCAGCAGGTGATGTCCAACCACTTCCCTGGAAGTAGGGCTTCAGTATGTGTAGCAGTTGCTCTGGAAGGCAAATGTAATAATGAATGCCCGCCTCCCCCCGCTTTCTCTTAGCTTTTATTGCTGAGCAGATGTCATATGGTATGGGCTATCCCTTTGGTCAGTTTGGGCCAGCTGTCCTGCCTATGTCCCCTCCCAAGGTCTTGCCCACCCCCAGAATACTGTTGAGGGGATAATGTTGATGAGACAGCCTTGATGCTGTGCGAGCACTGCTCAGAAGTAGCTAAAACACTGGAGTGTTGCCAACATCTTTGTAGCTACCAATAGAAAGCACAGCACTATGAGAACTGCTGTGGGGAAAACTGATGCCATCTTAACCAGACCCAATAGAAGACTCCATACTCTACAGCTTCCACTCAGCTTCACAACGCAAACGCTCAAATTCTGTTTCATGTACTAACTTGGGAGCGAAACATGTTCAGCAAGAGAAAGGGTTTCACAACTTGGTCCCTTCCAGGCTGTAACTGTACATCATTTCTGTGGTATTACTTTGACCTTCCGCGTACGCTGTATTGGTCATGTACAGTTTGTTCTGACTTCAGCCGCTAACAATCACCTCTGGGATCTCTTTGGGCTCCAGTATTGGAAGTACTTGGCATAACAGGCTTTCCTGTAACTGTCCTCTTCCCATCATTCCCTTACTGCCACATCTTTTGTACAGTCAGACTTACACCCTGGCATCAATTCCTTAATATTTCCTTGTTTTCTTCATTGCTCTCTTTCTTCTCATTTTGCTTTGCCTTTCCTTTTCCCTACTGCTGTACCCTGTGAAAACACATGCCCTCTTGCCCTAACATAGTTTTTTTCTTCTATTTTTATCTCAATTATTTATATATATATATATATATAAAACCAAAATACACACACAGGTATGCACAACGCCTGAACTAGTAAAGCTCCTGAAGGAAAAGAAAAATAAACATATTAACACATAATATTTTTCAGTTGCTTCCCTTTGTTCTTCCCACTCTTTTGATTTTTGGCTTGGTCTGTCATGAATAATCAAATCATATAAATTGGAGTAGGAACTATATCCTTTATCAGTACAGCACCTAACACACTTTTGGACGCTATATAAAAGCTACAATACGTGGTTGAAAATATTTGCCTTAAGAACTCAATGATATAGGTACTTAGCATTCAGACTTGATTATCTTTCTTACGTTAGGCAGTTGGCTCTGAAGTAAGAACAGCGATAACAACATATGGAATTAGTCAGCTTGTATCAGTCAAGGGACTGCTCTTGGTTCATTTATAGTTTGTTTAGACAGAAAAAAAAAATCAAGGCACTTTTACTGTTTCTCTACAACTTCTGCCTGGCAGTAGAATACTTCTACGCTCAAGATCACACACTTAATTTATAGCGGAAGAAGACGAACAGAACAAAAGCTTGCAAGGTGCAAGTACTGCTCAAATTACATACTATATTTCTCTGTAAACATGGTTCAGTGCTTTGAATTTTCCTGTTTCTGCATTAGATTTTGCTACTGTGCAAGCCCAGTGATAAGCGACAGGAGCACCCCAGTCACCGGATCCCTTCCCCAAGCAAACCCACTGCACTCACAGGGCTTGTACTCTCTTTTACCATATCCCATGCTCAGCATGGGAGACACCAGCTTGCCCACAACTTAGCGGTTAGCAAACTTGCCCGGGATGTTTGATCTGTGGGTCTGAGTCTCTTCAGGTGCCTGTGCCAGGCCTGAAAGACAAGTCTCTTCCCACGCTGGAGAAGTGCTGTGACCACTGGAATATGTGCAAGGCATGGAGAGTATTACAGCAGGCATGAAGGAGGCACTTAACTGTGCTGAGAGGACAACATAGAGATCATACGACAACTGCAATCTCTAATAGGTACTGAAGAGATGCAGAACTTCAAACGTAAGTTTCCCTTTGGGATTTCCTATGATATCCACCTACTTGGCATCAGATGAGTCTTGATTTCTATGCCACTAGTCCTCCATTCACTGCATATGAAATTCAGTCAGGACTATTAAACACTGCCCAAAGAACCAGATACCTATTAGCATGGCAAAATCAGAATCTTTCTTTGAAGCTGGTCTATGGCTTTGTAACTGGAGCAATTGGACACTGTGTTATACAATGCATAGCGTAAGGTCTTTTCAGACTGACTTGTTGCCAGCTGCTAATGGCTTATTACAATTATTATTTAATTAAAAACATTGAGGTGTTAGAAGAAAGTAATAAGCCTGATTTTTCCTTTTGTATCATAGTCTTAAAGAGTATGTTTAAGGAATGCTCAATGCAAAATTAGCTTTAATGCAGAACCTTTACAGCATTATGAATAATGCTACGTTATTAAAAGTGAATCAGTCTGAAAAATACAGTTTTACACTCTTGCTGCTGGCAAAGGATTTGCATTTTATTCATCTGTTGTGACGAGCATAGACCTTCAGGTTATCATTTTGTTTCAATCTAGTCTTACATTTCACTTTGCAGACAGGATCAAGTTTTAGCAAGCACTGAAGGGAATGTGGTTAAACTCCCTTTCCCTAACTTTTTTTTTCATACAATAGAAACATGTGAATGAACTTCCAGTTTTGTAATTCTTCCAGTGCTAGACAACACAGCAAAGCTAGGAAAAGTAATCATCCCCTCCTCAGATATGAGGGCTTTGGATCCAAATTTACATCATGAAACTTTTCAATTAGGCTGATGTTCTAAAACCACTTCAGGACAGCACAGGTCGGCCACGGTACTGAATATAACTACCTGAATTACAGCACCCCTCGCCTTGTGTGGCTGTGGAGTGAGCACACAAGATCAGGGAATCAGTCTGATTAGAACTAAAATAGAAATGAACAATTCAAACGATCAAACAAAACCCCACCCTTCTGTGTTTTGTCCCCCTCCCCAGGAAAACAGTCTATGCAAAACCCTGGTTAGTTTTAATCCAGGTAAGCTCCCTGTCCACATAGCAACATAGGATAGGTTTCAATTCAGACTCCTAAATGTACTTGTCTCCAGTGTGGGAGTTTAAAGGCGAGCCCCTTACAGGGTGTCTGAACCTCCACTGCAGTCCAGAGAGACCTAGGCAAGAATTCAGTGGGTACCAGCTAATATCTCAGATGTCCTAGGATATCTAAGGTACCTCCATGGAGCTTGCATATCTGTTGCAAGATCTAAGGGAGACCCATGCCCTTCCAGATTGGTAGTGGAGGGCAAGTGGGTTAATCTAGGAACATGCATGACACTATTTATGGTTAGCCAACTGAATATGAATGCAGACATTTAAAAAATTTACCTGTCCTAATCTAAAACTGAATCCCAACCCTTCTGCTGTCTTAACCTACAGCAGAAACCCACTCACAAACACACCAGCAAGCACCAGGGAGAAGGGCAGTGCAAGCCGTAGTTATTGCTCAAAGGCTATGGGAGCGAAAGCCTCCTTTCTTACAGCAGAAATACTTCATTCTGAGTTAAAGTCTTAAAGGAACTAGTGCCAGACAGTTAAAAGAGGCCACAGGAATGGTTAAAGAAGAAAGAGAAAACACCTATTGATTGCTGATGGGCACTAAAACAGAATGTTATTTAGACAATAGCACTCCTTTACCCCTTTAGATCCTTCAGATACCCAAGGTAGCTTAGCCGTAGCTACAAACCCAACAGTTTTAGTTTTACACTAAACACAGAGATACAAAGAGACCTCTAAAGCCACACTAACATTCAATATCTTCAAGGAGACTTAACTGAATGGAAATCTCCTTGTGTACTAGAACAGGTTTTTTATAATTATCATGCTATTACTAAAAGCAACAACAATAACCTTTCACTTTTAGAACAGAAGAGGCCGTTGGTTCCCCTTTAGTCCTGCAAAGCCCTCTGGAGAAAGAGGTCCAGCCCAAGGTCCCTTCAGGGGACCCTACAAGTCCCTTCTCTTGACCTGTAGTCTCTATCTCAATGTATATTAAATTATTCTGGAACATCTTCTGTAATTCATTCGCGCTCCTTTCTTCAGAGGTTAGAGCCAATGACTCAGAGTGCTTCTGGACTCAGCCTGCAATTAGGGCAGCCCCAGAGGCTCAGCTCCCACAGGCAATATGCTGCCTGGTGGTGGCAGTGAACTCTGAGGAATGGGACAGTAAGAAAGTTGAAGTGAAGCCCCCTCCACTTCTAAAGCACTAAAAGACATAAATTCAAATATGTGTGATTAAAAAGGAGAAAACTCTATTTCAAGAATGTAAACTGCTGCTGGTTGTAAGACTCCACAACCAAATATGTGGATAACCTGGACCAAGCAAGGATGAGAAGTCTAATTCCCCTCAAATTCATGAGTTTCACTTCAATTCATTTTTCTTCTGATTTGATCTGGATTCCTCACCTATTCTTCCATAAAACTTGTGGATGATAACTTTGGTTTGAATATTTACCTCTAATGAAAACAAACATTCACACATCTCCCTGCTTACATGAGTTTTCTGTGAACATCTTTCTAGTGCGGGGAAAGGGGAAAAAGCCTGTTCATTCCCCACTGTCACCTGGACCTTCTCTTCTAGGAGATTACTGCCTTTCCCTCATATCACTCCTCTGAATAGAGACTGAAAAAAAAAGATGAAAAATGAACAAAGAACATTTAGGAAGCACAAAACCCTCCTTCAATATAAATTCTACTGGGTTTGGTTTTTTTTTCCCCCAGTAAACATCATCGCACAATTTTTGCATATATGAACACTGAAGGCACCAGACAGCAGCACATGGCGGAAAAGAAACAGCATAAAGCTTGGGCAGAGAGGCTGATTCAAGAGCTGGGAGCAAGTGGCCAGTCTCAGAAGGCATGGGAAGAGCTCCCTGGGAAGAGTTGTTGCAACTCAGAAAGTCACTGACTCGGCTAAAACCAAACGTAGAGCAAGGACTTGCCTGCAGGGACACCATGGGTAGGAACAAATTGGATACAACTCCCATTTTTTTCTCCCGTTCTTCTTGACCTATTCATTTTGTATTTTCTCTGTGTAGTAAATTAGATCCACTTATATAATAAATACTGCCTTTTGTATTTACAAGTCCCTTTGGTCTTCTTTGGGACACTCACTATGAAAGGAAAGTTCAAACCAGGGGACTCAAAAGCTCATTCATTTAAACTCTCCATAAAATTTTCAGGTAATAAAGTTCAAAATGTAAATTCTGAACTGGTGAAGGAAACCATCACTGGTAGTGAAATTACAGGATCAAAAACCACTGGGCAATGTTATAATAGCTTTGCTCATATAGCAGCTGTGTCACTAGGCACAGCAACAAGACTGCAAATCAAGAAGCACATTTGAAATAATAAGATTTTTTTAAAAGCCATAGAAGCATAATAAAACATGAAAATCAGAAACTATACCACATGAAATATGAAGTTATATCTTCTCTGGAAATCATCCATCATTCTGTCCAAGAAGATGGACTCTCTGCGGGTGTGTTGGCTTTACCTTCTGAGAATTACCTTCAACTGCCTACAAGTGGGTAGGCCTACAAAGGCATAATGAGAGCTTCTGAAGGAGACCTCACAAGGACTTAAAAAAATGAGCTTCCCCTTTAGTCAGGCTGAACACCACTAAGGATGATAGACACTTCTGCTAAAAACTCTGTAACAATTAGATATTTTACATGGAGAGGGCCAGTAAAAGCATCTTTAGGAAAAGGCGCTTAATTATCTTCAGACCATACAAACAGACCAAAGGTACAGCTTTTTTTTCTGTAACAGAAGTGTTTTAATGTTACAGGTACAGCTACACTGGATTGAACTTCTACGCAGAAGAGTTTCTGAGAAAATTCAGACAAGGATGCTTGAACCTGCTTAATCACACTTAGCAAAGATGTTTAAAATTATTGATTTCACAGTATCTGACCTTCAAGCATTGCATGCACAGAAAGTCTACAAAGTTATTAAGGGTGTTGAAAATCTAATTGCAAAGGTAACAGAAAATACATAGGTAATGGAAACGCACATTCAAGATACTCTTCAGGTATGATTTTAATTTCAGTCGTTGCTAAATTGTCACTGAATTACTTATTGTCAGCCAATTGCCAGCTCACAGAATAATCACTAAAATCAGCTTAGCATATCTGTTTGCTAAGCTCACCTAAATAACAGCTGCCTTCAGAAGCAGAGAAGCTAATCAAAATGAACGATGGCTAAGTGTGAGCGTAGCCATGGTCCCATGTCTTAACACCAAAACACGACTTTGACTTACAACAGGCAAATCAGAGCTGAACTGGTCTAAGTTTTCTCATATAGAGACACTAAGGGAAAGTAGATGCTTCAGATGCAGAGGAGTAGATGCTGACATTTATAAATAAATGTAGAACAAAGACCTTCTTTGAAACTTGACGGAAATTTTCAACATACCATTATTTTTGTTTTCATGGAAAAAAAATTCCACAAAACAAAGTCTTTGCAAGCAATTTCAAGCCTTGTATTTCTTTAGGAAAAGAAATTGTGTCCATTACTTTATTAGAAGCAGGACAGTATTTCTTGCAGTTTCTTTTTTTTACTAGTACACTCTCCCAGATGCCTACATCCAGGCTTTTCTCCACATAATGTTACATTTTCCATAAAACTAAAATCCAAAAATCAGGTAGTCAAGGTAGTCATCCTCAAAGTTTTCACACTTGTGTTTTGCTGTATCACAGAAATTTGTTGAACCTGGAAAGTCTTAAGTTCCCAAGATGAAGAAAAAGCTCTAATTTATTTAAAGAGAAAAGGAAAAACTTGAAAGGATGAGCCCTAATTCTATGGAAGAGCTTACAAGCTTATGTCTTGATACACTGACAAGAGATTACAGAATTAAAATGTGTTTTTAAGTCAATGCTCAATTTATTGCCTTGGAGCCCTTTATTTTCAGACTAGCAATGGACTTAGTTCATGATTTCTAATGTTAGTTTAGCAGCACTGGTTACCCAGGGATTAAGTTACATTTGGCATCAAAAGGACTACTTTGAAAATAAATCACATAATGCATATGTGAAGGCAGAATAGGATTTAAGGAAAACAATAATGAACACTTGAGTACTACCTGTGAGCCAAACGGATGACTCTTAAAGGCCCTGATTCTTCAGACATTTCCGACGTGCAGTACTTTACCTAGTTTGATTAGTCATGTTGAAAGTAACAGGACCTTTTGTGTGCACCAGTGTTTGAAAGACATGCTGCTAAACTGGCAGGAGCTACTACACATCTATAGATCTATTCTTAGTTAAATAGGCTGAAAATCTCCAGTCCTTCTCTGAATCCTTGACAGTTTCGCATTTTCTTCTCTTTATGGGTAGTGTTTTGGATGTCAGCTCAGTTCTCTGCTAACTCAATTGTTTTGGATGGTTGTCTCTGCTAAACTGAAAACAGCAATTTTCTTTAATCTTCAGCTTTTAAAATATATTTCCTATAATTACCTGCTGTACGGTATTCCTCCCTGCAGTATCTGCTCTGTAATTTGCAATGGATTTCTAGATGCTTGAGAGAGATCTGCAATACGAGACCATTAAAATATTTTGGATTAATCTTCATGAATATTTGATTTCATAGAAAGGCTGTAGATTTTTATAAGACAATGTATCTGGCCTCAATCAATTCCATAGTCATTCTTTATGATATTATTTTAATTCTGTCCCTTATGGATAACTAATACCTGCAGTAGCTGCGTGTCTTCATTAGGGACACTTTTGAAAAACTGGTACATTTAAGTATCTCAAAGAGGAAAATGGATCCAAATATTCTGGTTTTCTAACTTATAAAAATTCATGTAGTTTGCAAAGACACTAAGATAACCTAGTTCAACTCCCAGTTAGGAATAAAAGGGAGATGTGTTAGGAAATCTAACAAAACTCCTGAGAGAAAGGGGCTCAGCCTGGCTAAATCCAGCTACTTTCCACCATCACTTACCTACCTCTGGAGAAGCCTAACTTCATTGTATGCCTCGTTATTTATCATGAAAGCTCTTAGGCTCTCTAATACCTGTTCCTGGAAGGAGAATGCTTTTTTTCCCACCTGAGACCTCGTAGTTCATTTGGATAGGCAGCATTTAAGTCCAGGCAGCAGGCTGGAAAGTTAGTTGTGCTCAAAACTAACAGCTAACTTCTCCTGACCTACTGGTGCTGTTTTCCGTTTCCCCATACATGTTTATAAGGATGTTTGAGGGCACCATGGAAAAGGGACTGGTCTGGGTGCTGGTCTCTCTTCATTTGAGAAATACAGCAAAAATCACGAGCTCATGGGCAATGGGAAGCCATCTCCTTGCCTAGTGGGGAGAGGAGTCTTCTGCTTCCTGCCACTGGGGTTCTGCATTTTCCAAGAAAAGTCTGAACTTTAGAGCACTGTTGATGGGTGGAAACAAAACCAAGGCCGAAAGTAAGGCCTTTTCCCTAGGCAAGTGCCATAATTGTGAGGCCAGGGCCAGGCTTTTGCTCAACTGCTTCCCTCTGGCTTTTGCTCCCAGCAGCATGGGGCTCAGATTTGACAGAGGGACAGAGGATGCTCTAATTTTCAGACCATGGAATGCCATGAATTCAGGTATTCTGAAGGGCTCAATCCTCTTTAGACTGGGGGAGCACAGACATACCACCTAAGTCACCCTGCTTTCCGAGCTGTTTTGTTAATCATTAGGCTATTACATTAAAGGTAAATATCACCGCTATCACACAGCTCCATTAAAGTTACCAGCCTCAGAAGAGAAGGAGTAGACTACAACATTAGTGACAGATAGCTAACATCAGCAGTCCAAGTCATCCCTTAAAGTTGCCTAAATTCCCCACAGAGTCAGAGGGAATCACTTAAATTAAGCATACAGGGTTCAACCAGCATGGATTTCATCTAACTTTTTTAATGGCATGGATTCAGAACCTGGAGGAAGTAAGTTCCCATCTGGCCATGGAACAACAAAATGGCTAAGAAAGAACTGAAATGCCTATTTTGCAATACACATCGTGATCAAACTATTCTGTGACTGTGAGAAGCCAAGTCAGGTGACTTATCCTGATGAAACCATAGTCACATCTTGCTGGGAAGATAGGTTTTTATATTATTTTATGTGTAAGATGTTCCTGCAAAAAAAAATATTACACAGTGAAGGATCCTTTTTAGATACCTATCGTTACTCGGGCATCCCTTTATCTTCGTTTTCCACATTCTCTCACCTTCCTTTCCATTAGGACAGGGCAGATGAAAGTCTCACAGCTGCTGTGGTTTGGCTAAATTCTGTGGCTAGTTGCAATCTAGAAGCTCTCTACGGTTCGCCATACAGATGGTGGGGATCACTCTGATTAACATGCAGTTAATCTCGTAGATATGTAGCTGAATAGAATGTGAAAAGCTCAGGCAACTGTTTGGACAACATGGGCTATAAAAGGATTTCATTAGTACTGCACTAATAACTCAGTGCATTAGCAGAAAGAAAAGCATATTGGAAACACAGGATGGAAGTCTTTATTGGAATACTTGTTTGTTTTCACTCCAGGGTGATAGAGTACAGGAACTGATGCCTCAGTTACTGGAGTTGGTGTGCAAAAATAACACAGCAAATAACAGATAAATCCAGACCATTTTTTTTTTTCTAATCAATTATGAAATTATATTATTTTATTTTTTAATTCTTCTGCACAGCTATGCAACTTCCATTCACTCAGTTTAGGATCAATGAAAAACATGGATCGTGATTGATTCATGTGTTATTTGCCAAATTCCATTTTCATACTGAAGTTAGAATGTCATAAAATGTGGGATTACTGATGAGTGTCGACACAAACAAAACAATTTCCTACAATATACATTTCTCTTAAAAGGCAGGCAGCAGGAAGAAAAGAAGGAAAGATAATATTTTACAAGAAGGATTTTTCAAACAGGCACAGGGCTAACTTGCATGCTCTCGCTCTGTGTAGCCTCTTTAACAGAAAAATTACGGGAAAACGGACAAAGCAACTGACTTACTGGTGGGTTCCTCCCCTACTTTTTTCCTTTTTCCCCTTTTTAAAGCTCTTTTTGTTATGTAAGACATATGGGCAAAAGCTGTGCCGCTGTGGCTGGATAGTCACAGAATCACACATCACTGGGACAACGTTAGTACAGTGAAAGGGGAAGATGTTCTTTACAGCGTGGTGGCAGACGCAAGTTTACTTGGGCTTTAGGCTAAAGACAAGCATCTGTTGAGAGGTCCATTACAGACTACGAAATCTACTCAGGAAGCCTCCTGAACTGAAAATGATCAAAGGCTACGGGTGCTGGGAGAAGGGTACAGCAAATGCCTGTCCTCTCCTCACTCTTCCCTAGGTAGCTGCTCACAGCCACCACTGGAAACAGAATACTGGCTTAGGAGAAACTGTTGGGCTTTTCTTAGCGGATTGAGATTTTAAAGAAAAAAATAAATTCTGCTTCATTATTAGGCAGAAGACTAGAAAAAAATCTGACTATCTCTAAGAAACATTTGAAGTCAGTTCATTTAGATAAATACGTCAGTTAAACAAATTTTAACTCTGAAAAACTTACTAGGGAACTCTTCCTCATCTCTGACTTTACATCATAATGTATGCACACAGGTCTGTAAGTCAGATCCCTCCTAACGTATTTTCCCCTAGCAAGTTTCATGTATTCCTTTTGCTTTCTTCACACAGATTTTAGGAGCTCAGTTAAGACCTTACAGTGTGAAGCGGTTAAGAGGTGCACAGTTACATGAGCATTAACAACTAAAACTACGGCATTCATTTTATATATAACTTTGTCTACAGTGTGTGAACAGTCTGAATTGTAATGCTGTGCAAATGAATATGAATAGTCAGCAGTGAGACTGGGATGTTACCTCACACCCAGGGAACTATTATTTAGCATGTACATAATATTTTCATCCTCAAAGAGCTTAATGAGCAACCGCTCATTCATCTCTGTAAGATGCCTCAAAGCCAAGCAGGTAAATATTACCGTATCTGTTTCTAAACATGAAAGACAGAAAGACAGAAAGGGTAGGGATGTTAAGTGACTCACCCAAAGGCAATCAATAAAAGAAAGTCAGTATCAGAGACATAATTATAGGCTAAGCACACTTAATTATATCTAGACCACGTTTAGAGGAGGAGCCTGAGGCGATGCAAGTCTAAATACTTGTGTCAGCACTGCAAACATGAGGTTGTGGTGACCTTTGGAAAAAGCCAGGGAAAGAAATTTTGGATCACACTATCCCTTAGTGCAGCGTGTCTGATCCAAACACCTCTGTGACTCCTCTCAGCAATGTTTCCACCGTTCCTTGCAGTATGATTAAAGCACACAGAATTATTCTGAGATACCTGAGCACCTCTGCCCTATGATTGAGTGGGATTTGTTGACAAAATAAAAACTCCTACTGTCAGCAGTATGGATTCATGAGATCAGTTAATGATGGAGAGCAAGCTGGGCTGGACCTGATAGTTTTCTATCCTGAAAGCATCAGGTGGGTGTGGATGCCACCTCTAGCTCTCATGATTTGACCATAAGACTCCATTTTCCCATCCCTGCTCCTTTTATCCCTGTCACTTCCATCTTGTGGAATCTCTCTCAAAAGTTCAGTCTTTCTTTGAAGCTTACTCTTCCCTGTCTGCCGCACAGGAACAAAATTTCCTTTGTTCGTGCCCATATGAAATGTAGCCTTGACTGTTGCCTATTGACTGTTCCCTCATGGTGAGGGAATTAATATCATTCTCTTACCACCATCGTCATCTCTTCTCTATACTCCTTATTAGCTTCATCACACAAACTCTTCAAAGGAGTCCTACATTCTCCATTGACCTTCTGCACAGCAGCATAGTTCTACCTCATTTCTCACAAACTTTATTAACCAATTTTTCAAACTTTTTCTATGCTTTTTGTCTCCAATCACATCTGTGTAGTTCATGTTACCCCTCTCTCCCTTCTACACCAGCTCTTCTACAGAGCAGACAAAATCTTGTTTTCTCCTCTCCACTTCTCATTCCTTTCACCCAAGTCCTCTGCACTCCAGCAGAACTCCTGTCTCAGCGCTCTTTCCCTGCTCACCAAAAGCTGAATGTACCAAGGATATTAGCATAATTGAGTAACTCAGATGACTGCAACCAGATGAAGGTTTGAGGTTTTGAAAAAACTACCCTGTTCTCTTCTGCCTTAGCCTCAGCCCATCCTTCTCCACCCACACACAATCAATTCCTTGTTGATTTATATCCTCGGTTTTTACATCTATCAAGCAACGTGAATTAGACTGTAGATGCTGTAGGGCAGAGCACTTGCCTTACTTCTACTCATTTTTCTAGCACAGTGATTGACCACACAAATAGAAGTTGCACAGTTCTTTATAATTCTGTTTCTTCTGATTTACCATTCAGAGGTGGTAAAGCTTAGAGGATTCAGTGAAATGAGTGAAGTTCACTCCTTGCCTTAGCGGACAAACATCCAGAGCTCAGACATCCCTTCTCTACAGGTAAGAAAGGCAAGAATTGGCAAGCTGTGCCAGCTTACTTATTCACATAATAACGTAAGCTTTCAGGTGTTATTTCTTCTATTTTTCTGCCCTTGTGACCATCGCATGGCCAACAGTGCACAGATATACAGTCAACCTCATTAACCATTAGCAAGCCCATTTTAATTGATTCATACCTGAAACTTTGTGGAAAAAAATGATAAGGAAGAAGCAAGTTTAAAGGATTGAATTCCCTAGCCTTCAGAAGCATTCCTGGGTTTTGTTTGGTCTTCCTTTATTGTATTTCTTTTTCTTCCTTAGTCAATGAAGAATAGTGCTGCCTGGAAAGCTGAGCTTATCTCTGCTTTCAGTGAAGAAACCTTGTCAGTAGAATTTCTCGATGAGTGATAAAAGTGAGCCTGTAGAGACCCACTGGTGGGATCCTTTTCTGAGATGAATCTTTTCTGTTTGCAGATATTTCCAACAGTTAAAACAATTCACTACTGAGCACCAGTCTGAATGGCTGTAAAACACTTTGCAACCCTGCAGAAATACACAGGAGACAGTATCTCCAGTACTGTAAATGCACCTATCACTCTCAACTTCAAAGGAACTAAGATGTTTCGCACCAGGTGAAGACCCAGTCCTGTAGGAATTTCCTGTTGTGCCAGTGTTCAGTTGCTGTCGTATGTCTAACTTCAGCTGATGTGGATCAAAAAGGTTCCCAGTCCCAGCTGCTTCTCACTGTCTTCTCTGAAGGTGATCCCCCCCGTTCCCCGTGCTCCCCCTCTGATATGTGTATATAATTGTTCCCTAACCCAGTTCCATCAGAATGAAACAGGTTAGGAAAAAACCCCTACTATTTAAAGTCTGTGAGCTAACCTGGATCATTTTGACTGAACTGGGTCAGGGAGTGATTATACGCGCAGTTATACCAGCTGAGTGAAAGGGAAGGGAGAAAATCTATTTGCTTGGCTTAGGAACAGGCAGAACAAGCCATAGGACTGCAGCTTTATTTGACCAGTACTCGTAAACCGGCTTTGGATGGTAGCAACTGGCATGTGGTCTAAGAGCTGCTTCACAGTGCACAGCCACTTTCCTTTTGATGTGGCTTCTGCAGACCCAAAATGCCCCAGAAATCCTCCTGAAACTGTAATGGAGTGGGCAAGTCGGCATTTTAGGTCTTCCAACAGCTGATGCCTTGGGAAGTCCTGCCACACACACTACGTACTGGCAAAACACTGCAACTGAAATGGTTTAGAACGGTGGTGGGGGAGATTCAGGGCAAGAGCTAACATCTATGTCTTTTGAAATCAGCTGGATGGTTTTATTCTGGTGGATAGAGGCAGCCTCCTTTTATCTTCTCCAAAGAGGAGAAAGGATGTGCTATGTTACTCCCTGTCTAACAGATTTAACTATTCTTCAAATGAGGGCAGTTAGTGTAGACACTTGGATTTAACAGAAAACACAGTCTTTGTCAACAGCTTATTTTACATAACAAGCTTGTACTCTGTCTGACCTTTTACTGAGTAGAAAGGGAAACCATGTGTGGCCTTGGATGTCTACCTTCTGGACACACAGAAAGGGAGGCCTTTCCAGAGCTGGGGCTAATATTATTATTCTGAAGCTTATTTCTTTCTTGGAAAAAAAAAAAAAGAAAAAAGAAAGAAAAGAAACCTCTGATGATTTTGTTTGTTTAATCTGTTGCACAGAAACATTCCTCACTACATCTCCTCTTCCTCAGTTCTCTGGTATCCAGGTAATGACAAGAGTACAGGAAACATTGTCCCAAATAAATTGACATTCTGGGAACTACCTGGGTAACAACAAATGGGAGCCCAGAGCTTTGCCTAATTACCCCGGTGTCTGTTTCTTATCAGACTCAGGGTAGAAAACCATTCTTGTCACCTGGATTCAGCACTATCATGCACTTTTAAGAAGGTTTGAAGAAGGTCCCTGTATGCCCAGTTCAGTGTCTTCCTGGCCATACATTAGTTTAGTGGTTTAACTTATCCGTGTCTCCTTTGTAAAACAGTCTGAAGAATGTCATGGTCTCAGGTGAATCAGAAGGCTGAACTAGAGGCAACTCAAAGCATTTAGTACAGATGCCCAGAAAATATTAATAAACATTAAGGGCAGCTGCCAGTTAGTGCTGTTTGAAAATCCTGCCTGAGAGCTTTGGTTCACAATCCCCCTCAAATTCATCACCTCTTCAGAGGGGTTAACCCCGGCTGATGGCAGTTGACACGGCCAGGATCTGTGGAGTGTGAGGAGCTCTGCGCCCTATGGACTCTGCAGTGGGTTGTTAATCTTTCCCGCAGGAAAAGGGTGGACAGCTGGAGGCAGTAACCTCTTTGCCATTGTAGTTAAATCCATCAGAGACTGTGAATCAGAGCCCTTATTATTTTCCACATGAGTGTTCCCCGTTTATGCTCTGATGAAACGACGCATTCAACAGAAAACAAAATGAAGTGCTGAAAGCATTAAACTCTTTAATAACAGGAGACACTGCAAGTTTTTGTCATTAATCTGCCATAATTAGGAGCTGCTTTTAACGTCTTTCAAAATCCAGAATATTGAAATGTTATTACTGGAAATGTTATCATGGAATGATATGGTGGGATGCAGAATCTCATCTACACCCTATCTTGCACTCCTGCCTTTGTCATGAATTAATAGAGGAACAATACAAACGTAAACTTAAAATTATATGGCTTGAAATTAAAGTTTAAATTCTAGAATTCTGGTGGGGTTTTTTCCTTAGAAAAAACTTTTCAAAATATAGAGGGTTGTCCTTGTTTCAGCTGGGACAGAATTAATTTTCTTTCTACTGTTGTGTTTCAGATTTGGTATGAAAGTAAAGTCAGTAAGACATAGTGTTTTAGTTGTTGCCAGGCAATGTTTATAGTTTTCAAGGACTGTATTTCACCTTCTTGTAGAGGCTGAGAAGAAGTATAGAGAGAAGGATGGAATGGCCAGTGGAATATTCCATACCATAGATGCCATGCCCAGTATATAAGGGGTATATATAGGGTTGTATATAGGGTTGTATATAGGTATAAGTATATAGGGTTGGCCAGGGGGTGGGTACTTGTGATCACAGCTCGGGACGGTGCCAATTCACTGAGCGGTGAGTGACCTGTGTCATCGTTGTTGTTATTGTTGTTGTTATTATTTATTATTATTATTACTACTATTATTATTTTTATTATTATATTCCCTTTCTTATAGTGTTCTATTAAACTGTATTTATCTCAACGCACAAGGTTGTTTTTTCCCTTACCCTCCTTTTCTCCCTCTTCTCCCTACTTTTCTCGGGGAGGAAGAAGGAGGTGAGCGAGCAGCTGCATGGTCCTGGCTGCCAGCTGGGGTTAAACCACAACAGGGATGTGAGGGGAAGGTCACAAAAATGTGGCCACATTTTTTGTGGTCACACCACAAAAAAAAAATGTCTGGTTTTGACTCCAAATTGAGATGGAATCAAATTTCAAAGTTAATCACAAAGCAAAACTTTGGAGTTTCAACCTGTGCTTGAAACCATGGAAAAAAAGCGATGCGACATATTTACGTGGAAAGAGGAAATGGTTTTCAGGGTTCTGGTACCTAAAGGGGGCCTACAGGAAAGATGGGGAGGGACTCTTTATCAGGGAGTGGAGCGATAGAATGCAAGGGGTAATGGTTTCTAACTGAAAGAGGGGAGATTTAGATTAGACATTAGGAAGAAATTCTTTACTGTGAGGGTGGTGAGACACTGGCACAGGTTGCCCAGAGAAGCTGTGGATGCCCCATCTCTGGAAGTGTTCAAGGCTGGATGGGGCTTTGAGCAGCCTGGTCTAGTGGGAGGTGTCCCTGCCCATGGCACAGGGGTTGGAACTGGATGATCTTTAGGGTCCCTTCTAAGCCGAACCATTCTATGATTCTGTGATTCTATAATCCAGACAGACTTGGCTATCTTTATCATTACATACAGTTTTTGTTGAATTTATTCAGGCTGCATAGACTGCATGTATATGTGCGTGTCTGTGTGTATATATGTATTTTACATATGTATTGGGTATATTTACATAAGCATATGTATTAGGACAGGCAAGAACAGCAATATAATAAAGAAAAGAAGTAATAACTCTTAAATATACATATTTGTATAATGCATGCAAGAATGACAGCAAAAGATAAGATCTCTCCTTTAGATTTAACAGGCAAATGCAAAGCAAATCCTGATTTCCACAGGGATAAAAAAAATAGACAAAGATTTTTTAAAAATTTAGTCTGAAAGAGGATGCCAACCTTCCTCTCCAATGCTTTTCATGATTTCCAGAAAAGAACCCCTACACTTATAAACCAAACTGAAATTTTCAACTTCCACATAAGGTATGGAACTGAAAAGCCCAGAAAGCTGATTTTCCCTTCTTTTCCCTCACCAACATAAGACAGGCTGCTGGCTCCTTTTGGAGCCAGGGTATTCAGACTCGCTACCATACCCACAACCTGGCTGAAAGAGAAGGAACAGAGAGACAAGGGCGAGGCAGGGAGGGCACAGAAGCTTTCCCTGCTTCTCGCAAAGTCTGCCGGTGGGTTCCCAAGTGGAAGACTTTTCAGCTCTCTTTTACTACCGGGTAAAAGCAAAACTGGCGAGACCCTGCCAGGCTGAGCGCTGTGATTTTAGTTTTGTGAGATGGAAATATTGCTGACGATGCAAAAGGATGCAAAATCTCTGTTGACCCTACGTACAACCTGCTTTTCAGATGTGTCACAAGAAATGAGATTAGTGAATAGTGTGAGGAGAGGAAACAAAGCGAACACAGTCTCATGGCTATTCTATATTGTGCGCATCTTGATGGTCCCCTTCAAGATGATTTTTTTAATGGCAAACTCGATTTTCTTCTTGCAGACAGAATGGAAGTAGCACTAGGTATATGTTATCTTCTATTTTATTGCAAGATCTGTTTCGTTCTGCAAGAAAATAAGACCACTCACAAACAATAATCATGTAAAATCACATTCAAGTGCAGAATGCGGCAGCCACAGTGAAACTCTGGGAGATTGTTGTTTATCATTTTTATTTATGGAAGCCTTTGGTATTCTTGGCATTGCACAAAACAAAAAAAAAGCCATAAACAGTCTCTTCCCTATGGAGCCTACAATCTACGGCTTATGCTGTGCAATTTAAGACCAGCCTGAGCCTAGAGCAGTGAGAACTGCATCGTTTCCTGGAGTGGGAGCGTGCCAGCTGCTGCCCTCCTTGCAAAGATAAAGCTTGCACATCTGGTGTGCTAAGCCAGCTTTGCTCTTTCCTTTGGGTCAGTGGCCATCCCCAGGGATCCAGTAAAAATGTAGGATGCAACAGACCTTTGAGAGAGAAGCAAAGCCACCTTGAGGCACAGGCTGCGCAGGCAGTTGTCTAGGGCAGCAGCCTGCTAGGCTTGCGAAATGGCCAAGATTTTGTCTACTGTGTGTAGCACTGTTGTGTCCTGTGTGTCTAGATTCGCTGCTGCTGGTACTGTTGCTGAAGAAGGGGTCAAGGTGGGTGAAGCAATAGTTACCGCGATGGGGGAGCAACTCCAGTGCAAACCCTTTTTCCAAATGTCCGATTCCTGCAGCTGGGGTGGCCCGTCCCTGACCTGCCACCTTCTGAGCAGCAAAACTTACATTTTCTGAAAAGGAGACTACTCTGTGTACCTGTACAATTTATGCAGTGCTGCGTAGACAGCCCCATGCTGGGGCTGTATAAATGAATGTATTTAAATAGAGCAGTGCACTGTCTTGCAGAGACATTAGCTTGGCTCCCAGAAGCATAAATTAATAATTTTCCACTGGGGCAAGTTTGGATGATGTATGATGGGGACAAAATTTTTAGCAGGGCATGGGACAAGGGGTAATGGCTTTAAAGTAAAAGAGGGAAGATTTAGACTAGATATAAATTAGACATTTGTTAAAATGAGGGTGGTGAAACACTGGCACAGGTTGCCCAGAGAGGCGGTAGATGCCCCATCCCTGGAAACATTCAAGGTCAGGTTGGATGGGGCTCTGAGCAACCTGATCTAGTTGAAGATGTCCCTGTTCATGGCAGGGGGGTTGGACTAGGTGACCTTTAAAGGTCCCTTCCAACCCAAACTATTATATGATTATTCTGACATGGCTATAACCCTTGCAATTTTTGAGCCAGTTCATTTGCAGCTGGTTTGGATATGCTACATGCCGCTACACTGCCTGATGTGGATTTATCCTTTGTGATCTCCCTGCCCTCACAGCCTCAGTAGCTGAGTAATGACCCACCCCAGGTCAGTCCTAAATTTGCTAGGGCAGCTCAGACACAGAATATACTGAGTAAGCAGATGGTGTACCCAACTCAGGGTGGTTTAGATGACATTTTATGATTAAAAACTGCGTAGTGAGCATAATTCTTGCAACAGGCTACTCCTGGTAGGCATTTATAAAACTGTATCTAAGAGGAAGAGATAATGCATGTGGGTGGTCATTAGGCAGGAGTTCAACTATAGGTGTCCTTGGAGAGTGTGGGAAGACAAGACTGCGAGACCATGAGGCACTTAGAAGTGGCATCAGACAGCGGAAGTGGAGGCAGTGAGAAAGGATTTGCATACAGTGTGAGGAGTCTGCTGAGCCTTCAGAACAGGTTTGAATGTGAGTAAAATGGCTCAAGTAAATTAGTGCAGGAATTTGGATCTTTCAAGGAGGGAGAAAGGAGGAGAGATCTGCCTCCTCTGATGGGGACGCTACTACAACTTGTCCACTTTACTCCACCAGAGATCATTCAGTGAGAGATCCCCCGGATTTGTTTGGTGGGGAGGTAAACAGCAGTAAAAGAAACCAAGTTAATTTTGTGAATATTACTTTTCCCTAAAAGATAGAATGTTATGTCACTTTAAAAGAAGTTTCAGTAATGATTTCATGGAGGGAGAAGAAATAGACTTGTTCTGCATATTTGGTGCAGTTACCTTTGTTTCTATTCTTCCAGCTGGAGATAGAGAGGAGTACAGATAGAAAAATAGGGTTCTTCCGCACTCCTCCCATCCTTGCTGATGTTCCCAGTCGCACAGCGGGGAAGTGCAGCAGGCCCATGCATGCACCCACAGCCTCCTCTTCTGCTCAGCTGCCTGGAGCAAGCCATGACTCCCCTTCTCCTGTGGCACAGGGGAAAATGCAAACAAAGAAGGACAAGTCCCCAGTTAATTAGTTCGAAAGGAAGATATCATCTGTTAGTCGTGTTCTAACTGTCGTGTACTGGCTGCATGGGTAACCAGTTATTTCTTCCCTATAGCAACAGAGTGCATGGGAGAACATTCAATTTTGTCAGACTGTCTCGCTCCCGCAGATGCAGCTATATAACCCATGGCATATCTTGCACAGAATAAGTTGACCATCAGTTATCTAGCTCTTATTTTGCACAGAAGCCTGAATTTATAGTTATTAAAATAAAACCCCCACTATTCCTTCAGAAGCTGCCTAAGGGGGAAACTGGATAAGCAGCAATGGTTCACGTTACACGTATGTATAAGCACTGATATGGATTTGGGTTCTCTTGACACATCTTCATGAAATTTTCCTTCTTTTATAGGAAGTCATGGTCGACGTAAACAACAAAGTCCCATGTTTCACTCCCTGTGAGGACATGGCAAGTTAATAAACATAAAAAGTCCCCTATGGCAGAGAGATTCTCCAGAGATTCTCCAAAGATTCTCCAAATATGAACAATGATTCAGAGTATCTAAGTAGAGGCCTCCAGGAGCTCAGCTTTTTCTGAAAGCTGTGACTCATATGGTTGTCCCTAAAATTGACATATCCTGAATCTCCAAGTATTTCAAAAAATGTTCTCGCTCTTTCTTTTCTTTAGTTTCAGAATGTTTTACCTGAATGTCCTCTCATGTAGGTGTCATTCAGGATCCTCTCCACACTGAGCACGCCTGAAATAGACAGTATCCAAACAAATGAATAGCTAGTATCACTGAAGATGCCTGGGGCTGCCCTATAAAGAGTAACCCATTGGTCAGGCACTCTTCCATAGATGTTCTATATTTCTCTTGCCTTGAGAGTGTTCAAACCTACAGAGCCCAGCTCCCAAGAAAATAGTCATCAGACTATTATCACCTCCCATCCTTTTCAGTTGGAGTCACAAGGAGGAAAAAATATACATTTCAGGATCGCAGAGGATGGGGGAGTCAGACTCTGTAGCAGTTTGCTTCACATAACGAAATTCAATAAATCAGAGAAATAAACAAAATTTTTAAGGAATGTTGATGTTGAAAAATCATTAGTATATATAAAAATCGTGCTACTGTTAATTATGCAACTGTCTCAGAGATGCTGCTTTAGAGCAGCAGAAGTGCTGGTTACTTTCATGCATTTTTTTCTCTTTCATAATATACGCACTACAGAAATTCACTACTGAAATTATTATTAAATCATATGCTGATGAATGAGCACAAAACTATTAATGGCACATAATTTGCAGAGCACATGTCCACTAGAGTATCAAGCAAATCTTATAGTATACCCTATGTGCTTTGATTTTCTCTGTTAGATGATTGAAAAATATTCATTAAGAGATTTCTCTAATGAGCTGTGTTCAAGCATAAAATAGGCCACTCCTTTTATAATTTAAGTGTGGTTTTGGAATATAAATATCCTCCATTTCCCTATAGGAACTGACTTCAAATAAGGATTTTGTCTTAACACAGATTTCAGAATCTTTGAAGGGTCTTTGAAGTTTATAATTGGGTCCAAGCTGAAATGTGATGTCATCCACCCAAATACTGGAGTTTACTCCGCTTACAGCTGCTGGAAAAGATACACTTTTTTTTTTTTATATCTATTCCCAAAATTCTTTGGATACATACTTAGGCATAAAGTTGGGAGAATGTTCACATTACGAAATCAGTACAGCAGGCCCTGAGCCCCTGGACAGTTAATCCTGGAACCCATTCACACAATTACATCAGCCTTACTCTCTTTGTTAGCCATTAAGTTAGTAAAGAGAGGGCTTTTTGTGCTTTTATTTTGCAAGGTACCGAGAATGCTTAAGCAGAGCAATAGGCAGTTTTTAAGAATATACATAAAGGCTAAATCTTATAAAAAACAAAAAATAGTCTTTTCTCATCTACACAGGTGGAAGCACAGAGTGAGACAGCCCTCTGAAATACCAAACTGTGTTGCTGTTGTGCCTTTCTGAAGCCTGTTACAAGTAGGAGCCTTTGCAACACGGCCTGAAAGTGAAATGGATCTCGACTTCTGGCTTCCCTGGGGAGGGAAGCCTAGCTGAGGACGTCGCCTGTCAGAGGTGGCATTTCCAAGCTGCCTGGGCTCACCGTGATTTGTTGTCCCTTTCAGAATTGAACAGAGTGACAGACCAGGAACATTCTGCTTCAATGCAGTTAAATAGCTAGTTACGTGATGAAGTGGAAGGACTGAAGCTTTCGCTGTTTCCTCTGCGCTCAGACCGATTCGCAGCTGATGTTAAATTGAAAATTCACTTTAGCTACAAGCTCCACCACAGCTGTCCGGCTAGGCTCCAAGCTGACTTGCTGCACTCACCATTGCTTTGGCTTTCTCAAGTAGAGACAAAGAAGCCTTTACATGTTGCCAAATCAAAAAAAAACCACAGAGACAGAGAATATATCTTGGCACAGAGGTTTGTCAGATGTGACACTGGGTGATGGTGCATTATAAGCAAAACCCCCACTTTGTAACCTGCTGTGTCTTCCAGTGGCTCCAAGGATGAACGCAGAACAAGGGTCCCATCAGAAACAGACTGTAACTTTGGAATGAGTGGAAGGCAGTCTCATTGTCCACTGTGGCTACCGAGCCACCTAACACAGCTAAAGAGAGCCTGGTTTCAGACTAATGACTGCTCTGGAGGGACAAGCATGTAAGGGCTCTGCTCCCACAGGAGTGTTCTAACGATTAGATTATAGTTACATTTCTTCATGCCTCATTTTCTCTTGGCTCTGTGATCACTGGCCTCCTGGTGCACATTCACATTCTCCTTCAAGCCCCTTTTCATCTCAGAAGTCACAGTGAGATTTCTTCCTTCCTGGGCAAGTACCTGAGATGGTAGGCTTTGTGGTAACGGAGAAAACTTCTGCCACCAAATTTAAGTCAGTCATGATCTTATACAGCCATCCAAATGGCGTATGAGAAGGAGAAACCCCCACATTTTTGTAATATATGCAAGGTATCAAGATGATTGAAGTCTAGTATCAAGCTCGGCAACTTTCTTTCTTCTTTTTTCTCAGCCAGGAGACTCTGGGGACACTCCTGAGACTGAGTATGAGAGTGCTGTCACATCATAATTTAATCACTTCTTCCTTTTCCTTTCCTTTCCTGGAAAGTCATCTTGGATGGTGTCTTCTGTGCTGAATGGTACACAATAAAAATCCCATTAGTTGTACTGTCAAAACCAAATTCATTAAACTTCCCAATCGAATTTAGGCAATTGTTCTTCAATGTCATCGGTGCAGTCAGAATACTTTTTCAATTAATCTTCAGTGAGGAAAAATTCCAGGGTTGGGAGCGAGCAGCAGTTTCTGCTCCTGTAAGTCACACTTGCTTTTTCATCGCCCCAGTTTTATTGTAAAGGTTCAAAGACGTAGTTTTGAATTCCTGTAAACTGGCAGTCTATTCACTGAGACACATGAACAAGTCAGGTAATTAGGCTAATCTTGACAGCCATAAATCACCTGTGCCTTCAAACCTGAAATCAGTATGAAAACTTGTTTCTCAGACCAGAATTCAAAGAGCCAAAACAGCCATTTTCAACGCGATAGCCAGCTCATTTCCTTTTGAAGACACTTTTGATGACTGCCTTCTATTTTTCTCACATCACTGAAAACAAGCATGAATTCACTGCCCATACCTTAATAAAACTGACAGCTTTGCAGCCTGACTAATGCACAGCCATTTCCAAGATAACCAGCAATTTTTAAGATGTAGTTTGCTGCAATAAATACCAGAGCGACTGAACTTCCGCTTGTTCTTTAATTCTCATCACTCAGCTGGGCTCTCCAGTTGCTGCTCACGGTCCTGTGTGTGTTACCAACATCCACCATTCATTGTGAGAAATCCACTGTGCGTTCAGTATTTCTTTAGCCATATTTCACCCCGGCACAGCTTTATGCTTTGAGAATGCTCATGAATAATCCACTCAGATCCATGCCCCCCTATGTAACGGGGTGGAAAATGCTTGTGAAATGGGTACTTCTAATTGAACAGACCTAAACATTTTGTGAGCTTCTCCAGTGCTCGAGAAACCGCGCTGCAAACAGTTTTCTACAATTACCTGTCTGATAAAGAAACAAGGGTATTTGGCAGCATTATCACTTAAGCCATATATTCAAAATGCTAGATGGAGTGAATAAATTGTGCGGTGTGACTGGCCAAGCATGCCACAAAAGACACAGTAGCCTTCATTTTCTCCCTATGCTCCTCTTTGCAGAAAATCTGTGTTTGAGGGCCCTTCTTCATGTGTGTGTGTGACCAAGAGAGATGTGAACTCAAGTCACTACTGATCAGCCAATGTCAGTTTATATGCTCAATGGAAAGAAGCACATGCAATGACAAGGTTAGAAGGACTTCATTCTCTAGTTACACAGTTTTTATGTATATGCCATTGAACCAATAGCTTGGGGCTAATACACGAAGAGCAGTGAAACAAACTTCCACCAGTTCTCTCTACTTTTGATACCATACTGAATGACTAAGACGGTGTGCCTCTGCATCGTCTGAACGTGGCTTATATTCTGTTTCTGCATGAAGCAGGAGAATTTCAGCCATTCTGGGAGGCTTTCAACACTGTATAACCTCACTCTGGGCAATACTTCAATGTCTGTGGCGCTTTTAGACACTTGCTCATTCTCCTCACCACTCAGAGGCAGTTTGCAAGACAAGTGGTATGGGGTTGCATCTCCTAATGAGTTGGCAAAGTTTATTGCTTACTAAAGGAAGCATACATGGTTGCGCCTAAAAGCTCTCCAAGTCCTGCTTAAGCCTACCACTCGTCTGACCAGACCTTCACTGTGTTTCTACATGTTCTCTTTTGAAGATTACTACTTACCTGCATCCAAGGATCATAGCCACATTCACAAATGTAAGCCACCTCTTACACATCTAAATCAGGGGCAAGAGAAAGTTTCTAGAGGTATGTGAAAGCTGGTGTTGAACTGGGACATGGGAACTTCTCCCTAATCTCATGTAGGTGTGAAAATCTGTTAAAGATGGTCTGGTTGACAAAGATCTGCCTGTGACAAATTCAGCAAGATCAGGGCTTGGCAGAGGGAGGCTGAATGGGGGAGTGAGGAGATTTGAGGTAGGAGAAGGGATATTCTGACCAGACATGGGAAGGGTGTGAGGGTTTGCATCTGTGGAAGACAGTCCTAGAGGCAGGAGTAGAGCTCTTGGGAAAATACACAAAATTTCATTCGGGCACCAGGCAACTTCAACTCCTGCAAGCACTTTGTCTCTCACCAGCTATGGAGCAGTAACTACAGTGATGGGCAAACTGCATAAATGCTGTAGAGAGGCCCCAGCTGCAGTCAACCACACACTCAACACATGGAGACTGGACAGGATTTATTATGTCCCCACTGCTGTTAGGCAATAAAGGCCCCAATAAAGGGCCGGTAGTGTAAAGGTAGTGTATCTACTGCACCTATGTGTTGTGTGGATGTTCTGTGATCTGAAATGACCTGGAAAATGCGTTTTGCTTTCAGATATGTTCTGGCATGCTCCAAAGCACACACAAGAAATCTCTTGCAAACTGAAAGGCTTTTTAGCATACCACTTCAAACAAGCTTATCAAAGAAATACCTGTGGTAGATATGTCTCTGGGCAAAAACCCCACAGCACAGAGAATTAAAGTAATGACCATCCTCTGCATTCCCATGTATTTTACCAGCTTGGAACTCACAGTGTCTTAGGAACAATAAGTCATAACAACCCAGCAAGACAGAGAATATTATTCCTCACTTGACAGATGAAGAAGCTGAAGCTCAGGCTGTCCAGATGACTCACCAGTGTAGCTAGGAGTATAAAACATCCCTGGAGTAGCTGAGATGAGAGTTACAAAGCAAGCCTAACAAAGAGCTTCATCTATATAAAAAACACATATCTCCTGCCAGTCACTTTCACCTGGAGAACATTTCTCCTTTTGCCCTTTTTATTGCTATCATTCATCCTGTACTTTCCTTAAATCCACATAAACTGTACTAATTGTTCAGTCCAGTCATTTTGCCATTTTTGTCATGCATAGTATTTTGTACCTGAGGAATCTCGAATTCACAACTGAATCTCATTGTAGGTGGTCTTGCAGAGGGCATCTGCTGACTTTCTTAATTCATAGCCCATAAATCCTTCTACTCTTCTATTGTGTAAAAGCCAAGTACACTCAGAAAACCATTTTTAGTTAGCTTTCTTGTTCTTTCACATTCTTTGTAGGATTCTCGCTGAATAGTCTACCAGTCCAACTGTTTTCAAAGAAGTGTTATGCAATAAATCTATTTCATTTGCAGCTTCCTGAACACGTTTGTGGCAAAGTGGAATGTAAAACCAGTACCTTAATTCACTAAAATTTCCCATGGCAGTTCAGCTCTGACAAACCTTTCTTTAAAGGCTAGCACAATATGTTAAATGTCCAGAGAGTTCAATGCTGTTGCCTTTGGATACCACATAACATGGTACCAAAATACGAGAAAGATATAGAACCAGGAACGCTGCACAGAAATGCACTAATTAGATCATTGCTTATTCAAGGGAAGAGATCTTTCATCTCCAGGAACTCAGGCAATTAGGTGAGGTCCCTCACAGTACACCACAGGGGCAGTCAGCTGATACTAATGAGTTTTGTGCTGTAGTTGAGTAAACAACCGGTCATCACGGTCTCATTAAGGCTCTTCCATTTCCATGTTTTCTTCCCAGATGCTGGGCTCTGTGGTCTGGTAGCGTGTAAAGGCCTTGTCATTACTTTGTGCCTGCACATATCACTTCTGCTTGTTCCTTCTACTCCGTGCCCACACTGTTTTGTCTGCAGTGTGGGACTGGTGCTGACCCTGCCCATTCAGCCCTCGCCCCATCAGCATCATTCTTTTCACATCCTAGCACAGCTTCCACTGAATGCGCAAACCTGCTTAGTGACGTGCCTCTTTCTTGAGCTCATTTTACCAGCGATGAAACTTCCACTTACAGAGAATAACTCTTTCAGTTCTGGTCAGTTATTGCTCGTCAGGATAGCAGTCATCACAAATGGATGAATTTAGGCTATTTTATAATGATCATTTACAACAAAGTAGAAAATTTTTAAGTTTCACTGACAGCATTTCTACTTTATGCTGTCCAAATGTTTCAACACAGCTAATTTTCATTGTAACTCTTGAGTCTGTTGGCTTTTTTCACGTATCACATAATATTTTGTGCTTTTACTCTAAAATAAAAGTTTCTGCACACAAGAAATAACTAAGTCTGAATGAAAATCAGTTTAGCCATTTGAATTCATAGAGAGAGTAAAGACTGGCTTTAAAAGCAGATAATACAAAATAATTTGCGGACTCTGGGCCAGACTCTGCTCTCCAGTGGGTATCCACCGTAACTTTATACTAGAGTAAATAACAACAGATGTGTGATGTGAGCACCTATAAGAGACCAGAACCTGAACAGCAGAGGAGGTCAGAGAATTTTGGGTAGCACTAGAGACTGATAGAATCAGCCATTCTGCTGAAATCTAAGACCTCATCAAATTGGATAAATATCACTTATCCTTTATTTACAAAAAAAACTAGACTACTTCAATACAGTGCTTTACGTACTTTAGTTTTTAATTTAGAATATTTCAACATAGCTTCTTTCACATAAACAGAAATAAAAATACCTGCAATGAAACCAAAGATGGAATTCAGTCACTTAAGCAGAGGTACCTATTGCCATTTGAGAGGAACTGGCTGCCAGCTGATGTTTCGGAAAGGAGAAGGTCTCTCAAAGGTCCTGTGCACAACTAATATAACATGGGTACATAGATGTAGTTACAAATATACGCATTATGTGTTTCTATTTAGACAACTAAATCCCAGGACCAGTGGTTGTCAATATCTGGGTTTAATGCCTGGATACATTTCAGCATTCAAGGTTAACATCTTCAGATTTCCCTTACCATGAAAGATAAATATGAATTTACTTGTTTTATGGTCCTTGAACTTATCCCATACCATCTTCCTTAAAATGCATTTGCTGCAGCTTTTGAATATACTGCTCACTCTGATCCTTCTTGAGCTATAGTGCATAATATGCCATTGTTTCTAATCAAGAACAAATTCTTTTCATAACCAGGTATATATAATATCTGTCTATGTAGACTTTATTTGGGACTGCTTACCTTAAAAAAAATTTCCAAATTAAGACACTTATTCCAGGAGGAGGAGAGTATTTTGGAAGTAGATAATGCCAGGAAAATATGCTCTCATGCTGAATAAGATATATGCTTAGAATTATACTGAATTCAGTAGTACTGAATGTATATACTGATATATATATATACATGTGTGTATGTGTATACCATCTTAACCCGGGGTAATTTTCAGATGCATGCAAAGCCTGGGTTATTTGCACTTAGTTATATGAAACAAGCTTTTTCTTGTCATATGCTTTTCTTTCCCAACCTTTTCTTTCTTGAAGTAACCAAACCCTTTTCAAACAGAAGCCTGCCAGACCACAGACTTTTTTTTGTCACTGAGAGAACCCTGGGGTATCACTGAACAGGCATGAAGAACATAACAATGCCCAAGAAGTAAAGTATGCTTTATATAAGCATATTTAAGCAGCAGAACCTGTCTCATCTCCCAGCTTGAACATATTTCACAATAAACGCAGGAAAACTTAAAAGGGTGGGGAAAGAAAATACTGCCTGTTTTAATGCCCTCTGAAATGGTAATTTGCTACGAAATTAACACTAAGGTGAAGAGAGACACTCACAAAGTACACTCAAAACACAGTGAGCCACCAAAGTTTTAAAAAAGAAGAGGTTTTGGGGTTTGGTTGTTTTTTTTTTTTATTATTTTATGAAACACAGGGCTCATGAGGTAGAGCAAAATGCAGAACTTTGAGTGCAGGTTCAGCTCTTGGTTTAAGTTTCTGCTTCACCAGAAACTTTTTAAATAATGGAGAAGGCACCCAGGTCTAGACCCATGAAGGGAGCCTTTAAATTGACCCTTATGCTTCTGTAAGCCCGTGGGTATGTGCTGAATGTCGACAGAGGTCTCATCCTGGCTGCCGATGAGCAGAGGAAGTTCCCTACTGCTTCACTCTCAGGAGAGAGATTCTCAAGGATGAGTTAAAACATGCCCGCACCCGATTGACAAGTGAAGCACGATATAAAGAGCTGAACCAGCTGATTTCTGGGCATGGGAACTCCTAGCAGACTGAAGCTGAAAAGTAGGGTCTTTCTCAGTCAAAAATCCTCTACGCTTACAGAGGATGTGTGACTGTGTGTAGGGAAAGAGAAAAATTACTCTGAAAAATGTCTACCTCTCTTCCCTCGGCTCATTCATATAGGTAGCCCATCTCTATGGCAGAAAGAATTATACTCAGTTTTACACTCATGGAGCAGGATTTGTCTACGGTGGTTTTAATGGAGCGCACACCGCAATGTCAAAGAGAGAGTCAAGCCCAGTCTTGTTTATGTGGCTAGTTTTTTCTAGAGATTGAGACCGCCAATTAATTTTGCCCAGATAACCAAAAAGCTGTTGTGGTAACAGTTTGTTTTTTCCCACTGAGCTGGGCTCCTGCAAAAATAATTGACCTGGAAGTCACATACCTTTATCCATCCTTGGATAAATTATCTGGTTTTTAACATACCTTTTCCTAAAGAGGGACCCGGAGTTGATATTCAACTTTTGAAAATTGTTAAAGATGTCATTCTGTTCTCATTTACACCAGTGGGAGTAACGCCATTGAAGAATCTGATCCACAAAGTAACGGCGAATATTTCCTCTGACATGAACACAACTCATTCTTCTGTTATGTAACTTGAACAGATTTTTTCCTTTGTTTCCCTTTGAGGTTATTTCCTCTTTTTTTTCTTTTTCTTTTTTTTTTTTTTAGCTTTAACATGGAAACAGATGGGAGTTCTGGTCAATGTAGATACTCATGAGAGAGAGAGAAATTTAATGTAGTGGGTTTAATTTAGCTAGTACATAAATGAATGACTGTCCTTCTGTTATTTGTCTGTTGGTTATTTTTCTTTTTGTCTGTGGTTTACAAATGAACTCTTCTTTCTTTAGTAGAAAAGGTCTCTGCATTCCTGTAATTTTCATGTTATATTTATGAGGCACATCCCTTTTATTATACCCAGTCATCCTTAACCCAAGCACCAAAAAATTGAAAATACAGCACTGCTTTGTGCATATGTGGAACACAACCAGGAACAATCCAACTAGACAATGAGAATACTAGATATGTCACAATGGCAAGAAACTTATCTATCAATTACAATAAACGTATTCCAGAAGGACATTTAGATTCTTTAGTTGATAAAAAGGAAAATACAAATACTTATTCAATTACAGCTAAGATACGATTACAATCACATGGCTTCCTTAAGTGCCTTGTTCTTGCATGAAATGTCTAAACAGACATTGTAGCACTATATTAAATATCACTCTATAATGCAACATGGAATAATATAAAACCTGACTGTGTTTATCATAGAAAAAGACTTACAAACAAAAAAGACTTACATTTTACAGAGAATATTCCATCTATAAACATTCTTTAAAATACCATAATAACTTTAGCTATAATTGTTTCCAAAGTGATTGCCGTGTTAATGCTGTTCTAAATTGTTTATAATGTGCTGAAAGATTCTACTTTTTGGACTCAATTTCTCTGTGTCTTGCCTTAAATAAAAAATATAAAGTTTGTCTTCTTTATGATCTGTTTTCCTTATAATACTTATGTCTCCTTGTTCGTTCTTTCTCTTCTCTGACCTCAGCTGAAGTGAGCGTAAGTACTGTGACATAAAATTAGATTCAACAGCAAATCTTTGTGCAGCAAAACTATAAATATGTGCGCTGACCTTTAAAGATTGTGCACAATGAATTCTAAACACACCTGCGATGTTCTGTAAGCCACAAATGAAGAGCAGCTTTTATGAATAATTGTGTGGAGTGATGGGTGTACTTATTCTGCAAAGGCAAAGCCTCTAACTCCCAATACTGCTACAATTCTCAAGCTGAAATATAATGTTTTATATATACAGAAGGGACTACATTCTATATTTCAGTGTTGATATTCTACCTCCCATTCTGGTATCTGAAGTTGCATCTTACTGGTATATAAAATGGAGCAGGTCCCATTCTCAGGCCCCGAGGGCAAGTTGCACCATACAGATCATATCTGTACAGCTAAATTATATTTTTATCACCCATCTCTGAAAGACAATAGCCTTCTCTATGCTCCTTGATGGAAACTGCAGGCCTGACCTGCCCCTTTGCTGGGAGAGTTTGCTGTCTTAGACCAAACCCATGTCAATGTAAGTGTGCTACCAATGCGGAGTGCTCGGTGCTGGGCCTTGGCCTTTAGGATAGGATTATTACCAGCTCACGTGATTTGTAGGACTTGTTCAATTGGCATTTGATATTCAGTCTGTCATTCAGCTTTTCTGCCTTGCAAGTATAATTTGATTCTCTCTGATATTACATCCCGGACAGCTTTTCCAAGATCTTCAGTGTACTTCCTTAGGTCATAAGAGTTCCAGAGGAATGCAAATCCGGTGACATTAGTCCATTTTCTGTCTTTATCTTCTGATATGTCTTTCCAGAAAGCAGATTTTTCTGCTTTCAGAGTTACTTAATGCTTGTGGAGAGACCATAGACCTTCAGGGATGGATGTGACGCTTCTTCTCCCAGTGTCTTGTATACAAGTTACAAACATTGTTCCACCCTCCTGTTTGACCCAGCCTGCATAGTCTGGAGCAAGGACTAAGGGCCTGAATCTGATTTTACCCCTCACTCTCAGTCCTGTGCTATACCAAAAGTATGGCATTGAAGAACATTTGAAATATTTTCCTTCCCTTTTTCATCTTTTTGTCAACTGTCTAATCCAATTATCAATGATGTTAAAGTTAACTAATCATCAGTATGCAATAAGTAAAGCAGTGGCATTTAAATGTGATGCTGAAGTGCCATGAAGCAAATGCCTCTTCATTGTTAGCGTGATATAGTTATCTCCTCATACAATGTGATTTTTACAACAGGTAATGAAAAACACTTTCCATGAATATAACAATTGCTGCCACTAAAACTAATGGCTAAATCTACATAAAGATACTTCTTTATGTATCTTTATGGGGGGGGACAGGAGGGACAGGAACCCAAAACTTTTCTCTTCCCCGTAGTCTCCAAATGAAGGCACGCTTCTGAAGTTTTTACATCAACATCAATGACCTTACACAACATATTTTTCTGGTTTGTATTCTTCCCTGATCACCATTCTGGGTAAGCGATATTGGTTTGGTGTTGGTATCATTAGACCAGAATTTATTCCTTTCTGCCTAGAGTACTCGGGAGCCTTCAAGTATCAGAAGCCTACCAGTATATTTTCACATCTCAGTGTGGTATTCTGCCATCACACAGAAATACAAACCTGGGAATTATCCCTCTGATTAGATAACATATCAGTGTTCAACATAAGTCATGCGTGCTCTTAGCTTTCTTGGTATGAAGAGAACGAAGCTTATGTTTCCTTATCCAAGACTCCCACTCAGGATTTATTCTTGAGCACACCACGATAACTGAAAGTAAGCAGATACAAGACTTAACAGGGTTTCCAAAACATAATTATATTCTGTTTATCATAAACATACACAGATCTAGTTAAAAATAATAACACACCTGTCAGAATTTCTCTACCTCGGTTGCCTTCTCTTCAACATTCATTGAATACGCTTCAGAGCCCTCTAAGAAATACAGGATCCTCCACACTGAATGTGAAAGCTCTCACCACACTCACGGCCTCTGTCTCCCTCCCAAGCAAGCAATTTTATTTCTTCTTTGGCTTGTCTCACCTGCTACAGCTAACAACGTGAGACTGGAGCATAGCAATGCGAGGTAAACTTTGGGCACAGAAAATTTGTTAATGGCAAACCCACCTGAAATGTATCTGGCTGCAGTATTGGGGGCTTATAAAAACATGTTATGAATCACTTCAGTGAGAGCTGCAAAACCTGAACTAGAGAAAGAAACAAGATTCTGGTAGTTCAGGCTGTTTGAGGATGATTTTGAATATAGCTGTAGACATTGGTTTGTGTTGTATGAATTTATGTCCCTTCCTGGCTGTCCAGCATTCCTCTGTCAGGGTTCATTCTCCTCTTATTCACTGCTTTTCACTACCGCCACTACAGTAGTTTTCAAGGGCAGATATTCTGCCCTTGGAGAAATCCAGCAGCCTCAGATGTTGGTTTGGCACAGAACAATTGGAAAAAGCTGGTTTTTTTCTTTTGGATTCATGCATCTCAGGCCAAAGAGTTTTCTTTGACCTGTATCACTGACCTTTTGGATTCTGTTCTAGCACATAAGCAAAAAAGAACCCCATATTCAAGCCAAGGTTGCGATCTGGACATGGCACACATGGAAAGTCCCAAAGTCACATCGGTGTTATAATGTGCAAGTAGATATATTCCACAGATTATTATGTGTGGATTAGCAATTAAGGCATATGTTTATAGTTTTAAAATCCCTTAACCCAGTAGTTTCTTCTGAATAATTAAATAGGAGGTATTTTCATGGCAATAAACATAGGAAGCGATAACTTGCTTATTTATCACAAGATTTACCACAAGATCTCTTGATAACCACATTTCATTTATTGCTTTAAGGAAGGGTTAAGAAGGGTAGTTGTGTTACATGCTTTCATAATAAATATAATATTAATAATAATAAAAATAATAATTAAATTTATTAATTAAAATTATTTTAAATATAGTATTAAAAATAATAAAATAGTTGTGTTACAAGGTTTTATAATAAACCAGGAACATCCACATTAACACCTTTGCTATCAACCACCACTATATGATTTTTCGTATATTTTCTGCCAGTTTCTGCTAAAGACAGCCCAAATGAGACTTTATTTTAAGAAATTAATAAATAATACGCAATCCTGCACTGGTTTTAGAATATCTATTAGAAAAACATTTGCTTTTGCTGATGATAACAGTCATTTACTTCTTTCACCTGGGACAGGTGAATACTTCCAGTATTTCAAATCCCACTAGTGGAGTTGGAGTGTAATCTTTACCATGCTTAAGTCAATGAGCCAACCCTTATTAACTTTTTGTTTAATATTTTCACAGAATGAGAGAATAGTTGAGGTTGGGAGGGGTATCTGGAGGTTGCCTGCTCCAAGCTCCGTGCTCAAACAGGGTCACACAGAGACGGTTGCCCAGGACCATGTCCAGGTGGTTTTTTAATATCTCCAAGGAGGGATACTCTACAACCTCTCTGGGTAACCCATTCCAGTGTTCATGCAGTCCCCAGGATGTACTGGTGTCTGAGGTTGCTCCTTCACAGGTGCAGCATTTTGCATTTTACCATGTGGAACTTCATGAGGTTCCTGTCAGGCCATTTCTCCAGACTGTCAAGGTCACTCTGAATGCGAACATGACCCTGTGGTGTATCAGCCACTCTTCCCAGTTTTGTATCATCAGCAATACTCTTGAGCGTATATTCTGTCCCATCATCCAGATCATTGATGAAGACATTGAGTATTGCACACAATATCGACCCCTGGTGTACATCACTAGTTATTGGCCTTTAATTTGACTTCATCCCACTGATTCCTCTGAGCTCAGCCATTCAGACAGTTTTCAGTCAAGACACTGTCGTTCATCCAGTCCATATTTCATCAGCTTTTCTTTGAGGATCTTATGGAAGACAGTGTTAAAAGCATATTGAAGTCAAGGCAGAGAGTGTCCACTGCTATCCACTCATCTACCAAGCAAGCCATTTCATCATAGATAGTTATGGAGTTGGTTTGGCTTTTGATTTGAGTTGGTTTTTGACTGAGTCAGCATCAGTGAATTGCTCTGCAAGGCATAAGGGCTAACAGAGCAGTGTCTCATGCTGAAGCTACTTCAGGGTTTCTGAAGTCATTGAAGATTTAGAAAAGATCAAAGGCCTAGAGATAGCTGAGCTTGAGCACTTACAAAAGAGCATAAGCTGGTTTCTGTCCAAAGGCCTACAGAAACATGAATGCAGTGGTGCAAGAAGGAACAGATCTATCTTCCTTTTTTTTTTTTTACTGACCAAAATAAGGTCTGAGAAAGAAGACTGCAGTCTTTGTCCTCTTCATTTATAACAATGGAGACGCTGAAAGAGGATATCTAATTCTGTCTTAGCCAACAGTAGGGTTAATGCTAGGTGGGAGTTAGCCTGAATAAACACAGTAAGTAATGTTGTAGGGTTCTTAAACTGGCAGGAAATACCTGCCTGAACTAACACTACCCCTGCTAAAAAATCTAATACACTAGAAAAGAAAAGATCAACTGTATCCCTAGAAAACATCTCTCCTCAAAGAGATCTGAGGGAACTGAGACTACACTGCCCATGTGTCTACGCTAGGTCATGGGCAGATATGTACAGGTGGCTATGTGTTTCTAACTCGTTATAGATTCATTTTCCAAATTCTGGAGATCTTTTTCTGTTTCTTCATTTCAGTTTTCCACAGTTTAAAAATTATTTGCTACCAGAAAATAAATTCTAATTGTGACCTCTTCCACCATTTTGTATCAAACTGCTTACTGAATTATAATTACTTCATATATTAGCCAGCAAATTCTTTGCAGGTGGTATACCATTCTCTAGGTTGAATAGCTTAGGGAGTCAACTGGGAGCAATGTGAAAAAATCATAAAAATGACAGGGTTTCATGTATTTCAGCTGATATGTCAAAGATGGTGACCTTCCCTTATAAAAAATACATGTTGACTTCTTATTCACTTATATTCATCTTTAAAAAAAAAAAAATCAAAAAACTAGTTAGAGATTTTGAAGTTCTTTTTGTGTTCTTATGTAATCTTCCACATTGTTACATTCTACTTCAAAACTGGTTAAGAACAGAAAACATGACTGTACTAAGGGAATACAATCTTTTTGGCATGAAGGACTTACAGCATCATCTGTGTCAGTTTTACACTAAAAGGTGGTTATGGACAGGATGAAAACTGTCATTTAACATCTTTTTTTTTAGATAACATGCCTATTCTGTATGATGAAAGACAGTCCAGCTATTTGAAACACAATACAAAAATAGGTCAGTGGTGGATTACTGTGATGCTGTGGAGAGCATGGGTTTGCAAATGTCAGTGTTTAGGGGTCTTTTGAGAAGCTAGCATAAGAGGGATTTTACTGAGCCAAACCGGATACACAGACTTTCTCAGTTCAACGTTTCCTGTTTCATACCCAAGAAACATAGCAGCAATGAATCAGAGTGACTAAAGTCCATGTGAATGTAATGTAATCACAGCTCTTGTCTTTCACTGGTTTTGGCTAAAATCAGGTAAAAGAACTAAATCAAGGTGCACATACCGTATCATGCATATTCATTAAAAATGGCAAATTGAAACTGCTTTGCCTAATTGTTCTTGTATTTATTTCCATGGATATAATTTCAAACAGGAATGATCAGTTGAACAACACATTTTTAATGAAGCATTAGCAAATAAATGTACGTTTTTCTCCTTGTCAAGGAAGATCTTTCCGAGTTTTACACAACCAACTTGGGAAGAAAGGAACATCATGTGATCAGCATGTTCTAGCACAGTTTGGATTTTGCATATTCCTGCCAGCAGAGTTTACATATAAAAAATATTTACAATAAATATCTGGTGAATAAATTTGAATTGCAAAAACATTTTATTTTTAAATTGAAAAAGTCATAAATAATTTTCATGTGATTTGACTATGAGAAAAAGCTACAATAACCAAATTATTCACTGAAGATTAGCTACTTAGCTTTATCTGAGATATTTTAATAAGTAATTCTAAATAGGATTGCAGTTCACTCTTTGTAAGTATCACAGATTATGACTGGAAAAATTCAGTTGTTTCAGACAGTTGGATGGTGGCATTGATTGCTTTCCTAACCAAGTACATGTGTGTAAATAAAAACTAAAGTCCTGTTGAGCTTTTTTAGTTGCTTATCACTTGATTATGAGAATGATCACTTTTAAAGATGTTTGCATTAAAAGCTAAATAATTACTTACCAGATCCTTTTCTGCAAGACAATTGCTTTATATCTGTAAGCCCAGGCAGGCTCTGCTGATAAACAGCACATCCATAATCTGCCCAAGCAACTTTCTTGTTTTGTTTTTTGAAGAGTGATCAACAGGTTTTCCTGGGTTGGGCTGTTTTGTTTCAGCATGTCTCGTATAAAGAGTTGACTTCTGTCTTATGTAATGCGTTTGATTGATTCTTTCTCTCCAACCTGCAAATCTTGCAATGCTACATGATAAATATATTATTTTCCAGCTGATCATAATCAGTATTTCATATCATAACTTTTATAGCATGACATGTTTACAACTGTGGCATTTTTATCAATTATCTGAAACTCTTTACTGGCCATGACGAAAGAAAATATATTTCTTCTTTGAAAACCTCACCTCCCTTACTTCCATGGACTCTATAGCTAATTATTCCAACTAGTGACAATTATCTCTTCCTTTGTAGAAAAGTCCCTCAAATCTTTCCAGAATCTGACCATATTTCAGTGCAGTGAGTGTCTTGTGGATTGCCCTCCTCTCACTGAATAGCATAGTCTTGCTGTAAAATTCCACCAATATCCAATACGGAATATAGGTAATATTAAGAAAGCATTTAGTAGTGCTAGGTGCCTTTCAAATCTTTCAGTGAATAAAAAAAAAAAAAAGTCACTAACTCAAGTAAGCACTAACAGAGAAATGTATATTCATTTTCAGTATTCAGAAAAATTTCCAGTAACATACTTAACTCCATACCTGTACACTTAGGAACTTTTCCATAGTGAGGAAAAGAGTGACACCAGTTTAACATCCCTGGCCCAATCCCTCAATATGTGTCTTAAGAGCTGTAAACCCTTGAGGATCTAGTTATTTTTTGACAGTGTCTTTCAGCATTCATGTAGGAAATATTGGCATAGTTGATTTGAAAACATTCCAGAAGAAATTCAGAGGGAGATTTATCTCTCCTGACTTCAGATATTTAAATTTTACTAGTGAGATTCATTTTGCCTAGCCTATGACGTCTACATGTGTGCTATACACACATCTAGACATGTAATCTGAATTGCTCTATAGAGACCACTGAATGCATCTAAACAGGACTCCAGCTGTTGAATATTTGGGCAACTGAAGTCTTAGAACAGTTTGTAGTCAATACAGAAACACGTTATCATAGAATCATAGAATCATTTAGGTTGGAAAAGACCTTCAAGATCATCAAGTCCAACCATTAACCTGACACTGCCAAAACCACCACCAAACCACGTCCATAAGCACCATGTCTACAAGCCTTTTAAAAATACCTCCAGGGATGGAGATTCAACCCCTTCCCCGGGCAGCCTGTTCCAGTGGTTCACAACCCTTCTGGTGAAGAAATTTTTCCTAATATCCAATCTAAACCTCCCCGGAGCAATTTGAGACCTTTTCCTCTTGTCCTATCACTTGTTACTTGGGAGAAGAGACTGACCGCCACTTCGCTACAACCTCCTTTCAGGTAGTTGTAGAGAGCAATAAGGTCTCCCCTCAGCCTCCTTTTCTCCAGGCTAAACAACCCCAGTTCCCTCAGCCGCTCCTCGTAAGGCTTGTGCTCAAGACCCTTCACCAGCTTTGTTGCCCTTCTTTGGACCCACTCCAGCACCTCAAGGTCTTTCTTGTAGTGAGGCACCCAAAACTGAACACAAGACTCGAGGTGCAGCCACACCAGTGCTAAGTACAGGGGGGACGATCACTTCCCTTGTTCTACTGGCCACAATTTTTCTGATACAAGCCAGGATGCTGTTGGCCTTCCTGGTCACATGGGCCCACTGCTGGTTCATATTCAGTCAGCTATTGACCAACACCCCCAGGTCCTTTTCCATGGGGCAACTTTACAGTCACTCTTCCCCAAGCCTGTAGCATTGCATGGGGTTGTTGTGACCCAACTGCAGGACCCAGCACTTGGCCTTGTTAAACCTCATACCATTCACCTTGGCCCATTGATCCAGCCTGTCCAGATCCCTCTGTAGAGCCTTACGACCCTCAAGGAGATCAAGACTCCCGCCCAACTTGGTGTCATCTGCAAACTTACTGAGGGTGCACTCAATCCCCTCATTCAGACCACTGATAAAGGGTATTAAACAGAACAGGCCCCCACCCTGATCCCTGGGGATCACCACTTGTGACCAGCCACCAACTGAATTTAACTCCATTCACGACAATTATTTGGGCCCGGCCATCCAGCCAGTTTTTTACCCAATTAAGTGTATGCCCATACAAGCCATGAGTTTCTCCAGGAGAACAATGTGGGATACAATGTCAAAAGCTTTACTAAAGTCTAGGTAGACAACATCCACAGCCTTTCCCTCATCCACTAAGTGGGTCACTTGATCATAGAAGGAGATCAGGTTTGCCAAGCAGGATCTGCCTTTCATAAACCCATGCTGACTGAGCCTGATCACTTGGTTGTCCTTCATGTACCGCATGATGGCACTCAAGATGAGCTGCTCCATAACCTTCACGGGCACCGAGGTCAGACTAACAGGCCTGTAGTTCCCCAGATCCTCCTTCCAGCCCTTCTTGTAGATGGGTGTCATATCTGCTGACCTCCAGTCAAGCAGGATCTTCCCAATTAGCCAGGACTGCAGGTGAATGATGGAAAGTGGCTCGGTGAGCACTTCCGCCAGCTCCCTCGGTACCCTCAGGTGGATCCTATCCAGCCCCGTAGACTTGTGTGTGTCTAAGTGGTGTAGCAGGTCACTCACCATGTACCCTTGGATTATGGGGGCTTCATTCTGCTCTCTGTCCGTTTTCCAGCTCAGGGAGCTGGGTACCCAGAGAACAACTGGTCTTACTATTAAAGACTGAGACAAAGAAGGCATTAAGTACCTCAGCCTTTTCCTCATCCTTTGTCACTATGTTTCCCCCCACATCCAATAAAGGATGGAGATTCTCCTCAGCCTTCCTTTTGTTGTTAATGTATTTATAGAAACATTTTTTATTATCTTTTACAGCAGCAGACAGATTAAATTCTAGTTGGGCTTTGGCCCTTCTAATTTTCTCCCTTTATAACCTTACAACATCCTTGTAGTAGTCCTCCGGAGTTGCCTACTCCTTCTTCGAAAAGTCATAAATTTTCTTCTTTTTCCCTGGGTTCCAGCCAAAGCTCTCTGTTCAGCCAGGCTGCTCAAACACCATTATCTGACATTAAAACTTGTATTGGTTACATTTAGTTTGCATCACGTACATTTCAAGACTGCTACCACAAGGAAAAGATTTAGACATTTGACCTTCTTTTTCTCTTTTCTCTTTTTTTAAAAAAAATCCCTTTTCAATTTTTAGATGTTTCAAATTGGATTGTAAGGAGGAACAGAGAAATAGAAATTGATATGGACTTCCTGGGCCTGCCACAGACAGCTTTTGCTGCAGTCTTGCAGTATACGTATGTGACATGCAAGAACAAAAAACTGGAAGGCATGTCTGTGAGTATATTTGTGAATGTTTGCTTTAAATTGTAATGCACAAGGAAAGAGTTGCTGCATTGCCACAGAGAAAATGTTCATCTGAGGACTGCACTGGTCCTCCTGCTTTTTCAGGAGTAAAATCTGAATGGTTTGCATGGCCTCAGCATAAAATCCATGCTCACAGGTGCTCACAAGTGCTCACAATCACCACTCCACTTAGTTCTTGTTATTTTCTCCCTTCTCTCTTTTGCACACCTTCTCTCCTCAGAGCCTAAGTTTTTAACTGTGAAAAAGAACAATTATAAATCTATAAAAGCACTAGCAGAAACAGAAATTATTACCAAGTTAAATAAGGAAAAAAAAGTATTTTGTCAGTGTCAGTGCATGTGAAATTATTCTCACGTGCAGAGAACAAGAAGAGCGGTAATGTGTTGGAGACTGTTTCATCTGGGAAGTGCTTTGTTAGCTTTCAAGTAGGTTACACCTCATGTGATTTGGTGGAATTACTTTTCCTTTTTCCTTTTCATCCTGGGTAAGAGCAAAAATTTAAACACTATAAAGCATGTGTGCCTCAGAAAGTAGGTTAGAGGAATTCTGTGATTATAGAAGTTCACCCAGCTTTTTTTCCCCAATTAATTCTCAAAGCTTTTCTACAACCATTACTGGCTTGTAAATTCTTGTTCTCTCATTATTTACTCTGCCCTGCATGTATAACCTGCAATATATGTAAACACTCTGACATACTAGGCTTACTTCCCATCTCAGCTGAATCAGTCTCATGCCAGTGATTTTGGTGGAGTCATCCTCATTTCAGGCCAGTGATGAATAGAAATCAAGCGTTTGTACACAGAATATTTGAACAAAAATGCATAATTGAGAAAAGAGGGCAATCTGATTGCTTTCTAGCACTTTTGCCTTCCCCCTGATTGCAGTGAGAGAGAAGCTGATGAACATCTTGTTCAGTTAGACTTGCTACAGGGGTGGAAAGCTCTGGGGGGGGTAGAAGCGGAGCTCTGATATAAGACCTGGCCCAGCTATTTCCTCTTGCAAACCTGAGTCAGAGTCCTCAGGCACAGAGATTAAAAAAATGTTTCCATTTTGGTGCTTTATCACGATTACCCAGATTTGAAAACAGCCTAATTTTCTTACCCATATTGACAGAGGATTTTCCTGACTCCTAGGTCTTTTTCTAACTACAAAATCTTTTTTCCCCTCTTCCTCCCCACCCCATTTTTTTTTTAAAATATAAAATAACATTAAAACATTCCTTTTGTGGAAAAGCATCCCTAGGGTGTATAATAGTTCTCTTTTCATAGTCACTTTTATTTACTAGTGCTAAAATTTCTTAAAAATGAAACAAATAGTCATCTTGTTGACGTCTTTGCACACAAAGCCCTTTAAAGAGGCGAGGACCTCAATTTTCAAACAAAAGACAGATTTTCAGAATGTCATTGCTTTGGATTTCTGCTTACTGGCCTCTTACAGGAAGCCTCCGTTTACCTTCAAGCCATGAAACACACATGCTTGCAAATTGCTTTGGAAAATCGTGGTCCCTTCAATTAAATTTTATATGCAAGGGCACCTGGAATAGGACATCTGAATTACTTTCTAAAGGTCTGTTTCCAAAGAATATGATTTTAGTAGCAGTACCTAAAAAGACATCTATTTTTAACACCAAAGAAGTATTTTTTTTCAATATATTACTTATGAAAATCTGGCTTCCATGCAAATTCACATTCTTTGTATGGTTTCCTTCACTTTGCACCTGAAAAAGTGCAAGAAATTCTGATCGTTTGGCAAGTGATGTTGGTGCTGTTGGCACTTTGGAAGCACAGAGAAACGTGATTCTTGTCTTAAGGCTCAGTTCAGCCACAGAAAATGGTTCAGACATGTCTAAATGTATGAAAGCAAGAAGATATTTATTTGTAGGCTTAATATAATAAGTGTGCTTGAAGGAGTGGTTTGGTTGCAAGTTGGAGGTGTTTCCACTTCTCTAAGAAAGGATGGAAAAAGTTACCTGCTACAAAGCTGAAGTCCCAGGTTCTTAAGAAAACTCAGAATCGTTTCCAATGAATAGGTTTAGGATACTAAATTTGGTGAAGGACAGTTTTTTTCCCACCAGGACAGTTTCTCAACCCAGCCACATTCTAGTCTGGAGGGTAGCAGTTTTGCCTGAAACCACTCACCAAGATGAGCAGTGAGCCACCAGGCTCATTTATTTCAAATTTGGTGCGTATCCATGAGAGAACTTAATAGTTCTTCCAGCACAAAAAGGGAAATACCACCAGCAGTTGCAGAAAGCCAGAGGCTATGTGGCTTTTGGAGTAGCAGGGAGAAGTTAAATAGACCGGGAGCTGGCTGTAGAAAGAGGTCTCGGTGGCTTGGATATTGGGATGAAAGGCTCAGAGCTGGCACGAGAAACAATATGTTTCTGGCAAAGGGGGTGATAATAGCCATGAAAGAGCCTTGTGGGTGGCCCATTAAAAAGGGAGGTTACAGCTGGGTCTGAAGGAGGCTGGCAGAAGAGGGTTCCTGGCTGTTGAATTTGCCAGCCTGAGTATGCTTGTAGCAAGGCAATGACCTACAGGGAGTTGGCTGGACAGACTCCATCGCTACACCCAGCAGGCATTGGGCTGCCTTTAGGGCTGGATGAAGTATGGTGATTTTACACTGGTTGGTAACCATTTGTATAACCTGAACATGAAAAGAATATTCCTCAGAAAGAAAGGTTGCGAAAGGGTACCTTCATTACACTAGGATCAAATGAACGTGGAGAATTCCTGAGGAAGACTTATTTAGACACACGCTCTAGGTACTAAGATTGCACAGCCTCCTTAGACTATCTTTTCTAACCCTTTACTCACTTTAAACTTATAAAGTATTTCCAAATTTAAAACCAAAAATTGTAGCAAATTAAGCTATTTACTTGTTGCCCTACCCCCTGTGGACTTGGAGTGCAAGAGAGAACTATTCTGCTAACAAAAAAACCAAAAAAAACCAAAAAAAAGAACCGTTACAGGATTGGAGGGCTTTTCATGTCTTTCCTCCCTTGTTTAGGTTGTTTATATGTATGCTAAATATAACCATATATCTCCAAACTTTTTAATGGGTTCTGTTTTCCAAAGCTCTTTTTATGCTGGCTTTCTCTAGATTTTCTTTGACTGCATCCTTCTTAAAATATGATAGCCCAACTAAATATAGTACTCCAGCTAAGTCCTTACCAGTGCCAGATACAGCAGAACAGCGACCTTCCAAACAGTATAAAATGACATATATCTTTCTACAACAGCATCACATAGTAAAGTCCAAGTTAGTCTGTGAAGCTTTCTAACTTCTAGGTCCTTTCTGTATTATTGCTGCCAATCAGTTAATACTGTCTTCTGTATTAAATCCCCACATGCAGTATATTGAATTTTACCTCTATTGAAATTCACCTTTTTTGTATCAAATGGTTCTTCAGAATGTCAAGATCATCTTCAGTGAACCCTGCCTGACATCTTCACTCACTCAGTTTTTAATGAAAGTTCTTTCACCCAAACTGTTAAAAAATATTGAAGAATATTGAGCACAGGAGAGATCCCTAGAGAACCTGATGTAATAAGAAATGGTTGACAAATAGCTCTGGAGCAGATGTGTACTTTTAGCTGTGAACCTGCCAAGAGTGTGGAAAGATCTCAAAGGCCAAAAATCAAGATACATCCTCCTGCTGCCTCTCTCTCCATACACATCACGATTTTCCCTGGAGAAGAAAGGAATTGCAGTGGACGAATATATTTAATTCTTCACAAATCAGTCATCATTTTTCTTTTTACATAATTATCCTTTAGATACTTACAAACTACTTTTAATAATTTGCTTTTTATTCTTCCTGGCCATCAAAATGATGTACTTTTATAATTCCATTCTACTCTTCTCAAAATTGGAATATCTTTGCCATTACATTCCCTTGTATTCCATGATTTCTTGAAGAAAATTGCTGCAGGGTTGGGAGTTGCTATAATACGCTCCATCAGGACTTCCCAAATTTGAGAATATCTAAAATATTAAAAGGTTTTTGAGTCTGGGTTCTTACTTCTGTTTTTCATTCTTATTTTAACCATATAGTAGAACTAATTTTTCATGATATTTGAAATAAAAAAGACTTTGAACTTTTCAGCCATTTTTTCACCTGTTACTTTCTCCCCTTTCCTCTTAAGTGTTTGCTTCATTCTTGCCTTTTCCTTTCATTTACTTTAAGATACTATTAGAAGTTTTTCTTCTTGTCTATTTTCTCTTGTTAGTCACCTAAATTGAAACATTCCATTGTATGAGCTCAATCAGTTGATTTTTGAATAATAATTTTAACAGTAACAATGTGTCTCAACTAGCTCAGCCTCCTGGCTCAGTTGCATCATTACGTCTTGCTTCTACTTTTATCCTTCCCCAGAGTCTTTCAACAGATAGGCCTCTGGTTTCTTGGAAGCCATCACATTAAGCATATTAATTTTTTATGTATTATGTTGTTACATACATTGTGTTTTCAGCCTTTACCATTTAATTTATTGCTCAGGTGCTTATATGAGGGGGGTCTAAGGAACAGGAGATTCTTGTGTCATAAGAAGGTGGTCTCATAGAGTATGGTGATTAATCATCATAAAATCATAAGCACGCTAAAAATTTAAGTAGTAAAATGTGTATTGCTTTGTAACTTGCTTCTTAAATGAAAAGAAAACTCCAGCCACGTTGAACATCTCGATGCACACTGGGGAATAACTTTCACTGTAAGTAAAGCAACTTCCTGCACAGTGAACCGGTCCTCTTTCTCTTCTGTTGAGATTCCCATTCCCATGAGGAAGGAGAGCTGAGTGTCTTTTGTATTTTCATGTGCCCTGTGCTGAACAGAAAGCCTAAGGTCTTGCCTAGCATAAAGGAACTGAAAGAAGTAGACAGTGTATGCAACAGTGGCTTCTGGGAATGGTTTCAGGACTTTGTATTTCCTAGTTATTTTGTGCTTTTTTGTCAAAGGGTAAACATTTCAAGCTAAATTATTCAGAAGGGATTTAGGAGGTGTTTTCTTTAAGTTCTGCTGAATACAAATGTGTGGAGAGAAAGAATAATCAAGCATTCTGCTTTGGTTTTGCGTTTTTGTTCACTGGCTACACTGAGATCTTTGAGGAGAAGAACTGTATAGATGTGTGGGGTAATCCAGTTCCCTCTCTTCCTGAGCAGGGTTTTCATTGGAAGCCACTCCAAACCCCAACTTGAAGAGGCCTATCTCAAGCCTACTAAAGGAGAGAAAAGAAAAAACCTGGCAAACAAAGAGCCATGATAAAATCTGAGGTGATTCTGCTACCAAGGCCAGTATGCTGGTGACATTTCTTCAGCAAATAGAAGACACCGAGTACTTTCCGGGACATGGTATTATGGAAATAGGTGGCACATTTTAGCAGGGCAATCCCAGCACAAGGCCTCAGAGAGCAGACGGAATTCACCTTCCTGAAAAAAGTATCTTCTTTATAAGTGGGTGGAGGGATGTAGCTCCATAAAGTATAAGATAGAAATTTAAGTAGGAGCCGAGTGCTTCTGGATTACTGCACTGACAATACAATGTATGCATACACACAGATGCTTGTAATTTGAAAAAAAACAACAGCATCGGTAATTACTAGAAGCATGATGTGCCCCAGCACACATGCTCTGCATGAAGCCAGAAATAAGCCTTTTGACTCCAATGCAGTGAAGCCTTCCCCAAGGGCTCCTGGAAATGCCATCTTCCAGATTAGCGTTTCCCGTAGCACACGGGAGCAGATGGCTAGCTGGTGCCCTGGGATACGACTTGCTATAAAACAAGGCCTTGACTATGTTTCATTATTGTAAAGACTCAAAATTTTAAATGTATATGTTTTGACAAACTTGGGAGGCTGCTTATAAAGGAGGTGAGTAAGAAGGGAAGAAAAGTTGTTTCTTGACATGCCATTAAGGACACAAAATTACAAGGTGTTGTACTCTCTAGGGATACTGAGGACTTACGGCCTGGTTATGCTAAGTAATCTACTGAGCCTACGTGTCTTGGTTAGGTTGAAGACAACTGAATGTTCTTAGTAGGGTCACTGTCTTCCTTGCATTGTGCATTACAGTGTAATTTGGGTAGCGGAAGAAATAGAAACCCCCAGAAAGCTATGCTCCCCATGGCACACTGTCCCCAGCAGAACAGTGGGTGGCCTCATGCAGTTGGGCCTTTTTGGTGCTTTGGCATTCATCCACGCTGAGCATTACTCCTCTCATCTGTTATTATGGGTTTGGCCTAATTCCATGTGATACGGAAGCATCTGTTTACCTTTAAACATGGTAACCATTATGCAGACTGCAGTACAATTACTCTTTATCAACTGACCCCAGGACAAGAATACTGTTCCAAAGCAACACATTGCTCCAGATATTGTCATAATGATATTGTTTCATACTTCACAAAGTCGCAGGTGGCAAGGTACAGGCATGCACAAGAAATTGTGTACATATTGGGTTTCAACACGAGGTCCAGGTTTACATCCCTGTCCCCTGTCTCAGCATGATCTGTGATGTTTTAGGGCAGAGTTTTCAAGCTAGAACAGCTATTTCTGGGTAGGTTTCAGGTATGCAACTGCAAGAGATTTGTTTGAAATTTTCTGGACATTAACTCTATTAAAATAAATTTCAGTACTGCAAGAGCACAGCTCTTCCTCTGCTTAAAATTAAGTGTATGCTTAAGAACTTCACTTATCTGGGGCTTGTGAATGAGAGTCCCCCAAAATAACAATAAATGGGAGTGAACTACTTATGGCAGAACTTCAATACAAAACGTACCATTGAAAGGTAAGGCTGAGCTTGGTGTACAAGAATGCAAATACAATTAATTAACTTTATGATATATTCTTTGTGGATTTTATCATAGGCTTGAAATGTTGCAGCAACCTTGGAAGAATTTTAGGGATGTCCCCAAGGAAGCAACAAATTCCTAATTTGCATAGGAAGGGACAGAGGTGAGGAGAGACGAAGACCGTGCTGCTATGTGTGACTTCTGATTCTTGATATTCCTCTCCAGAAGTCAATGGGGAGACACGTGAGACATGAAAGCTTTGCTGGAGGGGAGTTAAAATTAAATTTTGCTATTTTGTTTTTCCCTTTGCCACTTTGTTTCCAACCCTGATATTAAGAATTTAAGATTTTCCTTTGGTTGAATAAGCTTGCATTAATTTTCCCCATCGTCTTTCCAGTGCTAGAGTTGAGGCCAAGGGAAGCTGACAAATTCAGCTCACGTTCTGTCGCTGGAGGTGAAGCCTGCAAGCGTCAGTCCAATGCTCCCCGCATGAGGTGCACCCTGACATGGGGCTGAATGCTCTCAGCCAGGCTGGAAGGGTCAGCCGGGGCCTGGGAGTGCCGAGTGCTGTATTGAGAAAGTTGTTCCTGGCAGGCACAGAGAACACCCCTTCTTCCAGGAGCAGGTAACAAAGAGAGACCCCTCACAGCAGACCCCCGGGGAACCTTTCAAACCAGTCCATGGCTTCAAGGGAAAATGCAGCAGCTTTCAGCACAGGAGAGAAGGATGAAACTAAATTAACCAACAGAAAATGTTGGACCATCCTGATTTATGAGATTGTGTTTGAAAAAAAAAAATATTTACAAACCCTTCTGCAAAGCCGTTGCTACTGCAAAACATTCGGTAGAAGGTATTTTCATCAGAAGAGGCAGCTCCTTTAGTCTAATAATTTCCAGGGAATTAGTTCTCTAGTCAACCCTTTGACCTGAGATCCCTGCTGTAAAATACCAGTCTGTTCTACACGTTCTGAAAGGTATCTAGTAATTTGCTCACTCCAGTTGGTACTGCGAGTGTGCTGCTGCCTTCATCACTTCAGTCCATAAGTTTTCTCTCTGTGCTGTCACACTCATGCCTCAGGAAAGTCACTGCAAAAACTACTTGAAAGTTTACTTATAATCCAGACCCAGGCTTTGGAGTAGGTCGTTAATGCTAAGGAGCAGGCTACCAGGGTATAAAGTTTTCATGGGGATTGTCCATAAAAGAACGGAATATAGGTCATAGAAATATGTATCACAAATGCTAAGTAAGGTGTCTGTTACCTGACACTCGAGCCCAGACTCAGCTTACTTTCTTCAGACACTTCCAAGCTACACGATAGACCATGCGTATACAGTTCATCACATTATGATTGGATTTATCATTCGACTGTTATATCTCTTTCCCCTTCCCCACATAATCCTCTCCCAGTTATGAGACATTCAGCAGAGCTTTGTGCATTTTTCTGAGATACAAAATTCCCCATATAATTTCTTTGCCTAACAAGCGTAGGACAGTGTGTTTGTGACATGTCATGTCTTCCCTGTTCCACATGGAGAAAAATAAAAAGCTCAAACCCAACCTACAAGGCTGTTTGTGTAATAAGACACAGCAGGTAAGAATCATGACAGCTGAGAAGCAAAAGCAAGAAACCAAGTAATGCTAAATGTAGAGAGCCGTTTGTTTGAAATGTTTGGAACAACCAATTCGTACTCAATTCTCTATGAAGTGAAAGCAGCTCTTGGAATAAATTATGAACATGAAAGCCTGTGAGGAAGTATTTACTGCAATCTGAAACCTGATATTCTTCTCAGATTTAGAAGGTAAACGAGATGTGAGGACAGTTGCTATTTTTTCCTGCAAAATAGGTGACAATTAGACTGACACTGTTTTATAGCTATTGTTGGATTCCTTTTTAGGTTGAGAACAAAACAACAGATGCAAAAGATAAGAATATATTGGAAGAGACTAATACGGGAATGCGTAGCTCCTCACATTCCCATGTCCTTTAAAACAGTTATAAGCCACTCTAATGGGAAACAAAATGTAGAGGAGGAGAGCACATTTCATTACAAGGAACTCAAGGGGACTGTCTGGGTATTCAGCCTCACGTTAAGGCAGTGTTAAAATAGAAACACGAACACTGTATTTTCTAAGTACAATGGTGTGAAATGTTTTCGCTTGGGATGGTCGCAGACCAGAGATCACCAATAGTATCAAAAGGAGAATCTCCTGAAGAGCTTACCTGATATTTTGTGTTTGTACTTATGTGCTCTCCCCTTTTCAATCCCTTTGCCCAATTTAGGCGAAGCATTTAAAATAGAAAGTAGCATATGAGAAAGTGCACATCATGCGGTAAAATAAGCACTAGCGCCATTCTAAATCATGGGGACAAAGGTGGAAATCAGGCTGCAGAAAACTGCAGAGTACATTGAAAGAATTTTTCAGTAAAGCCTTTCAGAGATACCAAGAACTGTCAAAACAAGCAAGACAACTTTATTTGGAAGAGATGGAAAGCAACTGTGCAGAAAGAAACCTATGCTCTTCTGTAGAAGAGATTCAAGTGCAGAGCATAGGACCGAAGTGGTGGGAATTCCAGATTGAAATGGGAAGTATAACAAGTGAAAAGGCTTAGCTTAAAATAATAGTGCCCAAGGTACAGGTCTTCCAAAAGGTCCTAATTAAGCAAAAAAGACTGCCCGAGAATATTAGCATCAGGAAACGGCTCCAGTAACCTGAGTACCCTGACAATGTAACTGATAAAATATTAAACTGGTATTTTTAATCCAACAGCAGCCCAGGTTAAGTCATGAACCCATGACTTAAGCGTGTGTTACCAAAACGTCAGAACCTAAATTTTGCTCGCAAAATATACGCTCACAGAGAGGTTATCGTACAGAGCAAGCACATACCTACTGAAAGCAGGCAGCCGTGCATGCAAAATTACCTCCTGTCTGCGCAGTGCAAAGGAGCTACTTAGATCCCTTCTGTGTTTAATAATGGGGCTCAAAGGAGAGACAGCTTGGATACTGTGTATTGCTAATAATTGAAAAAGGTGCACTGGAGCCTGCATAACTAACTGTAACAGAAAGGGTTATAGCAAGGCCTGTGAGCAACTACAACCAAAAAAAACGAGAACACTGAGCTGTGAAAAATACTTCACAGTCCTCTTCCTTAAGGCTTTTTCTTACAATCCTAATTAGACATGTGCAAATAATTGATTTTTCAGTTTGGTGGCTGAACCTAAAAAATACTTTCTAATTTGTTTCAGGTCAACCCTGAACTGATTGCTTTTCTTTTTGCCAACACAAAAAGCAGCAGCAAAAATATTTGGTTTTCAAGCACTTTTCACATTTATGAAAATTATGTAGATGGGTTTTTTCCTAGATGAAATAGGACTTGACTCCTGCAAGGAATAACCATTAAAACTTTTCTTTAAAAAATAAAACAAAATTGGAATTTGATCTCAACGTCCACAAATTATTTTGGTAGAACTAAAATGTCTCCTCTCATGTGAGGTTTTTCCCCATTCTAATTTGAATGCAGTCACAATCTCCATTGTGAAAAGCCTTTACATTTTTTCCCCCTAATTTCACCTTACTGGACTTAATTCTGCCCTCATGTAAACAGAGCAATGTAACTTTCGTAACCGCAGGGTCCTGAATCAGCGAAGCACTGGTGTGTGTCCTTAATCATAAGGAACCTGAGAAGGCATTTGTATTACTTTCTTGAAAACTGTGTCAATTAAAAAAAATTCAGAATTTCAGCAGCTTACTCCTGCATTTGTGTCCCCCCCATTGGTGTCTGTGATAAGCAACTCTTCTTCTGGATTTTCCAAAATCTTGTCTGTCTTCATGGGGGTCCCCACAACACACGCGGAAGGAGAAGTGATGGAGGGCGGTCTATAAGCTCCAAATCAACACTGCTGATGCCTGAACTGAGGAGCCCTTGGGGTGCTTCTTATTTCCAAGGTCTAGATCCACACTGGTTTTATCTTGGGATGATCCTTGGCTGTGTACAGCTCTCCCCACACTGATTACTGTGTGGAGAAAATCCAGGCACGTGGGCTAGATGACAGCCAAGGAAGACTTAGGTCAAGCTTTCAGCCCTTGTAACTGGGAGCACCAGGATCGCTGAGTTTCCTCACAGTGCAAACCTGTAGCTGTTGAGGAGTTGGGCACCATTCTCATCCTGCCATCGCACCAGTAGTTAACCCTTTACAAAACAACAAAAAAAAAGGGGGCTGGGGGGATGTAGAGTAAGATAGTAATTGATTGTATTAGCAAATGCGGAAAATTGACTTTGTCACTTGGGCAAAACTAATAAACTGAAGAACAGGGAAATAAAAAGTCATCAAATTTCTTTAGCAAGCTCGGCTGCCACTTGTACCAACAGTTCCCAAGACTTTTTAAAAGCGATGGTGATTGTCATACTGCTTCAACAAGTAGCCCACACAACTTTATATTCTTTCAGTTTCTTTACACTTCTCTTTTCCTTATTTCAGTTATGCATGAATTGTAGCTAAAGACAAGAGTAAAAACATTTCCTCCTATTTAGGGTGTGCTAGAGGAAGCTCAATTCAGGACATTAAAATCACAGCCAGATCCAGAGCCCTTTGTTGAAACCTGCTTTTGGAGAATCCTGACCCCTGCTGCTGCCTCTTTTCTGAGAACTGTGCCACTGCTCTTGGCACACTGGGCCTGCTCTCCTCTTCAGAGGATCCTCATCAGATTCAGACTAGGAAATTCTTGTTCCTGAGTGGGGAAATGAGGCAGTCCTTGCCATCTGCTCTGCCAGCTCTGTGGGTAGCTCTTATTTCTCCTTTCTGACTGTTCAGGCTCAGGCCCAGAAGTCCCTGCTCCTAAGTGGAGAGTGTCCCCGCAGCTGTCCTCTGCTCTAGCTCCGGATCCTGGTCCCAGACCCAGTTGTTATTCAGATGACAACATATGCCTTCCCATTATCAGCCCCAGCTGAAGTACAGATTTTGCCCCTTCCTTCCATTTACTAATTTCCCCCCGGGCATTTAAAACCTGGGGATCCCACAAATGTTAAAATCCCAGCAAAAGGGTCAATCCACCAAGTGGAGGTTTCGCTGTGTGTGTGCACACCTGTCTTTATGTGCAATCCTGAGGGAGTGGAACAAGGAAAGCCGCAGTGTCTGCGCATACCTAAATATTCCCAAACACATTTTTTTGTGTTTGTGTGCCTGGGCGCCAAGAAGCTCCTTACTCGGTGCAGGCGGCCTTTGGGCTCAGTGCTGCTCCGCTGGCAGGGCTCAGCTCCCACGGCTCCAGCCTGGAAAGGGGCAGCGCAGGCACCGGCTCAGGCTCCAGCCAGCACCCGCCTGCTCCTGGCGAGCATCCCTGCGGCACCAGCCCGGGGCAGCCTGGGCTGTGTGTGGGGACGTGTCCCCCCAGTGCAGGGATGCTGCATCCCAGCAGGGCATGAGAAGCCCAGAAGGGCTTCTGCCAGCCCCTGGCCTTGCAGGGGTTGGGGGAGAGGGCGAGACAAGCTCCTGGCGCCACAACTACGGGGGGCTGCCCACCTCCAGGGAGCAGGGACGTACCTCTGCCAGCACATGTGGATTCTTCTTCATCACCTTCATTATCACAATGCTAGGGGAAAGAAATTGGGATCAGGCGGGATGGGAAGGGAAGGGCTGGGTTGAGGGTAGGAGCTGTCAGGAGCAGGAGAGCAGGGCTGTGTGGGGAGCAGGAGAGAAGGGCTGTCGGGCACAGGGCAGAGGGGATGCGGGCTCGGTTGCAGAAAAGAGACTAATCCAGCTGAGTCACACAGACATGTTGTGAAGCTACAGACCTCCATTAGTTCTGTCACATCATTTGACTTAGACTATAAGAAGTCTGGGTCTGTGCTCCATGACAAAAGTCTTCACAGCACTGGGACACATACTGAACTTTGCTTCCCACAGTGTGAGAGTCTGCATGCATTTGCAGCCAACGTTTATTACATATTTAGTATTGGCCTCCACATCTTCTGCCAAAATAGTTTTTCAAAGTATACACCTAAAATGCATTTAAACAGCCTGGTTACAGTCTAACCTGGGCTGACCACTGTCTACACCGGCTGTTGCAGTGGACCAGTATGTGGAAAACTCACAGGAACAGAAAGTAAACAGCAGGTAGGAGTAGCGTGACTCTGGTGAAGTCAGGGCAGTATTTAGGAGGGAAGGAGTCCTGGAAATAAGTCTATTCCCAACGTTGCTTGCACGTTTTGCCCAATAAATGTTAAAAGTGCAGCAGTGCGGGCAGTAGTGGCACGGCAACAAGGGCACAGGACCTGCCCTCCCACTCCTTACAGAGCCTCTCTACCATAGGGCCACACAGTCATGTCACCTCTCAACTAGTCTCTTTTCCGTACAGACTCCTCTAAGTGGCAAATTTCTGCATGTACATGTTATTTGTGAGCTAATGTCTGAGACCCCACTATAGTCAGCTCTATTCGTTAGGTGCCTTCTGCTCTTTGAGACACCCTCGGGTCTCTGAGGTGCCTGCGCAGGGATAGCAGATATGAATCAGTACTTATGGTAGTTTGGTGCTGAGCACTCCACAACACCCAAAATAAACACCCAAATGTGTTTAGACAACTGAATCTCATCCTAGAGATCTAGATGACACAGCCAGTGGAAAATAGAAAGCATCTCAACTGACTGAATATAGGTCAGCTTAAAGCTGTTGACTGACTCTACACTTTTGGGATCTTCAATGCCTAGTTAAGGTTTGTAAGTGGACACCTAGGTTTAAGCATCTTAATCTGAGAGCTGTGACTTGACCTTATGAATCTGTGGCCTTTTTTTCATAGCAGCTTCACTCTGGCAGGCAGGATAGACCAAGCACTTAAACTCTAAGATTGAAACTACATTGGCAATTGAATTTAGAGCCACACGGGCTTAGATCTGAACTACTAACTAGTTTGGGCAAGCTAGACTGTCAGAATCTAGCCATTATTTCTGGGTGTGCAAAATCTAAAATTGTTCATTAGATTTACAGTCAATATGATCAGGTGATTTCAGAGCAAAGGGAAAGAGCCTCCTGTGAGACTACTGACTAAGCAAAAGGCTGGGTGCCAACGTTTAACTGAAGTTTCTTGCAGAAATAAAAAGACTTGTATGTAAATCAAAGGCACTCATTCAAAACTATCACATTATAACCAGCTGCTGTTACTGTCTCACGGCCATTCGGTAGTGCCCATATATAATGATCCCAGTCTAGTTGCTGCACAAGGAGGTTCTGTCATTGCAAAGGCTCCATTCAGCTCCCTCACACATAATTTTTGAAAGGCGGCCAAAGAGAGACCTGTCACTAATACTTTTACTTACCCTTGCAAGTAAGGCCTGGGCCACGTTCACTGAATATTGCATAAGGACAAAACATATATATCTTATATATTGTGTTTAATATATTTCTTCAACTTCTCGGTTGTCAGCCTGATAGCCTTTGCTGGAAAATCAATGTATATAAAATGAATACATAAATGAATGGCAGCAGCATTAAAAGAAGCAGCGTCAAGAGACTGAGAGAAATAGTAGATTATTTCTGACAAAAATATCTGTGAGTTCTAAAATGACAGTTGAAAAGACATCAGAGGGGCAGGAAAAATGAGATCTTTTCCATCAGTTCTGACTACAACTGTAGCCAGAAAATTTTCCCTGGCACATAATAATCTTGGCGAAAAATCAGGTCTACATATCTAAACAGTTGTACCTTGAACTCTTTTAATATGACGGCAAGCATTTTTTTGCAGGTAAAGATGCAAGGTAGAAAGGTAAAGATTTTTATCGTGAAAATCTGTGGCTTGTTGCAAACAGACTGACATTGTTGTAGGAGTAAAGTAAAATTAATTTGCAGGATTCTTTTCCAAAATAGAAGTGAAATCTTCATAAACTAAGTGGTTCATCTTGCTATCTGTAAATTCAGCTATCTGTAAATTCAACTCCCACTCCCTCCTCAAAGGGCTTAAATCTGGAAAATGTAGAACTGAAACTAACATACAAAAACTATGGTGGGGAAAAGAGTGACAAGATTAAAAGTGTAAATGAAACCATGGAAATCATCAGTGAAATACAGTGTCTTAAGCACAGATTACCCAGAGAGCTATATGGGATTTGGGGTGTTCACTGTAGGGCAAGTTCAGCCTTTTCCTGTCCCCCAAGGCAGGGAGGTACCTGGTGATAGCAGGGGCAGCACCTACAGGCAAGCTTGGACCCCAGGCTTACAGACTGAAGGGCACTTGTGATGGTCCAGGCTAATTGCTGTCAGACCTCCCCCCATCCTAAGTCTGTGTCTCCTGGAAAGGACTCCCCTGGCAGGGGAGAGTCCCTCTTCTCTGAAGCAGCCAGATGTTATGAGCTCCACGGAAGCAAGGTAAGGGTGATGATGGAAGTTAAAAATTCTAGTAAAAAAATATCTATCAGCCAGGCAAACTGGAGAGGAGAAAGGGGTTGCGGAGAAGAACCAGTCAATGAATTATAAATGAGGGACAACTTTACTGCATAAGACTCAAAGACAAGTATCAGCTTTAGAGGAAAAAGATATTTTGAGGACAGGAGCTCTCCTGTACGTCATGGGTCAGTGTGAGATATGACAGGAAAGAAGAGAGAGTCTTGTTCTGAAACCTTGGTTTTGTTTCTGCCTAAGTCCTCTTCATGGCATAACAGTCAGAAAGAGTTGTAAAGTGTATGAAACAGCTGCTGCAGTGTTTTCTGCTGTCTTGCAAGGTCCTTTGATCACCAAAAAATATAAGCAAAGGCCCAGGTTCATTGCTAAGCAACAGACTGCTTAAACACATACCTAAATTCAAGTGTGTGACAAAGCTCTGTTTGTGTTAGTAGGACATAAGGTCAGTTTAAATCTGCATGAGAGTTTTTCTGAAGGGTGGTGAGGTACGGAGGTGGTAGTGTGAACACTCTGCCCAGCAACCACCAATGTCAGAGGAGAGGTCACATGGAGCTACGGAGACATCAGAATTTATCTGTTTTCTCAATGCTGCCTTTGGACTCGATGATCTTAAATGTCTTTTGCAACTTAAAAGGTTCTATGATTCAGTCTCAGCCATTGCCAGTTTGTGCCTGTTCATTCATTTCCTGCAGCAGTTCTTGAGCTTCCCCTTCTCATGAATTAGGGAGAGGTGGAGCATGAGTGAAACATGAGAACCTAACACCTGAAGAGATCACTGGATCATCTAATCCCATTACCACCATCATGGCACACCATGCATTAGTCTTTCAGCATCAGGAAGGCTTTACAGAACATCCTCTCCCATGCCCTAGTCCTGCTTTATAGGACAGAAACTAACATCTTCCCTTTGCCCAATCTGGGACAGATTCCTTTCTCTGTCTCTGCTGCAATCCATCTCAAGTCAGCAGTTGGTGGGCTGGTTTAGGCTGATGAAGTTTCCTCAAGGAACACTAGGGAACTTCTATTGACGTTCTGTTCTGAAATTACAGCCCATAAAAAAGAGGGGGAGACTGACGATGTTGTTGCCTGGCTGACTGACCCGTGGGAAGACTGACACAGAGGAGAACAGCATTAAAATATTTCTCCTACTAATAAAAAGAGCTGATCAGACAGAACATACTTGAACCCTTTTTGCAGTCTTATCATAGAAGAATAAAACTAGCATGAAAACCACAGTCTGACAGGTTCAGGATTCATTCAAGGGCAAGTACATGATACTTTCTTTTTCATCCTCCTCTAAATATTGCCTTAGCTATCAGTTTCTTTCCAACAGCAGTTTTGTTCACTAAAAACATTTTTTTTTTCTGCATTTAGATTCCTTCTTCAGGTCCTCTTCTTCTGCTGGAAGGGTGAGTGACACAATTTTTGTAAGTATATATGTGTGTGCACGTGTGTATATATATAAACAATATATACAATGTAAAAATGAATATATGCATTTACATAACTACTTACTTTCAAACCAGACACCTGAGAAAAGGGATCTTGCTGCTGGAGGATTTATTCTCCCTTGTCCAGTATTATCCCTACTATTTGTTACATTCACTTCTCCCAGCACTGTGAAAATGAGTTTATAAGCATTTGGGACCTGAGAAGTGCGGTTCTGTTCAATCTCTCCAATCAAGAGTTTTAGTTGCTGCTTAAAATCTGTAAAGGAATTAGTTGCTATAACAGCCACTGAAACTGTGTTAGTAACTTTGGGAAAAACTAACTGACCCATGATACAAAGGGATCACACACGTTCACAGTTATTCTATTAATTTTTACTAAAATCTGTTAGGGGAATGTACAAAGATTCTGATGTCAGTGGTGGCACTGACAGCCAGCTGGGATCTGGACAAGCACCTTCATGGCTGGGAATGACACCAAGGCTTTGCCAGCTCTTCTTCAAGAGAAGGAAGAAGAGCAAGAAATGCAAAATCTCCCACAAGATGGGATTCCTCACACCTCGCTTCAGACGTCTGTAATGTAAATGCCTATGTTTGAGGTAGCTTCCCCCAGGTAATTTTACCTGGAGGTAAAACGCCTTTCCATTGCCAGATCCAGGGATCAGCCTGACTCATCAGATGCAAGCAATGTGTAATTATATAGGCTAATTGCGGTTGCAATTTTCTCCAGTTGTAACTTTGTTGTTTTAAAGTTTGGGAGATCTGTTCAGTTTACTTGAACCACACCTGCTCAGAGAGCAGTTCTAAAATTTTGCCTCATGCGTTTTTTCTACTGATATAATGATTATAATTATCACCCCGCTTCAGTTAGCAATATTTCTGATGTGGCTTCTGAGGGCTCAACGTTGACTGTACAGGGAACAATATTCCTTCCAAAAAATGCTGACTTTGACTGCTGTAAAATATTTCACACAAAAGTGAATGTCATTCTGGAACCATCACTCTCTTCTTGCAAGTGGAAGATACAGCCAAGCAATCTCAATAAAAAGAACAGAGTAGCTCTGATCAAAGCTAACCACAATGTAGCAGAAACAGTTAATTTTCCCCTCTACTTTTAACACAATGCCAATATGATCTCGTACTCACTTCAACCGGTCTGAAGTATATTTTTCTTGATCAAAGGCAAAAAAATTTTTTTCATGTCATCATTTCAACTATTACCTTATACTAAATGTTAACGTATTCTATCATAAAGCTAAAAACAAAAGTTGTGTTTTATTGAAAGCAGACATAGCCCTGGAAGTAAGCAGTTTAATCTTATCCAAACAGACCATTTTGTATGTAAGAAGATGAAACACCACAGGAAGACTAATCCAAATTTTTCATTTTTCTAGAATTTTGAAATATTTGTCTTCCTATCCCAATTCATACCTCAGAGTTCCTCAAGAAATGGAAATTCAGATGAAGCCTGATGAAGTTTTGTGGCAGAAAGTAATATTCAAGTACTCTGAAGTCTACTCAAATTACTTACCACCATTTGGATGAATCGTGAACAATTATTCTTTCTAAAAACTGGATGATTTTATAAATTTGTGTGACTGTGGCACTCCATTAAAAAACCCATATGTTACAAACCAAACAGATTCCTTGATTTATTATTACTGAGAAGACATAAAAAAGTCCTGTGCTTTTTGCACAGAAATAAATGGAGAGAGAGTGCTTCTTTCAGGTCTTCTCTTGGAGTCTCTCAATACGGCTTGGAAAGCTGATAACTTTAAGTCCCCAAAAGATCAACCCATTATTGGTATTTTCAGTAATTTTAGAAAATGGTAATGAAAAATCAATTAAATGGAAGCACTCAAAACAAAGTACTTACATGTTATCTCAGACTCCAATTATAAAGACCAAAGAGCAAAACCTTCCAGCAATCATTAGCATCACAGGAGATCTTTTTACTAAGCCCATTTAAAACCTAGATGTGCACCTAAATCCCTTCTCATGAAAAACATCTTCCTTCTGTCTAAAATTTCCCAGAAGTATAAATGTTGAGGCACTGGTGTGCAAATGGAGCAATTAAAAGGAAGATTAAAAGAAATTTAAAGAGTATAGTTCCTTCATAACTGCTCTTATAACTGCTCTGAAGTTCCTCTGAGTCTCATTTGACTTCCCCAATGGATTTTTAGTCTTATTCTAGTATCAATATCAGTCAAAATCTCTCCCTGCAGAGTAACACATCTATTCTCAGGGATAAGAAGGGCAGACAGATACAGAGCATCTTCTAAATCAAGCCAGAAATCTCATGAACTAGTTATTCATTTTCTTTTCCTCGCTGCATTCCCACTGCCACAGGGAAGACACAGCAGGTAAGGAGGTACTCACTGTGGAGAGAAAAATATTGCAAAGATTATAAATTACAGTTAAGCCATGGAGTTCTCATGAAAGTAGAATTCACATTTACTAGGAAAAATAATAGGTTTTTGTTTTGGCATTTTTTTTCAAAAGGCAGTTTAGGACTTTGCCTTATTTTCCTGAGTATAACATAATAAACAATTGGTTTTAAGATTGGAGTGATCACAAACAGTTTATCGAGATAGTCAATTTTGCTGAAACAAAATCCTTATTAGGAAAAATAGCTGTATTTGCCCAAAAGAGTGGCCTTATTTATTTGAAAATGAAATGGCTTAAATCTTTGAGCAGTTACCTGAGCTCTCACCTTCCTAGGTTACAAGCTGTATGCAAGGAATCCAGAATTGACCCATCTTGACTTTAAAAGCTCTTTATAGCTCTTGTAATTTGGAAAACTCTGTTGCTGGTTAAACAGTTTGATCAATATGATCTCTATAGTTGTCTCATATACAAAGTGGCAGTTAAAGGAAATAGAAAAGAGTCAGCATGGTTAGGATTTTATTGCCAAAATACTTTCCCAGCTTGATTAGCCAATGATAAAAGGTGGCAAAACACCTTCCATTACCTTCGATGGCCAAAACTCTACATCCCACCATCTAGGAAAGGACCCAGTCATAGCCACGCATGTTTGATTTCTCCTACCTGGCCTTGGATGCTGAGGCATGGCAAAACCTTCCCCTTCACATCAGGTGTAGCAGCTCATCTCTGACGGGCATAAATTTTGAGAACACCTGAGGTTCTGCGCTCAGCACCTGAAGTTGTCTCCCTTTCACTTCAAAGTCGCACTGACACTGTGGGCTGTCAAATGTTTGATTTGTATTCAGCAGCCTTATTTAATTGCCTTCAACTGCTTCTGTGTTAACAACTGCATAGTGAATCTTCTCTTAGACAATTAAATGAGCAGTGCCCAGGGAGTGCAGGGGAAAAGAGAGTTCTCCAGCTGTGAACCAGCATAAGAGAAACAGGGAGAAATATAGCAGAAAACCAGACCATGCTTGGAATAGACCACAAAACGTCTGCAAAATGCTTGGCAGGATTTAAGAACCAACGAAAAGAGTGGAAAGAACACACTACAAAATAACGTACAAAAACTTGTCAAACCACAAGGATGCAAAGATCAGTTCCATTATGCTTCCACTCTCGACAGCGCTATGCAATCCATGGCTACATGCTGAAAGGCTTAGTGCCTAGAAAGAAAGTCAATACGGAATGAAATTACCTTATCCCTTTGTTACTTCTGGAATTGCTACAGTTCAAATTACGTAAGGCCCATAGTTAATTCATACTGATTGGCAGCAAATCTTAAACTGCCCAGAAGTTAGATGTGGAAAGACATATTAAGTTATAAAATCCATCTGCTTATCTTTACAGGATTGTTTCCTAATTTGTTACTCTTCATGAAAAGGATTACAAACCATTGTCTTAGATGACTTTGAACTCAAAATTAATCCATGATGTTTGAACATTTAGGAACCCATTTTCTGCCCAAAACCAGCAAAATAGGTTTGATTACCTTACTTACTAAATGTATGGTGCCTTAGAAGCCTTTAAAGAAAACCAGAAGAACAAGAGGCATTTATTCCAAATTACTGTATGGAAAATTGTACACTCACTCGACACTATTTTAGTTCCAAGACTTGACTGAATCACATTTCATGCTCTCCGTATCTTCTAGATATTTTATTTAAAACTTTCAAGGATTTGTACATTGATTGTAACAGCTTCCATTTCCAAACGGCAGCTGAATGCATGGGCTCGGAGTGCATCTCTGTTCTGAGCTGTACTTACGCTCCGTTGCCAGCTGCAGATGGAACATGATGCAGTGTCTTCTCAGGCGCTTCTACCCACTCAGAATGGGAGAACAGAAATATCACGTTCATGATAACCCAGTAGTAAGCAGTAGTAGTTTGTGAGGTGAAACATGACATGATAAATGCCCTTCAACTCGACTTGTTTGTGGGTTTGCTGATACTGCTCAGCACCAGACCTGACAGTCTGGGGCTTTGAGCAGGCTATTTGGATAATTGTATTCTTTCAACCTTTGAAGGAAGTACAAACGGTACTGGACAATGTCCTGGACAATGGTTTCCAGTTACAGTAAGTGGGAGCTGAAGGTGATGTGGTTAACATTTACAGACTTTATAATAAGGGTATGCTGTAAGAGTCGTTATGAGATGTTAAAATAATCCTTCTTCTTTTCCAGGCAGCAGCATGGCTCTCAACCTTTCAGCTTTCACTAGTGACCCATCTTTCTTCTGACAGACATTGTTATCCTTGTTCTCAGTGTATACATGGGGCAGTCAGTTCCCCTATTCTTTCTCTGAAACAAAAAAAATCTCATTTCCTTTTCAGAGCAAAAACCCAGGTAAATTTGAAATTCAGGGTACACAATCAATGAAAGAAATGACACATGATTGCCACCACTTGCAGTGTTCTGCAGGATGGCATCTTACTTGGTAATCAAATGGGCTCATGTTTGCTTTGAACTCTGTGCTTCCTTGGGAGAACAACTCTGACAGGATATGACTCCGTGATGCCATGTATACTGATCGCATAGTTCGATTTTGAAAAAAACCCAGATCAGTCAGCAGCAATCTGCTAAGCTCTCTAGGCACTCACATGGATGGTGTCAGTATTACAACTGTTCTACACGTGCTGGGCTCTGGTATGTTTTAAAGAACTACTTCTGAATAAATTGTTCTACTAGCAACCACTTATTTATTCTGCCCTTCATAGCCTAAGTTGCATACTCTTTACCTGACAGTAGAATAACCATTAGGACAACGAATTGACTGTGATGTAATATAATAGAAACTACTATGTGTTTATATACACTGAGGCTAATTATGTTTACAATTAACTAACAGCCACTGCAAGGTGTAAGTTTTTATCCTATCGAGACGTCCTAGTCACATCAGAAGCCACAAGTCTAGAGCTTAAGTTATACAGCCACTGGAAGCCCTCTGTAGAATTGTATCTCAAATAATTTAAAACAGGTTTATTTTTAATATTTCATACTAACACAGACCTGAGCTAGGACCTATGGCCTGCCTTCAGGTCTCGAAAGAGTTGTTTACAATGCTTCTCTTCAACCAACCTGGAACATAACTTACATCCCTTCCTAACCAATTGAGAATTTTCCATTGCCTTCAAAGAGTATTTCTTCCTCGCTGTACTCCACTGCTGCATCTTTTCTCAAAGCTCCCAGTATTTTCACTATACCTTTCCAAGACACTACCACCAACTCCAGATGCACTACTTTCTGTCTGGCATTGTACCCCCTCGCTGGAATGGCAAGTCCTCTCCTCTCAAGGATCTAATAATTCTTCAGCTTAAGGAACTTCATATTTTCTAACCAAATTCAGAATAAGTTGTATTGCCACAAGGATTGCAACAAGCTGGGTGCTGAATGCCATGAACTGTCACTGTGAGGGCAGTGAGACACTGGCACAGGTTGCCCAGGGAAGTTGCTGATGCCCCTTCCCTGGAAGTGTTCAAGGCCAGGCTGGATGGGGCTTTGAGCAGCCTGGTCTAGTGGGAGGTGTCCCTGCCCATGGCAGGGGGGTTGGAACTAGGTGATCTTTAAAGTCCCTTCCAACCCAAACCATTCTATGGTTTTGTGATTCTATGACTCCTGAGTATTTTATTCATGACTGCCTTGAGTCTCACCCTGCTGCGAGAACAGTAATGATGTGACCACATGTGACTGTACTTCTGCTGATGTTATAAAGCGTGTTGAATTTATGCCTTATCTCCGTTTTAAAGATAGTCAATATGCACACATATACACAAAGATCAGAAGACTTGTCATCGCTCGACCTTTTCAAATCCAGTTTACTTGCTATTTGATGTCAAACACAGAAACCTTATCTGACTGTAAATGCTGAATGCTACTGACCGTGACTCATTTTTGAAGTCTCATCACAGTAGGAAGCTTGAATCAGAAACTGCTTGCTCTCTTATTGAAGACCTTAATGTGTAACAGGTATTGGTTATTAGCTGATGTGAGGTGTAAGAGAAGGAACAATGTATTGTACTTGTTAATATAGCAGAATCTGTGTTAGCAAGGTAACTGCATCCCAACATAACAACCAGATTTCAGAAGTGCATGTCACTGTAAACTTTTACTTAAGTTGATGCAGTTGCATGTATAAACTGTGTTTCAATAACCAGATGCTGTGGCATATTCCTAAATTCACAGAAGTCAATGAGACACCTCCATTCTTAGTGGAACCACTTCAGTCCTATGGCAATGACTTTTAAAGTTGTACATTTAAGATTTAAAAAATTATGATATTTCAATAGCAATTTTTTGTCATAAATTGCAATTGAAAAATACTAAATGTCAGAATTTCCCAGTGAGCACATTTGCTTCTGTAAAGTTCAATGCATTATGTTTTGCATTTGTGGGGGTTTATGTATTTGTTTGTTTACATTCTCATTCTAGAATAGGTTTTACAGGTGGTTTGCATCCTAAAAATACCTACTCCATTATATTGACACAGGCACAGGCAGTTCAGGCACGGACACAACAGCACAGATGTCTGAAGTTAGATGGGATGAATCCTGACTTTTGTAATTCAGAAGTCATGAGACCTAAGGAGATACATAAAACATTATGACTTGTTGCCCGACACAGGCTACAGAACATTATCCAGTGATTCTTCCCCCAGGTCGAGAACTTCTAATAGATAACTGATATTCCACCTGTTGAATGAGGTAAGTGAGAAAGTTAGGGACAGGCAAAGCGATATACAATATATAATATCCTGGATGACGTATAATCCATTATTTTAGAGTCAAGAGAGACAGTAGATCATTGATACCACTGTAGTGAATAAATTTGTCTCAAACAGTCCGGCAAGGCTTGAAGTTTGAGCCAGACACTCTCTAGGAGTTTTGTTCCAACTAACCCAAATGTTAAAAATATATACCCTCTACCGAATGATCCGGTTTAACTTCCAGACGCTGCCTTTGCCTGCTAGATTAAAGACTGTGATTGCATCTACTGATGTCTCCTTGCTGCGTACATATACATGTATGTATATATTTATGTAAATATCTAAGTTGTGCCTTGATTTTATTTTTGATCCGCTAAATGAATAAACTAAGGATAGATCCTTCACTGTAACATATGAACACTTCATAAACTCTGTTACGTTTTTGATAAGTGGCTGCAAATATGATCTGCTTTGATGTAACGCCTTCACTGTGAGAAAATAAAGACAGAAGCATCATACCCTATTTATTGCAATGAAAGTTTTAGTGTCTGTATCTAGCTTTACGGATAGTAATTAAAACTATAGAAAACAGCCCTTAATAGGATCAAAAAGGTCTTTTTAGTTTTAATTCTCCAAATGCACATCAAAGCCTCCCACTCCCTCCGTAGTGCTGTCAAGCTGCTCTATAAATATGTCCTCTGTTGCCTGACAGTAAGGAAGAAGTAATTTTTGGCAAAATAACAGTTCAGCAGCAAAGTGACCATTGCAAAGAGAAAGTTTTTCAGTGAAGGCATCATGAAACTCAATTGAGCCAAAACCAGCTGAAGAATCACCATCCTGGTTTTAAAAAATCAGGTGTCCAAAGGTACCTTTTGACTCATGGAATATGAGCATGAAAACTTACCCCGCAACTAAGGCAGCCCAGAAAAGCCTTTCAAAATGCCACTCAAAAGCAGAATTAGATCATATTTCTGCCCATAACAGTTGGAGACAGTGAGCTCTGTCAAGTAACAAAGAACTTACTGCTCTTCTAGTCTACTGAGATCCTGTGAGAGTCTCTTTTTGAACCTAACTACATCCCCCGAAAGGTTGGACTTTCAGTCAAGTGCAGATTTGAGAGGAAGAATTTTTGCTGGTTCTTCTACTTAGCTAGGAAGCGTTAGTTCCATGTTGTTTGATCTTTAGATGTGGTCTCTTCATGACTTCAGACATACTGGCTTCCTTAAATCCATAAGATTTATGAAAATCCCGAGTAAGGAAAAAGACAGATGCTATTATTTTTTAAAAGGACACCAAATAGGAGTGTGCGTTGCCCTGGTCAAGCAGTTTGAACTGCAGGGTGCTTGAAGGGCAATGTATAATTCTGTGGTCTACATCCTTTTCCAAAGAGCACTGAATGCAATGGCAAATTATGCTGTACTACATTACACACCAGATATGAACAGATTGCTTCATATATTAAAACAAAGGACAAAGAATTGTTTGTGTAGATTAAGACTTCATGTGGAGACATTACCTTCATTCCTTTTGCTCTCTAAGGATCACCATGATATATCAATCCCAATTACCGAAGGGATAACAGATTGTTAAAGACTAATGTAACAGATTGTTTCAGACCTCAGCAGAAGCCTAATCACACAATCAGCTTGGAGCTGCCTTTCCCTTTCTTGGTAAGTCAGATCTTGGCTTCCTGCATTCTTACAGTAGCTTTATGGAAGTTTGCTTATGACCAGTGATTTCAAAGTTTGCATTTATTTGAACATAACCTATGATGCACGTACTAATATCTAGATATTCAGATACTATCTTTGTCTCTACCAGGGTAAGAGAAAAACTGGCTACAGGTATCACCCTTTTGTTGCATATTGAAAAGTATCTGTGATCAGGTGGGAAAGAGCAAACTGGACCAACTTCTGGAGTCCAGACAGAAACACTGGATTAGATATATCAAATGTCATTATTTTTGTGCCTGTTTTCCCGCCTAGCTATTCCCGTGGGTTTGAACATATCATGCAAGAACTCACCAAGAAATGAAGCCTTCCTCCTACCTGAAGAATTCTGGCTCCATTCCCAGATGCTATATTGCAAAGAAGGATCAGGGGTTATTATCATGAGGTCTTCACGGCGTATAGCTCCAATAGTAAAATGCATCCTTCAGCACAAGGTAAAAGCCCAGGACAGATTAATTCCTGTAAAGCTGGAAGGCATTATCATCATTGCTTAAGGTAAAATCTTCAAAAGTGCCTAAATTACTTAAGCTATTGAAGTCCCATTTTCAAAAATGACATAAGCACTCAGAAACATAAATCCCATTGAAGCCACCGCCTCATGATTACTACGGCATAATACGTTACTTCACATAAGCTGAGCAGCAATAACTGCTACTCTTACCCTGCTAAGCTCTGCAAATGAGGCTTAGGTGGCTCTTCCTTTGTAGGTTAAGTACAGTCAAATTCTTCTTACTTCTCGTGTAGTGTGCATGCAGCCTGTTATGAAGGCCTACCTGACACGTGGCAGACGATTAAGTTGTAGTAACTCCACCATTAGTAAAAGAAATCAATGGGACCTCGGAATTTATGAATATGTAAATCCAGCTCATGAGAGGTTTTTGACTCATATGCTAGACAGAATTTCAACAGAAGTTCCTCCAACAATCCCACAGTGGCTCGTTCCAAAGATACATGAATACATCCGCTAACCAAATATACACAGAAGTGCTTGTCCTTAGAAATAGCTACAGATTTTCAATACTCTGAAATATTATTCTGGATATTCTCGCACACAGGCATGTATTTTAATATTCTTCCAAATAATGTTCTTTTACTGAGAACCTGTTGATACTTTCTATTCCTTTATTTCTTCTACCTATGTCACATTACCCAAGGTTTTGAGTAAGCGTGTGCCTTCTTTGTGTGTGTGTGTGCGCGCGCGTGTGTGCGCACGCACATGCATGTGTATGTGTTAAAATGACAAATCATGAACGATGCTTTAAGAAAAAACACAATAACAGGTTAATCATCCCTATAAAACTATGTGTGGGTGGCTAAATAATTCTTTTGAAATATAGTTCACTTCTCACCCACTCACAAAGGTGTTACTGAAGGCACGAATTTTCTTTCATATTTGGGAACAAAACAAGGCTTATTTTTTGGCTTTTATAAGAAATGTTAAAAGCAACGTGAGAAATCATCTTCTCAAATACACACAGAGTTCTCACAAGCGTTTATGCAACATCTGCTACCGTGGGCTGAGGCTAGTAAACAGTAATGTTCACACAAGCTAATAATATAGTATTACTAATAAAACAAAGAAATACATTTCTAATGCTTAGGGCATCTACAAGTATGTATCCTAAGGCAAAGCCTAGATTTCATCTGGAGAGGCAGAAAGAAGACGGTCACCTGCTTACGGCAGTAAATGTCACCCTTTGTAGTATTTCAGCTTCTCTGCTGCAGTATGATGTATTCATTTGTTCTAAATGCGTTGCTCTGTATCTAAGAATGGATGCTGTGATCCAAAAGGCAGGTACTGAATAATCGCTGGTTTGACTGCAGGATCGCACTAGTTAGGTCAGAATACGCTGGATGTACAGATTTTTTTTTCATGAACGCGTTGAGTTTTGCTGTGGCACTGGCTGCAACTGGATACCCCGCTTTAATGAAAAGTACACAGTATTCTCTATTTACAGAATTTAATTGTTTCCAAGCTGCTGGTGTTGGATAACAAAAGCTTATGAATCTTTTATATTCCAGTGTATTAAAGTTCTCAGTCAAATAGGTTTGAAAGCGAGCATCTTGTGTTGGTTTTACTCATCAGGTAAATATATCTCACGTACCCTATGAAGCATGACTACCATCCTGTTTTCTTCCACCCTATTTTATGCTCTTCAGGTAATTTCAGTTTAAAAAGAGCCATGATATTTGGAAATTACAGGGAATTGCATTTTCATGTAAGAGATGGTATATTCTGGGAAATTACGTTTTCAGAAAAATTCTAAAGCCAGTGGTTTGACGTTTTAGAATTGCATTGATAAATTCAGGAGAATGCTTCTGACACAGGGATGGTATGCTTTACCTTCAAATTTAGGGAAGTCATAATTTAACTACATGGTGCAGCAATCCGGAGACTCTGTCCTTCAACAAGGCATGGGCTTCCTGGCAGTCACTGCGCAGTAAAAAAAAGCTCAAGGTGTTTTTTGTGCGAGGGTTGACATAATGCAATTTCCCACCATACCTTACTATGTGGTATCTAGTGCACCTGTTCATAAGGTGGACACGGGAATACTGTCTCGCAGGAAAGCATTTTCTGATTGACTCTTTCTCTACTCAGACACTCTCTTCTCGTCTACCTATGCTAGAGCACAAGGAAACCGTTTGAACTGAACTTGGCACCTAAATGCAGCCCAGCCCCTCCACTGGCATAAGACAGTCTGCACCACAGATCCAGTTCAAACCCAACTGGATTGAAAGCGGGATCTTTCCACTGTGTTTTAGATCAGGTTATGCATCCTGCCTAGGATAGCCCAACAGATAAATAGGTAAGAGCCGGATTTGCCCTATGTTACACTGCAGTACTCTACTGAATTAAATAAATAATGTGCTGATTTTTTTTTTTTTAGTATATAAAAGCACTTCTAATTCCACTCAAGTTCCCTTCTAAAATCATCTTCCTCTTCTATCAGGAGAAATTCTGAAATATTCTCGTTTTCCTCATGCTGTGAAATTACAGTACGTGGTCTTTCTGGGCAGTGTATGATGCAACTGGCAAGTGTTAAATAGCTGGCCACCCACTGTGGAATAATAGTGGATGGTTGCAAAAGCACAGTAAAAGTCCATCAAATAAAGAGCCAGAATTCCTTAGACAACAGTTAAAACCCCAGGGATAGAGCAGTCGAGCATCACTTCCTGCTTAAGATAGATGACATTAGTATCCAATGAAAACAGACCTAGGCTCATAGGGGAAAATGCAGACCAGATCCTGAGATCTGGATGTGAAGGCACCCCATTAGCTGCACTTGTTATCTGTCCACAAAACAATGCATAAATCTGTAGTGCCGCCTGTTTGGAAAAATAAAAGCACTATATAAACCAGTTTATAATTTTTTATAGTTCCTTATTGCAGCTGGCGATTGCTAAAATAGATGATCTCATGGTCTGCTGTGTGCCTGCCAGATAGCTTGCATGCAGATAGATGCCTTTGTGCCACAGACCATAGAAACCTGCATAAAATTGGCCTTCTTTCCTTAATAGAGCTGCATGAACAAAGATGAGTTTGTTGCTGACCAAGAACTGAAAGCTTTGTTTTGTAAGACTCTCTGAATGTGTTGCACTTTGCCAAAGGAGAAGGTTCTCCATAAAAAGAGAAAGAAAGAGAGAGAGGGAGAGAGAGAGAGAGAAGGAAAGAGATAGAATGTGAGAGAGAGAAAGAAAGAAAGAAAGAAAGAAAGAAAGAAAGAAGAAAGAAAAAGAAAGAAAAAAGCGGAAACCAGACAAAGTACAAACACTTCTGGTGGTGGATATTTGTGACTAAAGTGGGCTGAAACCTTTTCTTTTTTTTTTCTTTTTTTTTTTGTTTTGAATACTGGTCACATTTCTTGAGCTGAATAAAAATGAAAGAAAAAGGAACTTTAATTAATGGGATGCCTTTTGATTTGTAGAGCAAAACTGCCAGAGCAGATGTACCAGCAAAGAGGATTAGATTGTCCCTTCTCTGACGCACTGAAAATTTCTTTTTCCCCTTGTAGTAAACCCCATTGAGGAGAGGCTGTCTTTAGTGTCTAAGATTCAGCACTGCTAAAGAAACTGTTGTATTTGGGTACAATGGGCAGCTCTCACAAGCCTAGACAGAATATGTGAGGAGAGAGCTAATATTCCTTTAAATCCAGGGTTGATTCCACTTTAGTATTTAGAAAAGCCTAAATAAAAGAGAATTTCTAAGTCTGAGTTCTTTCAAATCTCATCAAATATGTATTAAAGTGAATCCTGAAACAGCCATGACTAACATTCATCCTTTTTAAAAGCTCAAATAAATTAGATAAAGACTCTTGAACCTATTTTTGTTTTATTTGTATTAGTCCATCAATTCACCTATTTCTGAGATCTTTGTCTCTGGCTGCAGTCCTCCTTTAAGCAGGGTGGAGCAATGCAGTGCACATTTAACTGATGAATTTTATACACACAAATTAGGCTTGATTAACAAATTCCTTAGGTATTCCATTTTAAATATTTCAAATGATGTTTTCAAAACTCTAGTTTGAAGAAAAACTGATCTCCACTTCATGTCTATTTATTTAATTCCCTTTACACTCGCTGTGAGATAAGGCGCATATTAAAACATCTTTTTTCCTAGTGCTTGCTTAAGTTCATTTTGAGTTTCTTCTGTACCGAGAAGAAGCAAAAAAACCCCTAGATTGTACTGGAAAACATGTAAGTGTCTGAGCAGTGCACATGCTAAGGTGGTGAGTAAGCACCAGCCTAATTTATCCAAAGAGAAACCGAATGGCTGCAGGAATCTAAATACTTACATGCTGTTTCATAAATTCTCTTCCACCTATAAACAACATACATTTTCTAAAGTGAATGTGTGCACACAAAAAAAAAGGGGCAATGAAGCATTTTGGTGCTTTCTTTTGTCATTTGCTTTGAAGGAATGGAAAAAAAGTAAAATTTTTCAGGCCGCTGTGCTTATTTCTTGTCTTTTTGGATGACTCCTGAAATGGAGCAGGCACAGAGAGCTTCAGTTTACATTTTCTTTCCTTTTCAAGGGAAAGTAACTCTGGATTATCTGGGTGACATTTATTCCCACCTAAGCAAAAGGCTAACCTTGATGTCGGTTTTCATGAGGACGTGCCCAAAATCATGATCTTACCGCTCGCTGGTTGGTTAAGTGATAATGTCCTTCCCTGCCTGGTATTTTCCTGTTATTAGCCCAAAAAACTATTTTTTCTGGACAGAAATATATCCCTGTTTTACCCAGAAGAATGACTCTTACATTGTAAAATTATTTAAAACTGTTAAAACTCTCTCAGCAAAATTCAGAAGTTCCAACATAACTGATTCACAATAAAAAGATAGGAAAGCACTTTTTCACTGTATAGCTAGAAGAGAAATTTTAGATAGGTAGTAAAAAAGAAACATTTTTGGTAATGTAACTTCAGAAGTCTCACAAATAATATATTCTCAGAGATGAACAGGAGACATCCTACCTATGTAAAATTCTGGGGTATTTTTCTGGCACTGCTCACAGGGAATATCTCTGCCAGCCTTCTTTTCTATTCTCAGAAACAGCAGATATTTTTTATCTAGACTTCCAAGCACCTACTTGAAATGAAAATACCAAATAGTCACCACGCTCTTTATATCCTATTGTTGCAGTGCAACATATAACAAAGATATAAAGAAAACTTTTAAAAATGCAGTTGGCGTTGGGGTAAGGCTTCGGACAATGCATCTGTCAAGATGAAGAAGCAGAATTGTAAACTAAAAAGAAGCTAGGTCAGAAAGACACAAAGACATCAACAGTTAGAGCCAAAAGTATATAACACTGATCCTCCTCATTTCACAGGTTGGGACACGTGATGATGCCAATGCCATCCGTTTGAAAGAATTCTGAAAATAATAAACTGTTTGGCATGATCATTGGGCAAATTGTCTTCTTGTGTTCTTGTCTCCCTCTTTTCTTCTAGAGCCAACATTGATGAAGGGCAAGGATCCCTAAAATTTTGTTCCTGGAAGGCCATTTTCACCAGTCAGGCTGGGGGCTACATAGCAAATGACAGAAATCCTCCACCACCACCCCTGGCAACATTATGGCCATTAATAAACTAGACAGTCACCTATGGGTGGGACTGCATCCCTGGGATCCCTCTGAGAACCAGCTGGTGGGTGGTTTGGTGAGGTGAGTCTGCCATGAACTCTAAGGATCCTGGACCCCACGTGTCCAGGCACAATTTTCAGTCTCCAAACAGCTGGAAGAGACTCCAGCCTTGGTGATCACTCGGTCCCCAGGGAAATGAGTACAGTCTGACAGGCGGCCCCTCTGAGAGCTGTGTACAAGGGACCTGCAGGCCACAGATGACTACAGTTTGGTATTAGCAGGGCTTCACTAAAAATTGTTTCCAATATACCACTTCTGTCACATTTACTTGCTCAGAATGGTTTCTATTGCCTAATGTCAAACAAAAATCAAAGCCCCAACGTTTTGTTATGTCAAAAATAGCTTCTTCTGGAGCAGAACTTGGCCATTTATTATAGTAAGTTACTAGGTGTTTTTAGGCTATGATACTGAGAAGTTCAAGTCCTAATGAAACATTTTAAATTTGTTTCTTCTTCTTGCAAACCAGATCATACACTATACTTGGCTTAATACTCCTGTTGCTACTATAGTGTCAGAAGCTTTACGTTGGCATTGAAAGTATGTACATCTTTTCCTCACAGAGACCTATCCATGAACAGTACACACAACATTGCCAAGGAACCAGAGCTTTTATTTAGCCAACCATAAATCCTGTAGAACACAAATCAAAAGTGGATAGGGGAAATTGGCAAGTCAAGTCATCAACGGCAACTTTATGATGGTATTAAGTTGTTCCTACAACCTCTCCAACATCAAGAATACGGGTGGGTTTCTGCGATGGCACGACCATTAGACAAGTTACCTCAGGGAAAGGGCCTACCAACGTCAGCTGCTTCCCCCGTGCACATAACTCATCTGCAGTCCTTTCTTCCACACCAACCATACATAACTTCACATACCAACAGTGGGTAAAAACAAGCACATGGCTTATTTACGGGGAAACAGTGATGCACTACTTGCCCCTTCCCAGCAGGACCTTGCTCCATTGTGTATATCCAACTGTTGACCCCTACCCTCAGCTTTGAAACTTAGAAAAAAAAAGAAGCTAAATGAGCTTAAAATTGTTACCTTTTGGCAAAAATTGAGTATTCTTATGAAATTTTATGTCATCTGGACAACAGATCTCTAAACTGCCCATCCTAAAACCAATTAGATCATTACAGCATAGGTGTTTTCCAGAGCTTTTACCAGCTTGTAACAAAAATCCATGATTGGCAGAGGCAGGGATTGCAGTTTATATAATGCACAGAACCAAAGAGCAAATACGTAGACTCATTTTCAGAAGTTACTAACATTTTAATTAGTAGCACAATTTTGTCTGTGAAGTGCGGGTGTAGTAATACTCCTGTGATAATGATGAGAAGCAGAGGAGTCAGGCAGGGAGTGAATTTTCTTTTTCCATAGATTCCCTAGATGTCACTAAGATTTTCTTCAAGTTTATTTCTGTTTCATTTCCAGCATGAGTTTTCATGTACAATTTTACTGTGGATGCTTCAATGTTTTTTAATGCAGTATTTATCATTCATGAGCATAAAGATTGGCTATAAAATTGTGCTTTTTTTGTTTAATTGTAAGTAAAACATTTATTAGGAAGGAGAACATAGCTTTTTAATATCCCACTATTGCAAGAGCTACAAAATATATCTTCCTTTATGCTGGTTTTGTTATATCTGTAGTGACAGAACTAAACCTAGCATTTTGGGCTTGTGCATGGAAATTGAATTAGCAACAGAATGTAATGTGAATAAGTTTATCACAGTCACATTTCCATGACAGCATTACAGCCACTTTACTTGCACTTGCTGTGTAATTAAATTCATGATTCAGCTTGTTTTGTTAAATTACATTCATGTCTACATATGCAAAGACCTGATTCTCTTTCTTTTTTTTTTTTTCTTTTAATTCTGGAGCAGAGTTAAAACAGAGTCAGTTAAATCAATGCTCGCTTATGAAGCACTACACTAATTCTTTGTTCCTTGTATTTATTTTTTTTTTTTAACTCTAACTTGTTTGGTTTGTAATAAACACACTGCTCTATTCCAATATCTTAGCTTCACTGCAGTGTTTTTTTTGTTCTGGTATTTAATGTACCACATTATTTCCTATATTTAAATATTCAGATAAGGTAATGCAGTATCTACTGATAGAGTAACGCAGGCTCCTTATATTCCAGTGTATGCTTTTCCAATTAATGCTACTCACATGTTGCAGTCTATCTATCTAGCTAGGTACTACAAGATTTATTCCCCTTTAAATATCCCTCATTTGTTTATTTCTTTTTTTATTCAACCTCATCCCAGTCTTAAGGCAAACACATCTCTTTGACACCAAACTCCAGAGCTTTCCATTCATTTGTAACATATCGTTATAATTCAGCCATTTATCTCTCAAAATACAGAATCTTCTAATTTATTCTGAAATTACGCACTCTGCAATTCATGCCATAGCTGCTAAAATAGACTTTTCTGCATAATTTATCCTATTGTTTTTCTTTTGCTCATCCCATCAAACATAGCTTTGCAGGTTTTGCATTTACAACTTGAGAACTAAGAAGAAGTTACTTTGTGCATTACGTTATTTGATTTGGGCACTGTCCTTGATAACTCATATATCATGCCAGGAATCAGAAAACAGTTGATCACTAGACCGGTACCAAGGGTGTTCTTGCCTCCTTACTCTGTGTGACATGAGAAAGATTAGCAAAATAAGACTTCCCGATGACTACCCCACTCCTCAGCATGACTACTGGTAAATGAAGAGACATCAAACAGACACGGAAGTGTGCATCCATAGGAGAAACTTCTGGCTATTATTGCCAAATCAACTTGCAAAGCACAGAGCTGGGTTGTCAGGCGAGTGTTACCCCATGAACAGCGAGGTATCCAAGGCAGGGCTATAAAAACAGCTCTTGAGGGTTGCAGTCCTCAGCTGCTCTGGCAGAGTGGACAAAGGAAAAGCGTTGTATCAAGAAGGAGAGACGATATGGGCAGAAATTCCCAGATGAAGGCAGAGGCAGGAGTAATAAGTGAGAGAATGAAGGTGCTTTACTGCAGGAAAGAAAAACAAAGCAGGTGTGAGAAAGATCAAAGATCCACCTGTGTTGCTGTGTGGCGGCAGCACACACAGAGGAACAACGTGAAGCTCTTTCCCATTCAAAACTCCTCTCAAATACTGCAATATGAGGAATGGTATAACATTTGGATACAAAGTGTATTCCCATCCCATTTTTAATGCTGACTATGAACCCAATTTAGGCACACAATTCGGACATAGACACGCTTCCACTTTGGGTGCCTGCCACAGGTAGGAGGGAGCAGAAGAGGAGTACCTGAAAGCGGAATGGTGTTGTCCCTTCAGCTTCACTGGCCTTCTGCAAATTGTGCTGCCCTTTGCACAGTGCAGCTTCAAAGGAGCCGAGTACCCTGTTATCCAGGACAGCACAGGGTGGGGAACTGGCTAACCTTCAATAAGGCCAGAATGAAATCAAATCTCCATCAGGTAAAGGTCTGGATCCAGGCTTTCCTATTCCCAAGACTGAGCACTAACGGGCAGCATATGATGCAAAGAGGACACAGCTGCTGATTGCAGTCCAGGGTGGGAAATAGTTACCTGTCTCCTCAGCACAAACATACGTGAGTGTCAAGAAGGATTTTTCAAGCTTTCCTTCAGCGACATGCCTAGGAAGATCAGTGTCTAAGGGGTTATGCAGGTAGCTAGGCTGGAAAGATGCTACCCTGTTTCATGATCTGTCTTTCACACAAAAAAATTGTTTATCACAAGATCCAATTCTGCCAACTTAACTGTCATTGAATAAACACCTTGGCCTGTGAACAATTCCATTAAAATCAACTGGCTCTTCTCACTTATTGAGGTTCAATTGAATATAACTCTGAGGAATAGAGTCGTGGCCTTCAAGAAAATATGATTCACTGTATTACCCCACCACCACCTCCAAAAACCCCACTTACCATAGACTTCCTGTCATTGACTCTTCCTCTTTTCAAGGTTCAATTATTCTTTTAAATGTGCCTTAAAAGAACTCTGCCGTTTTCAAAATTTGTAGTTGCCATCAGGGCACTTTATATCCCTGAATGAAAGGTCAGGACAGATTCTAAATTGGTATCAATTGGCGCAAATCCATGAGCTTCCATGGAGCTGAGTCTATTTACATCAAATGCCTTCCTGGCCTTTTGAGAACAAGATTTTATTGTTGTTATTATTATTATCATTTTAAAGGCTACCAAGGCAGCATCATTTATGCAATTTGTTTCCTGAAACTTGAATTTGTAAAAAGAAAAGAAAAGAAAACAAAAACACTTTCTCTTTTTTTTTTTTCATTTTCTAATTAAATCCACATGGAGAAAATTGCCACTCTAAAAATAATTGGGTATATAGTCTTGTTCTTGCAAGCATGAAAAATTTTTCAGCAAACATGATTGCATGAAACGTCCCTTATAATAGGCTCAGTGGCTCTCACAACTAATTGTGACATTATATCATAGGAAAAAGTCCATAATGCTCCTCCACCACTGAACCGAAGAAATAAGCGTATTAATATATGCACAAAAGTTATCCTCAAGCTAACCCCCTGCCTTTTGCTCTTAGCCTGAAGCTGCGGCTATGCCCCTGTTGAAGGGAAGAGCATTCAGAGCAGGCTCCCGACAGCCATGTTACGTCTAGAATTATTTTACAGGATCAGGAGCATGTATGCTGTTCTTTGGCTCCTGTGTACAGAGACTTTGGTGTTTACCCTCACCCCGTAGCATTGTGGGGTGCTGTAAATGTCATTTACCCTTTCCAGGTGACAGGTGACCCTGGATGCGGTGCGGGGAGGCCAAGACAGCTACGGCAGGGTTCCTCCTGCCGACAAACAAGTGTCTCGCTCTTGGGCTGAGTTCCCGTAGCCGCTCCTGCTCACAAGCAGCACAAATTAACACGGGTCTGCAATGGCAGGCGCTCAGTTTTAGATGGACTAACAGTTTCCAGGCAACGCAGTGACCCCTTTTTGTTCAGAGGTATCGTTTTGTTAGCCGTAATTGTATATACTATCTCGGCTTTAATGAGAGACACCTAGTAAATTATACAGGAAAGCATTACACTGAGGGGAACACAGGCACCCTGAGTAACTCCAGCTGTTACTCAGCAATATTTATTATTCATATGCCGTCCCGGTTTTCTGTGTGAGGCGCTTCACATTGCAACAAAGTGGAAAGCAAAGATGCTATCAGCTGACATCTTGCAACTCTGGATATAAAAGTTTAACTGTTCAATCCTACAGTCTTCAAGCAGGTTGCTTGTGGCTTAAGAGGGTTCTCGCTGCCTAGTGAATAGTTTACAGTAGGTGACCAAATGAGCCCGAGAAATGTAGTATAGTATTATAATGGACTTAATTTTTCTGATGGATAGCATTAAAGCTACACAGTGTCTTCTCCTTTCTTCTAGAAAATAGCATAAGGATATGACAGGTCGAGAACAGAGTAGTTTGCCACAGCCTTTTCTGTAGCAGACATTTCAGGTTGGCAGCCCAAAGCAGGGGCCTGTGTGCCTGATGCAGCTGTGTTGTTCATTGAGGGTCTTTGCAGAAGATGTGGGAGGTCATTACAGCCCCCATAGCTACTCATGTACACACAACAAACATGGAGAAGGAACGTAACAAAAAGTAGGAGAATGAGGGAAAAAACTAGTTACATTCCCCTACTTTTGATTTGCTGACTGACTTCTTCTCTGGGTGCTGTGGTATTAGAGAAAAGCTCCAAAGCTCAGACAGAGACAGAAAAACCAACCTGCCCACCAACAGCACCCTGACATCACGGGCTTCCAACAGGAGCAAATCCACTGATAGACTGTGAACGATGAGCCCAGATGACCTATAACGTGGATGTCTGATTTCATGGTACGCCACGTTGAGTGAATATTCCCAACCCAACTGAACAAATCATCTCCAATATTTTTCTAGGATAAGCTTTATTGAAAACTGTGTTTTCTGGAGATGGTACACCTAGGGACATCTTTTTGCCCACTGATCAGAGCTGTGCAGACCCACTAAGGGTAGGTGGAAAGAGGAAAATTTCCAATATACTGCAGAGAATGAGTGATGGTTGAGAAGGAAAGAATCGGCATCACTTTAATTAGGCCTTCAGGTCTGTGGAATAAAAACACTAGATTCATGATTAATAGCCAAAACACATAAGGTTCTTTTCAGAGAACACAATGATGTACTGTGCAATAACGCCACGGACACTAGGAGAGCGGGCAGAGCTGTGGTGAGTAAGTGAGAATTACAGTGCCATATGGCAGCAGAGCCCACACAGAAAGAGCAGCTGCAAATCCACAGCAGCAGCAGCAGCAGCCGCCGCTGGAAGGCACTGAGGGACAAGGAACCCTTAAAAAAGCCCTGGAATAGAAAAATATGGTGGTGTAGGAAGTGACCATGCAGCTGTAATTCTTCCCAGAGTTCTGAACATGGATTAATCACTATTGATAGACACTGCAGTGGAGTGGTGCAGGATCATAGAGGTATTTTCCTCATTATGACTCTTTTGACCCACAAGAGCCTTTCAACTGGCTTGCCATGTCTCTGTCCCCTGCCCCTCCATCCTTCCCAAGATGACTCCTATGCTGTTATGATGGGAAAATAACCTTGAAGAACCAGTTCTGTACCCAATCTGGAAGTGGCCTATATACAGCTCCACAAGGAGAAGGTGTTTTAGATATGACACACAACCAACAGCAGAGCAAAGGAGCCATGAGTCAGGTCTCAGCCTCCACTCTTCAGTCCCTCCTGGCTGCACCTACTTGTGGTGAGGGAGAAAGGGAGATACATGCAGAGCAGCGTTAAAGAATAACCCTTTACCACAGGCTGCCTCACCCAAATAAATGTTGCAATAGCTTCTGTTATGAGTATACAAAACCCTATAACATTTCTAACACCATAGAAGGAAAAAAACAGAAGGAAAGACTGTGCTAATTAAAATACAACCCCTTAGAAAAGGAGGCTAGGAATGTTAGCTATGATTTCCTGTTCGAATGTGCACGTACCTTTTAGAAAAGCAGCCAACCTGAAAGAAGATTCCCGGCAATGGCGAATCCATCAAAACCCTGAATAAGTTGTTCCTCTGCTTAATTAGCTTCACCATAATATGCTAATCAATGGTAAATAATTGCTTTTTAATGGCAACCACTCTGTGCAGCCTTTAATTATCTACAAGTTTCCTGTAAATCATCACCATCTCCAACCAAGCAGTAACATACCCACTAATAGCTCTGAAGCTTCATAAAAATCTTTGGTCATCTGACTGTCTCATCCAAGAAGCTCAGCCTTGTCTCTCCAAAGACAGGTAGTCAGAGCAGATTGGCATATTTGGAGAAAAGCAGGCAACAAATCGTGGGAAAAGGCAGGTTTCACCCATATTTGCCAGGCAGGGCTTGGCTTTTACATAGCTGTTTTTCTCTTTTGCTTAACACACACATTTCATTCGTGATGAAAAAAAATTATGTCCCCGTTTCATTTTGCATGGAGTACATATGGGAAAAAGCTTCCATGTGGCAGCAGTGATCTTAACAGATGCTCCCCTTTGGGCAAATATGAGCTCTTAATGGAAAAAGTGCTGAGCGAGGTGCCAGGTACCTTATCTTGATGGAGCAAATTCATTTTGAAATGAAAGTTTAGTTTATCTCCAGTGTTTCTTATTTATGATGTTAGCTGTTAGCTGTTATCCTGCATCACAAGCAATGTTTAACTTAAAGATATTCACATCAAATATACAAACAGGGAATTGGATCTTAAATCAGTTAATGAGCACAGTCCATTAAATTGCCAACCTAACCCATGAAAAGGCAGATTATAATTGCAGCTTATTCTTCATCTGTCACTCATTTCTCTTAAGGGAAATGATTGTTGCTTTTTACATGGAGTCATCAGTCAGACTCATGGGTGCCTGATGAACTGTGATAAAATGAACGTACAAAACATAAAGAGTCAAGTCATTCATTACTTTCTCTTGTACACCACTTGTAGACAAGGTGCCAGCTGCAGGAAAATCTCTCTCTGCCCCACACTTGAGTTGCAATAGGCCTATTATTCAGTGCCAGGCTATGGTTTCCTAACTTTTCCGGCATCAGCTTAATAGTAGCGTCAGCTGGGCATCATGCCATGTACATCAGCTATGCCTCATTTACCCTCCTGCTCCCAATTAGCTCGATCATGATGATAAAACCAGGAGAAAGACCTTTGGATAGAAGGCACATATTTATTTGGCCAACACTCTAGTAAAAGGAAGGAAGGATGGGGAGCTCATAAAAGGGAGGAAGGATGGGTTGTGATCTTGGCTGTTCTGCAAATGCTCTGCGTGACTGCCACTTCTCTCAGCCTCCTCTTCTCCTTCCCCCCCAACTGGGATAATTCTTTGCTTTGCTCATGGGAGTCTTCCGAGCCACTCAGATGCAACAGTGACAAAACATAGAAATGACTATAAATAAAGGAGTCCAAGAACCTTTAAATAGCAGGATTAAACACTTGTGTTCACAGATCTACAGTTACTTGCTGATGTCTGTTCATCAGAAATCTTTGTTGAATTTCATGTCATCATATTTTGTTTGCTGTGGCTGTTAGGTTGTGAAGCAATCATCTCAGCTGTAATCCAAAAAGCTGAATGTGGCTATTTTGGGAAGAGGAGAGAAACCTTCTCCTTTAAAGACAGCATCTGTCATTCGTTTAGTGGCCAGCCCAGCCCAAAACCACGACAAAGATCTTTGTGCAAGAGTTACAAGCCACAGCAACATAGCTGTGAGGGAGAAAGCTCTTTTATTTATCCAGCAAGTAGTGCTTGCACTGGCATGCAGGAGCATTACTTTTTACAGAAAACCCTAGACTTGAGATACACACAGGGCTTACTATATGTTGGACAGGAACGGGCAATTTGCAGCTCCCTGCTATTGACTTTGTGACACTATCTGTCAGTGTAAGGACAGATATTACTTAAATGCAAAGATCCTGTATCTCCCTGTGAACCATGGCTGGAGAAATGTTCTCAGTTCCAAGGTGGAAAAATTGAGGAAGAGACGCTAAGTACCTCTCCAACAGCTACAAAGAAACCTGGAAAAACTCCAGAATTTAAGATTTTTTAATTTTGACACATATTCTGTAACCTTTTCCCCATTCTCTGAAAAACCTTTTCACCTACGTGATTCAGTCTTCTGAAGAGGGATGTTCTTTTTGAAGGTAATGGAATCGAATTAATGTTGTGTGAAGTCCTCCAGAAAATCTGTACCCAGTCTGGTCATGACAGACTTTCAAGGCTGACACAGCCAGTCTAGAAGTACCAGCACCCAACACGGGGTGTGCTGCAGCCTCAGAGCATGAAAACACAGCAAGAGCCAAGGTAAAGCTCCCGTCCAGACTGAACGTCTGTCCGGTCCAGGTCAGGAAGGTGGTGAAAGTCAGCTGCAGATTCCTTCTAATCAGGCCTAGTTCCTGTCCCTTCCCACCATCATTAAAAGGGTCGAACTGGGACCTAAAATGAGTCTTGATTCCTCATCTAGGCCCCAGGCATTTGTCATAGTTTGTCATTTTGGCTGTGACCCTCCATTCATCAAAATGAGTGACAGTGGAAGCAAAAGAGAAGAAGAGAGAGATCAACATGTGATGCCATTTTTGTGCCATCTGGTAGTACGTATGGGGATGCATATGGGCAAAACGCTATTTAGAAGGCTTCTTAAAATGTTTACCTATAAAGATCTGCTACTTCACTAGTGCAATCTTTCCTAGCAAGAATAATTCTCAGAATGACTATATCCTTTAAAACTCTTAATAGCATTTACACCTACCTTATTTAAAAGTAACATCCATATTCCATCTAAACAGGCTTTGTGTGGGAAGCACTGAATAGCGTGTAAATCTTTTACAATACCTACGTATTTGTATGTCACTTTCATTCTCCTGTTTAAAAAACTGAATTTATTGTACAAGGAGACATCCTTGTATTTGACTTCACTGAAAAATTTCAGTTATTCTTTAGAGACCAAATGCAAATCAATATCAAGTCTGTAGGAATTAATTTCATCTGCATTGTAATAAACATCTCTGCCTCTGTTCACTTTCATGTTTCTTTGCAAATTGGAAGACTAACACATTTGTTTCTTTCTAGAAATCTTAATTCCAATCATGCTCAAAATTAACCCCAAGTTTCTTTGAGAGCCTTAGGTTCTTACCCAGAAGACTGATTTTCATCGTTGGACCGTGCTTCGAAACGCTTACCCAATCTCGTTCTAGGATTCATATGATCCCATCCCTCTTTGAAGTAACTGTCCAAAAGCTATATACTGTGGCGCCTTGAGCATGTTCCTAACTTTGTTCGCACAAATTAATAGCATTCACTCTCATGTCTGTAGAATTGGGCACTGAGTTTCTACATGATCTGAGTACATAATGCAAGTATGTAACCTCCAGCAAACCATTAAAGTGAATAGATTTACTTTGTTAAAGAAATTAAAGATTACTCCTCTTACAAACATCCCTAATCTTTCTTTCACTACTGTGAGCAAGATAGCATGTCAGTGGAAGAGACACATCTCAATTTCACCAGTATTTGGAATGCTTTCCATTTTTCCTTCAGTAGACTTTCTACCAGGGCACTGCAGCCCCAAGCACTCTGTCATAATTCCTCAAATAATTAACAAGGAGATCATTTAAGTTGAGCAAGTCTGTGAATACACCCATTGCTCTCTAACATGGGAACATCCACAAAATGGGATGGTTGTGCAATGGCATTTGTACGCAATATCAAATAATCTGGAACACCATACGAAGAATATACCAAAAGTCACGGACAGGATGTCTCCTTTGCAGCCAAAAGAAAATGCTGGTTCTCAACTGAAATACGAAGGGGAAGAAATGCTTGCTTTCTTAAAAAAGTACTTTGGTGCCAAACATTTTGGAGACATTGTTGAAGAACAGTCCTTCCTCACATAGAGGTTATCCCTGTGATGCTGCCAAGGTCAGTGCCTGAGTGGGTGATTTGCCAAGGAAGTGCCAGTTGTGTAATATATGCTGTAGCAGGCATGGAAGCAGATTTTACTTTCACACCCGCCTTCTGAATTGGCATTCTTTGCCTCTTTTGTGCCAATGTTGCTTCTCTTTCCCATTCTGTGCCCTCTCTTTTCACTGGAATGCCCTCACCCCTCACATATAAGCTGAATGTCCCATTGTTGGCTAGAAAGCAAGACTTGCTGAATATGGATTTTATGGAAGTCAAACAGGAAAGACAGAGTGTATAACTTGCTACATACCTTATTCACATGGTGACCCTACCCGGAGTATATTGTTTTTTTAAAAAAAACCCATCCTCATATTTTTTTTTATGTACTTGTCTACTTTATATAACGGGGATGAAATAGCTCTTCATTCCTCAGGAGCTCTTCTTTCTCATCAACCCTTTCTGTCTTTGTGATTGACTAAATTTTTCTTCAACTTTTTCCTCTCCCAAATCTTGATTTTCTTCAGATGTCTTCTGGTTGCAAATTTCCATTGATTAGATAAATATTTTCCTACTCCTTAACCATAAGTTTTCAGTCAAGTCTCTAACAATTCCACACAGAATTTAAGTATTAATTTATTTCTTAATGCTGACAATTACATGTATCCTCTCAAGTAGGCCAACTGGGTTTACGAAAGACTTTTCAGAAGCAAGTGTTAGTAGGCAGGCAGGTTTATGCAACCAAATGATAGAAATTGTTGCACGATATTAGAAAGTTTCTGAAAGTTAGGTGTATCTTTGACTGAGTTGAAGAATGAGATCCCTGTTTGTGTGCACTGCTTTTAGTCCAGGCCTGCTGTAGACCACAATGTCCTCCTTCTTTGCTATGGGAGCAGGGCAGGATGAGCAGGCTGAACAGGGACCATATCTTAAGAGTCTCACACCTACTCCTTGGTGGCCAGAGCAGAAGATTAGCCTTGCATCCTTTGAAGTTGCGAAGGATTCCTTCCAAGAGCCAAGAATGGGCTGAGGAACAATAGTTATTCTGAGGGTTTGGATGTACATGCAGGTTACCTCAGCTGCACAGGTCTTCACTCGTCAGTCAAATGGCTGTATTAGTCAGGATGTGCACTCTGATCCTGGCGCAAGCAATAGGTGTTTTGACTTAGCTTGCATTTCTTTCACTGTGGCCTAATCCAACTCAAGCTTCTTTTTCCTGTTATCCCAGGGCGTGTACATAGGCAATTACTGCCGCTCAGCCAGTGCTTGGTCAAATGTTAAATATAGTAACATGATGGGGCGTGGAAGCTCTGAGTCATAATACCTTTACTGAATGCCTCTAAGATGGATCACTTAAACTGCTCCCTGGCTCAGGAAAGAGACCAAATGTTAAGCCAACCAAATACTGTATTAAAGTATTTTGTGTACCTCTTTTAGCCAGAAGAGATAGAAGGGGCCTCATTGTGTAGGGCTTATCAAGCCTCCAGGGATTCGTGAGATCTAATTAATACATACTCTCAAGGGTGGCTGCTGCCACTGTAGAGGGACCGTTCAGCAGTCATACCTGATATGCACAATGTCAGTGGAGTCTTTGGCAGGCAATGATTTTGCCATGGGGAACTCTACTTAGGAGAATTTTTCTTTGGAGGCAAGCACAAGTTAGTCATCTATTAATGCCTGCTATCAATAGGAAACAATAAAGACACCCTGCTGGAAAAAAAGGAAAAAAAAAAAAAAGCTTTTTGAAATGTCTGGACAATGTTCTTTTTAATTTCTGCTGAGAGCTATGGCTTCATCTAAGCATACATCAGGGTAAGCTATTAAGAAAGAGTAGTTAACACTCAGTTTAGGCTCCCTGTCAGGTTTCTCCTTTTCTAGGTCCATGAAAACACAGAACCAGAGGGACACTGCGTACAGCATTTCTTTGGGGAGAAAAGGGGAATGAACAGAAACACATTAATTTCTTTGGAAATATTATTAAATAGGTCACCGTCTTTAACAAGGAAGAGAAACTTTGCAGATGCTAATCTTTGATACACTTTGAATCGCACTTTCCTTTGCAGAACACTGATATCTGCACTTTGCTATAACTGAACTCAGAAGAATTGCAGGTGTAGCCATCTACTATTATTTTCAGGAATCTAAACAGGCAGAAACCTTGCACAAACTTCCCAATATTTCTTCATAGAATTTGATTGCATGACATATCTTTCAGCAGTTTAACTAAGTTTGGAGGGGAAAAAACCCAAACTTACAGAACGCTTGAGAATGTATTCTTACCTTTGGCAAAATATATTTTATTCTGATTTAAAATTATCTTTTGCTAAGCTGACTTTGTGAGTTACTTTCTCAGTGGGAGATTTTGTTTCTCCCACTCTTCCTATGGTAAATCAGTTTTTCTTTTTTAATAACCACTGTTTATTAACTTCCTTCCCATCAGAGATTGTAAGAGCATGCTCAAATTATCTTATTCTTCCAGAGACTGTATTTAATCAGAGACTTCACTTTATGTCATTATTTCCACAGTTATATTACTCAATATATTCCACATCTGTGTCTAACTTGTTAGTGTGGAGTATCACAGCATTGGTGGTTCTTCATGATCAAATAAATGAAAACACAACAGGATAAGTTTCCTTTCTTGCATTTTCTTAAATTCATGGGAGGTAATAAAACATAAACATTTAAGTGTTTGTAAAAGAGGTTTTTCACTGCCAAATGATCCATCATCTTTCTGCTAACTTTTCTTAGCTGAACTTCATTGGAACAAAGGCCAAGCTCCTTCTTCTCTCTTTCTGTTCCTCTTCCTTTTTCTTTTCCTCTCTTCCTCTTCGGCATCAGCTTCAGCTTCTCTTTCTCAACCCAGGTTAGACTCAATTTATGTCTAGGACCCATGAAGGTGGAAGTCCTATTCTCACAGATCTTTAGGCAGCCAAAAAGAGACTAAACCTGACCCAAATTATGTAATATGCTAAAATGATGCAAAGGGAGCTAACTCCCCACAAGTCTTCTGTGTGTTGGCTGTTGGACTCCTACAAGATACGGTCCGTGCTTTGAGATGACACCGACTCCCATCTTATTACCTGCCAATACTATTACTTAGGCTCAAAAAGCAGAAGAAAATTAAGATAGGATAAAATTAGCGTTTAAGTTAATATGTGCAATGAAATTTTTTAAGAGTTTTAAATTTAGATTAATTGGGACATAAGTATGTGGACAGTATTTTGCCTTAATTAGGAACTGCTTATAAAGAAAATCACTGATGTGTCTCCACTTCACTAATAACCTAACTTTAACTTGTTACCCAATAAATCCATTTATTTCTGTTAAAGGCCAAATGCTAAGAAAAGCTTAATATTCACCCATCTGTGCACACCATTACATTCTCTATCCTCTTTTTTGAGTTTAAAACAATATTGTCGGAGTAACTCACACCCCTTGAGTGCTTGCGTTTCTCTAACCATATTAAGAGTTAACTCACAAAAGTTTACATGTTTTGCCACTGTGACACTGCTAGTAAAATGCATTTTTAGATTGCAGTTTCAGGCTAATATCTTAGCTCAATTTAGGGAGATGTCACACGTCCTACTACATGCTTCTGGCTCTGATACAAAGGTATAGCTAGAATTCTGAAGGCATCATCAGTTCTTTTTGCTGAGCTAATCACCAACTCCTTTTTTAGGCACCCATCATCAGGTATATCCTTCAGCCGGTTTGAAACTTGCTCTAATTTAGTTTTGAAGACTATTCCAGCATACAGTGTGTCAGGAATTAGGCTAGTGACTTACTGCCTAGGGAATTCAGAAGAAAGAGCAGAGGTTGTAGAAGGAAGATTTGAGAAAAATGATAAGGAAATCAATCTATCTGATAAAATACTCGTTGCGGTTGCAGCCATGCTGTAAACGGTTTTCTTCATAAAAAAGAAGGATTTATTTTTGCATGCCTGGAGTCTGCTCATGTTATTATCTGAAATGCAATACTTGAAACATAGGGGAGTGCAAATGTGAGGTGAGAAATTCCTAATACAATTCATTAGTGTATCTAAGCAACCAAGCAGAGGACTGGATGTGCTGTCTCATGGCCTTCTGAAACTTTACAGTACCTGCCACTCACCAGTGTGGCCCACTCTGACAACAGACGTAAAAATGGAAACTTTGATCAATCTGACTGCAGGAAAAGCAATACGATTAAGCTGTGTTTTAGCATCATAAACCCATCGTATAAAGTATTCAAAAGAGCTGCTACAGGCCGAGAAGAATAAACCTTGCATCTTTGTTTCATTCACCATGATGTGCCTCTCACTGCTTTCTTCTCTTCCTCAGCCCTACTTCCCCCTCCTCCTTCCCTTTTCAACTCCTAATTCTTTCACTGCTTCCCATTCAGGCCTTGCCCTCTGCATTCAGTTTCTGCTTCTCATTCCCCTTTGCCCGCTCCCCACCCTGCCTGCTCCTTTTTGGGTTCAGTTCTTCTTACTTCAGGCTTTTATTTCTCTGAGGGATTTGAATAATCACTCCTTCTTTTTTGATCTCATTGTCATCTCAATAGGTCTTGCTGCCTTCCACCCTCTCCTCAAAAGGTAGGTTTCCAAAGAACGTATTCCCTCCAGAAAGGAGGAAAGGGACCTCTGAAACTCACTGACCCTTTCTAAATTGGATGTCCCATTTTGTATCATGGAATTAGGAATTTTTCCATTGTATGAGAATGTTAACTTTGTTAGTGAATATTTTTTTTTAATGAGCACATTAAATTCCTCCTTAGCCTTAAAAAGATGTAACTTTTGTCTATTACTCTGTCATGCTTAATTTCTGTCTCCGCTTGGCTGATGGTCAGCTTTAATAAGGCTGATTTAGTCATACACTAAATTTTATGTAAAATCTCAGGAGGAGGAGTAGCCGTTACTAAAGGCCAAATAAATGCTTTTATAGTACCCCGACAGGGAATCTAAAACAAGGCAGACACGATTTATACTTTTGACCACATTTTCAAAATGCCCCTCAAATCTAACATCTGCAACCGAATGCTCTTGAATGCAACTATGCACAGCTGAGCATCCGAGCACACTGCCTGGGCAGAGAAGTCTGTCTCATCTGTTCTTGTTCCTTGCCATAGGTCAGATCAAAGAACCAGACACAAACACCAGGTATCTCAGAAAGAAATTCTGCAGTGGTATTTCAGAGACATACCTACTGAAAATAAATTAGAAAATAAGTAGAAAAACAAAATAAGAAACAACTTTGCAGCTGTTATCAAAGCCTGGCTCTTTCTTTTCGCCTTATATGGAAAATGAAATGAAAGAAAATTCTCAGTGATACGCAGTCAAGGCCACAAAACAAGAAGACCTTGAGCCAAACTTCTTCAAAGGTCAAGGATACAAGCATAAGATATTCAGCTGGGCTTTTTTCTCCTTATGTATTCTTGCAATGGCACACAACTGTAAGTTTGCTTACAGCCCTTGTAGCTAGGCCAGGAAACATTAAAATATTCCCTTTTTTTTCTGCAGTACCCGATAACCAGGGTACTAAATAAGCATTCCAAAATAAAATGAATGCAGAACCATATGGTTAGTTCTGACTACATTCTTGCAGAAAAAAATCGCTCATGCTTTTCTGTTCTGTACTACAGATGGTTCTGATGGACGGCATCATGCAAAGCCACGTTATTATTACTGAGGAAAATGTGAGGACAATTCTGAAAATCTATTTATGGAACATGGTGCTTCTATTAGACACAGGGATGGGTAACCAGAGAGCACCTTTAAAGAGTTGCCATTTCTATTCTATATTCTGCTCCACATGTATTATCTGATCATGCAAACATCTTAGCGAATGGAAAAACTATCTTTTGACCGATGCATTGCTGGATCCAGCCCTTAAGACTCCAACTCATCCATTTCATCACTTTCATCTCAGTTCCCACAGTTCTCATTTCTACCTGAAAGACTCAGCCTGTTATTAATTGATGTTTTTGTGCATCAGAAAGTATGGTTATTTTCTCTTCTAAACTTGGTAAGCCCCACTGCTGGCTCTTTTGAAGCAACAGTGGTCTTTAGTAGTTGCATAGTAGACACATCTGACTCATCACCTTACCCCTGTGGGCTGTTGACTAGAGAAAAAATAGAACAACAACAAGCATTAGTCCAAGATCTCTTTTCCTTTACTCTGGTAATTCCCATTCATCTCAACAGTTCTCTTGTTAACGGATGATGTAAACCAGTGAATTATTTTAACTTTTAGGTTTTCATCTATAGCTTTCTTATACTATAGGACAGTAATGTCCAAAACGTTCAATCTAAAGATATCACAATATTGCCAAACAAAATTTTACTGAAAACCATACATATTTAGATTAAAACATCTCAGAATGATCTCTTCACAAAACATAGGAACATTCATTTTAACAACACCAAAAAATCATTCTCATGTCATCTGCTTGTGACCATAATATTATGAATTTCAGTCTGCTCCCCCCGAACTCAGAGGAAAAGGAATCCAGCCCATCCTCCCTCCTTCTCCTCTTTGCCCTTTGCAAGAATTTAAATAAGATTTCCATATCTACTTTTACCACTTACATTCTGTTTCACAAATAAGCTGTTTTGTGTAAATGCAGATAGCACACGTTCACAGGCATTCCTGTTCTACATTCAGTTTCTACTAGTTTGCATAATTTTCTCTTTAGGGATTCTTACAAAAAGTGACAGGGGGATGGAAGTCTTTTTTTTTACCCCTCAGCCATGAATTCCATCTGTTGTCATGGCACTGAACCCAGTGCTGAATAGCAGCCAGCATTGCTTTTGATGTTCTGTAGGATTAGTAGAGATGTCTGATGTTATTGTGCAAGATTATTCATAGGAATAGGCTACCTGAGCTTTATGCGAATATTCAGTTGCTAAATTAATAAATAAATATGGTATGCCACCAAAGTTCACAATCTGGGGGCATTCCCTTGGACCTTTACTATTTCCTTAACAGTTCACAGAAAGTTTTTGCAATTACTCTCATTTCTACAAACACAAACCAAATGTATTGCAGCATTTTGTTAAAGTTGAGCAATAATGTGGCCAATGAATTATACCTGATGATCTGTAGCTGATGATCTGATGAGGCAAATTTTATTTATGGGATCTTCTAATCAAAATATTTCGTGATTTGTCTCTGCTTTTGACTCTGATGTTTTTTACTGAGCTATCCAGTACACAAAGTTCACATCAATCCTGACTCTGGGAGGAGTCAAATATCTAATAATTAGAGGTATTCTTCAACACTCAGGACATTCAGGGTGTCCTATTTCAGACCCTCAAATCTCTTGACACACAGTAATCAAACTTTTGCAAATGCCTATGGAGTAGAAGAGTTTTCTTTGTTGTTTTTGGTTTTATTTTCTTGTGAAGATAAGTATCAGTGCTACCTAAGAGTTTTTCCTGCCATATCTTTTTCATCAAAGGTTATCAGTCTATCAATACCTTGTCTTGTTATGGATACACTTTGGAAAGATTTCCAAGTTTCAAGATGGAGTTTCTGGTCAAAACAGAGAACACCTTGCCTTGGCATGAGCTCAGGAAAAGGAAGTGTAAAGAGTTTTCTGCAACAGATGATTACAAAAGGCAGCAAATGAACAGAGCTCTGCTGCTTCCTTTTCCTATCTCTAAGAATCCAAACTTGATCCTACTTCTCAGGGAGTAGCTGGGTTATACTGGGCCAGGGCAGTGGCTTTCACCTTGAGGGGAAGAAGAGGTAGCAATTGACACCTCCTGGACTCAATCGTCCTTCCCTGCAGGAGCAGCAAGACCATTTACTGTGCCGTTTCCTGGGTAGCACCAGTCTAGCACTTCATCCTTGGAAGAGAAACCTCAGTTTTTCCTCTACAGCTAAGAGGTCTTGTTTCGGCTTTGGCCCGGGAGAGCAGCCTAGTGGATGGGTTTTTCTAACAGAAGCGGAAGTTGGATCTAAGGTGCAGAGTGGATTCAACGGAGATGTGGATTTGGCATCCCACAATGAAGGCAAGTGCCTTGCTACCAACTGTCCTCTCCTGCTTCGGTACAATGTTTTAAAAGGCTCACTACATCCTGAGAAGATGAATAGGAACTAGATATTTATTTTCTTGCATAAGTTCTGAAATATTACTGATTTGCAGCCCCTTAGATTTATGCTGTATTTCTAGATAAAAATAGCCTTCTTTTCTCCCATGGGTTCATTATTTTCATATGAACTGCTTGCACAGCCTACAAGGTTCTTGAGAATGACATTGGACTCTTACAAGTGCTTGAAATTTACTCTGGCTTTTCGATATGTGAACTCTCTTTAAAGAAAACGGTGCAGCCAGCTCAGCTGGTGTTTCTGTGGAGTAAATCCACTGATTTCAGTAGTAGTATCCTGAAGTTACTTCAGTGCAAATTGGCATGTTATTAAAGTAATTAATCAGCTTCTGATTAGAAATGCAAATATAGAATACATATACGTTTCCTTGCAGTTCAACAGCAGTTTTCTGAGATTTCCCAGGGGAAAGGTTAAGGATGGTTGGACTTCTTGTGACACAGGATGGAACACGGAATGGCAGTATGCTGTGCAGGGCAGGTGGAGTTTCAGCTGTGGAAGTCCTGCTCTGAGTGGTGAGCCAGTAAGGCTAAACTTTGACAAATGTAGTGAAGTTAGGGAGCTTTAAAACTGCAGTAACGAGTGCCCAAAAAGCAGATGTTACAGAGTTGATGATAGAGGAAATTTCGGGTTTAATTTGAGAAAAAAAAACAAACAGCATCATCTAGTCTTTTGGGAATGAACTGGCAAAAAAATATAAGTTTTTGTTTTGAAAGAAGAAAGTTATCATGGCCCACAGTCCCTTTTCTCCTTTCTATAAAGGATTTTCAGTCAAATTTTCAACTCAGCCTATTAAATGCATGATTCTTTTGCAGCTGACATATCAATGTCTGCACATATGCAGCACCACATGCAGATGATTGGGAGAGGGCTGGAAGGTAAATTGGTTTGGAAGCAGCACAGATTAGCCATTGGTTAGACAGAGACCAGATACTCACTTTATACCAGTCCTTAAATCTCACTGCTGTGTGACAACTCAGTGCCCCGCAGGTACAGCCTGCGGCAGATGTGTAGCATGGGAGAGGCATTAACTTGGAAACTCGGCTGAGCATTGGCTGCAACCCTGCTCACCTCTCGCTTTGACCTGGCCATCTCTGGCAGAGCAGTGCAATATGGTCAAATATTTGCTGTACAGGCTCTCTGTCCCCAGGGCTTGACCATAAATCCTTCAGCAGGACTGAGAAAGAGATTACCACGGCTGGAGATATGGGTGATAACTATATCCTTGCTTTGCAGTGAAGGGAGGGGATAAGAACAGACCGTTACTGAAGTGAATACAGAATACCACATCTGGAGCTGGTCTATGGTGCGGCTGGGAGTCCCTTCTGCTGCTCCATATTACGAAGAGAGTGGTAGAGCACCAACGGTCCCAGAGCTGCAATGACCACAGTCCAAGCTCAACCACAGCTGTTTTTCTGGTTTTCGTGTGCCACAAGGGAAGGGGAAAAAAGAGAGGCCAAGAATCTGGAGTTCCTTTGCAGGCTAGATTCAATCTCGTCGTAGCGAAAAATCTCTCCCCAATGTCATGAATATCATTAGTTCCTGCATTAAGCATTCAGTGTAGACCATACAACACAGATGCATGTCATTTGTAGCCTGTAAAATTAAAGATTGCCTTTTCGCTGATGATTTGATTTATAAGACACATCTTTCGTAGGCTCCCAGTGCACAGGCGCAGCATTGCTATCTGAACACGAGCCCACAAGCTGTGTGGTAAGGAGGGATGCCCATCTATTAGCAGCAGGCTCTATCAGTGAAATTGTTTTCATTTTTCAGTCTTGGTCCTGTGGGTTGGACAGAGCTGCCCTTCAGTAACCAGAGTAGGGCTTGTTTCCCTGTGCCCAAAGGGAAAAGTCTCATCTAGTGAATCAGCGTCGTGGTATCTAATGGTGTGAATTTTACTGTTTCATTATTCCAGTCATCATTATCTCATGTAGGCCATAGATAAGATATCACTGCAGGAGGAACATATAGGTCCAGGGTCAGAATGATCCTGTCTCCTCTCAAGAACCCTTCTTGGCCACTGAAATATTTATCCTCCTTCTTAAGAAGATCAAAGAGTTAGTCTCTTTCTTAAAAACACACACAAAAAGATGTTGAAGCACTCCCTTTTTCAGTGTTTTAGTAGCCCACACTGTATTATTTGCATTTTATTTGGCTTGCACTACACTGAGAGTATCTTCAGAAATAGGAACCTCAATAAAAAGCACAATTGTCTAATCTGTGTCAGTCATGCTGATGATATCCTGATATCTGTAGATATCTTGATATTATGGTGCTCAGTACTGTTAGATGGAGCTTGCAGATCAGCATAAAATTATATTTATAATGAAGTTGGGAGCAAACGCTAATTAATATGTACTGTTAACAGGTTTTCAAAAAGTGGCAGAAAGCTTACTGAGCTCTCTTCTCATAATATACCACCAGCAAAATTTTTAGAGATAACCTGTTTTCAGAAGACAGAGAAACAGCAAGACAGAGGCAGAGATCTATCAAAGCAGAAGCATTTAGGGCCAGATTATGAAGCCTTTACTGAAGTTGTTGAGCACTTACATGCCAAGTCCCATTGACTTCAGCTACTCATTAGCATGAGAAAGAGTTGCACAGTCTGGCCTTTACTGCGATAGTAGGTTTGAAAAATACACGTTTGTCGACTTTCAGCTGAAGCATCTCACTAACACTAATTCTATTCAGACTACCCAGCTAAAACAAAATCGAATAAAGTACCTGCATGGTTTTTTTCTATGCATTTGGGTACACAGGGGTGAAATCCTGTTCAATTTAGAGAATATAACTTCTAGCATAAGATCAAAAGAAAAGAATCACTGTCTGATTTTCCTCCTCAAAAGCTGAGCCAATCTTCCTGAAACTCATTATGATTGGGATTCAGTTTCTGAAATGTGCACAGATTTCACAGGTATTACAAAACAATTACCAACAACTGAATATTCTTGGGTGAACACTGCCTTCAATAAGTTTGCACTAAGAGCAAAATCTGTTTCTTGACATAAAAATAAACTACAGAGGGCTTTCCTTCACTCGGTAAGAATTAGCTATTTCCTAAATTTACAAGGATTTCAGAATTACATGATGCAGATATGTTTTTTTAAAGCTGCTCAGGCAGTGAAAGGGAAGGTGCTGGTTCAAGAGCTCTTTTCTGTATATTCTTGAAGCTATTATGTATGCCAAATTACACACCAGAGGCTGAGTCAGTACCGGGATAGTCAAACATTTCAGAGCAAACTTTCAGGGCCCTCATCTCTTTCAGGAATCTTGTGTTTTAATACATGAACACAGTTCAAGACTATTTTGTCCTTAGAGGATTTCTGTAATTGTTTTGGAAGGTCAATGTACAGTTCCAGTTGTTTTTAGATGGAATCCAATTGTATCTAAAGATACATTAATACAGACATAGCTCTAGATCAAAAAAAACTTGATAGAATTGTTTGTCTATGGTATTTAAGACATACTGGAGAAAAGAAACATGCAAATTTCAGGGTGGGGATGGGCTGGGGAATATGTTATATGTTTGATGCTGCACGTTTTAATTATTCCACCAGTGTTTTTCCTACGCTTTCTCACTTGTTGCTGCTAAAGAACAACATGTCTCACTATGTATATAAATCTTCCTCTCTGATTGTTCTGGAGATATTATTTCTCTGCCTCTGCAATCTGGCTTTCAAAAACATTCGTTTCCCACCTGGACTCTCCAAAGGCAGAAGGAAGTGACAGTATTTAAAAGCATAAGGGTAGTACCTATTCTACCAACAATTTCAAAGCTGAACAAGAGTCTCTAAGTATTGAAGAAAAGGAACTTATGGTACAAAATGTATTTTACAAAGAACAGGGGATTAGATTAAACCACAGACCCTTGTAAACAGGGAAGCTGTACCACTGACTCCACCAGAGGCCATGGTGGTTTCATCCTCATTGCATCCCATGAAAGATTTATAAATTCTCTCCTCTGTATAATCTGAGCCTGAATCGTCCTCATAACCAGGACTGATGCACCTTGTTGTATAAAGACCCAATATTCTTCTCTGAATGGAAATGAAGACAGATTTGGAGTGGGAAGATGTAGTGCTACAGCACTTTCATGCCTAAAACTCTACATGGTGCATTTTTACAGATATACCCTGGGATTGGACAAGAAGCATCTTATCTGCACAGAGCCTGCCCTTGTCATTGTCCTACCTGAACCTTGTGAGAATATTCCTCACAAGGAGGTGGTTATATGGTGGTTATATAGGATAATGTAGGAAATATCAGGAAGAGAAAGGCCATTTCTATTTTCAGAGGCTTTCTTATCCTGGGCATGACCCAGAGGCAGAATATAAAGCTACAGTCCATGCCAGAAGGATTGCTCGGTTTTAGCAACAGTCATCTAGCATCTGGGAGAGAGATGTATGAGGGACAATGGCATTTCAGCCCAGGCTTTTTAATTTTACACAGTACAGTTCATAAAATCTACCCGTCCTGAGAAAGAGTAATCTATGCGCCTTACACAATCATTTATAGCAAGTCCTGTGGTAGGACAGACACAGTTCAACGGTTCAAGTATGAAAGAAATTATGTTTTAAATTTTGAATGACCCATTGTTCACCTATTACAAAGGACAGGTGTATTACTGTGGCATTTTAAAGCATCATGGTTTATGTTTCTGCAGTGTCTCACAGCCAGCTGACGGCAGTTGTGTATGCCCCAGAAAACTGGGGAGGGCAGAGCAGCTGGGAGAAGAAAACCCTCCGTTATTCAATGCATCGAGTACATAGGAACTGAATGCAAAATATTTCTAATTTGGTCCTTTACTTACCACTTATACCAAGAAACTATGAAACTGTTCTTTCAGGAAAAAGCCAAGATGTTTTATAGCTACTGCACATTTGTTGCCTGTGACAATTGGACTTAATCCAGCACCACAAGATTTGAGTGACAAAAAATCATTAATTTCATGACAAACATGCTTGCCAGTGTCATAAATTGGTGATGATACTTACCTTCATCTTAATAAAAAATACTGGGTGTGTGAGCCTGTTTTCTGATATGTGGGAGCAAATTGTGCCTCTTCAGGTGATTTGAGCAGTTGACATAGCAAACCATAGGTTTTATTTCAGTCTTCGGGTTAATCAGAAGCTTTCAGCCTGTAGTCCAGAAATGTGGAAAGGGGACATGTTTTTCAGAGTCCTAACTCTTCTAGTTATGGAATTTGTCCCACCTTTACACACAGCAAGTCTTTTAAGGCTGCTGCCAACTTCAGGACAGTTAGCAGACAAGGGAGCCCTTAGTAAGAATGACTTTCCAGCTCAGCCCTTCTCAGGGTGAACTGAAGTGCAGAAGAAACTCATGCCATTCTGGCTACAGTTGGTCATAGAGGAAAACCTGGGGGCTTACAGGAAACACGGGGAGGGACTCTTTATCAGGGAGTGTAATGATAGGACGAGGGATAATGGCTTCAAACTGGAAGAGGGTAGATTTAGAGTAGACATTAGGAAGAAAGTTTTCACTATGAGGGTGGTGGGACACTGGCACAGGTTGCCCAGGGAAGCTGTGGATGCCCTGTCCCTGGAAGTGTTCAAGGCCAGGCTGGATGGGGCTTTGAGCAGCCTGGTCTAGTGGGAGGTGTCCCTGCCCATGGCAGGGGGGTTGGAACTAGATGGTCTTTAAGGTCCCTTCCAACCCAAACCATTCTATGGTTCTATGATAAAACTGTGCAATTCTGTCCTCATCTTTTAACTTTAATTTTTTTTTTCTATATTCTTGACTGTTGTTGGAGTCTGAAAGCTAATTTGAGATTACAAAATTAAAAAAAAAAAAAAATAGCGTGGGAGTTTTCTGTCCTCCACACACACGTACACACACAATCCTCCACCCTTCTCTCCTCCCGCCCCTGTTAAAGTAGCTATCTTGCACATCAAAGGTTGGAGGGTATTTTTGGTACATTCACAAATCACTCAGGAGATGAACGAGCTTATTTGTTCCAAATGATGAAAGCTCAAAGTATTTCATTTATGCTAACAGTTCATTAATGTAGCCACTCATGTGTGCTAATCCCACTTATTAAGCCTCCCTGTCTCCTATTAATAATAATTTAGCTAAATATGAGATGTTTCTACAAGGTTATTCATACTTTCATATATAATTATGCTAGATATAGGTATAGGATCTTGATAATAATCTTCCTTTTCACAAAGTCTTTAATCTAAATAGAGCTTGGAATGCCACAAACTGCACTAGGTGCTGCACAGGCTATGTTTGTCTGAAAGACTCCTGTTACTGAGCTGTCTGCAGAGTTCTTATCTCCAAAATCCCCGTGTGAGTAGGGAAGCGCTGTTATCTTTCCTGAGCAGACAGAAACCTGTAGAGCAGAAAAACAAAGGAGCAGAACCCACAAAAGCACTTACACAACTCAATGGCTCCCAGGACCTTCAGGCAAACTCCATGGAGCGAAAAGAAGCAGTGAACTTTGCAAATGAGGTGGGCAGAGGACCTGAGTGTCCTATTGCCTGAGAGAGCTTCAGATAGTTTGCAAAAAGTGGACATTTCCTTCTTCAGGTGTGTTTGAAAAATGAGCCAATTGTCTGTACTTTGAGACATTATTTAGACCAAGACAGTTAAGCCTTGTCAGCCATAGTTGCCAGATCTGTTTTTAGGACCTGCTACAGCTTTGTTCACCTCTGCTATAAGTAGTCTATTTCTTTCATCCCCGCATAAGTAGTCAACTTTATATTTCCCCTCTCAAAGCCTAAGAACAGCCCATTTCCTCCTCTTCCTCCCTACAAGTATCACGTCTTCCCTTTCTCCCCAGCAGCACAGTTCTCTCATCTCATTGGTCTATTTTCCCACTCTCGTAGAAGGCAGCCCACCTTCTCCATGTGTAGCACTTATGCAATCAGTCCCCAGACTGCACTGGGCAGACATCCTGCCTTTCCCTTCATCTTCCCGATGATTTCGGGCAACAGCAGCCCACCTGCCTTCTCTCCCAGACATCTCATAATCACACAAAGCACATTCAGTCGAGCACCACAACAGGATGAAAGATATCTCCTCACCTCCACCAGGGAAGAAGGAGGAGGCCAGATAGGAGCATCCATGATCCTAAGTACATGGAAGGACTGCGTGGCCAACAGATTCAATCTTGCAGAGAGGATACCAATGTGGAGAAAGAGGGAACCCCTGCCCATCCCTAACTGATGAAGGGTGTAGCCCTTACCTCAGGACTACAACTCTTACTCCAACAGCCAGGCATCAGAAGGCAATATGGAATGAAACTCAACAGCCATGCAGCAATGCCCCTTTGAGGATTTAGCTCCTAGCACTTCCCTCAAGGTGATGAATCAGGGAAAACATTCAGCTTGAAGATGATGACTGAGTGCATCCACCCGTGTATAGACATGTGGTGACACTTGAGATGCCTTATGGGTTTCATGCAACTCCTTGAGGCTGTAGGTCTCATCTAAGTCCTGAGGCACGCAGATCTAAAAACACATTGTGCAGGTCATGGAGGTTCTCAGGTTCTCAAATAGCACTAAATGCCTATATTACAGAACCTGGACTGAGCCCTTGAATGTCTCCATGTATGCAAGGTGCCTAAGTTCTCACAGTAGTCAGTAAATATCCAAATTGAGACACGCAATGGAATATAAGGAGCTGTTCCACACACCCTAGAAAGCAGATACTGACATTTTTTCAGAAAACACTGACCAGTTCTCTATGAACTCTAATGGGAGCATAGTCATCTTGGAGGCCCTTACATTTAGGTGTCTTTATTTGCAAGCTATACACTTCCCCTTGAGACAATCTAAATCAGGAATCAGAATCATAGAATCATAGAATCATAGAATGGTTTGGGTTAGAAGGGACCTTAAAGATCATCTAGTTCCAACCCCCCTGCCATGGGCAGGGACACCTCCCACTAGACCAGGCTGCTCAAAGCCCCATCCAGCCTGGCCTTGAACACTTCCAGGGATGGGGCAGTGTCCTGGTTTGAGGTAAAACACAGCCGATTTTCTGTTTTGTAGTTTTACTTGAGCTTTTCAAGGACAGACACAAAACAAGGCAGATTTTAGTGGGGTGAAATCGTGTAACCTGACACTAAAGATTGACTATCTTGCTGAGATTTGCCCAAATTATATTAAACAGTGTTTTAAAACAGTGAAAGATCACAACAGAAATTACAATCCAGGCAAGCAGATGGGTCTTCACACATCGCTGCTGATTCATAATACAAAATGGGAATGTTTCAGTCAGGTTGATTTAAGTAAAAAATACTTACTCATAGAAAATAGCACTGGGCGAGACCTCAAGAGTCCATAGACAGTATCTAAAACTTTCCTGGCAGATGATGTTCTAAACTATTCTTAATAAATGATCTAGGGAATTTGTTTTTCTACTTCCATGTCATTAGATATTTTGCCCCAATGCCTAACCCAAATCTTCCCTTTTACAGTTTAAGCCACTTAGATACTGCACAATCCACAAGAGAAAACAGAGAAGAGCTCCTCCATGAGCTCCCCTGCTCCTTGCAGCAACTTGCAGTATCTGCGAAGACTACTTTTCAGTCTTCCCTTCTTTAGGCTATAGCAAATATTTCCACAAAGCCGTTTAAAAGGTGGGATAAATGTATTATCCTCCACATTTATCCTGAATCTATGTTTCCTTACACAGGCCAGTAGCATTTATGAGTCATTCTGAACAGAGCTCATTAAAAATGTCCTGATGACACAGTTTTTCAATAAAAATTAATCGTACTTTTTCTGGGGAACCATCTTACTCCCTAAGCGTGTTTTGCAGGAATCAGCTACACTAGATGGGAACAGGGTGAGCTAGCAGGGAGCGATTTCCCTGGTGTTGAGTGGAACTGAATCCACTGAACTTCAGTACCAGCCCAATAGACGTGGCTGCTGTGGTTACCTTTCCTCCAGCCCAGCCACTGCAAAGCTGAGAATGTTTTCCAAAGACACTCACATGCACGAAGACAGCTGACGACCCAGATGCCCACAGACAGCAGTGCCTTTACCGGCACCCACATAAATACAAACAGCATTCACATAAATGTGAACAAGGCAGATGGTCTGATCCTGTTTGGTTGATCAGGGTAGGAATTGTGTAGTGATCACACAAACACACACACACAAGGAAGTCTCCTTATGCTTGAGCCATCTAGAGGCTGGTCACAGATCCCAGTCTCCCCAGATGCTAGCACCCCGACCTGTGGTAGTGCTTGCTCCCTCATCTGACTCGATATTCACTAGTGGTCCTGTACACACATACATACACAGAATAGAAAACACACACAGAAAAGTAGTTACGAACAGAGTTTAATAGAACAGGATAGACTACAGTGCTCAGGTGCGCGGCTTAGACTCACCAGCTACCTGCTTACATGTGACCAAACCTCTTTATGCCCCTCATCAACATTTTCCCATGTAGGTTACCCCATCGTCCTTGAGCTTTCCCTTTCTCCACTCTGCTATCCCTCCAGATAATCAAACCACCCTGAGTTATTTTTCCCCATTGGTCCCAGTTTTCCTGTATCTGTATCCAAATTTGGTATTTTTGATACAGTTACCTAGGTAATCTTGACCTTACATGGTTTTACTGATATGGTTACCTAGCTACTGCTGGCATTGAAAGTTCTTCTCCCCAAAAGACGCCCACTATTGCCCTCCAATTGCCTGTGAATTTTGGCCACCTCTCATGAAACTCCCCCTTAACCAACTGTGAAGCACAGCCAGCCTTCACAGTACTATTTGTGACTTTTGACAGCTTCTCACTCTATTTGTTATGTCCCTCAACATAATGTCTCATGTCATGTTCAATTAGCTGAACCTCGAGCCAGGGCCCAGTCATCTCCCCGCATGCCTTAACCTTGGCTGCTTAGCTTTTACTTAAATGGTCCCTAACCCTTACCTTAACCGTAAAACTTTCTTCAGGATTTTGCTTTCTCCTGAAATTTAGTTCCATGGAAATGTTTACATTTTTTCCAGTTGTATTTTAAAATAAACCAATGATATTTGATAAAAGCATGACCTAATGGCACGCTTATTAGTAGCAGACAGAATATTTTAACATTCTGATGGCAAATACCATTGATATCTTTTTTCCGGCCATATTTAAATGTTTATGTCATCACCCAGGACCATACCTGTAATTCACAAGACCTCTAAAGGTCTCAGCTCTCTACGCTGAAAGCATCAATAAAAAAGTAATCCAAAGTTTCATTTGGCTCAGGAAAAGCAACCAGTCTCTCTCCAGCGGTTAGCAGATGCCTAGGAAAGAGAAAAAGAGGATTGCTACGTGATACTTTCTCCAAGTAACATGCAACCTCTAACTATTTTGAGTTCAAGAGATTTCCTGAGACTGATAGTACACGACCATTTAGTAACCTTTAATAAATCTTTCTTCCAAACTCTTGTTGGGCTGCCCTTGAACTCTCATAAATTCACTAAGTCCAGAACACCGTTGCCAAGGATCTCCACAGACATGACTCTCATTGCAGGAAGAACTTCTGGGTTTGGAGCCTTTTTTGAACTTGGCTCATGCTAGCTTCATTTGCTGCCAGCAGATTCTTCTGTTGGACAAATGAACATTTCCCATCTGCCCTCTCCATGGTCTGGTTTGGTTTTATAGACCTCAACCATAGGTTGTCTGTTTTCCAGGCTGAGGATTCCTAGGCTCTTTTTTTCCCCCTCAAATTCCTCAAATATATTCCTCCTTGTTCCTTAAACAAAGAAGCCATCCCACCTCATCTTTGATCACCCTTGCTCTTCTCTCACGCTTCCCCAAATTCACTAAATTGTTTTTAAGGAAAGAAGACAAAAATGAAATTTGGGGATTTGCATGTGTGTAGTGAGAAAAAAAAAAAAAAAAAGAAAAGAAGAGAATCATTTTGTATTCAGTCTAAGTTAGAAGAAGATTTATAGAGCGGCATAAATGATGTTCTCTGTTTTGTTCTCTATTCACTTACTAATAATTATTAAGAATGTTTTTGCCTTTTTTTGACATCTACCAATGAGTTAATATTTTCAAAGAACTATTTATCGTAACCCCAAATCTCAGCCCCGAGTGGTAACAGTGATCTCAGATCTCGTCATTCTCCATTAGAACCCTGGATTCTTTTCTCTACACGCATCACATTTTTCACTGTGTATATTAAATTTTATATATTTCAGTTGCCACAGTTGATAGGCAGCTCTGAAGATTTAATAGCAAACCAAGATATGTCTATGTTTTCTGATTGAATTTTGTTCAAATTTAAGAAGTTACTCCTCCTGTCAGTAGATGTTCTGAGATCTTGGAAGCCATTACAATGGAGGACTGCCTTAAATATTTTTAGATGTTAAGGAGGAAGATTGTTTTACTTAGTTATTCCTTTCCCTACTTGAGAAACTTGGTCCTTTTGTTCCTATGTGCTAGAAGCCAGTATCTCCGCCTCTGTTTATTTTCCTATCAATGTACCAGCAACATTGGTGGTACTGTGAAAAGAAGAATGACCTGTGAATAGTTTATTTTGCTAATACCTTGACTGATGACAAATAGCGTCTGTTTTTGAGTTGGGTTATGACATATCAGCATACCCTTGTTGTTGTTTTGTTGCTGTTTGCTTTTATCCCCTGGTGAATAGTAGATTTCAAAAACACTTATGCATTTAAAAGCAATGAGAATAATAGCAGTTAAATACTAGGTCAGTTCCACAATCTAAGTCGCTTTTAGTTCCAGTTAAAACTGAAACATACCCTCTAAAAGTGGTACAATTTGCTATAAGCAAAAAAGTCCAGAAATAAACGATAAACATGCATTTAAGAAAAAAAAAAAAATATCTGTAATTCACTTGCCAGCCGTAAAGTGTTCGTACCACCCAACGTGCATTATTTGAAAACTCCTCTGTGCAGCATCATCAACAATGTTTACCCAAGCATGATGATTATGATAAATTGTTCCAGGGACTTCGTATCTATTGTGCTTGTAGGTCGGCACTTGCTGTAATAAGGCGGCCACCAGATTCACAAGGGAAAGAGAAAGAAGTTGGTAAATGTGCTGTCAATGTAGGAAATACTGTTTGATGAGATCTGCGAATGAGCCAAACCAACTTGCTTTTGGCTGGAATTGACCTAGTAGATCTTAAATAATGGCTGGTTGCAGGGGGGGGGGTTTAATTTTTTTTCTATTAAATAAACTATTGTTAAAGCCTGCCACATACATAGGAACTGTCTGTTTACTCTGCATGATCACGTTTGCTTCTATGCGTGCCTTCAATATGCAGTTTAAGCATGCACTGGAGTTCACCATTTTGGCTTGCTGTTTTTGTAAGTATACATTTTGGTTTTACTTGTCTGAATTTCCTGTCAGGATGTACACTATCTTTAAAAAGAAGGCAGTGGAAAAAAAAGAGCTTTTTAATCACCACTACCACTGAAAACAGTGCCTTATTCTGCAGCTACTGGAGTGAAAGAACCTTCTTCACTGGGACAGAAGCTGCTTCTTTACACTCAGTAAGGAGAGTTTCACCAGCAGCGAGAGACGGAGAGGAAGGAGAGCGGTGAAATTGTTATTTGTAGACACAGTTCACTGCACGGATGACACGAAAGACAGCGGGATTCTGTGGTGTCTCAAAGCGGAGGGCCAAACTCGGTGTCCGGATAGGTTTAGCACAGGGCTGCCACCATCCCCGGCATTCAGGCAGACCGACTCCTACCTGCCCTCTGCAGAAAGAGGAGTGAAAATTAGGGCTCCCAGGAGGTCATTCTGCCCCGGGTTTGGGGACTGGGGATGAATCTGATATTAAATAATTCAATCCTGCCTACCCTTCATTTATCATTTCAGGAGTTAGCCTTATCTGTCTCTGTGGGAAACTACCGTGTTGCTAACAGGTAACTATGGAGCGAGACGATACGCTGGTGTGGTCGTAGCTGTGCTTTGTGTTCCCAATTTTACATTTAATAATCCAAGCAGAAATGAATAGGAATGCTAAGCAGGAGTATGAAATATTATTTTCATTTTCTCAGTTGCCGCATAGCAGGAGGGAAAAATAACCAAATGCCCCTAGAGGCATATCTGCTTGTCTGGAACGTGGGAAGGGATTTGCAACTGGAGTGGGAGCATTTTACAACACGGCCATGCCTCACACAGAGCTGAAAGCGCAGCCAGAAAGTGAGCCAGTGGTGCACCTTTCTTCACAGATAGTGTGGAAAAATAGCACCAATCATCATGGCAAATGTTGGAAACACTTGTTTGCCACAAGCGTTCAGCAGTAGTAGTAGTAGCGTGTTGAGTAGTAGTGCTGAGAACTACAACACGGAGAGGCAAACTGTGATTCACCAGCCACAAACGAGTACGAAGGAAACACAGAGAAATGCGACTCAGTGCTCACGTATGTATCTATAAAACCAATCTGTTCAAAGTGCTCACGTATGTATCTATAAAACCAATCTGTTCAAAGTTTGCATTTCAGCCCCTCATTGCTTATTTCTCATACTCTATAACCACTCTGCTCAGTAAGGAGTGGGGCTAGAGGGTCGTTCTTCAGCAGATTTAACAAGGGGCAGCTGTTCTGACACTGAAGGAATCAGCGAGGGACAGACTGGTTTTTGCCGGAAGAGGCAGAGTTTGCAGAGACGTGGTTTTTATTTCAAGATCAGCTGATAAAGCTGGGAGAAACTGATAGCTAAGATTTCTAGCCGGCAAACCTTTCATCAGACTATCTGCTTTGCCAGAAAAGGTGATATTGAAGCCTCTTCCACAGCTAGGCCAGACAGAGAGCTGCCTAAAAAGACAAGTTTAACCACTCTGTCTGTCTTTAGTGCATCTAACAGCCCAGCTCTTTGCAATTGGTTCTTACTGAGAAGTAAAAGAATAAAACCAGATTATGCGAATATACCTTGTCTCTCGCTTAGCTCTTCCCAGGGCCTGATGGCACCTGGCTGCTATCAAACTGTCAAATTCTGATCTTTTTCTGAGAGGAAAATATACACCATCGAATGTCTTCGGGTTTAGCTTTGAAAAGCAATTGAGTTTCATCTTCTGTTTAGCAAAGGGTCAAATAAGAGGTTCAATGTCGCCATTTTTCTTGTCTTTCTGTGCTCTTGGAGGCAACTGAATTGTAAAAGTAATGCCTCAGACCAATTCCAAAACTGAAAATAACACTGCTTTTCACAGACAGCAAAAAATGGAACTCCCTTAAAATATGGCAAAAAATAGGCTTTATTTGTTTAATAATTTTGTAGTGATCTTGAAACTCTAACTTGCTAAACAAAATTGAGGTAGCCAATAATACTGGGTTTACTTTCATTTTGTGTCTTAATACTACAAGAAAAAAAAAAAAAGGTTTGAGATTGTATGTTAATGCTCCTCCATTAAACAGTAAATACTCATGGTAAAAAGTTCTCGTAAAAAAAACGGTACTCTAACCAGACAGATCTGATACACTTGACTTCAGCATGAAACTTAATGAATTTGGGGTTTGGTATTGTATTATGTGTTTGAATGATACTCCTAATGACGGTAGTTGTAACTATTGCCAAGACAACATACCTTTTGCACACACCTTTTTCAATATTTTGAATTTACACACCAATTTCTCCAGTAATTTAGAAACTAAAGATGTAAGTCCACCAGATTCTTTGTCAACATACTGTACCATACACATCAAGACACACTGGTGGTACAGCCTTCAGACAGGAAAGAAAGGAAAATAAAAGCTGCGTGTAAACCCCCCCAAAAAAGGATTTGACAAATATCAAAGACAGCACTGAAAATACAAACATTTACCACAAGAGAAGCAGAAGATAAATACAACAAGAAATTGACATTATTCTGAAAAAAAAACATAAGCACTCAAAACAAGCTAGAAAAAAAAGCTGAACAAGACAGGGAATGACTCACCCTGGAAAATAACAAGATTGTCACAATACAAAGGAAAATACAGTATCAACACTGAGGAGAGGTTCATTTAGACCGAGAAAAACGTAACAATGGATAAAAAGAGCAGATTTGAAGAAAATATTCGATATCAGATGAGGAGAGTAAAAGAAGGCTGAAAAGTAAAGAAGTTTAAAAAGAAAAAAAAAAGGGAAAGGCTTATCAAAAGGAGAAACGTTAACACAAAAACTAAAGAGGGACCAGTTTCTCATCAAGACTTGCTAATGTTCCATGAAAGGACGAATAGAAATACTATGTAATGAATGAGAAGCTTTATGTAAATCTGCAAAATATTTACTAAAGAGTATAGTGATGAAAACAAGTCATATTTTCATTGCTAAGTCATCAATAGAATAACAAGTTTTAAATAGAAATCTGCAATGTTAACTACAAGCCCTTTTCACATCCACTTGCTATTGTATCATGTCATGAGTTATTTATACTTCACCTAGGAGAACGCAGGAGCAGTAATAGAAAACATGTCGTTAGAGCTAGTGAATTGATTCGCTTGACAGATTTCCTTATTTCCAAAGTAATTTTAGTGAATTTGGCTTGACGCAGCACAAGTTAAACATCATGACGTGCCAGCTAAAGGCGAAGATGAACAGCATCACCCTACCCCAGCCAAGCGTTTCCTAGACTAGAGAGCTTCTTCACCAACCATTCTTCAGCGCAAGAACCAGAGGGGTATTGTAGGACTCAGCCTCCGGGCTGGTGCCTTTTCTAAACTGTTGACACCTGTTCAAAGCAGCTGTAAAGTACTATCACATCAGGGTATCATCATTTTATTCTGATTCTGGCCAGGTGTGCACTTACACTGAATGGCCAGAGATGAACCTTCTAATCCATCCTTCTTACCTCTGTGTTAGAGGCTATAAAACTGCACAGGAGTTACTCAGTGCAGACATTTGTGGTCATGTTTTAAGGAGACTAAAGTCATGATGTAAAGGTTTCAAATGAGGGAGAGTCTAACACATTCCCTGGTGATGTGTCCTAAATGTTATCATTCACTGCGTAAAATATTACAGCGCATTCCTTGCTGGAAGTGAAAGTTAGCTATTGGCATAAAGAACGTGTCAGGAATGGATTCTCTCTGGGTAGTAATTTACTGTGGAAACTAAGAAATAGTCGTGCCATCTGTGAACGCTGTGCCTGCCCTTCCGTGTGGGTGTGCTCATGATGGGTAACTTGTTCGTAGTATAAATGAAAGGGGGTTCTCAGAGAAACCCTGTAAGAAAGGGAGCACACTGACCCATCTAAAGCTTTTCCAGCACCTACCCGAGTAGGTAACCACATTAGCAGCTGCCAGAGATGATCCTTTAGCCTTGTCAGATGGTCACAAAGCTTGGACCATAGCTGAAAACCTGGAGATGAAAACGCACCAAACTGCTCAGAAGTTGGTCCCCAGCAGGCTGGAGGACAAAGCTGGAGGTTGCTGCAAGCTCACAGGTACTCACAAGCAACTTAATTGAGTTCTGTCTACCTGCCAGCTTCAGAGGAATGCCAAGCAGAGGTATATCCCGAGAACCCTGCGTTACTGCAGCAGTGGCAGCATTGTGCAGGCATTAGCATGGACAGATTACCCTGCATTTGCCTGTAATAAAATGCCCGTGTAATAAGTATGGTGATGGAGAATCATCTCTGGAGTGACTCAATAGATTCCTTCTTCCCCACCTGTGGCCTTTAACAAAATAACACATATTATTCCTTACTATATGTTGGAAGATGTGGAGTACTGTACATTCTAATACATATTGCATATATAATTCTTATTCCTCCTGAGAAACTAAACCAATTGCAAAACAGTGTGGCAGCTGGAGTTTGTTTTAAATATATTATCCACTGGTATTAGTATTTTGTCTTGCATATGTATATCAGTGTGTTTGTGCATGTTTGCATGTGTATGGGCTTGGAAATCACTACAGTTGTTTCCTGGCATCTAGGTTCTTTCAGGAACATGAAAATCAGCTGACTAAAATCTTTAACAACTTTTTCCCTTAGGACAAAGTTTTTTATTGGTGGAGCGCAGCGCACGGAACTTGTTTCTTCCCGTGATACCAGTAGTCCGTTTAACAAGAACTGTCACTCAAAGTTAATCCTTCTCCTAATGAACCAGCCTCTATTGTATGTAAACTCTGTAGTACCCGGAAAGATGCTGACTTTGCATGAGAAGACACGTCTGCAGTCTGCTTCCCAAATACAACCAACTGCTTGAGCACCTCAGCAATTTCTCCTCTAATTTTTGTTCACTCAGAAATTTCCAACTTGTTTCATGTCAAGATAGCTAATAACACCCCCAAAAGCCAGGTAGGGCAGGTGGACACCGAAATGAAAAACTGACACAGGAGTTTTTTTGTTTTCCTTGAAGGACAAGCTGGCAGCAGCTGCTCTGGTGCCTGAGGACTTAGAGGCCTGGTGGAGCAGGGCACCTCTAAAGCACCAAGTGGTTTTACACTTAAGTTTTCTGCCATTAAAAGTCACGGCACATCCGTGCTGAGTAGACGGTTTCGCTTTGATGGGAACAGTATCGCAAACACAGAAGCCATTCACACGGCTCCTGGGCTGCACTTGGGCGGACCGGGGATGAAGTGGAGGATGGCGTGTGCCACCTCACGCTCCCAAACCCACGGTGTTTGTCGGGGGCGTTTCTAGCCCCCCACCTTCCTTTCCCACACCCAAGAGGACTCAGCTCAGCGCAGGAAGGCCGGGGGGGTCAGGCCCAGCCTGGGAGACAGGGTGCCCGCTCCCTCCCCATCGGGGTGCTGCGCAGGGGGGCGTCTCGTCTGGGGCTCCCCGACGGGCCCACGCCTGCCGCCCTGCGCTTCCCCACCACGCCAGACCTGCCGTTTGCTTCCCTTCGTTTTTCACTTCTTGTCTGGGTAGTTTTGGGGTTTGGGTTTTTTTGGTCTTGTTTTCTCTTCCCGAAGAAACGGTGCCAGTGCCTGCGCCCTGACCCACTTCCAAGGCGGATAACGACATCCTGCGGCTCCAGCCCCCCTTCCCCCGCTCCCCCCCGCCCCCCCGCCCCACTCCGGTTCCCAGGGAACGCGTACCCTCTCCGCTTCCCGGCTCCGGGAGCAGCCCGCAAACGCCACCTCCTCACAGCCCGGTGGCGCTTACCCGCCCCGCAGAGCTCCCCGCCATCCTTCCCGGGAGGACCGGGTTTTAACGGGGCTCCTCCGCGCTCGGCGCCATCTCCCAAGGGGCTGCGAGGCTCCGCCACCGCCGGGTTGGCACCTGCCAGACCCTCACACCGCCGCCCTCCCAGACCCCCGGTACCCCACCGAAATAAACTTTCCCTTCGCACGCCGGGGGGGGCGGGTTGGGGTGTCCCGAAAGGGGTGGCTGTCCCCAACCCGCACGAAGCCGCTCTCCTCCCGCAGCGGGCTCCTCGGCCTCGGGGCCACGCTTTTGACCGCGGCGACCTGAGCGCCCCCGCTCACCCCGGTCCCCTCCCTCCTGCCGGTTGAGGCGGGGGGTGGCGTGTCTGCCCCCTCCCACCCGCGCACCCCCCTCCCCACGCACACACTCACGCACACTCACACGCGCGCACACGTGCGCGCCCGCCCAGCAGCGCGCGGTCTCCGCCCCCCCCCCGCGCACACACAGACACACACATCCGCACACGCACCCACGCACACGCACCCGCGGCCAGCCCCGCGCTCCCCCGCAGGCACCCGCGCCCTGGGCAGCGGAGGGCGGCCGCGGCGAGCCCCGCCATGCGCTGAGCCAGCCCCGGCCCCGCCAGCAGCCAGCGCCGCTCATCCCGCCCACCCGCGGCGTGGGGGCGGCCGCCGGGCGCGGCCGCGGCGCGGAGCCGGCTCCCCAGCGGGGAGAGGCGCAGCTGCCCGCGGAGGCAGGCGGGCAGGCAGGAGGCAGAGAGGCAGGAGGCAGAGAGGCAGTCGGACAGGCGGACGGGAGGAGGCAGAGGACGATTTGGACATGCTCATTCTCGGGCGCTTGGTTGCCTGCATCCAGCTCGTCTGCATCCTCAGAGTGGGTGAGTGACATTTGCGCGAATTCATCCTCGGGTTTTCTGACCAACTTTTCTCCCCGTTTTTTTTTTGCTCCCGCCGATGCCTTTGGCTCAGAGCTGCCGGTGGAGTCGCCGCCGCGGGAACACGCTGTCAACGCCACGGGTGGGAAGGTTCCCCCTGCCCCTTTTTACCTCAGCCTCCCGCTGCCGGGCTCCAACGATGTGCGGCACCTCCGCGGCACCTCCGCGCCACCCGCGGCACAGCCGGGTTGCTCCGGGGGGGCACTCGCCAGCCCACCCTGCCTCTGCTCCCACAGCCCCCGCGCCCCGCCGGGTTCTTCCCCCCCCCACCGCCCCCAACCCCCCGCAACGGGTGTCTCTCCGCACCGGGCAGCCCGCACGGGAGTGGGTATGAGCATCCCTGCCGAGCAGTATGGACATCGAGCTTCCTCCGTGGGCGTGGGACGTGAAATTTTACTTTAGCCTCTCGCAGGAGCTGCTTCGAAGAGAAGCGGGGAGGGGTGCAAAATTTCATCCCCCCAGAAAAGCCAGACTCGTTCTCTAAGAACGGGTAAGGACAGCAATTGCCCTAAAAACCAGGGTTACCACTGCTGCCTCGAAAAGCAAAATACGAGTTGTTCATTCACGTGGGACACTGCATACAGAATATGGATTCCTGTATAGATTTTAGTGGGGCTACTTATATAACCAAGTTAATTTTCAACTCATTCAGATCTGTGCAACTGGAGCGCATCCGAAAAGTCACACGATGCTCTGTTATTCAGTATTATTATTATAGCCAGCCTGAGGCGGTTGATGCTCTTAGAAGTGCCGTCTTAAATACTTTGTCAAATAAATATTAGGAGCTTAAGTGGTGGGTTTGATATTATATCGAATGATCATTTTGAATTTATAGGCTTCTATCAAACAGATCGCTAGAAAATACTAGTTGTTTGCTTGTGTTCAAGTATGAGGAACTTAGGAGCTTCAGCCCATTATGTACAAAACCAGTTTTACAATAGGTCTCTCGTGATAAAGTAGGCGCTAACCTACATTTTTCACCCAATAGGTGGTGCTGCTTCTGAAACCATGAAACTCTATAAACAAAGATCGGTGTTAGGTTACTCGGAGTGAAAGCAATTTCCGTACCAAGTTCTGCGAGTTAGAGGAAACTACTTTTTACAATTTTGTTACGTGAAAGATATTTTTACCTCCTTTCTGAATGGATAGTGGAATAATTCAACTATAAATGTGATGAATGTAACTGACCTTGAATTAAAATGTGTGATCTTTATAAAGGCATTAATAGCATTTTAGTGTCACTTTTAAACTAACCTATTTCTAAAAATAGGGTACTTATTCTAGTATAATTCCCTTATACTGGTTTGGCAAAGAATGGCCTTTCGTAAAACTTTTGTTAAGTTTTCAGAACATTTGTCTTATGTTGCCAACCTGTTTCCTAAAATCAGATGTACTCCCAAGACTATTTAAAGGACAAAATGAACAGGTGCCTGTGTATGTGTGTGGAGGTATATGAAAAAGTGTGAGGAATGTGTGAGATCAAGTATACTGTGACGTGGTCATAACGTAATACAACACAATTCAATTTTTGGAGACTAACTTCCGTGTGCAGATGATCCTACCACATTGCAAGCAATGCAAGACAAACATAACTTTTCTAATGAAATCTATGTTTTCTTAATAATTTCATCCCATGTCTTTTTAGGAATAAGGTGGTTTTGTATAATGTAGTATTCAAATACATGCTCTGCATTTGTATGTTAGATTAATGAATTTAGAAGATCTGTCAGGATGGGAAAATAAGGCTTTCTACTCACACATGAGGTATAATATGTGTGGCTACTTTTTTTTTTATTTCTCTAGACTGATAGACTATTCTTTTCAAACCTGACCTGAAGGGGACACCCTTTCTAGATGTGATGGATGATTTGGTCTCAATGGTGGTTCATTCTGAAGACTCATGAGCCAGACTGCTCAGTGTGTTCATCGGCATGGTTGTTCCCAAGAATTAATGCCCTGTACAGGTTATTAGACAGATTTAATCAGATTTCATTTGAATATGCTCATCTTTGAGTATCTCTCCATAACTAAACGTGCTCTTACCTGATAGTGTTAGTTCGTAGGAGTAAATATTTTGTTAGGATTTTGACGTTATTTCCTTTTGCTTTCTCATTAAAAAGATAAAATATATGGTTGCATACTACCAGTGCCTTGTTCCTAGGGCTTGGTGAGAGGGGAGGACGGGGTCAGACAGGCTGGCTCTTCCCATTAGGTATTTCTGGTATGGAAGAAACCACATCAAACCAGACCCAGGGGTCTGTGAATGGGACATTGCGGAAGAGCGTGGCCGTCTGCCTTTGCATTCTGGAGACCGCACTTACTAGTCAGAGGCTCGGCAACATGTTGATGCCAGCCTCGTTTGTTTGCAGTTTCCAAAAAATGTTGTAGAGTTCTCAGCTAGTCACGTACAGAGCTCGACAGGAGGTCCTTTCTTATGAATCTGTTTGGGAGGTTTGCTGTTGCCTCTGGGAGATGCGTCAGGAAAATCTCCGTCTCGTATATGTTCAGAGAAGACAAGGCGGCCAAATCAGCCTCACTGAAGGAAAACCTGTTGGAGCAGACAGAGGCAAAAAGTTCTTTCAGGAATGACAAGAGAGTGACAGTTCATTCCCTGTGTTATTGAAGAAATGCTTAGGGGCTCGATTCTAATGTCCCTGCTGAGATACGGATAGCACCTTCCTCCACAGTGTTACCGAAGCCAAGTACTGATGTAATTATTTATGGAGGGGTATTATCTGAGTCTTCTCAGTGAGTGCCATTCAGTGGAGTTCAATGGAACTACTTGTGGAGTGAGATGCTATTCAGTCGCAAGGGCGGGCACATGAGAAGTCCTGTGTGATTATTTGTGGACACTACTGTGTACTTAGAATAGAGATTTCTTATGCAGTTCTTTCTGTTACTAAAATTAAAGGACACTCTGTGGACAATTCACTTGCCTTTTTACATTTTTATTTTAAATGAGAAATATATGAATATGCAATTACATCTATTCAGCGTATATCTCAGGCTGAAGATATTCTTTGAAATTCTGCCCCAGCTTACTGGTCTGTTCCATGTAGCTTTCTGGAAGTCAATGGGGTGTGCCCTTTTTGTAGCTTTTGTCTCATTGTGCTTACGGAAGAAATACCTGGAGTCTTTTCTATAAGTTGACTATGAATCTGTGTGGGCAAGAAAATGTTAATAGAAGAAGGAACGGGTTTTAACAAATTGCATTATAATTGTGGCTAAATTTGAATCAAAGAGGTGTAAATATTTAGGCAAGACTTAAAAAATATTCCCTGCTCTCACTAGCAAAATGTAGATAATTTCCCCAAATAATGTAAAAAGTCTCTCCGAAATTAGCTCATCTACACCTTACTACTATCACTCTCTGACCTCAGCCAGGGTTTTGCCTTTCAAAATGCAGCTAATTAAACTACAGATTGTTTAATTGGTTGCATCTCACTTTAAGTTTTCAGTATCTAGAAAAGATCTCTCATTTTTAGTTTGCTTCTGGCATCCCAGTACCATGGCTGTATTCGTACAAAAGTATAACGTTTCCCTAAACATTCTAAATTTTATTACATGGCTGACATCAGGACTGTGTTTCCAAGCTAGTAGACAGCATACATCTCACTACCAACAAGAAAATCAACTTCTCTGTGCTCTTTATTGCACGGCCCCAATTAATAATGATAAGAATCTGAAGGACAGCCCTGGCTCAGCTTTCCAAATCCAATCCCACTTTCTGTTCATTCTCATGTCTGCACGTTTAGATTCAATAAGCTTTAGACTGTTAAAGGACTGTGGGATCAGATCCTTCTGTTTTGCACCAACCTCTTATATTGATGGTATTTTTGTAAGGCAGATATTTGGCATACTTCAAACTCAATCACATCACAGTAATATTACTGTGTATTATTTTTTAATGTTTTAGCATATTTTACACATAAGATGACACGTTCCTATGGATGATGATACAAAGTTCCTGTGGAGAACTTTACTCCTGCCATATCTAAGACATAAGAGCTAAAAATAAAATAAGAATTTTAGTACTGTTTAACTATCTATTTAACCGTCTCTACTATAACCATCTATACGTTCTGCACTTTTGTACCATAGAGACTGTTATATGCCAAAATTTAAATATACAGTATGGATTTATTTTAGGTTCAAATACTGGCAGGTATGAAAAGCTATGCAGAAATTAATGACATATGAAAAGTTAATGTCAGTGTAACCTAATATTTATTCAGCACACTAGTCTGTGGGACATATCTGAAATAGTTAAAGCTGTACTTTGCAATGTTTATTCAGTACAATGTGTAATGAAAGTTTTCCAAGTTGTATTTGATATTACTTCACCTCTAAATGTACTTTTCTATCTGAATTCCTGGAGAGAAACTAAATAATACATATAAAATTACAGAGGTAATTTGAAACTACTCTAATCATAATCTGGATTATAAATCGGGATGTTAATTTATGAGTGTAGGCACTCGCCTATTTCTTAAGGAAGGCGATTTCCTTCATTTTCTGTGCTCATCATTTGAGTGGTCATTGCCCGCTCCGAGTTCTCTAATTAGGAATTTAAGGGTGAACAGATTCTGCTCTTTCGCTGACAATTTCAATTCCTCTTCAAACGTGTCGTGCTTCTCAGTATTCCCCGTAGGGCCTGGAGTCTGCAGCAGTTCCGGAGCCCCCCGCTCCCATTTAACAGCTCGATTCTCACAGCTTCGTGCACCATTTATGTGGCTTTCCTGTATGAGACATCCTTTGGCTATTCAATAAGCTGCTTTTCCCATAAAGACAAAAGTTACCTTTTTGAATACATGTCAAGCCTTCTGCATTAGAAAGATAAATCAACAGGAAGAAAACGACTTACAGTATTAAATAAACAAAATCCACTACATGAAAGATAGCAAATTTTTCAAAGAGGCTGGGACTGCGAATGAAACTTGGCTCCAGCAGGTTGTTGAGGAACTGTTGGCAGCAGAGGACTTTTGTGGGAAGGTATGGCGCAGGTTGCTTGTTGAATACAAATTACTGATGTCAGTCAATTCAGTCTTGAGGCTCAGGTGGAAATAACTGGAGATTTTAAGAAACAAGGTGGGGGTTTATTTTATTTATTTTGCATCGCTGGCTGATGTTGTGGCACTATCTGGTCGAGGTGAAATAATAGACTTGTTAAGAAACACAGGCACTGTGTAAAAGCATCATGGATTATTCTAGATGAGGCATGCCTCTCAGCAACTCCTGTTGCTTTCTACTACTTGCCCATACTTGGATTTAGGTATTCTTTGATCCACCAGAGACAGCTATATTTCACCCTAGAAATCAGTATTTTTCATTACTAATCGGAGACTGCAGGAGCTATGGTTTGAGTTAGCTAATTTCAGAAATCCTTATTCTGGTAAAAGTCCCGTTGATGACAAAAATACTGTTCTACATCTGATAAGGGGAACTCAGCGCTAAAGTAGGACACTAGTGGAACTTAGATGCCTGAACCCAAAATTTTAATTAAAAGGGTCCCCAACTCAGCTAGTACCTTTTGAGGCTTCTTCAGGCAGGCACAGTTCCTTTTCTGCGTGTGTCTTACCTGACCCTATTATGTCTATCTCGGTGCCTCTTTCCCTCCTAAGTTTAATTGGGATCCAAACCCAAATATTCTTTCAGATGACTTCCCTGCTCCCTAAATCAGTAAGGCTGCCCTAAATAGATGCTGACAGGATCAGGTACCTTGATCTGACTGCTGCTGCTACTGCTGGTTAAGACAAAGGACAAGGTGATGGGCTGTGCCACCTTCTCATGTTGTTGCCCAGTGACTGAAGTGTTTTACCAAGAAAAGACAGTCTAGAGGAAAGACCTATTCTGACCTAAAGGGATTTGAACCCGAATCTCCTGTCTCCAAACATTAGGTTTTGTCAGATGAGAGGACTCTTCGTACTTCCCTTTTAAAATGAAGCTTTTTAGCTTTAAAAAAAAAAGATAAATTAAAAAGGACAAAGGCTAGGAATTGCAGGGAAGAAATAGGGAAAAGAACGAATAACATCAATTATGCCACAGCATTAAGTCACTGCTAAACTACTTCTTAATTATTGTGTGTGCTTATGTTCCCCTTATCTCAGAAGGGGCACAGCAGACTTGGAAAAGACTAAGGGAATGGAAAGAGGAAAGATAATGGGTATCTGTTTTCAGGAATGACAAAATACACTAGGACTCCCTGTTGAGAACAAAGTCAACTTAAGAGTTTGTTATATAGAGGATTAAAAACTCACAAATGGTGGGAATAGATTCTTCACTTAGTCTTCCACTGTGAGAGCAAGGGGACAGCAAATGAAGGCAGTAGGAGCCAGATTTAAAAACAAATGAAAGGGTAGGTAGTTAAGAAGCTCAAGAAAGACAAGTGTGTGGTCTTGCACCTGGGAAAACATAATCCAGGAGTGCAGCACAGGCTGGGATCTATCCAGCTGGGCAGCAGATCTCTGGAAAGGGACCTGGGTGTCCTGGTGGACAACAAGCTCCATATGAGCAAACAGTGTGCTGCTGGGGCAAAGAAAGACAACAGGGTGCTGGGCTGCATCAACAAGGCCATCACCAGTAGAGATAAACAAGTCATTACCCAGTCTATTCAGCACTTGTAAGGCCACACCTGGAATGCTGTGTTCAGTTTTGGTCCCTGCCATATAAAAAAGATGTGGACTGCCATGAAAGGGTCCAGAGAAGGGCCACCAAGATGATCAAAGGAGTGGGAAGCCTGCCGTATGAGGAAAGGGTGAGAGAACTGGGTTTGTTCAGCCTTGAGAAAAGAAGGCTTAGGTGAGACCTTATCACCATGTTCCAGTATTTAAAGGGTGGCTACAGAGAAGATGGAGACTCCCTTTTTACAAGGAGTCACGTGGAAAAGATGAGGGGTAATGGGTACCAGTTAGTCCAGGGGAGGTTCCGGTTGGACACAAGTGGAAAATTTTTCACAATGAGAACAATCAGCCATTGGAATAATCTCCCCAGGGAAGTGGAGAATTCTCCAACATTAGACACTTTGAAGTGTTCTGGGACATCTTGTGTAGACTGTGCTTTTGCCAAGAAAGGTGGGACCAGATGATCCTTGAGGTCCCTTCCAACCCGCTGTTCTATGATTCTATGATGATTCTATGGTAGTTCTTCCTGTAACAGGTGGTAGACCTGTGAAGCTCTGTTGCAGGTTGCTCTGAGAGCAAAATGTTTTGAGAGGATACTAGATAAGCTCTTAAAAGAGAAACCTACTGAGGGTTGCTAGGCAGATGGAAACCACATCCATTTCAGGAATTTTTGGAGCTGGAAATAGAGCCTGGGAGAGTTTGCAAGGAAGTTTTCAAGCATATCACATAATTTTGCCTTTTTCTTACTGTTCCTTAAGCATTTGCTTTGGGATTGTGGAGGCAGGACTCAGAATTGGTAGGATAGTACAGCAAGAGAGGAAATATGAGTTCTTATGCCTGCTCCTAGTCAGTATTTTATTATCCTCTTGCTGGGTACAATGCATAAGTCCCTACCACTGCCTTCTCTCTGGTTGTGTTCTAAATAAAGAGCAAGTTTTGCTTGTTTCTTTGAAAGCTGCAGATACTTGCTCTCGGAAGGGGATTCTAGGCTGTGCTTCTGAAGGACACAATCTCCCAAAATTGGTCAGAGATCACATGTGTTTCCACCAACTCAACATTTACATGAGGGGTCCTGGAGAGCTGAAAGCCATTTGGGCAAGCCAGTGGCTCATTATTGCAGTTCCGTACTGCTAGTGCGGAACAGGTGGGTGATTCAGCTGAATGACATCTTGCATCTGGGCTTTTGTCTAAGTCAGGTCTCCCACGTCTGTCATTTATATCACAGCTTCAGATTCAGTAGCTAAAAAACAGGCTAGATGTTGCTTGGCTACTTGACGTTGAGAAAGCAATATTTACTTCTCTAGGTTTTTAAAGCATCCAGTTAGACACACAAGGTAATACAATTTTTTCCTACAACCCTTTATGTTTCACTACACTTAGAGACTGTAGTTGCCTGGAAAATTCTGTGTGATGTTGAAATATTATAGATCCTATTGCGCAGGTATCATTCAGCAATTTACATTTCTGTATGAAGATATTATGATTGCTCCTCACCTGACTAGTGAGAGATTTAAGAGTCTTCAGGACCAGTATATCTGTCAGTGCTTTGGCTCTGAATTGTCATCCTCGTTGCCGAAAGATTTCTGCTAAATACTGGATTACCTGAAAGCTGAAATATAAAGCAGGTAGCATTTGAAGAGGTTCTCCTCTTCGCTGCCTTATTTATCTGCTTGCTGAGATAGGATAACAGTAAAAGCAGTGAGGATTTCATTAAACCATAATATCAGAAAGGGTGAAATAACAGACACCTGGAGTACTTTGTGTTGAAATTGTGTTACAAAATTGGTCTTCAAAATGCTGTAAATAAAGGATGCTGCATAAAAATGAATGAAATCAAATGTATCTTAGTGAATGAAGACGTGTGTTTCTGTAAATGTTGTAATTTGACAAAGAAATCCTGGCTAGTTTAGAATTTCCTTGGAACTCATGACAAGTTCTTTAATCAGGACAGTTTTTTTGTTTTTTTTATAAACTATCCAGGCCAAATTCAATTTTTTCCTAAAGTAAATGGAAGGATTTAGTGACTTCATTGAAATTTAGACTGGTTTGTATCATAATTCTTCAAAATACACTTTTCCAAATATAACGCTATTTTTCAAAGCTGTCAAAGCCTTGGAAAAGAAAAATTTGTAATGTTCTGCAGGGGCAGCTTATACTGAAGAAACTGAAAGCTTTTTGAAAGCTACAGCAAGTATTTTGAGGAAAAAATAAGCCTTCTAAAATAAGTGTTTAGAAAAAGACTTGATTCCTCAATTGCTTTATATGCTGAACTCCATGATTTCAGCAGAAGTTCCCCAAAGGAAATACATCTGCTTGCTTAGACTAAGTAGCTAATGATCAGAGTAACAGCTGGCTTTATAAGTGTGACCTTATATTACTCCAGGTGGTTTGTCTTCTCGCTCTTTCCCCAAAACGACCAACTGTGTTTCATTCATTTCTAGCCATTTAGAAAAATCATTTTGTTCCAAGTGTGAGTTGTTTCTCTAATTTCTTTTCGTAACTCTTATTCTGATTGGTGTGTGTAAGTATGACAACAAATTTGGCAATCTGGGAGGCTAAGGAGCCTTCTGCCAGCCCCCTGGAGCACTGCTGTTAGGTGTGTGGGACACTTCGTGTGCACTCACCGCACAACCCATCCACCCATCTTCTGCACAGAGTTTGGGGTGAGTCCTGTGTGGTCTGCGCCTATCTCTTTCTTTGTCATCTCTGGTTTTTAAACAGTAGCTTTGCATTTCGTGTATCTTGCAATGTTGCAGAAAAATCCCAAGGAACCAGCCTCTCTTTGGGTTTGTTTTGTTGTTTTGTTTTGGTTTTTTTTAACACATTTTAGGTTTGTGTTAAAAAAACACTGTATCACTGTAGGACTACTTCTGGCTCGTATCAGTGGAACTGTGCGTGAATAAATCCTGGATAAGCCTCAAGGAGAAATAGATCCAGAAGAGCTATTTAAGTCTTAGGATAGTGCTGACACAAAACCAAATGGATATAAACTGGCAATGTGCAAATTTAAGCTGAAAATTAGAAGGAGGTTCCTAACCATTACAGCAATGGGATTTTGGAAAGCCTTTCTAATGGCAATAGTGGGAACAAAAAGCCCACTTATTTTAAGGATAGAGTACCGTGGTTTTTTGCAAGATCCTGTGGCTCCTGCAATAGGAGAGAACCCTGTTGATGATCTGGGCGTCCCTGTCAGTGAGTACCATGGTATGATTTCAACTGTGCTAAATAAGAAAACAGCAGCATGCACCTGGCTGTTCCCGCCAGCTGCCTGCCCCGAGACAACATAAACCAGTCATTCCCCGCCGTGGGCTGACACGTCTGTAGGCTGAGGGGAGCTGAGTGGTCACTTGGCATCTCCAGTGCCACTCAGCATTTCAAACTGCACTGAGTCAGTAAAACTGCTCTCGCTTTCTCACGTGATATGACCATAGGAAATTTCAATTCATTATATTTCAGGGTCAGATTTTACATTGGCTGAATTCCAAGAGTATTCTCAGGCTCATCTGCCCGTTTCTCGTTAATCCTTTCCATGTCCTCCTCTCACATTCTCATATAAATGGTTTGGCCTCACCAACAGCCCCATGAACTCTCTCCTCACCATGTGAACATTTCTGCAAAGACACAGGCAGTTTCATGTTAGTCTACTAGCGTAAAATTTCCTCTGCAACTTTGTAAAGGTCCTCCTTTTAATATATATTCCTTATGTATCTGATATAATTCCTTTTCACCGTTTCTTCCTGTATTTTGTACTATCATTAACTTTCTCCCCTTGTGTATTTGGGATGAAGAAAAAGGGATTCATATTTTGCTTACTGCTTCTTTACTGGTAAAAAAACCGCAAACACATAAATCAATATACTATGTATTAGAACTAACCAAACAGCGGATAAAAAAATGTAAATTTATTTTTTTTTTTGTTCTCTGTGAGTTTTATTTTCTTCTAAGTTGTCAAACCACTTAGTCAAAGGTTTAGTTTTCGGTATCTCTTGATGAGAGAGAGAGAAAGCAGATTTCTGTATTTAACGTATGTGTATTTGAGCAGAGGTCAAGTCGATATTGCATTCCACAGAATTCATTCAGGAATACTTTGACTAGAAATTATTCTTTTAACCCATTAGTGAAAAATGCATCCATACAAAAAGATTCTGGGAAGCTACCCTTTAGTCTGAATATTTTTCAGTCTTCTCTGGTTTGTGCTGTGGGATTTGTAACGTGTGAATCAGCAGAGAAAATCAGTTTCCGTGTGGCAGTGGTCTTCACTGTCTGTATGGGAAATTCCAACCTTTTTGTGTGAGCTGATAAAACTGCGATACAAAATCTGCTGGAGATTTGTCTGAGTGGTAGCTGTAGTCATGGAGGGAAAGACGACAACAGGAACAGACACATGCTGTTCATTAGGAATATGTTCACATCTTAAATGGTCTGATTAGCCCTTGCAACTATTCAAGTGTTTACAGTCATAAAAGAGATTCATCATATTAAAACAAATTGCAAGTGCAATTTAGAGCAGATTAAAAATACCCTTATTGCCCTGCTGAGTGGGAGAAGACAGGTTCAGCTGAATCAGGTGAAGCTAATAAGTTGGTGATACGTAATGGATAGTTCCAGGTTACATCCAGCTGAGTGAAATCAGAAGAAATTGTGTATAGAGCAATGCAGTCTCGGGTTTGGTGAATAAGGCAATCTTAATTAATCGGCTTTTTCTAGTATGATCCACACATTCATAGAATCATAGAGTAGTTTGGGTTGGAAGGGACATTTAAAGGTCATCTAGTCCAACCCTCCCTGCCACGAGCAGGGACATCTTCAACTAGATCAGGTGGCTCAGAGCCCCCTCCAACCTGACCTTGAATGTTTCCAGGGATGGGGCATCTACTGCCTCTCTGGGCAACCTGTGCCAGTGTTTCACCACCCTCATTGCAAAAAATGTCTTTCTTACGTCTAGTCTAAATCTTCCTTCTTTTAGTTTAAAGCCATTACCCTTGTCCTATCGCAACAGACCCTGCTAAAAAGTCTGTCCCCATCTTTCTTGTAGGCCCTGTTTAAGTACTGCCAGGCTGCAACATTCTGTCACAGTTGTGAACAGTCCATTTGAATAAAACTGTAACCCAGGTTTTCATGGAAAAGTTATAATTATTGAGGGATTCTTGTTCATTAGTTAAAGAATTCCTTGGATATACAAGAGTTTTTCTAAACATATGAAACCCCGGTCCCCTGAAATCTGCTGTGCGCTTGAAAGAAACTTGGCCCACTCAGAGTAACTTTGTGGTTAAATCAAAGAACATTTTTAGTCACCTTGCAGTGAAACTCAAAATTCTTGGTTAGGCATCCTGCTTGTGATGTCCAGAGCATGAGAGTTATAGGCACCTAGACTGGGATACATAGCAGCCAGCAAGACCAGTGCTGCCGCATGCAAGCCTGGCTGGTAAAATAAAGATCAGTGTAGATAAGAAAGCATTAAAAAGTAACAAACTGGGAAGTGCCTCTTCGGGCCACGTATTGGGAATAACTGTGCTGAAACATCTTGTTTAGATGGCTAAACCTGACAAAAAATATCATGGAATTCAGAATTGTTGGTCTTACTGCTTCTAAAACAGCGATGAGATGTTGATACTGGAGACCTCTCATAATCATCTAATAGTACAACACTTGCCAAAGAATCAGAAGACAGCAATCCTAAACCTTTCCCATGTAAGGCAGTTTGAACCACAGCTGTGGAGAGCAATATTATCCACAGAATGCAGAGCACAGCAGTTGAGGATGGGCAACAGTACTGATCCATACCCAGGCTGAAGACGGAAAGGGTGGAAAAATTTGAAAGAGAAAACTTAACTGTCCAGTCTAATGGGCAAGATAAGGTGGTCCAGCACAGCATTTCCAGGTGCCGGACTAGATTTTCTCCCTCCTTTCTGCCCTGTGCCCCACCTACCCTGCCCCAGAAGCAGCAAATCTCTGGTGTCGTACTTCTGCTGTGGCTCCCCTCCACGTCCCCCACCACATTCCCCCACATCCCTGTGTCTTTGTGGCTGTAATCTCTCTGCTGGAATGGATGCAAATGTGGATGAAGGCATTTGGCTGCAGAGGCAGCCTGTACTGCTGGAAGGACCACTCTGTCTGCGACAGGGGATAGGAGACAGGCCAGAAAATATGTTCTGTAGGCTGGATTAAAGCCATGGGTCAGCAGTTGGACCATGCTGGGTTATGTCTCTCAGTGAAAGGAGTAAGACACGGGTTTCCAGTCCCTGTCAGTTTGATTATTTCTGTCTTTTATCTAGCTGCTATCCAATGTAAAAAACACCAGGATTTCTGTTGTCTCCTGTAGTTTTGAAACCGCTGAAGAATGCTACTGCATCTCCTGGATGGGTCGGTCTGATGCTTATGTAGGTTTTCTGGGCATCTCTGAATAGCCACCCACTTACCCTGGATCCGTGAAGTCTGTGCATCTTTCAGTCTCGGACCAGTTCCTATTTTTTTATGTTGCAGAAACTGAACCAGTTAGGCACAAAAGTGTATTGTATCTCTCCCAGAAAAAGAAAACTGTGTAGCTGTGTCATTAGTCTGCGTAGGAAACGTATGCATTTGCACCGTCCCTGTTGGAATAGCAGGAGGTTTTCTGCCGCAGGCAGGTATGGCAACCCGGCGAGCAACAGCTGCAGTGTCCTGGAAGAAAATACGGCATGTGCTCCTTTTTGTAGCAAATCAGCTGCTTTAGATGGCATAGAGACAACAGATTCATTTCCCCGGTGAGTCACTAAGCCTCCCTAAAGCCCCATATCTCCAAGGCTTTCAGCTGAGGTGGAGCGCGTTACACCGCTCCCAATACAGCCAAACCTTAAAGGCTTAGTCAAACCTATAATTAATTAACACTTGTGTAACACTTAGAAGATACAACTCACTAGATGAGCACTAAGGCTGTTGCTAATGATTTTAAATCTATGAAACGACTTCCTAAAAACCTTTGAAATTGGCAATTATAATGTTCTGTCTTAGAGGGAAAAGCTTTGATCACTCCAGAGCAGGAAATAAACGCATGACTTAAACTGGAGAGAGACAGTGACAGAACAGCCGCAAACTGCTGAAGACGCTGGCGTGGCAGAGAGCCAGAGGAAGATTTGCTGTTTCTCCTTCCAAAACTCAATTTGAAGCCATTTCAGTATTTCTGTATTGCATAAATGACTGTGAAGGTCCTAGGAAGTCTGTAGTTGTATGTATTTACGCTCTGGAGATAAGACTTAATTGAAGAATTTCATTTTCATGCCCTCTTCACTTTTTTTTTAATTCCTACGCAATTACAAGGCTATATTTTGATACAGTGCTAGAAATGAACCTAATGAAAATATTCTGATCTGTCCTGTGTTCCAACACAGATACTTCAGTAAGATTTAAAAAAAAAACAAAAACAAACAATTGATAAGATTTTTAAAAAATTATTAAAAAAAAGGGTCTGAAAGCCTGTTGTTTTCTGTTCAAGGGTAGAAATATTTTGTAAAGAAACTAACAAACTACAGTCTAGAAGCTTGATTTTGCCAAGGTGTTTTCCAAGAGCAAAATACGTGAAGCTGTCTTCTTTGCTTGACTAGTGCTGGTCGTGGGTTCAGCAATGACATCCACCAAACTGTTTCCCTAACATACTCAATTTTTCATGAGGTGATTAAAATTTAAGAGGTTCTTTGGTATAAAGCAGCATAGTCTTTGCTTGTAAACTTCCTACGCCTCCTCAACTAACTTCCAGTTATTCACGGGTAGAAGAAAAAAAATAAGAACGTTTTAGGAAAATAAAAAGGCATTATAGAAAGACTCTGTTTTTAAAGATGTATCAGTATTTTTGAGCTAGTGTAGTGCTGTTACATGCAAATAATGTGTTACCTGTTGAAGGCATCTTCAGAAACATTTTATTTACTTTGATTAATTGCCTAATAAATTTTCCCTAATAGATGCTTGAGGAAGTGAAAAATACTCATCAAGTTGCTTCTTGAAGGAACAAATATTATTGTAGTGGTTTTATATCATGATAACAAAATAAAGTTACATCCAAGTAAAATGAGGGGGAAAATCTATCTCACTACTTGTCTGTAAATTTTCCGCTGTGGGATTAAATGTTAGTACTAACCCTATTGATGCAATACCAATATACTTCAGAAATTTTACAAACATTGAGAAATATATAACTAGTTATGAGAAATAGAGCCATTTAAATGACACATTATACTTATTTCATTCCATGGACAGGTTGATCCTCTACCTGGGCTTTTACACGTGTTGGATATTTAAACAAAAATGGGATCTGAGGTTAAACTGACATGTGGAGATGCTGTATAATCAGGAAATTACTATCATTTATTATTTATGTATTGATGACATCTAAGTGCATTTGTCAGTGACCAGGGTTTCATTGTGTAAGGTACCGTACGAACACAGAGCAGGAATATGACACCCGCCCTAGGGAATTTAGAAATAAAGTACAAAAAGAGAAGCTGATAGGAGAGAGAAGATGGGAGGAGCTGCTAAGAAAAAAATCATGTGTTAGTCAGTATAAAAAGCAGTTGAGTTGGTGAAGCAGCGATCTGTGATGTCTTTTCTGGCTATTCCTGTGAGTTTTCAAAGAGGTATTGAACGGGTCTGTCTCAGTTCCTCGTCTGTAACGTAGAGGTAGTAATATTTTACGCAAAGGTGTTTTGTGTGAACATGAGCACGTTCGCATTTCTAAAGCTCTTTCAAGAGGAAAAAAAAAACAGCAAAAAGGTTAGCTCCAAGTCTGATGTGATAGGGCAGAGTCCCGCCGTGGGGGAGTTCTGCAGGCAACCTTCGCCGTCTCTGTGGCGTGTGTGCAGTCGCCTGGAGCCCCTGGTGCAGCCCCGTGCGAGCCACGTAAGCCCTGGGCAGCGCTTAGAGGTGAGGAGAAGCATTCACCTGGAGACCCGGTGCGTTCTGGTGATTCAAGAGAGAGATGAAAATCGTGAGACCTGGGAACTGAACCCGGCAGACAGTGTCTGTCGTTTTACCTTCTTTCCCTCAGTTTGCTGCCTGCAGAGCCGAGAGGATATCCCCATACTTTCTGAAGTCAGTTCGGGAACAAAAGCACTGCGTAAGCAGACGGTGCAGCGTGAGCACTGGCGTGCGAGGAGCCGAGGTGTGCCGCTTCTGATGGCAAGGGAGCCCTTTCTGCATGAGCACAGCCTTCCTAACGCTGTACGGCTTCGCTCGGGTGAGACTGCGTGAACAGTCACACCTGACAACTCGGGTCAAAACAGCTGATCTGAACATTTATCCTGTGGTGGATCTTCTCCGATCGTAATCCTAAACGGAAATTCTGACCCTGCGTGAGCCCGTGGTGCCACCACGGACTGCAGCAAGGCCTGTTAGCTCATGGTGCCCGCCTGAAAGTCAGCACGGGGGAACGTGGCAAAATCTGATAGGCCTTTGCCGTATAAAACAGATCTCTGACATCTCACAAAAGGAACAGTTATACTGAATGGGGATGCCATGGATGTTATTTTAGTTAATTGCTGTAATTTAATGTTCATATGCTGTGTATAGCTAGAACTGTGGTTGGACAGTCATGACATCCTAAAAAGTTGGGTTTTCCTCATGCGTAGCAGTCAGTACAGCTTGGGTCCACATGTCATGTTTGATGATGGTAATAATGATAATACCCTGTGTCATTCTTCTTCATGTATCATTCTTCTTCATCCTATGAAGGTGGGCATGTAAGTATGGGTATAGGGCTAGTGGCTGTCAGCAGCTATTTTCCATTAGCTGCCATCTCAGTTCCATGAGGTGTTGCAACACACCTTGTCTAGGTGGTCCCTGGTGCCAGCTTTTCTCTCTTACGCCCTCCATACTGCCAGGTAAAAAGGGACTTGGGTCACCGTTCACGCTTCTGTGTTTGCTGCCAGTTACCACACTGTGGTGCCCTGATACATTATTGTTGTCTCCATTTCTGACTTCAGGGAGGTGGTGCTCTGCATCCCTTACTAGTAATTCAGAAGTAAACGTTGACTTTTAAGTTGTGACCATAAGGACAAATGCTGACATAGTCCAAAGCTTTAAATTGTACAAGTGAGCAGTGGATAAAAACTTGTCTTTCTTTTTACTCTTTCCTTAAAAAAACCCATATGTTAAAAACGAATAAAAGAACCATTCCAGATTCCTATTGTCTTTCAGTAAATGATGACTTATAGGTGGAAAAAAAAAGGAAGAAAAGTGGTGAGTCCTACTGACAAGAGGAAAAGTGTTTCTGGTAGTTTCCCCTTATTCAGAGTTCATAGAAATCCCTCAGAGCGATTAAGAGAGAGGAAGAGAGCAAATGGAAGAGAAGAAGAGCAAAAAAAGAAAGGCAAAGGGAGAAAGAGGAAGGAGGGAATGAAGAAGGAAGGGAGGGAGAGAGGAGAAAGTTTACAAATGAGACACACTTGGCACTTCTGCAGCTTCTGTTTATCTCATGGTTTTTACATTTGGTGCTTCTGCAGCCTGCAGCTACTTGCCATTTGTAACTACTAGAAAAGGAGATGGGGGAAAGGAGTTAAATTACTCCTGCTGTGACTTTTACAGGCGTCGCGTCACCAAACCCAGAGAGAGATGAAATGAGCAACTGAACCCCAAGCTTTCAACCTCAGTTGTTTTTAACGACTCTTTTCCACATGAAGAGGGTAATGATAGCAATTTCTTCTGGGTTTTTTTTGTTGTTTTTTTTTTTTTTTAAATGCACCCAGGTGGAGTTTATTGCACAGCAATTTATCAATTATTCATCACAACAGAGAAAAAAATTGTTCAGAGCAAGAGATGAGGAGTCTTCATATATTTGCTTTTCACAGGAGTTGTTTATGTAACTTTCTTGGCATCATCACCACAGTGATCTCTAAAGATACATAGGTATGTAGTGCTTCTAGCAAGTACATAATGAACGAATTGTAGAAAGACACTTGTTGACACTTGCAAGGAGTAGTTAAGTGATGCAAGGAGAAGAGCAGTGGAGGGCCTGGGGAAGGAGGAGACACCACCCCCTGCCCCCTTGCCCCCACTTCCACACTGCCTTGGCCTCTCTCTTTGGGTCACCCACCACCCCTCCTGGCTTCTCCTGCTTAGAGGGGACCTTGTGCCCTCCCCTTCCCCTCCTTCTCTTCCTCAGCCCCACATGTGGATTTGACCCAGATTTCCCTTCAGAAAATCCTGTTCTTCTAGAGTTCTTGTCTGACAGGGGAGCAGGGAGTCCTGCAAAGCAGATTCTGGGTAATTGTCACTCGCTGCCTGTGGCAAGCATCCATATCTGAGATTATCATTTAAATTCTGTTTATACTACATGCAATCCCAATGCAGCTAGAGTTCTGTGGATGTTCTGGCAATATTACAAATAAATCATAATAATAGTTGTTAATAAGTGAGTGCTAACAGTGATATTCAGGCTGTAATGACCATTGTAACCTAAAAATCCCTAAAGGAACTCTATTGTTTTCAAGAGAGAAATGTGTTTTCTTAGTCTGAAAAGTAATTTGGTTGGAATAGTACATTTCATTTTGTCATTTATAATGAATGCACCCAGACCTAATGCTGCTTCCTTGAACAATATGCAAAACCAAGATTTGATGGTAAAACTGACTGCTCCTGAGTGTGGCACACTCCTGCCTCTAGGGACAGAATATAGTTGTGCATTACAGATCAAACAGGGGCTTTGTTGGTTTTAGCCAAAATGTATAGACCTTTGGTAATAACTGCTTTTGTGAGGGAACATCTGAAGATGCGTTGGACTTGAAAGGACCGTGGTTGGGAAGAGGTTTAGCGTGCAAGGGGGAACAGACAGGCTGGTGTGGCATGTAAGTTCTGTAAGTTTAAATTCTTTTTCAGGGAGACAATGTTTGGAAATTTTGGAAATAAGTTTCAGCTAAATTTCACAATTGTTTTAATTGGAGAAAACAACTCTGAATTCTTTTTGATGCAATCTCTCTAATGAGTGCTATTTGAAGGATCCATCCAAGGCTCTAGAGTAAACATGTGTTTGACTGGGTTGCGTTCACTCTAGAAAATAAAATTGATGTTCTACTTGCAGCTTTAAAGAGAAGATCTTTGTTCTTTTTCCTAGTTTTACAGGGAAAAAAATCAAAATAGAAACAAGCTGTCATTTCCTATGGAAAAAAAACAAATCAAAAAATCTGTCATGATATCGGCAGGAAAAAAGGCATCCTAGTGTAAATCCTGATCAAAAGAAATTTTTCTACTCAGTTCTAAACTGTGTCAATAAAATTTTTGATGTACATCTGTTAGGCATTGTGATTTTCTGACATATATTGTACAACAAATAAACATGTAAGAGTAAGGTAGTATTAGGGTAAGAACTAGTATCCAAGAGCTACCCTTGGATTTAAGTGACTCAGGTGCTCAGAAAGAAATTAGAAAAAGTTAATTGTCAATGCGAACGACCATATAGCAAACTAAATTTGAAGACGAGTAGTGGTTCCAAGTATACATGAGCATCTGCTTTCTTTAATATTGGAAATTGTTCAAAACGTGGCCAAAAATGTGGAGTATTTAGTGCTGGAATGAGAATCACCAAATATTCAACATACACCAATGTAGTCTTCAAAGCGCTATAAAGATAAAAGTAGAAATTAAGATAACAATAAAACCAACAAAACCTTTTTTCCTGCAGTTATAGTCTTCCATTTCATTTCCTTCCAGTGCTAATACGGAGTTCAAAAGAGAACAGATAAGTTTTGGTGAATGAATAAAATTTAATCCTAACATAAATAAACTAGTGTACTGCCAGCGTGAGAGCAGTGAGCCCATTTGTTTGGCAATAAGCCAGGCATTGCTGGATAAATTAGAATGCAACCTTTACATCAGCGCTTGATTTAGCAATTAGTTGACATCAAGCTAGCAAACATGCGCTAGACAGAGAAGACAGAATGGGATTTCTCCATATTAATACTCTAATCTCTCTTTCATTGCATACCTTCATAGTAGGCAGAATTAATACTGATAGACTTTCCATTATTTACTCAAAAAACCCTCAGTCATCTTAAAGTGTTAGTTTGCACCTACCCGGCATTCAGCATAGATAAGATCTTCCTTCACCCTTAATCTAATTATGACAAAATTAATAATGACAAGCCTTGAGAAAGTAAGCGCGTGACAATTAATAAAGAAGTGGTTTAGATATGAAGGAGTTTGTTGATGATGACAGGGTTCAGCCTATGAATCAGCAGCGTAAGAGGAGTGTGCTGAGAAAAGACAACCATAAAGATAAAGGTAAATTATGAAATCCAAATGAGACCCTGGGGACTATGAAGATAACGATGGGTAAATCAAATCTGAGATGTGGGCTGTGGCACAGACGTATAGGTGAAAGGGGGAGCTTCAATTTGATACAAGAAAAAGAGAATGTTGGAGCAATGATCCATGTGTTATATGCAGCCTCAGAGAACAATTCATCCATCATTCAGCCCATTGCTGGCAGCTTGCTTTCCCTGGGGAGTTAATTTGATGGCAACAGTCTGCCCTTAGCTGTCATTTTTACCAGGGCTGAGAAGCTTCCTCCTATTGCACTGAGCTTATTGTGCTTGCCTGACACCATGCACGCACACAAATTGGTGTCTGCCTGCTCTGGGGTAGAGATGGCCACTAAGAGTGGACCAGAGCAATTAATTTGGCCATTAAAACCTCTTGGTCTGCTCCCAAGATGACCCTAGGACAAAGGATCTGACTGCTCTGACGCCTGCAACCGTCTTTCAGCCATTGCCTGTATTGGTCCTTCAGTGACACGTGAGCCTGCCCCGGCAAACGTAGCATCAGGCACTGCGCACCAGGTTGGCCTTTGCATGATAAGGTGTATGAAGACAGGTTAAGTAGATCAAATAAAACATGAGAAGTCTGGAAAGAAGTGCATGCAGAATGATGGCTGACAAGAAGGTTAAATGGACAATGTAAAGTTAGCAAAAACTAGATTAAAACTTTCAAGCCATAAAATAAAGCAAAAAGAAAAGGAAAAATTAGGACTCAAAGGAAGGAGAGAAGGAAGAAAAGAAAGTAGAAGACAGCAGAGTGAAGGTTTGGGTCCTTAACAAAGAATTTCTTCCGGAAGACTTCTTTTTCTTTTTTCCAAAAGCTCTATTTTCGTTTGTGCTTTGAGATCCACATACACACTATAGTTTTAATTCCCTTTCTTCTGGAAAGAGAGATGAAACATTTACGTCGTGTTTTGGAAAGTTGTGATGACTTCATTTTAATCTTCACCCCAGTAGTAAGTTTTACCAATAAAGAAATACAAATGGCCATTCTGCACATTGAGCTCAGAAGTGAATGGATTCAGGTATTTATGAAAAGCCATGGTCCCCTGAGAACTTCATAATGCTATACCCTCCTGATGAAAGCCAAGGTACATTTATGTGAAACTTGGAATTTGCAGTAGAAGGCTAGACCTTTATTAGTTTTTTCTTTCTAACCTCAGTTAGAGAGTCGTGCTGCCTTGGGTCCTTTCCTCTGTTGTGCCTCAGAGTACAAGAGGGGGGAGAATTAACACTGATCCATATATTCAAACCATTCAAGGACCAAATATCTTTCCCCTTTGGGATGAAGATTAGAACTCTTCTTTTCTAGTGTAGACTTTGATACAGTTATCTATTTCTTGTGGAATTCAACTACCTGTAATACGTGCCTCAGGAGAACTTTCAAAAGGCACCGTTCGCACAGATAGTAGCCAGCACGCCAGCAAAAGGAGAGCCTTGCTCCTTCTCCAAAGAGAGCACTTCCCGCTTACTTCCATGTGTCATTCTGTAAGAGTGAAAAAAATATTTGATTTCTCATTCTCTTCTCTTTATTTTGTGTCAGTAGGCTTGTGCAGAAGCCTGCGGTTTGGAAAGAGGCAATATTCTTCTTCATAAATTATATACAACTTCAAATGATCAATGCTTGTAGCTTGGGAAATTTGCATTTCCCATAAATGAAACAGAATATAATTTATATATTCCTGTTCCCAGCAAAGTTATTTCCTTTTTATGGAGAGACTTATTTTGATGGAAGTCCCTTGAACCTGATGGCAAAACTGAAGTAACAATTGATATGGAATATTAGAGTATTGCATGAAGTATTGAAAGCTGGATTTTAGAAAGCTATGTGGATATATGAAATATATTTGTTGTTAGTGGCAGGTATTTATGGACCGAAGAAGGTTTTTTCCAGTTTCTTCTCCTAACTTTCATCTATTCTGTGCATGCTCTTGGACAGAGATCACTTAGAAACTCAGGATTCGTGCCTTTTTCACATGAGTGTCAGGATACTTGATTTCTTCCCAGATTCATTTTAAGAGCAAAATAGAAGGTACAGCCTCAAGATTAGCTTTGAAGTCCCAGAAGGAGGTCACTACATATATGCATGCATGATTATTGGTGTCAAATTAAGTTTTTTTACGTACTGGAATTCTCTCACACACAGAATAAATGATTGAATAATTTACTTGGAATAACCGATGCCTCTCACTAAATTATCTTTTCTCTTTTACTAAGGAATGTATTTTTATTGTTTGAAAATAATTGCTGAGCCTTGTATTTGAGTGAGCAGATAATTTAAAGCATAAGGGGCACTTTGCTTTAAAGGAGAATAGGGTAAGGGAAAAGTTTCTTCCAGTTCATTTGTGGAAATTCTGTTCCACGCTATTTGAACTGAGGGCGTGTTTGATAACGTTATGAGGTTTTTGTACCCCCAGATCACACCTGAGTTTAATAGTCTCAGCAAAATCAGTGGCGAAATTTCCTGTTCCTTTAATGGAACTCCAGTTTCTCACGGAGAGGCTTGGGTACGTAAGGGAGACAAGAACGAGCTTTGTAATTAGAATTGTTACATGATAGTCTGACTTAAAAATAATTCACAGCTTGTCAGAGAAACTAGCAATTAACTCTGAACTCTGTAAAATTTCCATCCTTAAATATAAAAGAGAAATCTGTTCAATTTGTAATTATCTTTATGGGCTGTAAAAATAGGCTCTAGATGAAGAAAAAAAAATAGAATTCCTTTCATTAAACCCAAGGAATTTTGTTAGATGGAAAGGGCTTTACTATGAAAATGTTGGTCAACTTAAAGCCTCAATGTGATTCTGTAAGAAAAAAAACCAACTATATATTTTATTATTGGAAATTCCTTCAACATGTACACAACAGAGTCTCGGGAAGGGTTTTGCAGGGGCAGAAGCTGCCGAGAACAGTTTGGAAGCCAGCAGAGGGAGAGTTTTGTGGAGGGAAGACACAATGTCAGTTATCCCTACGTGAGCTGAGAGGGGTGGAAGGCTAACGATGAGGTGTCAGTAAGATCAGAAATACAAGCTGAAGCATTTGGGACAGGCTGGGCATCCCACAGGGCCTTTGGAGTAAGAGGCTGTTCAAGTAAGATGCTGACCTTTCTTCATCCCTGTAACATACCCTTCACCAGAAGGTTAGCCGAACAGGGCTGATCCAGATTTTTCAGGAAGATCTCATTTTCTACTCAGGAGGCATTTCCTAACAGCAAGCGTATTGCTGCTTTTCAGGGAAACATTTTTAAAAGAATTCATGTCATTCAGTTGCACAGTATCCAGCAGGAGCGTTTGAACTTGGAAGACTGGAATCTGCCAAGCTCTTTTTTAAAATTAATTCCTAATAATGATACATAAACATAGTTACAAAATCCAATATCTGGGGGACCCTGTCCTGGCGTCTCCTCATTCAAAGTCCTTGAATGCAAAATTACAGGGTTATCTTATGGACCAAAACTGATTTCAGTGAAATTTTTTAAACAAAATATATGAGAATGGGTGTGTGGGGAATAGAATTACCCTCCTTATATTTGTAAGAGTCTGGTTATGGCAAAAATGCCTGTAATTTTCAAAAAGGTCAGCAAAGCCAAGCCACATTAAAGACACTTTATTGGTCAATTGAAGGTATTATATCTTAGTTCTGTTACATATGTAACATGCACTTCTGTGACTTGTAGAGTAATAGTTTTGACATAAAAAAGCTTGCTATTATGGAGTAGCAAAGTAGCATTTTTATTGTACGTAGGATATTTCCAAACTGTTTTGATGTTGCAGCCAATTAGCTTAAGGTAGTTGGATAGTGATTATTTATTTTGAAAGACCATTTTAAACAGTTACCTAAAATATTTTTTTCCTTACTATTTAACTAATTTGCAGGTTTTTACTGTACACTGTATTTCAGGAGACAAGAGTATGTACTGTCTGAAAGTTTCATCACAATATTCATGTGCCAGTGAAAGCTTGGCTGCCTGTTTTCCCTGCAGACTTATGTAAATTTCTAGGGACCTTGTGTGAATGGAAGGAGTCTGAATTTGTGTCCATGGTAATCTGTTCAATGTGTAGAGGAAGTTACAATGGCATTAACCCATGAAAAGGATCAGTTGTTTTCATGGAAAGCAGTCAAGACATGCTTTGAATTCAGATAGTCAACTTAATCAGAGCTGGACATCGTTTTTTAAGGGTTTCTCTTTGAAAGAGCTTAATGCTGGTCACCTGCTACGGTCAAAATACATCATTTATCTGTAAAGGGGCATAAAAATTTAACAGTTGGCTGAAGAATGGATACATCCCTCAAATAAAGAAAATAAAATCCTGCAGTTATTTACAACCTCTACTTGAGCAACTGGAAGCAATAAAATGCCGTAGTTATCCTGGCTCATTACCTGCCTTCTGCTATGGGGAGCTGAGTGAATTCATGCGGTGCTTCCTTAGGACGGGGAATTCAGCAGCACCAGTCCTCACCGCCTTCCCGGCCAACACACCCGAGAGGCAGGACTTAGAGGGGCTTGAGCAAACAGGGTCATTCGGAGTCTTACAGCAGACTTCATAGCACATAACAAGAACTCGGTTCCAGTAACAGGAACTCAGGTCTAGTCCCCCACCTCATGTAGCATTTCCTCAGACATAAATGGTTCTGCGGGTACAGCTGCCCTGATACGAAGAAAGTGATTGAGACTATATTCTCCATTACCTTTACCAGAAGAAATCGTATGTAGCAGCCTCTTTGGGGTTTTTCTCCTGCGTTTAAACTAAATTACAGTAAAAGGAAGAGCAGGATTAGGCAACCTGTGTTTATTTGGTTATTCAGCAGAGATTTAATTTGCAAGATTAAATAATACCTGTCTCAGCTTCATCTGTTTCAGCTAGTGAAAGTAAAAGATCCTTCTGCTCCATATCTTACAGGATATTCCCATAGTTAGATATTTCCATAGTTTCCATACATAGTCAACTTGTGTTAGGGATGGTTTGCTTCTGATGATGATGAGGGTGACAAGGTTAAAAATAATAAATCCAATTAATGCAAGAAAATAAAAAGTTCAGTGTCTATAATTCATGTAAGTTTTTTTACCGTGTCTGTTTAGTGCTACCTGAGCATTTTATACCAATGTTAGCTAAATGAATTTGCTGTATTGCTGCGTGAAGCTGCATTTAAAAATCATTGTAACTACATTTCCTGGCCTTCCTTGAAAATGGCATTACCCAACAACTTTCCAGTGGGAAGAGACAGGTTTTCAATGCAGAGGTCTGAATTAATGCAGCAAGAACAGCTGGTGCTTGCCCCTAATCCAATTTAAGAGCTGTAAATTCCCGGAATTATTTTCATAAGAGCTACTGTGCCCTGTGCGTGTTCACCAGTGGAGATGTTTGGGCATTAAAACTATAATGGGAGACACAGTAACTGCTTCAGACATAAGGGAAAAGATCATTAATGGGTGATCATGGCGTAAGCAGCAACATCATCTCATCAAGACAGGGGAAGAACAGTTAGGTAAGTACTGTAATGGCAGGCATTTTTACTGGACATTCAAATTGTCTTTCTCCATGGGAGCAGACAATAGCAGCAAGGATTTTCTTACTAGTTGCAACAAAAAATAAGAGAATAGACAGGAGTTTACTGTTCAGGAATATCTCTTGCCTTTACAGGAGGCGTATGGGTCAATGGCCAGATCAGGCTTTTCTGGTTCTCCAGGTCAAACACAGTTAGATGAAGCGAAATGTCTAGAATGTGTCCAGGGGAAAAAGCAATATTATCAATAGCAATAGTCACCCAAATAAGTCTTTGCAGAGGAATTGTGTTTTGAGGATGGACTATACACTGCAGAATCACAGAACTGTGCCATTTGAAAATACATTGACCACGAATTTATAGAAGGTGTAGTGTTGTTTAGGCCGAAATCTACTCTATCCTGTTCTCTTACAAGGGGAGTGAAAGCCAGTACTGCCTGAAGACAGCATTTACTCTTTGGATATGGTGGACGTTGCAACACAAAATAAGAATCACATAATCTCCAGTTCTGTAAGGAAGCTGTGACTGATGGATCTGAGATTTTTCCATTTATTAGGTCTATCAATGTGCAGTCACGTTTTGCTGTCCCTGATGTAATTTCAGACTGTTAAGGGAGACATTGCTAAGAAGCATCTAGGGACACATTCCCTTGAATCTAAGCGAGGGAAGAGCCATCGTATCACTGACTCCAGCCGCCTTCTCCAAGTTAACTTTGTTGCTTACCTGGGTGCAAGTGGAGTCTGTTACAGAACAATAAATGATGTTTATTTTAAGTTTTAATAGTAGCTGCATTTCCTTTAGGACAGGTGCTACCACTGTTCCAAATGCCATGGATCGTTCATGCGTAGTATGCAAAGAGCAGGAACAGCCGTGTTGGGTCATACCTGGATTCAGTGTTGTCTGATGGGGGCTGGTGCAGATGCTTCAGAAGACCAGGCCTGAAATCCCTCAGTAGGCAGAAGTGAGATACTTCCCCGGTCTTTTCTCACACATCTCGTCTATGCCAGGTGCCTTTCTAAATGTATTGTGATAATTCCAAATATTCTTCATATCTTTGTAACTATTTCAGTCTTCATTTAGCCGTTGGCCTCAGCGGTTTCCTGCAGCGATAATTGCCTAGATGTGAAAAAAAGTGTATCCTTTCACTGGTTTTCTTACTTTCAGCCTTCTCATTAATGCCCCCGGGTGTTCTTGTTCTTCTCGAGAGAGAGAGAACAAAAGTTCCCAGTCTTCATCTCGGCAACATTCACTATTCTTTATATTTGTTTTCTTCCCAAAATAAGTGTTCTTAACCTTTTCCATCTCCCTATTTTTGGAACTTTTCCATGGTCACTTTCATCAGTGTTCCCTCTCACCCATATTATTGTGCTTAATTGTTTTTGAGAAGGCAAGACCAGCACAGAATGCATTTTTCCAGATGAAGCCACTCTGACAGGGGCAATTATGTGTTAAAGGGCAATAATATTCTTTCTTCACCGTTTCTGACATATTTCCAAATTCTGCTTGGACTCCAGCTATACACTGAATGAAGGACTTGATTTAGCTGTCCAGGGATGCCCTGATCTCTTCTTTCAGCTGGTACAATTAATTGAAAACCCAACAAAGTAAAAGTAGTTTAGTTTTTCTCAATACCTTTTTTTTTTTTCCACCAGTTATTTTCGCTGCTACATTTATCAAAGCTACACATCATTTGGTGTTGTTACATACTTACCTTGCTTGTTATAGCCCTCTGAACTTCCTTGTAACTATCCTACCCAAGCTAAATAACTGAAAGATCAGCGCGTTGCAACATTTTGGCATATCCTCCTGAGCCTTTTAATTTAACCAACCATATCCATTTCTAGAAATTTAGTAGAATTTTGAAGATTTCTAAAAAGTGGCATTACTATCAAAACTGGATTTTTTTTTAATTTATTTTGAGGATCTTTGAAAAAACTTGTGCATTTGCTAGGGGTTGGTGTCAGTGTACTGATTAGACACCCGTGCTGTCCCTTGAATGTCAATTCAAATTATATTGCAGTCATCACTCTTTTAATGGCTCATCTGCTGCCGCTATGTGACCTGTCTGCTGTGCGTGTTATATGAGTTTCTCAAGAAAGGCCTCTGCTCGTTTGTCTTCAAGAGCTACTTTTCAGATTTGCACCTGCATTGTTTCTCTAAGCTTTGTCCTCTTGGGCCGTTTGGCCATTTTGCATACGGTCATTGAAATCTCACTGGTTTGTTACATTGTGCTGATCGTTTCATCCTGCTACCTGTTAGGAATTCAATTTGCTTTTCTTTGCTAGACTCTCTAGTATAGCTGTAGCTATCTACCTATCTATCTAAATGTATGTATATATATATAAAAAAAATAGGGCTCAGAGTTTGTTCTAGTATGTTCCTCTCCTTGCAGCAGCTTTGTTAGTTCCGGGGCCTAGAGGTTTAAACCCTCCTCGCTTACTCACAGAAATGAGTTTTAGCGCTCAGTTTATTTTGTCTGTTTGGGCCCGCAGCCTTAATTGGAAGCATTTATAAGAAAACAGGCAGTGAGAGAGCTTCTTCTAAGTCTATATGTAAACTTCCAGGCCATCCCCTGTTGATACCTCTGCGCTGCTCGGCATGATGTGTAAGGCAGGCTTCCTCCCCAGCACAATGGCAGAAGTGTCTAAATGGCTCTAGGACAAAGCGTCCTAATTATGTGCCCAAAGAATATTCACAGAAGAGACTCTGAATCCAGCCTATTGAAGTTTTTACCCATACCATAAAACCTTTTTATAAATATTCATAAGGGGGGGGGAGGCAGACGCACTTCACCGGCTGCTAATTAATGCCTTTACCGAGGGCTTTAGTGCTCTACACCTAGGCAGGTGTCTGTTTATCCAGGACTTTGAGGATGTTGAGAGCCTGCAACGACAGTTCAGTGTTAAAATCCCTTTCTAGAACTAATTCTTTGTCACTTAGGAGCCCAAACCCCTTAGTTCTGTGGAGAGTTGAGATCCAAACCAGCGAAGATTTTAGGCAGGTGAATTCCCAATGTGGGAATGACTTTACCAGTCCTGGTGTAAGTTCACAAGTCACTTTAGGTGCATTGAAACCTACTTACAAGATTTAAGCGTGCTCAAACCATTAACTCACTATACTTTTTTAGATAATGTTTTCCCCTGATTCTGCTTGCCGTTAATTGACAGAGCAATTCATTACTTTATTAATTGGCAATAAAAATCATTTAATGTTGTAGATGAGTCATTGCAGTTAACTGGAAACAAATTAATTAGTTAGGTACGTTGTATTTAATTTCTTCATGTTACAGTGTTTAGTTTGTAGTAAAAATTTGCCTGTGAATCATAATGACATTCTCAGGCTTCCTGATTTTTATTTCGAAGATTTAATTTCTTACTGGTAGAAAGTCACAGTCAATTTGCAGTTGGTTATTGAGTGTTGACAGCTGACTGCCACAATAGATGAACTTTCAGTTGTATTGAACTAATCTGAACCTAGGAGGACTGCTGCAATGAGATTCTCAGTTCAAACCGTGTTATACACTCAGTGTAGGATTGCAAGTAACAAGAGGTCAGAACCTCCATTTTGTGGTTCAGTGCACAAATTAAGGCTTTTCATGCAGCGCCGCCACCACCTGAGACCTGGCAAAGGGCTTTTTACTGCCTTAGCGAAAGGTTGGATTATATGGGGAAATGGTTATTGCAGTAAAGTGAAATTTCATGTTTACAATGATTGATTAAACCATGTATCTATCATCTTATGTGGCTATTATTTCCACATTTTGGGTCAAACCTTGTTCAGCTAGGTTTATGTCTGCTGACAGAATTCAACAGAGATTAGAACTGCAAGAATATGAACTAACAAAACAATGTTGTGGGGTTTTTTTCTGAAATCAAAGCTGTATTCTGTCTCCTATTACTCTTATGTAAAATGTGCATAAATTAGACATTAGGAGGATGGGCAGGTGAGGGATGTTTGCCTGTACCATGGTTGTGTGTTCTGTCTGCATTCAGATGGGCCTTATATAGCTTCCCAGGCAGACTTACCTCCCCCCTCCAAGATGAAGAGCGTATTGATTAACTACAAATGAGCAAGACGCATGACTATGTAGATCATGCAAAATATCTGATCAAAGCATCTGAGTCTCCACTTGCAAATTTTTTTAGTGTCTGAATTCCAAAATTGTCTGTGAAGTTCCAGTTTTGTGGGTGATGTAGGACAGGACTAGGATGGGACTCCTGTTTCCCTCATGGTACTCTCTTTGACACGTATAAAACATGAGGCAGAATTTGACCTCAAAACTGTATCAAATGGTAGATACAGTGTAGATAACAAGGTACTGAAGAGAATAAAAAATGAAGTCAAGAAAGGAAGTGTGAAGAAAACAGATTTTAAATTGGCATTACCTTATTTTATTTGATATCTCCTTTTTTTTTTTTTCCTAATCTGATGCAGAAAAAAAATCAAGTGTTAATATTGATGTAGTTAGCTGCAATAAACAATCACCTCCAGGAGCAATCAATGCACCTTTTTGTTTTCAGCAGTCTGTGAAAGTAAAAATATTGTTCAGTAGAATAATATACTGTGTTTATGAGTGTTTGATGAAGCAGAGGACCAGATACTGACCATTTGCTTTTCAAAGGAAGAGTAAAACAAGCCGGCTAGCAAGAGCCTAGTGTGAGTACTAAGTGCCTGGTTTGTATGAAGATAGAGCTGTGGTGCGGTGCTCTACTTACATGGCACAGGATTTGGCATGGAGGAAAGCCCAGACCATCCACTTCCCTGTGGAGGTACCATTCTTCCATAAATCCTCTAAACCCCAGGATTAAATCTGGATTCCGTAAGGAACTTCAAGATATCCCCCTTTTTTTTGGTACTCTTATTTTTATATTACTTCTTTTCCCAAAGAAATCATAGGAAAATGAAACAATGTTTGATCTGTTCATACTGACTTACAAATTTTTGAAATCAACTTCAGAATTGCTGGAGCAAAACAATGAGTTATCCCACCAAAAGCAGAGACCTCCCTAATTAAACTTGGGGCTGAGTGTCCTTGGTACCTGTTAGGTCTGGATGAGGGTTTTGGGAACCCCAGCCCCATCCAACAGCATCAATCCCCCAACAAACAGCCAGCCCCTTCCCACTGCCACCACCTCTGAGCAGAAATCAAAGATCTAGGAAAAACTGGTTGAGTGCGCTAGCATTTTTTTTCTGGATCTATGTGGCGTACACCTCTTTTTCCAGTCACCTCTGTTCTTAGGTTGTGCCATAAAGGTTAAATTCCATATGTAACCCAAATGTGTTGGGGTGAAATCTCTGTTAGTACTAAACTGTACTTAGAGTCAACAGTTCTGGTTTGGCCTATTCAACAGTGAGTTTTCCAAAGGCTTTTGTAATTTTGAACAGCGGGAGTCGGATTGAAAAGTGACACTTGGGTAGAGGACAGACACCCAGGTCCAAAGTTACTCAGGTCCTGAAAATCCTGAAAAAGAGTTGCCTGGGTTCACAGATGCTCCAGTTCTTAACCTGAAATTTTCCCAAATGCTTAAAATTCTGCTCTAGAGTTCGCTGAGAATTTCTCAGTCTGGATAGTGTGGAGCAGCTTGAAGCCGATTTCTTATCTAAAAGATGCTTCTAATTTAAAAAAAACCAGTCACCATTCAGGCACCCTTTCAAAATTAAACCTTGTCAGAACATGTTAAAACACACATTTGTAGTGTTCAACTCCATGTAAGGTGTTACTGACTCTTAATTCTCCTTTTCACTACATCCTGCTGGCTTGAAAACTCCGTGGACATCAGGAGACAGGTTCCCTTCATTCCTCTGCCCGAGGAGACGTAAATCTACATGGCAGTTGCTCCTCAAGAGCACCCGAAAGGCAGATAGATACAGGCTACCTGCAGGAACAGGAGGGAGGGCGCTGCCCTGCGCTTCTGGTGAAGGGAACCTGAGTGGAGTGGGAGCAAACACAAGTGGCTACCTGAATCTCTAGTCCCATGGTCAGAGAAGCTGTAGGGAAGGAAGGAGCATAGATTTTGGTTCCTCGCCTCAGTGTATTTTGAAATACGGTATCATGAATTAATTTAAAAGTAATTGCAATTATTATGATTATTTTATATGTGATCTCCCTTATGCCTCTGTATTAATAATTCTCCTGTATTCTAAAAACAATTTCTAAAAAGAAAATTATTAAAAAAACCAAACCCAAACCCATACATTAAGTATCTTTGTTTTGCCTTTGGTTTGTGTTTTTATTGTCCCAGTTCTCTGTTGGCACTAGCAATCATGAGACACTTTGTTTTCTTTTCCAAATGATATGTTTGTGCCATCAGTTGCAATAAGGAAATGGCTAAAGGAAAAGAGTAAACGTGAGATTTATAACATGATACAATCATGAGCGATATGCACCCCTTTTTGACAATTGCTTATATATATATACTCACAGACATGCCTATGCATATATACAATATAATTGTTAGGATTTGTCAGAAAATGTCAGGTTCTACATTCATTTACATTTTTTTTGTTGTACCGTTTGCATTATGTTCATATATTTTTAATCAAATAGAGACACATATTTTTATAGATGTGCATTTGATATCAGGTGTCCATGATAAGCTTTGGAATTTTTCAGTCTTGATATCGGGAGTGTAGAGCTTCCTCAAGGGAGCAGAATGGTTTTGGTATGGTTTTATAAAAGGTGTGTGTCATAATCCCTAGATTTATGAGAGTCCTGAAACAAAAATCATCCAGGGCAACCTCTCTCTTCCCCTTTGGTATTGAAAAAAGAATTTCACCAAGACATTTCAAGTGAGTACCTCCCTGAAGCAAAAGAAGATATTGCTGTCTAAAGAGACACCTTTCAGGAAACTTAGGGGAACATGACCAGAGGGATAATGGTTGCGTAGAATTTGCAATTTCAGCATCAAATACAGGGGAAAGGAAAATATTTAATAATTAAAGACTTCCTCCATTAGAGATTCTATTTCTCTCAATATCCCCCCCACCAACGCCTTCGTAGGATTCAGTCTAAAGCTGTTCATTACGGTCCACAAGATGATTTGAACTATTGAAATAGGTCGCAAAAGTGAAGGTTTCTAACAGCTTGACTTCACAGCCCCTACTGTGCTAAAAAGCATTATTTTCAGTAAATGTTCCTTTGAGATGGCTTGCATAAGGTCTACTTACAAAAGTTTTAGATAGATATTACCAAAGCTGTAGAGCTTTACTGATCTGTAGATGTTAATATTAACAGGCAGAGAACATTGGAGAGACACAGTAAAGATTTTTGAAAACCTTTCTTTTGGAAAAAATGTAAACTCTGAGATTTTGGGTGCAGGAGTTGAATTTGTTTTATTTTTCTTGCACTTCTGAAATGTCTATCACAATGTTTCTTGTTTGTTGGAAAGGGGATTGCAAATCGTTTTATACTTAGGTGCTAAATATAAGAGCTAAGGCACATATTCTTCATTCATAATCATATTTATTACACCTGTTGACACGCAATTTTGCTAGGAAGCACTGTGCCTATAGTTTCACTGACTTGATTGAATTTTTGTTTGTTCGTGTCTGGTCTGGATTTAATTTTTATTTGTATGGTTGGATGAATTTACATAGAATCGTAGAATACCGAGTTGGAAGGGACCTCAAGGATCATCTGGTCCAACTTCTAACAACCAACATGCGTTGTGTTAAAAGACTATCTGGGTATGGGGAAAGGAATCTAGTTAGCAGCAGAGTTATATAAAAGTGTGTCCTAGGAATCACTGCTTGATAGCTGCTTTTTTGAATAGCAGTTCCAATTTCTATCATAAACACCAGTTTGCCTCACTTCATACAGGGGACATTAGTGTAACATCTTTGGGGAGATTACAGCCCTCTTAAATCCCTTCTGGTTTTGGCTTTGGATGCATTTTTAGGTGCTTGAGCAGCAAGCCAGTTATCTAGCTTTTCTGGGTTACCTAGTTCTGTAGGTTCTTAAATTATTGAGATGTCCTTCTGTTTAGCCCACGAGCTTCACAGGCACTTAATTTCACACACCTGGGTGAGTGAAATTGGGTTCAGAAATACCCATTCTGGAAAGATAAGCACCACTCTCCCACCTAAAACCTGTACTGTCAGCTTGGTTTCAGTGAGCAGACAGTTGAATGCTACATCGGTTACCAGAGAAGCCTTAAAACTTACTATAGCCAACTTCAACTAACTGTTAATGGCTGCGTAGGACGCTGAGGTCTGTCAGACCATTTTGCTCCATCTTCAGATGACGTCTAGGTGCACAAGATCACAAATGGAAGGAGACATCTAACATTTCCTACTACTTTGCCTGTAGTCAGAGTGAAGGTGGAAGCAGGTGACTGTAGCAGATTGGATCATCCCTGTGGTGTCCTGAGATACCCCCACTTGCCACTGGCTGTGTAGACATTTCAGAGGCCCTGGAAGCCCCAGGCATGTAAAACTCCAATGGGGTAGAACAAAAATTGGTAAAACTGGAGTCCTAGTTCTTTTGCATGTACAAATGCACTGGAAATATGTGATTAAATGTGATTTCTGAAACTTAGCTGATACCATAGGGATTATCCCTTTAATTCGTGGCACTATTCACTGTAAAGTTGTGACAGGTTAAGTAAGCACTATTAAGTAAGCCTAGTAATACTCTGGTGCTTAATGATAACTGCTTTTAAATGAAACTAATAAATCTTTTTCTTTTTCTTTTTTTTTTTTTTAGATTTAAACACAAATTGTGTTAGTAAATACACACGACAATTGTCAAATTGTAAGAAGAGTTTTGGTTTGGCTTTATATTTAGCACAGGGAAAGTCTCACTTTTTTAATCCGTACTGGAATGAGCAGCCTACTCACCAGCATAATGAAGGGAACTGACTCTCTTTATAGATATCTGAACATGCTGAACATGTATCGATGCCTAAAATAAGCCTAAACAGAAGGAACTGTGGGTAAAAAAAGATTTTTAATTTTCTCTAAGGCTGTGACAATTCTCAGACCCATCTTCACAAAAGATTTAGACACTGACTTTCAAGAAGAAAGAATATATGAAATTGTAGAGGTGGGCTATTAAAGCATTTTGGTGGTTTTAAGGATTTTACAGATGCTATTACATAATTAAATAAATTCATAAGAAAGAGACCTTACTCAAGTAAACGTAGATCATTTTCTCAAAGGAATTTATAGATAGCTCCTGTCAGTTAGAACTTCAAGACTGTTAGCAGATTGTGTTCTGAATCTTTTCATTTCCTCCATCAGTATAAAATAAGAATTATTTCAGTTGAGGCAATGAAGCTACACCTTCCTAAGATGGATGAAAGGTATTAGAAGTGGGTCCTGTGACCTTCGTGTCAATGGAAGGAGATAAATAAGGAAATGACAATTGAAGAACTGCTCTATTTATCATCAGAGGTGATTTTGCACATTTTAGCTGTGTTTAAGGTTCTGTTTTTACTTTTGGAAGCAGAACCTAGATAATGAAAGTCTTTCTGATCTATTTAATTGTATTCTTTTTAAATGTGAATAGCATTGAGCATCTATTTTGCTAATCACATGTAGCTTCTTTTTTAAAAATTTATTATTATGTCAGTTTTGCAGTTTGTCTTCCTCTCTTTGACTTCTTTGCAGTAACTTTGTCTGGTGTTCTGCAGTTTTTCTTTCAGCTACTGGGTAAAACATTGTTCATATCATAGCATTTCAGTTTGTTCCACAAGCCCTAATTCTTCTCCAGTGCAGACATTTGTGTCTTAATCCAGAATCTAAAAATATGACTTTCAAAATGTTTTGCAGTGTATAAAAGTGCTGATGAAGAGTAGAGATAGTAAATCAAGTAGGGCATAAAGACTGAGCTCCCTCACTCTAATTGAATGAGCATCACCCGAGACATTCTAATTTAGGCACAAATTGGTGCGTCTCGGTAGCCTTCAGTGGAGTTTGTGTGGTGGAAAATCTGAACCTGGGTAAATAGCCTTTTGTCCTTCTAAACAGTTTGTTGAGTGTCTGGGCAAGTACAACGTGTTTGAATAAAAATCTTAAAACCGCTTTGCTGGTTCAAGCCACTTCTTTGGTAACCTGTCTCCGACAATAGCCAGTAGCAAAAGCCTTGGCAAGTGCATTAAAATAGGGCAAATATGCAATGAGAATTTCCCAGTATAATCTTCCCATTTTCATCAGCGGATTTAGTGAGCCAAAAGTGGTGTCACTGTGTTTTAAGAGGTGTTTGTGGATTTGTCCTTCACAGATTTTTCGAATCTTTTCCAAACTTGTGTAAGCTTCTGGCTTTCACAGCTTGCAGTGTCGGTAATACAAGAGTACATCGCAGAGATCTCATGAGTCGGAATTTGTTTAAAAGAAGAACTTTTGTATTTCTCAAAGAGAAAATCATTACATGTTTTCAGTGACTGCTCATGTCCTTGCTGGCATCCCAAGAGTTCCTGTGCTCTTCCTTGGCCCAAGAACCACAGGTCGAGTCCTGCCCACATAAATTGAAATTCCTGTCAGTTTTGATACCAACACAGCCTTTATCTCCATGACTGTAATACATTGTCATTATCCACTTATACTGGATGAATGCTTATGACTTTAGAGTATATCCTCTTTGCTCCCAAATTAGATTTTGGGACAGGAGGAAAATGTTGGGTGAGACGTGACTTCCCAGGACCAAGCCATGTTGGCAATCTGAATGTGTAGTTAAGGGTTCCAATCCCTACTGTACACACAGACCATCAGTGCCCTGTTTGTAGAGAATCTCACAAACGCAGACATTACCTAAATGTCCCAGTTCCCATAAATAAATCATTCTGATGTCAGAATCTTGTAAATGCCGGTTCCGCTGCAGGTGCAGCTCGCAAGTTCAGGCTGAATGGAGGTAAAACCCTAAGGAGGTTGTCCTTTTGTCCTCTTGACTCTAGCAGCTGGTATCTCTTGACACCGCTGTGGCAAAAAGGAGAGGCATAAAGAGATGGTAAAATTACAGCAGCCTGGTATAAATTACAGTGCCAGATTACGCCTGAGCTTGTGTCCTGCATAGCAAAGCAACATGTTGAGCGCAGCATCCCCAAACATTCTTTGTGTCTCGGGCACTGTCCTCAGAATACCCTTCTTTTCGTGGCATAGGAGAGGAGTCTCTGGTGGATACTTGGGGCTTGTTGCCTCAGCACCTCTCCGAGGATTTTCCCTGACAGAATTCAGAGGTCTAAGGTCACATTTCCACTTCTCTGACTCATTATCCTGGCACAGAGTGCCAAATCAAGAGGGCCTCTCTCAAAGACATTTCTTTGTGTTAATCTTTAAAGGTATTCTTTTTTTTTTTTTACTTTTAAATATTAATAAATACACATTGAAGATCTGAATGTTTCATTCACAGTGGTAAATCAAAAGCAATTCAACCGAGGCCAGTAAGTGCCAAAGGAATATCAGACTCATGTCAGGAGGAAGAAAACCTGGTTATTTATATTTTTTAAACAGGAAAAAACACCTACAAGATCTTATTAGTCCCGGCACTATGCTTTAACCAGCACCCCATCTTCCCTCTTTGCCCCTATGACTGAACATGAGACAAAGTCAGCCACAAATCCGTGGGTCCCGCTACCTGTCATGAGCAGAGGGGGGAGCATTTGCCACCATTATTCCTGACTTCGTGGGCCTCAGGTGCTGGGGTGTGCACTATTTGGACAGAATATGAAAAGAAACAAGTCTCGCAGCCTCAGACAGAAAACTTTGGCTTTCAAAGAGGGTAGAAAAAAGAGAACAAAAAGCATTTAATGGTATCTTGCATGTCTCCTTGACAGGCATAGAAAGATAACCATAAAACTGTTTAAAACATGATCCCACAACTGGGCTGCTTTGTTCTGTGAATAAATCAACAATCTGTGGAAGCATGTTCAACAGCTTCCCAGAAGCAGAAGAGAACATTAAGGATTTTTTGCTTCATAAAGCAGCACCTAAACCAGTACAATTCAAACTATTTTGGGCCCTGGCTGGAGATGTCACTCGGTGTCGCAGGAGTCATGCTGACTGTCAAGCTAATCGAGCTCAAGTATCAGTTTCGTAGATTTACATACAAAACCGCAAGTTCGACATCAGTTTTGCATTCTCTTTTGTGAAGATGTTTTCATTATTACTATATTCATTTAAATTAAATGTAAGGAATTTAAATGCTCTATTTAAATGGAAGTACCTGCTGTCATATACCAGGAGCAAAAGGGACGTCAATTTGTTAACTCAAAATAAAATAAATAAATGAAAATTAAAATAAAATTGTTTCCTTCCGACTGGTCTCCACACTGTTAGCTGGTTAACACTGACAGCTTACACAGCAACGCTTTATAGAATGCAATGTTGTGTTTTCCCAGAGCGGTTTACACAGGTCGCTCAAGGGAAGAATTGCTGCATTGACTTGTCCTCCTACGGTCATGCACGGCTTTTCTCTAGCACCCGTGCTAGCTATGATTCCTCAGCCGCTTCCTTCCCCAGATTAAATCGTGTTTCCTTCCCCAGTTTTGCCACCTATTTGTAGTGGAAAGAGGCAAAACCAAAACCGCCGACAAGCCCTGCGGTTGTGGGAAGGCGCATGGCTGTGAGTGTGCTGTGAAGGGGCTGTGGGAGCACAATAGGTGAATAGCAGAGGAAAGAAGGTGTATGAACTCCAGACGTCTCCCGGCATTTATAAAGACTTTCCGTAAGATTTACTGGGTCTATAAGTGTGTAATGCACCAAAAAAGTGAACCTTGCCCCCTTTTTTCTTGTTCATTGAAGCTATCACTCCTTGTCCATCAGACCTCCATGTGGAATTTAAAAAGTGGTGGGACGCTCTCACGCCCAAACCCTGCTTAGTTAGCATATGAATGCTCAACTAATTGTTTGAAGTAACAATTAGGAGGACAATAGATAAAGGAGGAAACTGGAGACAGCAACTAACACCTGTGAATCAGAACTTAAACAGCTTTCTTTTACATAATTAATTAAAGAAGCAGGCACAATGCACATTGACTTGAAAATGTGGTCCAAAGACAACGCTGGTGCATGTAAATCTCTTTTCAGTGCCATTACTTACATGTAAGGTTTGATCTTTTTGTAAAAATCTTAGTCATGAGTGAGTGTTGCAAAGTGTTGCAAGAGGGGCTTTTTTGGCCAGGAGGGAGAAAGGGAAGAGAAAAACATTTCAGGGCAATTGCAATTTCATGGAGGAGGCAGAACTCCTGATGAAGTTATTAAAACGTATGGACTTCAGATAGGTAGCAGAAAGTCATTGTAAGACACAGAACGTTTCTAACCTTGCAAATAGCAATTAGGATTTAACGTCCTGTAATCAGCACTACATACTTTTCTGCATTAAAGAAAAAGAAATTGATGCTATGAAACTGTTTCATTAAATTGTATTTATTGCAGAATGTAGGCAGAACTCTATGACGGTTTCTCAAGGAAGCAATCCATATGTGTGCTCAACGTGCTTATATGCAATTATTTCTTAAATAGGTTATATTGTGCTTCTCTAGAAGAGTATTTAATGAAGCTAGTTAACATTATGGCTTTCGAAATGACAGTCTCAAAAAACCTATATCTGCAATTTACATATATTAATAAGTATTAGGGGACATAGTCGTGTGTTTGCACGCATCAGTAGTGTTGCTGGAGTTGTGCTGGCATAAAAAGGATAACGGTGAAGGTTATTCAGTAGTATCAACGAGTATTTATACAGTTAGATATTTCTCTCTAGAGATATATAATAGCATTAAAAAGTATCTAATATCTTGCTTTCTCTCTCCATAAAGTTTATGGAGATACAAGTAACTTCACATACTTCAGCTATAATATTGCTGATGATAGTACACAGTGAAACGACATGTTAGAGTACTTTGTTCACTATCTTTAAATGGTATCGCTAGTACAAAGCTAGAGAAAATTTGTGAAGTCCTGAGCACACTGAAGAGAAACTTTAATTCACATTGACTTCCAAGTAATCTAGATTGGTTCTTTCTAAAGGGCCAGAGACCGATCAGAGAAGATTGTTTCTTCAGGGGGCAGTTGTATTAATCTTAAAAGAGAAAGCATGGTTGTGATGAAAAAATTTTTAAAAAAGGGGAAAAAAAAGGAAGAAAAAGAAAATAGACATAATGTGAACATAAAGAAAGAAAACTGGGTGGAATGAAGTTTGGGGAGAATAAACCATTAGTCCTGCTGGTATACATGTGTCAAGTCTTAAGCTAAGAGTTAGAAATTGAGCAACAAATTGCATTCAGATAAACTGAAAAGTACTTCTGTTTGCTTTGTTTGCATCCTTTATATGCTACAATGTTGATGGGATTTATATTCTGTTTAACCGATACTTACCATTTGAGGTCCAAGATAAGGACAAAGTAAATAATTCATCAGTAATTAAAACTGTGATTATCGTGTTGGAGGGGGGTGTGTCATCTACTCTTGATGTTCCTGTTAGGTTTCTGGATTTTATATTGTAAATTCATTGCTATTTTGCAGATTTGATCTACGGATACTATAGGCAACAGCGGAAATTGATTGAAGAGATTGATTGGTCATATACAGGTAAGCAAAAACTGTCTGTTGAAGCATTTATTCTGCTTTGATATTTTCATGTTCATTGTTATAACTTCAGGAGCTTCTTATGTCTGTATACCACTTTCCATATGCCTAAACAATTGCTAAAGTGAAAATGCAGGGAATGAAGTCTGAAAAATTGCAGGAATGTTACAACAGGAGAGACTATTTTCATTTTTACCTCTGTTGCTTTTGGAAAGAGAAAGCCCTTAAAGCCCTAAACCTGAGACATGACTTACCTGATGAAGGCTGGGCCAATAAATTGTTAGGTGCCTTTTTATCATCTGAGTATTACTGTTCTGGCAAGTTTGAAAAGCAGACAGGAAGGCTGAAACAAGGCACAATACATTATGTGGGTAAGAACATATCCATATACTGCACATGAACTTCTGCACTTTGCTTTCGAGCACCTGAGCATCCTTTCCACCTCCCACCCTCATTCTCCTAAAAAATCAGTCATTTGGGCTCTCTCATTTGCATAAGTAAACAAGGTACACCCTTAAATTCTGCACGGCCTTTGCCTCATCACAGAAGGACTATGGGGAATTCACAATTTGCCTCTTGGATTCTTCCCTAAAAGTCAAGCCACTTTCAGTAATATTGAAAAGGTGATTTTGTCCTAAATGATAGGTGTATTTTACCAAGAATGTAAGAATGGTTTAAGTTACTGTTCCAAAACCCACCAATTTGTGGAAAGAAATAAGGACTGTCAAATTTCAGCGTTTCATATATTTGGTTCGAAATATGTTCCTGTAGTTAAAGAAAGTTACACCATTCTTTTTCTTTCTCTCACTCTCTCATTTTTGAGACATTTTTTTACTTTCAGGGTAAAACTTATCTTACAAGTTTTGAGCCTAGAGAGAATTGAAACAGGCTAGTCATAAACCCTTGAAAATGAGATTTATAATGAAAACTCCCACTTACACACGTTGTACTGCAAAATCCAAGCATAAGAGCAATCAATACAATATTTTGTGTCCAAAACCCATCCATTTTTTAATATTGCAGTTAGGGGAATACAGGGATAAGCCTCCAGGATTACAGGTGACCAGAGGGCAATTTATGAGTTTAAAGAATAGCAAATGGGTTTTGAGTGGGATGTCGGAGGATAGAGCTCTTCCCCAGCCTGTGCAGAGCACCCGTAGAGCTGTGCAGCGCTGCCGCAGCCGCAGGTCATGTTTACTGGATATTTTGGATGGCAAAACAGCACAGACTTCGCAAGCCAGAGGATTCAGACATGTTGGTTCTCTTCCTTAACATGAGATACCTTTGTATAGTCATTTCTTTTCACGTGCCGTGCCCTAGTGATGGCTGTTGGCAAAGCCTTTTTCCCTGTTCAGACCTACGTAGTCAGGTGCATGTGGTGCATGGGGTGGTAGAATGTGAGAGGAGCCCCGCTCAGCACTGTGCAACCCGACTGGCAGCCCCCTGCCCTGCATCCCCCTACCCCTGCATCCCCCTGCCCCTACATCCCCCTGCCCTGCAGTCCCTGCCCTTGCATCCCCCTGTCCCTGTATCCCCCTGACCTGGAGTCCCTACCCCTGCAGTCCCCTGCCCTGCAGCCTTCAGTCCCTTCTCCCCCCTGTCCCTGCATCCCCCTGTCCCTGCATCCCCCTGTCCCTGCATCCCCCTGCCCTGCATCCCCCTGTCCCTGCATCTCCGTGCCCTGCAGCCCCCTGCCCCTGCCTCCCCCTGCCCTGCATCTCCATGCCCTGCATCCCCATGCCCTGCATCCCCCTGTCCCTGCATCCCCCTGCCCTGCATCCCCCTGCCCTGCATCCCCCTGTCCCTGCATCCCCCTGCCCTGCATCCCCCTGTCCCTGCATTCCCCTGCCCTGCAGCCCCCTTCCCTGCAGCCCCCTGCCCTGCAGCCCCCTGCCCTGCATCCCCCTGTCCCTGCATCTCCCTGCCCTGCATCTCCCTGCCCTGCAGCCCCCTGCCCTGCATCCCCCTGCCCTGCATCCCCCTGTCCCTGCATCCCCCTGCCCCTGCATCCCCCTGCCCTGCATCTCCCTGTCCCTGCATCTCCCTGCCCTGCATCTCCCTGCCCTGCATCCCCCTGCCCTGCATCCCCCTGTCCCTGCATTCCCCTGCCCTACATCCCCCTGCCCTGCATCCCCGTCCCTGCAGCCCCCTGCCCTGCATCCCCCTGTCCCTGCATCTCCCTGCCCTGCATCCCCCTGCCCTGCAGCCCCCTTCCCTGCAGCCCCCTGCCCCACAGTTTCCTGCCTCTGGTCCCGCCACCTCCCCAGGCCCTCAGCCGCATGGGCTCAACATGCCCCCACTCTCATAACGCAGCCAACTCCAGGCGTGGTCATACATGGATTTTCAATGCTTTTTGTGGGGGCTCAGGTCCTCTGTGTCTAGGGCTGCCAACTGTATTGAGAGCAGGTAGTTGTGGTGATTTCCTGGAATAGCAGGTAATAGAATACCAGCATTAAGGGAATACACGAATTCAGCTTTCACTTAAAAAACCCACAGTATTCCTGAATGTGAAGAAAAATTACAAATTTTGACACTGTGTGTTGGAGGCGCAGAAGTCTAGAGGCTGAGACATACTGATTTTGATCTAATTTATTTATAATAATGTATTTATTTATTTTAACATCATCGTTTTATTCCTGGGGCAAGGGATATCAAGTGCTGTGTGTATAACTACCACACCTAGCTTAGACTTACGGTTTTGAGGCATAGAACAACATGCACATTTCTGAATAGATGACCTATGCTTTGTCAGTTCATCCTTTCCTCAGATACCAGTTATACCCTTCTGACTTACAGCCTGCTCACTGAAAGACCTGAAAAATTAGCCTGTGTCTGCAGTGAAGTGTTAGGAGTGGGCCTTGGGATTCTGCAAGCATGGAGTTAATCCCCTACAATTAAGAAAAATCTAACTGGCTTGGTAAACTCATCTGAGTTTGAGCAGATGCAGTTCTCTATACCAAATAAGTAATTTCGGATACATTAGCCACAGGGGGTCAATACACTCCTTTACTGGGATGATGCTGTGAGATGAAAGTAAAATGGAACTAGAGAAATAACTTGAATCTAACCTGCTGAAATCACGCAATTTGTGAAGGTAAAGTTTCATAATAAAGCCATTTTGTATACTAGAATTTATGTGACTCATCATCAGATTTTGGCTCTTGGGTAAATATCTAATGAAGGCATAAATGTTACTGGAAACATTTTGTAGCACTTTTAAGGGCTCTGCTTTAAGCCATAGACAAATCCTGCATTTGCAAGCCTGACTTTGGTTTTTTTGTGTCCTGACTTTGCATATATTTGCATAGGCAAATACAGTGTTAAAAAGGTGGTAAGCGCAAGTGCACGTTACGGATGGATCCAACTTCTTCAGGAATAAGTGGTTCTTGAAGCTAGTTCATTAGTAAAATGACTTCATTTTAACAACCTTTCATTGTGTTTTTCATTAAAAATGATAAAAATAAAAATTTTATGACAACGTGAATATTTTCAAATTATGTCATGTACCAAAAGCGAATCCAACCATTTTTGTTGTAGAAAAAAACAAGTCTACTGAGAAAGTTCATTTCCTCAAATCAGGTACATACTAACCGATGACCAAAGATCATATAGACATTATTTAGCTGCACCACTAAGGTTAGGCGATCTCATATTGTTTCAAATGATAAAGCAATTCAAATATTTCTCTATCATACAGGTGAAAGATTAATTTGTATTGATGCTTTGTTTATCTGCATTTTTTTTGCCAGAAGGAATGATATAATGCTGTTTTGATTTTGGTTTTGGTTTTTTTTAAGATGTCTGGTTGATACTAGTCCATGAAAACTCCAGGTCTGAATGTTCACATGTAGAATTATTGAATGTCGCCACAAAGAAAATTTCTTTTTTCCAGCAAAATTCCTTTCTGTTGGGTTTTTACTCTTGGGATTTGGGTTCTTGTTCACAACAAACAAGTTACATGGTTTAGGGGAAAAAAAAAACAGACCTGAATTCTGCTAACTGCAGGAAATTCTAAACAGCCTTCCAGGAATTACAAAAGCTGAGGGTTTTTAAAAATTGAATTTACTATGCAAATGAATAGCACAGCCTGCTCAGTGTTCCTTGTCTCGTCATTCAGAGCTATTAAGTTCAGTTTGTGCTGCCGTTCATTATGGGATATACACTGATACACAATTGCCTTATAAATACTGGCAACTCTGATCTTGAGCAAAAGGTGATTTTAGAATAAACTCTTGGTCTCTGGGTATTCAAAGAACAATTTTGTTGTTTGCAAGCAGAATGTGAATCATATTTCCCTTCTCTCTGTGGGGGAAGATTCATGAATCGCAGAATCACAGAATAATTGAGGTTTGAATGGGCCCTTGGAGATCAGCTGGTCCAACCCCCTGCTCAAAGCAGAGCAAACTTCAAAGCTGAAGCAGGTTGTTCAGACCTTGTCCAGCAGAGTTTTGAAAATCTCCAAGGAGGGAGATGCTGCAGCCTGCGCAGTGTGTTCCACTGTCTTTTTTTTTCATTTACCCAATTGCAATTTCTCTTGTTCTAATTTGTGATCATTGCCTTTTGCCCTTTCGCTGTGCCCTGCTCTGTAGATTGCCTTTACATAGCAGTAGACTTCACCTACATTCTCCTCTCTTCTCAGGACTCGGGTCCGCTGAGTCCTCAGTCTCAGCCTCAGCCTCTCCTCGTACGTGAAGTGCTCCAACCCCTTGATCATCTCAGTGGCCCTTAGTTTGTGAATATCCATCTCATACTGGGTTGTGGAGGAAGTCAAAACTGGACTCCACATTCTTGATGTCACCTCGCCCACGTGCATTAGGGGGAAATAGTCCCTTCCCTTGTCCGGCTGGCTGCACGCTTGCTGATGTGGCCCTGGACCTTCTTGGTCTTCCTCACTGCGAGGACACACTGCTGACTTACACACAACTCATTGTCTATCAGGATAATTAATTATGATCTTTTCAGATAATTTTTAATATCTGGTGTATCTCAGTAGTAAAACTTGGCAGTGCGTTGATGACGCTCTTCGGGCCCTTGCACCAATACTTTCCACAATAACAACAGTTAAGTGTAATAGCTTGTTTGTTTTGCTCCCATGTTGAACATCGAACTAATCTTGTTAAGCTTAAAATTGTTGTCATGCTGTGTCTGATTGAACATCCCCTGGAGATACGCCCCTAGTTTATCATTCCCCATTACTATCACGATACAGACAAAATCTTAGCTGTCAGTTGAAAGGCCGTTTTTGCCACTCCAAGTCCTGGAAATCTGCACTGACAGCTTCAAATGGCAGGTGTCCCTGCCCATGGCAGGGGGGTTGGAAGTAGACGATCTTTAAGGTCCCTTCCAACCCAAGCCATTCTGTGATTCTATGATAAATGTTGATGCCTGTAATTTGGCTTAGAAATGAAAATGGCCTTATTTTCAGTGGTACTGAAAAGATGTAATTCTCTTTCTTGCCCAAACAAGATCTAATGTTTTAATTTCAAATGTTGTTCTATTATCTTTGAGTACTGAGGAGGTTCTACTGCAAAGTCACTGATCATAAAGTTTATGGGAAAGTTGATTGTTGCTTATATCCAGAATAGTTTACATGATTATTTTGCTTTTTGCTTAGCCTAAAAAGTGAGCAAGGATCTTCACTATCTCAGCTGTGACCCAAAAAAATTATTTTGACATTGGTAGCTAATTCTGCTTATTTTGTGAAACATCTCCTGTTTCTGTTACCTCATGATTTGATGCGGTGGTAAACTGGAAAGCTTCAGGCTCTCCCCTCATCCACACCCCGTCTCCCTGTTCAGCAGCCATATGCTGGGAGGATGGAGAAGGCCAGGCATGCAGGCATTGCTTTCTGCCCTGCGGCTGCAGTGGAAAAGAAGCTGTGGGAGTGTGGACACCCGTGCACGCTCCTTAGGAGAGAGCTCCAGGAGCAGGGCAAAGGGAGCTGGCGGGTAGACATGTAGGGTCTGAGGCCTGTCCATTGCAGGCCAGAATGAAATATGATGGAGAAGCCATTTTGTGAGCCAAATCCTGAGGATCGGGCTGTGTGGGAGAGCAGGAGGCACCAGCAGGAGCCTGCTGGAGGTGGGATCCAGGAGCTGCTTGCCGAACTGCCTGATTTAATAGACAGTTCTACCAGACCAAGCTGAAATGTCTCCAAGAGAGCCCCGGCGCCAAAAGCTGATGAAACTTTCTGCCTTCACTGGATGGATAAAACCATGCTCTGGGGAGATGATGCATACCAAATTAAGTTCTCATTTTTTCTTGCTAGCTAACCACCTTGGCAGTATCAGCATAACTTTGTGAGGAGATCTGGTCTTTTTATCACCTCCTGTGAAATAAATCCCTTTGTGTTTTATAGTCACCAATTATAACCATGACTGATGTGCTGTATCTGTTGTGGGTAATAAAGAAAAGCCTATACTCTTGGGCCCTGTGGGTTCCTTCCATAAAGGATGCAGCATAAGAATTCAAAATAACCTACATTCTTTTATTAACTCACATAAAAATAGCTCTGCAGAGGGTCTTTTCATTTTAGGAGACCTTATGCTTCAGAGGCTGTCATACCTTTTCTGGCATGGTAGCTCATTACATGTATTTACATCCCCCAGATCATACAGTCACTCCTGGTTCCAGTGTTTTTTCATTGAATTCACAGGCTCCTTAATTAAAAAGCCTATGACATTATTATGGTTTTGTGAAGGCTGATGATTCAGCAACAGAAATTACAGTGTTGTGCATCTGTTCACATCAAAGAGACAAGGTGTCCTCAAGCAGGAAGCTACAGGCTGGCACTGCCGGCCATAGAGAAATCCCTTTTAAGGTATCTCAGTGTACTGAGTCAATAACATAAAGCATGTCACTCAACACAAGTAAGGTATTTCTTCAAACACAAGTAAAATATTTATTCGGTATATTTGTGATCAGACTTTTGAATTCATGTGAAGCGATATGATTCAGGAGAGTCTGTTTCAAACATTCTTCCTTTTCAATCAGGAGAGCTGATCTTTGAGCAGTAGAAGGCTACTAGCAGCCAGGCCCAATTTGTTTAGCTTTGATTCAGTCAGTATTTGTAGGGTAAACTGAGTGGAAAATTGTGACAAGGGGGCTTTTTTGGAGGGCAGGTAAGAGGATTGGACCCCATATTCAAGAACCTTTCAAAGTTGGATGCATGTAGGACAGGTATGAAGAACCATGTGTTGGCATTCATATTTGGCTCCTCACTGGTAAAATTGCAGCTTTTTTCTGTCAATAAAGATTTAAGTGATCTGTTCGCCAGAGTTTCCTGATAAGGAACTCTGATAAGACCACTTCTTTCCCCATGTTATAAGCAAAGCAAACAGCTGGGTCATTTTCAGAAACTGCACGGCATCTCATTCTGAGCATCAACTAGATTATTCCAACACAGGAGGGTTGGTTTCTGAAGTCTAGAAATCAAAGGGTGAGGTATTTGCATAGTGTGGCACTGCTGTTTTGATAAGGTCTGGCCAGGGGTCAGGAAGATGTAGAGACTACCCATTAAGTAAATGCGTTTGGAAATTAAAAAGCTTTTTTAGGAGTGCTGTCTTTGGGAATACAACAAAGGAAAATGAAAAGAGCAGATTGTGGATATCTCACAGTAGACTACAGCTTCTGGTTAAGCCTCTTTGCCCTTCAAAATGATCATAAAAGTATCCTCATGTACATACTACTGAATGATTTCTCATTTACAAGTGCATTCAATCTGTGCTGCAGTGGGAAGGATATGTTCTTGAGAACTACTTGCTTAGAAATTGGACAGATGATTACTTTGAGATCATCATCACCCCCAGATCAGTATGATTTATGGATTTGTGAAGTTTAGAGCCCAGCAAATAATTCTCCCGTTGCTTATCTTTACAGAAGACCTTGCTTTACTCACCTGCTACAGCCTATTTGTTTTGGACTTTCTTACGAGCGTTTTTACTCAAAGGCTGTTCTGCTGTATTTATAACGGGTTTTGGGTTTTTTTTCCTAGTGTATTCTAATCCCATTCATTTCAGTACGCACGATTTGCTAATGTACTGGAATTAGGGCAATAACTAATTCTGTGCAACGTATTCACAAATTTGAAGCCGTTCACGACTTTGCTGTAACTCATTCGTTCAACAGAAACCAAACCTTCCTAGAGAGTTTTTCCATGGGTCATTAAGGGCTAAGGCAATCTTCCAAAAGGCAAGGTTAGACAAGTCTGCATGGCTAGGGGCACAGAGAGAAGGAAGACGAAGGGTAGGAGGAACGATCCTGAGAAGGAGGGGGCAGGAGGAGTGTGACCTCCCTCTTTGACAGCAGAAAGCTCTCATGTAGTCTCAGGTGCCCCTGAAACCGCAACCACCACAAGCTCACCACAGGTGAGGGCTGTGTGCTTGGCATTTTGCAAGTGAGCCTGACTTGGTTAAGCAGAGCATAGGAGGGGCAGCACGTACTATTTCAGTTTCTAAATTTCGAATGCTAAGTGACTGCAGGTTACTGTAAATGAACTTGAACCACATTTTCATGCTGTACTTCGGATTTTCATTTTCAAGTGTTATAATGTGACTTTTTTCCCCACAAAATAATAATTTTCCCAAAACTTTTGAAATTGAGAGGTGAGGGAAACCCATCAGCAGTTTTTCTTCAGGTTAATCAGCATTGGCTGAAAAAAACTACCCTAAATCCCTGAAAAATCCTGACCTTTCTAAAATTAACTTGTAGAAATGGTGCTTCCAGTTCCGTAGGTCTGCCCCTGCCATGTGTAAAGAATGTCACTTTCTCATTTCAGAGGTAAAAATAAACTTGTCCTTATCTTCAGCCGCATGTTAGAGCCAGCCCAGTTTGTAGCTTGGTGGCTGGACCCCTTGCTCTCTTGTGAATCATTAGCATGGTTGTTTTAGTTCTTTCCACCTGCTCCCTGTTGCGAAGGCCAGGAGGCTGTGCAGGTGTCAGCAGCAGCTGGTTCAGTCTGTGGGCTTGCTCTGGGTGGTAGGAATTCGTGACAAAGAGGGTAAATTAGCAAGGGGCAGAAATCTTTTTTATTTGTACACAGAACACTTTCTGTCAAGAAGGATGGTTATGTGGCGTTTATTTAGATACAGTTGGCTTATATGCAGTTTCATGACTGGCACGTTAGCACAGTTCTAAGAAAGCTGAATCATACAGGAGAGTTATGCAGCTTATTATTTACAATGGGGAGATCCATTCTAGGAAGTTTTCCGGAAGAAGTCTATGCCCTGTTTCTCTACCAGGGTAGCACGCTTTCCACACCACCCTGAAGAAATAGTGGGCGTGTCGAAAAGCTGCTTCCATCCCAAAGAAAGTATATGATTTCAAATTAAAGCCCTGTGCCCCTGTACTTCTCCCTGAATTTCACAGCCTTTCTTCCCTTTGGCTTTTTCCTACAGTTGTGGTGCATGCAAAACCACTCTTCCACATTCAGAGTCATCCCTTCTTGTGGAGAAAGTCCTGCTGAAAGCTGTCAAAGTCTATATCTGTTAATTTGCAGCAGTCCACGGGAAAGTGGCTGTGGCACTGTGCGTCCGCTAGTTTTACCAGCTGAACTGTTCCCTCCATTATTTGGTTGCCATAATCGCAGAAGTTCAATTCTGAGCATCTCTTTCAGCTGTGAAAGGTGCACAAAGTCCTTGTTATGAAAAGCCAGATCAGGGCATCTAGCTGCATACATACTTAGCTAGTTATTGCTGTGCTTCAACAGTTGTGCCTGCGACAAACTCCATATTCATCCTGTGGCAGCCTCTTTCTGCGCCCTTCCAAGAGCTTTCTTTGTCAGAAATTAAACTGTAGCTTGATCTGATATTGCATGGCATTGATCCTATTTTCAGAGACACAGAAACAATTGACTGTCGTCTTCCATTTTTTATCATAGATGCTGCATTTAAGATCTAAACTGTTTTCCCTCTGAATGTGGTGTTGCTGTCAGTGCCCTCTCTGTCAGTGAGCTTCATCTGATGAAAACTGTGTTAACCGGAGACATTTTTAAAAGGCAGTTAAAAAAATGAAGATGTTAAAAATGGAAAAGGAGAGAGAAGGACAATGTGTTGAATGCTGGAAAAGAGAAAGGAGAATCATATACGTGTAAGGACTTGGAAATTTGTTTGCAAGCTTCTGGTATTTCCCTCACTTTCAATTCAGGGCTTGGGTGCATGGCTGACAACAACGATTTTTACTGAGTTAATGGCAAACACAAGCACACAACAACAAGAAGCCCACCTTGCATTACCCTGCCTGAGCAACCGAAAGGGAAAAACTGAAAAAAACACTGTTACTGGAGTTTTTAGGAATACCAGGTCAACGGTTCATAAATTCTTTTCTCCTATTTCAGAACAGAGTGGATTTTCTGTCAGCTTGTGCAAGTTCTGACCGCTTTGCATATACACCATCCAATATGACCAATCTCTATTTCTTTCAGCTATATTTTTTCTGTCAGTTTTCAGGAAAGCAAATATTTATGGCTGGAGTGCTAGTCAGTGAAAAACTACAAGCAAGGATTTTTTATTATTATTCAAATGCATCCTCACGAAAGCTAGCTTTGCAGTAGGGCTGTGGTATGTGTGAACAGAGCGCTCTGAATAGGAGCATTAGCACATTACCTCTTTAATCTGTATTTTACCTTCTTTCAGAGTATCCACAGCAGGTCAAAGGTGACCAGCAAAATGGGCAATACAAAATATGTAACGTGTTTTCTTGGGGAGGGGGCACATACTTTAAATAATGCAACCATTCATTTTCTTCAGCTGTAAGTACCTGCTTCAAACAGATTCAGTACGTTACCGTAGCTAATCTTTACCAACACATTTAATCAGCAAGAAGAGATCTGTACACCTGCCAGTCCTAATGTGACCATACCATGTGTATCTGATCCAAATGAGATCAGTCTCGTTCTCCTCTGCATAAAAGGAACCGATGATAATCTGTTGCAGTGGCTTGGATCACACATCTGAAGTTCCCTTTGAAATCATTTGCTTTGTCTAGAGAAGCTGTGGAGCATGTGCTGAAAAGAGCTTTTCTGGATGACTTCACGTGCCTTCTCACTCCATCCCTTTCTCTAGAGCAATCTTCTTACCATTTCCATTTGAAACTTTTTGTCACATTGGCTTATTTCCTCTCCATTTATGGTGCAGCCATGACTTGTTTCCCTTTTGCATTACAAAATTCTTCTTTTTCCCACCATCAAATGATTGTATAGTGTTTTGTTGCCTGCTTCTTCTTGACGTTCATTAATGACTTCATGAAGTAACTGTCAGTTTGCCAGTTTATCTCCTCTGTTTCCAGGAGAAACTCTTTCTCCTCCCAAGTAACTAATGGAGAAAGAGCCGGCTGAGTGTTTCCTTGACTATCTGGCAGTCTCCCCCAGCTGCCTTTTCCTAAATGTCAGGGACACTCTCCAGCCTGGTTGCCATGGTGCGTTCAGCCGGCATGCCTGCAAGGCTTCACAAATGCCAGCACTCCCACCGCACGTTTTATAAGAACATGTGATGAGGGAAGGCACTTACCTGCTGTATCACAGTCAAATAGAACATAACGAGAAGGGCTTTTTTGGTGCATATTCTTTAGATTGGCCCCAATTTGGTCCCATAAAAGCTGACAATAAATTGGGAATATTCTTTGTCCCTCCATTTGTGAGAGTGTTGGTATATCTATAGATGTGTTACAAGTTACATACATAAACCTGCTGGTGAGCTTGCCAACTCAACAGGTCAGAACATAAATGTAAATACTGATGAAGAACAGTGAGGTTTACACTGTGCTGTATTCATTAACTACCTTCTGTAACAAGATTTGAAGGTGTTTTCTATTTCCTCATAATTTATTATTCAATCTGAAACATTGTTATCAGGAAAAAAGCTTTTCTTTGATATGGTTTCCTGTTGTGAAAGTCAATACAAACAAAGTACATCCTGCATCCAGCCATTGGAAAACATTATTTTTCGAACTTCAGGTTTATAGCTAGCAACCTATAGATAGATTTGTAGCTGAAATAGCAAAATCCTTTTTAAAATGCCAACAAATTTAAAAACCCACTTTGAAATCCCATGCAACTGAGTTGTATTGTTGTCTCTAAAATATATCATTCACTTCATAAATATATTTCAAACATAAAGATGAAAAAATGCCTTTTTTCCAAATCATAAGCTACCAGTAAGTTCTGTTCCAGTCACTTTTTTCAGGTTAAGTTGGTCATATTCTCTTCAGCAAATGGTTAGGTAGACTGGAAACACACTGCATGACATTCAGTGATCATACAGACAAGAGCTCTGAACTACAGTGTAGTTTGGTCTGTCTCCTTCACAAATGTTTCACATAAACAAAATATTCTTCTCCCAGTTGCTCAGCTTTAGCCCTTGTGGATGACATCAGTAGGATTGTCCAGTGTGATTAAGTTCCTTTCTTTGAACTGTTCAGGTTCAACTCCAACACTCTGCTGTTACAGGCAATCAAGCCATCTAACTCTTGCATAAAATTAATTGAACTCTAATTTAAAAGTAGTTGTGGTATTTTGCTTCATAGTTCCACTGAAAGACTATCTCAGAAACTCACTCTTGACTTTTTAACCTTGTCTAGATTTCCAAGCTAGCTGTATTAGTGGACCATTGAGGTCATCGGGTTCTTCTGATGTAATTGGTTGGTTTGTTTGTTTTTTGGAGAGTTTTTTCTGTTGCCAATATTTACCGGCACTGATACCCATCTCCTGTTTATTTTTTAAATTAAACCGAGATAGTGTAGTCTTTTGTCCCCTTTTGATCACTGCATTAGCTTTTTCTGCTCACCCATGCTTCAGCTAAAATTCTTCTGTCTTCAGCATGGGTGACCAGCATCTCATGCACTTGTCTCAGATGAGCTGTCCCCGGGACTTTGTGCAGAGACATTAATACTTTCCTATCTTTCCTAGGAGTTGCTTGGTTAGAGCTTCAGAACACACTTGCTTTTCCATCATACTGTCTGTTTACAGTCCTCTGAGACTGTCAGACATGGTCTGATTCTCCTCCTCCCCCATGTTTTTCCTATGGTAAGATTCTCATTAGTAACAAAAACTCCCACTAGTAGTCTCGAAATGTGTGATTTTACAAATTGCATTGTTGAATTTCATGCCATTTTTACTACCTCAGTTCTCAAGGTCAGCTGTTTTTCCCATATGCTGTACTGGACCTCCTTGTGATGGCATGTTTTCACACGTCATGTCATCAGTAGGTGGAATTAGCAGATCTGAGAAACTCCAGTTTCCTGCAGACACACAGCCCAGTACCTCCCATTTACTGCTGCTTACTATTTTTCTCCTTCTCTCGTATTTACTAAACAAGTGAAAGTACTGATTTGTTAGATACTGTGGTAACAATTTGGGGTATTTACTCGTCTGTCCAGCACAATTACACAATTTCCAGTTTTTCAGAGACTTCCAATCATTCCTTCCTTCCTTCCTTCCTTCCTTCCTTCCTTCCTTCCTTCCTTCCTTCCTTCCTTCCTTCCTTCCTTCCTTCCTACCTTCCTTCCTGCCTTCTTTCCTCCCTCCCTCCCTCCCTTCCTCCCTTCCTCCCTTCCTTCCTCCCTTCCTCCCTCCCTTCCTCCCTTCCTTCCTTCCTTCCTTCCTTCCTTCCTTCCTTCCTACCTTCCTACCTTCCTGCCTTCCTTCCTGCCTTCTTTCCTCCCTTCCTCCCTTCCTCCCTCCCTCCCTCCCTCCCTTCCTCCCTCCCTTCCTCCCTCCCTTCCTCCCTTCCTTCCTTCCTTCCTTCCTTCCTTCCTTCCTTCCTTCCTTCCTTCCTTCCTTCCTTCCTTCCTTCCTTCCTCCCTCCCTCCCTCCCTTCTTTCTTTCTTATTTTATTTCTTTCTTTCTGTCTGTCTGTCTGTCTCCCAAGATACCTGAACTTGGATACCAGCTAAATAACCGATTACGTCCTCATTCATATTCTGCGTGCGAATTCAGCCTCGCTTTATCTCCATTGACTTTATAAGCATGAGTCAATATAAGGAAGTTGGCTCATAAAGTGTTCTGTATCCTAGGCAAAATATCGCTTACGGTGAAAGTTTATTTCCTGTTCAAGCATCATTAAATTGCAGTGATTTATAGTCTTAAAATAAATGCTTGTATGAATATTAAATACCCAGTTAGCAGCTTTATTATGCTATCACCCAGAGATAAATTTCTACGTAAATAACATTTTAATTATTGCTGTGTAAGTACTAAATTTTACAACCACAACTAATTACCTATATTCAAATTTCAAACTTCAGACTAACAGCCTGAACTAAAGCCAACTGAAATCAGTGAAAAGATATCCCTTAACTTGAAACTGAACTTTGAATCAGTCCTACCTTATAGTTACGACCAATTTATATCACATTAACAATGGAGTATCTTTCTAAACAAAATTTAAGTGTATGGATTTTAGCAGTGATGGAGTGGGTAGCAAAAATACTCAGAAATGCATTGTGAATATTTATTCTACTTTCAGTGTGTAAATATTATTAAATGATTGGAAAAATTAACATGGCAAAACTAGGAGTGTTTGGCAATTGGGTGAAGAATCGCTCCATAATACCCAAAGGCAATTAGCTGTCCCTGTGCAGACCCCTCATTATTTTACATTATAAGAGAAATTACAAGCATATAGCTTGATTCTACAAAGTTGATCATCGGTGAAAATTAATGTTGACATTTAATTGTCCCGAAGCTTCATATTTAATATCTCACTAAGATGAATGGCTCAGTTTACACTTTCCAGAGCTATTGTTTCAGTCTGTGGTAGTACCAGATGCAATTTAATGCACGCAAGTATGGCTTTCCCTGCACAACTAAGAATGATGGAGACTTTTACAAAATTAATGGTAATATGAAAACATAAAGTAATTTTATAGAGCCTATCAAGATATATCCAACAAAGCTTCTTCCTAGATGTGATATTCTTCAGTATTTTCACTAATATCTTGGGTGACAGAAGAAAGAGAGGGCATTTGCAAATTCGTAGAGGAAACCATGCTGGTACTTGCAAGAATTTTTGGTGATATAATCAGAATTCAAAATGAGCTTGATGAATTGGAGAAATGTTCTGAAATCAATCAAATAGAATTTGTCAATACAAAGTATCAGTAAGCACGAAATACTCCAATGGGGAAAGAAAATCAAGCCTATAGATGCAAAATGGGAACTGTCTGGTTAGGTGGCTATATGACAGCTATAACTGCATCTGAATTAACAATATGCTGTTGTTGCAAAAACCATGCATTTTGAGGTGAATTAACAGGAATGATATATAAGGCACGGGAGGCAATTATTCTGCTCTACTTGTCACTAGGAAGGTCTCAGCTGTACTTCTGTATTCATCCTTGGGCTGCACGCTTGTAGAGAAGACAGTGACAAATTGAGAGAAGGCCCAGAGAAGAAGCAAAAAGAACGATGGGAGTCTAAGAAAGCCCAAACTCCTTGGAAAAAACTGAAGGAAATAAGTTAGAAAAGGCAGTACGATAACAGTCTTCAACTATTTAAAACTTGTTATAAAGTGATCAGTTGCTCTCCATTCCACTGAAGTGACAAGGATGAATTAGTTTAATTTGCAGAAGAGAAGGTTTAGGTGCAATATTGGGAAAAACTAACTGTGAGAATAGCTAAACTCAGGTTGCTTAGGAAGGCTGTGGAATCCCTCTCTTTGAAGCTCTTTCAAAAAAATGGGGAAGACAAGCATTAGTGAGGGATAGTCTAATTATCCTTGATCCTGTAATGAAGGAAAAGACCCAGATGACCTTTCAGTCTTACACATCTGTGATGCTTTGGGGCAATTTAAGACCCTATTTAATCATCTCTGAAACAGCACCTAGTGACAAAGAGAATACTACCAACCATTCCTGAAGTTCCCCAGATTTTCAGTCCTTTACTACCTCGTTAATCGTCAAATCGTCAACCACTTGTCTAAGAAAATTATTTTCTATGCTCAGTCATTTCCCCAGTTTTGACTGTTTGAGGCGGTGGGAGGAAGGACGGCAGGGAGTATTCCAGACAAAAATGTGTTTTTTATAAGGAGACCCAGAAAAATGTATTAACTTCTTTCTTCTGGGAAGATAAAAGGCAGTCTTTTCTCTGAAAGCCCTAATGTGTCCTCATTTTGGATCTGGAACCTGGAAGGATGAGGTAGTTTTTATTTTATCAACTCACTTTCTGTCTAGGGCAAGTGTTTCTTGGGCAAGCTCTTATCACCGTGCCCTGACATAAAATATGTGTAGAATTAAATTAACGTTATCTGGGTGATTTAGACTACTGTAATTATTTTGAATGGCAATACAGTAGGATCCAATGGGGCAGAAGATCTGTGTGAGGGCAGTAACTTCTTAAGCCATTCAGACTTGTTTCTAGGGCTTGTCTGATTTGCACCCACGGCTGAAATTTGACATGGAAGATTTCTTGTCACTCTTAAGTTCATAAATTTTTGTGGGTTTTATCAATCGCTTACTCCTCCTTGGCTCCCATTTTGAAACACAAACTCATTCACTTCATATGGACGTTAAAAAGTGTTTTGCTTTTATTTGGACATTTTTTGCAGACAATTTGGGATTAAATTGATTTCATTTTCTGTCTCTTGGACTACTGCGAGCCTGCAGTCATGCACGCTCATTGCTTCTGTCTGAAGGAAAAGCTGTTTATAGCAGAGCTCTGAGGGCTGGCAGCACTTGCTTTCTCATGGTGCTGAGCAGCTCTGACCAGCTGGACTGTCAGCAGCTGGAACCTGCCGACTTCCCTGTCGGAGCAGCCCCAGGGTCAGATATTCTGTATTTGTGCTGCTTTTAGCCTCCTCTGTATTTGTGGGCACAGTGTGGACTAGCGGAGCCTGTTGTTTTATCGAGCCTTTAGCAGTCCAGCCACAGCAATGCAGTCGCACAGCATCACCTCTTCACCCAACTAATGGCTTCTAGTGCACGCTCTGTATCGGTCCTAGCATTCACGTTTTACGTTAACGTGATAATATGAGAAATCAGCTTTCGCCAGCACGCTGTCTCAGAACACCTCCACAGCTTCCTTCAAGCAGCACAGTGCATCATTGGTGCTCACGCATTTGTCCTTGGTGAATCAGTTTCCTCCATGTCACACTTCTTTGCTTTCTGCCTGGCTGATGAGTTCCTTGTAATATTCCCAGAGGTGACTGCACCGTGGTGTATGATGAATCTGTGTCCCTGGGAGGATAATGTTAGGTTTCTTTTGTGTGTCATAATGATACTGCATAATGGCACCAGAATATATGCCTAGAGATGCAATAGTTACAAACAAAACCAACCCAACAATAGCAGATCTAGAAAAAACAGTTGTAATCACTTTTTTAAAGGTCATGCTTGCACCTGCATATCCTCATCACCCTCTCGTATATGTACTTTAAAACACAAGCCACCTTCTGTTTGCCGAGCAGCCCAGAGCAATCACATAATTGTATGTTTTGTGTGTGCTTTTGTAATAAACTGGCACATTATAGGAGTAGATTTAAGTAGATGCTCTTTTAACCTAAGATATAATAATACACATGTTTAGGACCTGATTCTAGCTAAGCAGTCCCTTGAGGTTACTGGGAACTGAAAACACTGCAATTTACAGGCTTATGCACTTGGCTGATTTAAAGGCAGAGATGCAATCAGGAAAAAAATGTCTCTGTCACTTCCCAAACATCTTTCTTCTTCCCTCTGTCACCTTTCTATAACCCATGAAGTGGCTACTCTAGTTGTCAGAAATCATTGGCTTTTTTCTGGAAGCGGAGCACGGAAGTGCTGGTGTGGATGAGGAGCAGGGCTGTCCATCTCTGCGTAAGTGCATCACATCACGTTCATCGGGCTCCAGTATCACCTCTTGGGGTTTTTTGTTTTCAAAGGAAGCACTCACTGCTATTAACTAGGTAAAGTGAAATGAAAAATACTGTCAAACAATACATTCCCATTATAACACCCTTTTGAAATACATCCAAATTTCTTTTTACCTATTTGCACTCTCCATCTTACACCCTCCAAAGTTCAGAGCTCACAGTCTCCAAAGTTGCAGGCTCCTGCATGAACTGTAACTACTCTATCTAACCTCCTACAGCTCCTTTTTTCCTCCTGCAGTATGGTGCAATTTTCCTGCACATTAGCGCAGCTCACTGGAATTGAGGTTCCAGATGCAGCTTCCCCACCTCTCAAATCAGATTGTCTCTGAATAACAGGCAAAAACCAGACCTAGAAGGAGAGACCAGACTTCAGGCGGTTCCCTTGCCCACTTTTCCCCTCCACTAAATGCTGTAACCACACGGTGAAAGTCAGGCTTCTTGTCGCCGTGAGAGCTGAGGTTCCCTTGCTGCCCAGAGGCCACAGCAGCCCAGCCTTTCTGTTGCTGGTTAGGCATTTTCCTAATGTCCTGGCATGACTCCTTCAGGAAGAATAAACCCAAGGATTCAAGTCACTGCTTCCTCACCTAGTGCTCTAACCACTAGTGCAGAGCCAGCGGTATATTATCTGGGACCATCATCCCCATTGCCGTTAAGAGAGAACCAATTGAACCGGACAGATTGGACTGCCCCTTGAAAGGTGCCTGCCTTCAATAGGGCCAGTGAAGAGAGAGAGGCACTTGATTTATGGACACTGGATCTCCCCCTGCAACTCCTTTCATCTTCAGCTGCATGGCCTATTTCACCAATTGCATTAGATATATTGCATTAAGCCTGTGCGCTGCCACAGAGAGACGGCCAAAAACTTCAGTGCGCTTCCCCTCTTAGTTTCCTCCTTTTGTTTGAGTGACACTATAGCCTATGGATGCTCAGGAGAAAAACGTCCTTTAAAAATAGGCAATGTGATTGTCAAACCTCAGAGGCTGACAAATGTGATCCCTCAAACCAAGTAATCTGATTTTCTTGAAAATGACTGACCAGGTTTCAAGTTGGCAGCAAGCATCCTTCAAACTCTATGCAGGGCAGCAAACCTCCAGTTTAAAAGCCAAAATCTTAAGCAGAAATCCAGCTTATGAAATGCTGAAATGGCTAAATATTTCTTAAAGGGTATTCATATACCCACTTCTTATTTTTCATCCTCTGCTTCAATGAAGGTTGTTTTTACATTCCACAGCTCATGTAGGAGGCTGTGCAAGGAGTTATTAATAAAATATTAATGCTGTCATCCCACAGGACATATTGTTTATACCATCACAGATGCAGATTACATCTCAGATCAATGGAGCAATTTTTTAAAAACCTCTTTCTAAAGCAGCAGTTGGAGTATGATTACAGATGTCCACAGTAGTTATATCATACAGCAAATTAGGAAATATATGTCAGGACCTATTATTCTAATGGGGGTCTTGTAAGATTTTTAAACAATGTAAGTAGATGCCAGACTTGCAGACCGATGACCCTCTTTGAAACAATACCCCCAGTGGAGAGGAGAGAACAAAAATACTGTTGACTTGTGCATGGCTGTCAAGTTAATGCTTCACAGGAACCCACAACACTAAGCGTCCTTCTTGAATGCAAGTTATTCCTTTCTTTAGCTCCTTCATAAGGTATCCCTTAAGCATGCATTAGACCAACACAGCTGAAAATTGGTAAATTTTTTTTCAATGTCAGCTACCACCATGTCAGTCCTGGCCAGTTACAAAGGAGACAGCACGATACTGCTGATGTCACTTTGTTTCCTGTAATATTTGTAAAGAAACATTTTGGTTTCAAAACCCATTGATATAGAGTAAGATCTTATATATTTATGCTCCGTCAAATGCCCGGTATGTACAGGGATGAGAACTATATAATTGTATAAGGCAGAGGATGGAAATTCTCCGTCCTAAATGGCTATTTAGGTGGCACATCTGGAGAAATGCAGCTGCCAAATTTTTAGCAATCAACAGCAGCAGCATTAACAAGGGAACCATTGTGGTATGTGTAATGGCAATATTTATTTTGTGCAACTAAGAGTCTGTCCTAATACCAAATTAAATTATGTACCAAATTAAAGGCAAGATCATACTTTACAGTCTTTCAGTGGGCTGTAGTTATTATGGAACAAGGACTTGTCATACCTAACCTGAAGGGGTGAGTTTATGCAGATATACAGCTGCAGTCAAGTCAAATGGCACAGGAGCACAGAGTGTGCGAGGGCAGGGAGTAAAGCTCCCTTAGTACTCTGTGCCTGCAAGCCAAGGATTATTTGAACAGTGATCAAATGTTCTCAGGAAATGTGTTTTAATTAAATTCTGCTCAGCTAAGAAGTGAGACAAGGACACAATTGTCAACAAAATCCCTCCTTAATGTGAGACTGAATGCTGGTGTCATGAGTCCCTCACAGTGTCCATCAGTATTCTGCTTTGGTGGGTTGGTGCTGATATTACAGGTTGACAGCGCAGAGGCTGGCAAGGACAGTGCTCTTCAGGCTCCACTTGCTGATGTTGTCAATGTGGTCATGGAATATATTTTTCCAGCCTGTGGAATAGTACGCAAAACTCATCCCCAGGTTTTGTGGATACCATAAAGGAGATGGGGTGCCCAGGGTGTCCATGCGGAACACTTGCAATGCCCCAGGAGCTCTAAGCTCCTGTATAGCTTATGCAGCTCTGGTGAAGAGGTTTTCTTTCTGACTTGGCTTTACAAGTCCATGTTAGTTTTTTCCTTACGAGGTCCAGCATAATGGGAAAAGACTGTATATCTTCATCAGTGTTCTAGGTGATGGGGCAGAGTATACCCTCTGCAAGTTTGCTGGTGGTATAAAACTGGGAGGCGTGCTGGGGGACCTCAGCAGACTGGAGAAATGGTCTGAGAGAAACCTCATGAAGTTCCACAAAGGAAAGTAGTACAAAGACCTGTACCTGGGAAGGAATAGGCCCAGGCACCAGTACATGCTGGGGGCCAACCAGCTGGAAAGCAGCTTTGCAGAAAAGGACCTGGGAGTCCTGGTGGACACCAAGTTTGAACATGAAACAATGTGCCCTTATAGCAAAAAAACAGGTTAATGGTAACCTAGGCTGCATTAGGAGGAGTGTTGCCAGCAGGTTGAGGTGGGGCCACACCTGGTGTACTGTTCTGGTCTCCTCAGTACAAGGGAGACATAGAGATATTGGAGAGAGAGAGTCCAGTGAAGGCAATGGGCATAAATTGAAACACAGGAGGCCCCCTCTGAACATAAAGAAACACTTTTTACCTCTGAGGGTGACTGAGCACTGGCACAGGTTGCCCAGGGAAGTTGTGGAGTCTCTGTCCTTTGAGATATTCAAAAGCTGTCTAAACATGGTCCTGGGCAACTGGCTGTAGATGACCTTCTTTGAGCAAGAAGGCAGATGACCTTCTTTGAGCAAGAAGGTTGGACAATGACCTCCAGAGGTCCCTTCCACCCTCAACCATTCTGTGATTCTGAGTAAGAGTCTCACACAAAAGACAGATCATTACTAAACTGGAGAAGGAAGGAAATACAAGAACATGGCAAGATAAGAGATGACAAGGGTGAGTGAGTCTCAGTACAAGTTTCTATGCTGAGTCTCCACAGAGTAAGTTTCAAATTCCAGTCCAACCACCAGTCAAGGAATTATTTATCAGAACTGCGGTGTGACAGGATATTAGGAAAGTAAAGAGGCAGTACAGAAAAAAACCCTCATTTTCAACAGCTCTCCTGTGACTCACAGTCACAGACTGGCAGTATTTTATGTGATGTCAAAAACATCTTTTCTTTGCAGAAACAATTCCATGGAAACTCCACTCACTGAGTCTTCTAGATTTGATGTTTCCCCACAGGGAGGTAGGCTGTACTGGAAACAAGAGATTCTGGGTATTATTCCAAGATAAAGCTGATTCTCGTGAAGGGAAAGGTTGTTGCTGCCTACAGCAGAGAGAAATTATTAAAAAAAGAGTTCACAATTACATATGCATGAAGCTGTCTCTGCATTTTCTCTGAAACTTTCATTTACATAGTGCTTTTGCCTTGCTTTCCCACCCCCAAGCTCCCACCTTTTTCTAATCTGTTATTCCCTATCTTAGAATTGATGCAGAAGAATCATATAACTCACCTACAGAGTTTTTTGATCAGCCCCTTCAGAATGAAATCTCTGTGTAAATGTCATGCAAGTCATTCAGGAGTGAGGCTAATCTTTTCATATCTTCGAAACTATACCAAGAGATATAGATTCAGTACTTGGGCAAGTATGCCTTGCCTGCGCATTATGCCTTAGCTAGAAACTCTGGCCTTGTATCTGCCCTTTAACCATCATAATCTTTTGCCACACTTTCCACCCCAATTGCAATCAATGTCTACATTAGTCATCCACAGCTGCCCTGGTTAGGAAGAAGTCATACGTAGGTCCTCAAAGAATGAGAGAACACTGGGAGACTGTGACATATACATTGTGGTGTAGTGTGCACTTGGTAAGCACAAGGGAAGTTCTTCCAGAAGAAAGAAGAAAAAAATGTTTTAAAACAGTAAGTGGTTGGTTTATACTTTGCATAAACTAGGTGAGGTTTTCTGATCTGTTTTTCCTGATTATTATTTTTTATATGCAATCCCAGTTTCTTGTTTGACAATGTAGAAATTAGACATCATCATTTGATACAGACTTTGGTCAATAGAGGTCTTGTGACTTTGGTCACAAGAGGAAATTTTTTCACAATGAGAACAATGAGCCATTGAAATAATCTTTCCAGGGAAGTGGTGGATTCCCCAACATTGGACACTTTTAAGACTCATCTGGACAGGGTGCTGGGCCATCTTGTCTAGACCGTGCTTTTGCCAAGGCAGGTTGGACCAGATGATCATTGAGGTCCCTTCCAACCTGGTATTCTGTGGTTCTATGACTTGATGATTGAATAGTCATGGAACTGTGACAGAAATCTCTTAATGCATGAGGTGCTATTTGGTGCTAAATGCCATATCACATACACTAGCCATTGTGCTGGAATAGCAAATATAAAACAACTAGAAATTTTTTATATTTAATTATTTGTAACAATTACTTGCTCTAATTGCTTTAATAATTGTGGGGTTTGATTTACCACAGAAATATGATCCATTTATGTGAACAGACTGATGATATACAGGGTGTTTTGTGGCCATCAGAATATTCTGTGACCAAATAGCTGTCATGGATCTGGTTGTGGGACTGAGACCTAATTCAAACGAGAACCAAAACACCAGACAAATGCTATAGAAGAATTAGACTATGATTTAGGATTTATGTGTGCCAGTGGAAGCTACATGTGGAATAATCTAAGGTGTGAATTTGAAATGTGGTAGTTATTTTGCAGTCATTTGCTGAGTAGACTTCTCCAGTGCACAAAGGTTTAGCGCGTCCCATTGTAAAAGAGCTGATGACTGAGGGATCGTAGGGACCATGTATCTTCTCTTAAGTTCACAGTTCAAGGTTAGGCACCTGCATTAGGCACCGAAGCAACACAAGGGGGAGTTACTTCCCTCAGAATCCACCGATTAGCAGAAAGGTGCCTGTCTCAGCCCATTTGTGTCATCCTTTCCCTGTTGAACGCTCCAGCTGCTGGGCTACAAAATCAGCCTTCCCCCTCTTTATCTTCTGATGGCCCAATGATTCTTGAATTTTTAGCCTCCCCATGTCACAGCACTGGCGGGGTGGCTTGAGGAGGACTTGTTCTCTTTGCCTTTTCAATGTCTTCAGGTCTTGTCATGGGAAATGCAAAATATGGATCATGAATAATTTTATTTTTTTGGCTGAGGAGGGTATTTAACTCCTGTTCTCCCAAGTATGCTGCCTGGCTGCAGCTGCTGGGATGTTATATTAAAATGGGCATCCACTTGAATGTTCTTGAATGGCAGGAGGCGCAGCTGCGGGACTTTGCTTTCATCTTGGTGCTGTTGGCTGCACAGTTGGAGGGTCACTAGGCGCATGCCAGCGAGGTCTGTGCCTTGGGAGATCATGGCAAGGGATAACTAGTCCGTGAATCCAAAATGGGCTTTGATTTTGATTGCTCAGCTTAGTAAAACTGACAGCGCCTCAGGGCACAGGCAGTGATATTTAGGGAGTTTTTGGTGAAAATTTGTGAGCCTATGAACTCTAATATGGCTTGGTCTCTTGGGCTTGATTAACTACATTTCAATTAGCTGCCCAATAGGCATGTGGTGGGGAGATTTTGTCCTAACAGCTTACAGACCAGTTTTTTCAGTTATGGCTGTCCAATTCCTTGCAGACTGAACAGAGAAGAGTCTTATCAGAAATTTTTTACTCTGGAGTAATCCGGTAATTGTAAGTGCGTTTTTCAAGATAATGAACCAAAATAGCATTTATATTCAAGACAACATGTTTAGGGTAGCATAAATTTTGTCCTGAGCTTAAAACTGATACTTTCCACCAAGAGGGAAAAGGAAAGGGGAAGCAGCAGTAGATAAAATTTCACTAAAACTTAATCTGCTTCTATAGAAACCCTCCACAAATCTAGAAGTGGATTACTTGGTACTGAAGTCACTTGTGTGCATCCAGTCCCCTCTTAGGACTGGCTAATTCCCTTTATGTGAATGATAGTGTAACGCTGTGGCAGAAGATAATTGCTGCTCTGCACTGGGGAGAGAGAGGTTTGATGGTTAGATGATGTTAATGTGTTGGGAATACCATGTGCTCCTCTTGCTCCTGCCAGAGTAACTTCCTCCTTAAATAGATAAATGGACCAAGAAACATGCCTTTAATTTATCCAACTGTGACAAAGTATGCTAGATCTCTTCTTCCTTGAATGGCTTGCTTCGTAAAAAAAAAAAACAAAACAACAAACACAAACCCTATATTTGCAGGTGGTAAAAAGTACCGTACATATGTGATCCCTGGGTAACAATGTGAGGAAAGAAAGTAAGATACTCTTCTGATCCTTTTCTACTTTCCTATGTGTAGAAGTGAAAGGAGAATATTTTTTTCTCCCCAGAGAACAGAAAAATGATGACACAAATGATCATTAAGTTAATTATTCTGTGTATTAGCCATAGATAAAAAGAAAAAAAAAAAGTACTAAGCCATTAAAGAGTTTAATGAATTTAAAGCAATATTGATATGAAAACTGGAATCCCCACTATTAACTTTTGTCTCAGAGGGAGTAGGTTAGGCAACAGTTTCTTTGTTTCTCAATGCAATCAGTGCAATGATTTAATTCTTAGTTTCAGAAAATACGAAGTAAAAAGCAGTGCTCCTAACAGCAGCAAGATATTTTAGGCCAGTTTTATCACCACAAGACTCGCAAAGGGACAAAAAACTTACTGGCTGACTGAGATAGATGCGTGACCACAATTGTCGCAAAATGCAAGAATTGAGTGTGTGCCTCTGAAGCAGTTAATGCCGCTTCCATCCTCATTTCAAAGAGCTTCCAATGTAGGATAGAATGGAAAAGCTGTGGAGGTGAATGCTATTAATGGACAGTGAGTTCCCCATCTGAGGTGAGTTACACCTACTGCTCTGTAGCTTTTAGGTAAGATAACTACTCAGCATTGGAAGTGCCTTTGAAAGTTCTTAATACTGAAAGATTAAAAAAACTGGTTAGGCCTTTTTATAGATCTGCAAAGAAAAAAAAAGAAATTCACACAACATGTTTGTCGAAAAAATACTTGGAAGATGTATCTGCTGTGTAATTTACATAATGCTGTTATCACATCAAGGCTGGGTAAAACCTCACTCGGTGGAAGAGTTGGTAAAGAGTGTTTTTGAGGATATGATAGTCTCAAAAAAACACCAATCACATAATAGTATTATTTAAATTTAACATGGAATATTATCAGAGGAAGAGTCATATAACTCCACTGACGTTGCTATGGCAGTTCTAAAAGTTTCCCTTATAAAGTTTGTGGACAAAATGGAAACATAATTGTAACACTGAAATTATACTTAGTCCAAAGACAGTAATACCATTAGTGCAGGAAGGTTTGTGGAATGTTAGGAGGGGGGTGATTTTTAACATTTTTCAAAGGATTTTCTTTATTTGGGGGGAGAGGGAAAGAGAATTAAAGTTTTTGCTATTGCAGTCAAAGTCCTTTCTAAAGAGCCATTTTATGAACTAGAATTGGCTTTCTAAAGTAAAACATTAAATATGATAAGAAATTGTGTAGATAAGCAGACATACCACTATGGCTCTATATAAGAAATCCATGTGGCTCAATATAATACTATATAACAAATTCCTGCCCATCACCTCCTCTTATCCTTACCATTATGCAAATATAATATGTATTGAAATTCCCATAGAAGTGCGATACCAAATCCTGCTAAAAGATGCTAAAAAGAAATCCCACTTTCCTATGGTATTATGTTCTTCTGGACATACGTAGGAGCTTCATTTTATAAAAACTGAAGCTCTGTAAAAATGAGAACCTGGGGAGCAAAAAAAACAGAATTACTTCTATGTCCTTTTGGACATTAGGGTAATTTATCTGCTGGCAGCCGCTGGGACTGACTGGCCAGTGATGTAATCCAGTAGTCTTTTATCCTTATATTTGTCTTGCTTTGGTTTATTTCTGTCTAGTCCTTGCTTTTCAGGATCTCTATGCTATTCTTTACAGTTGAAATAAATGCCATTTTGCTATTCAAGCGTAAATTCCAACCTTTTTCATGGCTATTTGTGGGGTTTTTGCATCCACGGTTCCAATAGTGTTCAGTAATGATTTTTTATGCATGCACAGCCAATCTGATCCAAAGCCCAGAGAACCTACTTGTGATTTATTTCTATACTTCAGCAGGCTTTGGATCAGAACTTATGACTGTGGCCTTTATGAGACATATTATTCTTGTAGACAGGCTAGTACTGACAGAAGTTATTTTCCTAGATGATAGCAACACAATAACACACGTGTTTGGTAACAGGAAGAAGCGCCCCTGTGGTATACCACCACTGAACTTTTCATGGAACTAAACAGACTGCTCAATAACATTTAATGGTCCAGGAGGGAGGGAGGGAAGAGGGAAGAAAAGGAGGAAAGGAAGAAAGGAAGAAAGAGGGAAGGGGGGAAGCGGGGTGGGGGAATACCCCAACAGGAGAGAAAAGGAAGCCGTATTGATTTTCTCAGTGAAAGCCAATATTGTTAGATCTGTTGATCTGTTGAGAAGCTGAGAAGGAGGAAATTACATGCTCTCTTTTAAAATTCATTGTTACATTTTGTTTCTGTACTGAGTGCCTGGTTCTGCCACCCAAGATAATTTCTAGAAAACAAGAGAGTCTACCTTGTAGTAATAAGTAGTTAAAAGTGAAGACTGTCATAGCGCAATTCATTTGACTTCTATGGTGATCTGTACTCAGGTAAAAATTACGTTTCTTGCTGTTGAAGATGGGTTTCATTGTGCTCTTCTCCTGGGACTACATCAACTATTGCTTACAGACAGATGCTAAATGCTGCAGTCGAAGTAGATTATTGCTTCCTCTTTCTTTGCTCCAGATGATGGTTCTTTAGAGTGCATTTTATTGGTCTGTTTAGAATTGGTGCAAGCTTTGAGCCTGCAAAATTTTTGTCATATGCAGCCATTACATTTCTAATACAATGGTACTTGCATGATGTGGGGCCGAGGGAGATACCTCCATAAGGATCGTTTATGCCCGTGTTCACCAACAGAAAGATGTGGTGAACATCCACTTGTTCTCTGTGGAGTATCTGTAAATTGGGGAGTAAGCTTTACTTCCAGGAAGTACAGCTGAACTGTGATGGGGCTGCACCATGTTTGAAAGCTGTTGGTTTTGTTTTGCAAATCAGGGTAGCTTTAGAGGACAAAGCCTGCAATCATCCCATTTTACTTGTCCTTCCTTGCTAGCATATTCTAAACAGCTCAAGATCATGTGGTGAGGCCTCTTCTTGTGGAATAACAAACAGGCCTTTGACATTGCTGTGACACGAAATTGACAGCTGATTCTATGATATCCAGCAGGAAAAAAAGTGCAACTTTAAGGTATATGAAATGAAGTCATAGGCCATGTTCCTCAGCACTGGCTGAAAGGCATTGCCTATTTCTTAGCCTAAAAGTGTGTCAGCTCCATGTATTCCATCTCTGTTTTCAGCTCTCGTTATTTGTGATCTTGGAATGATCTTTGTCACTCAACAGTGTTGTATTCAGTTTCATGATCTTAAGTATTACGAAAAGTAAAGGAAATCATTGCTACAGGCTGAATGCCTCAGAGCAAGATTTAGAAGTATTCAGGGCCTCCAATTAGGGCTTCACATATTGACAAAAAGGAAATACAAGCAGAAGGAAGAATCATGGAATACCAGGTTGGAAGGGACCTCAAGGATCATCTGGTCCAAACTTTTTTGGCAAAAGCATGGTCTAGACAAGATGGCCCAGCACCCTGTCCAGCTGAATCTTAAATGTGTCCAATGTTGGAGAATTCTCCACTTCCCTGGGGAGATTATTCCAATGGGTGATTGTTCTCATTGTGAAAAATTTTCCTCTTGTGTCCAATCGGAACCTCCCCCGGACTAACTGGTACCCATTACCCCTCATCTTTTCCACGTGACTCCTTGTAAAAAGGGAGTCTCCATCTTCTCTGTAGCCACCCTTTAAATACTGGAACATGGTGATAAGGTCTCCCCTAAGCCTTCTTTTCTCAAGGCTGAACAAACCCAGTTCTCTCACCCTTTCCTCATATGGCAGGCTTCCCACTCCTTTGATCATCTTGGTGGCCCTTCTCTGGACCCTTTCATGGCTGTCCACATCTTTTTTATATAGCAGGGACCAAAATTGAACACAGCATTCCAGGTGTGGCCTTACAAGCGCTGACTGTGATAATGACTTGTTTATCTCTACTGGTGATGGCCTTGTTGATGCAGCCCAGCATCCTGTTGGCTTTCTTTGCCCCAGCAGCACACTGTTCACTCATATTGAGCTTGTTGTCCACCAGCACCCAGGTCCCTTTCCACAGAGTTTAGCCCGCTCTCCCAGTGTATCCAGGTCTTCCTGCAGGGTGGATCTCCCTTCCAAAGTGTCCACTTCCACACTCAGTTTGGTTTGATCCCATCATCCAGATCACTTATGAAGAAATTTAACAGTGTTGGGCCCAGTATCAGTCCCTGGGGGGCTGCTCTTGTGACAGGTTGCCAGTTTGAAAAGGAGCTATTTACCACCACCCTCAGGGTGCGGCCTGTCAGCCAGTTCCCACCCACCGCACAGACCACTTGTCTCGACTAATGCATCATTTTCTCTAGGAGGAGGCTGTGGGAAAGTGTATCAAAAACCTTGGAGGAATCCAGGTGGACAATGTCCACTGCTTGCCCCACATCAACTGAGTAGGTTGCTTTGTCATAGGTGGTGATCAGGTTTGTCAAGCATTATTTACCCTTGATGAATCCGTGCTGACTTTTCCTAATCGCGTGCTTCATTTGACTTCTGATAGCTCCCAAGAGGATTTGTTCCATAACTTTCCCAGGGACTGAGTTAAGACTGATGGGCCTATAATTTCCTGGATACTCCTTTAAGCCCTTCTTGTGGATGGGGGTGACATTAGCCTTCTTCCAGTCTTCTGGGGCATCCCCCAATCTCCATGACTTCTCAAAGATTATGGAGAGCAGCCTCACAATGACGTCATCCAGCTCTCTTAACACCACCAGGTGGGTAACGTCAGAGCCCATCGATTTTTAGGGGTCAAGCTCCTGTAATAGTTCACATACCAACTCTGCCTTCACTGGCAGTTGATATGTTTGCATCAGCCTGGAATTTTGTTCCCAAGGTCTGGGGCCCATCAGTGCTGGTAAAGACAGAGGTGAAGAAAGTGCAGAGAACCTCTGCCTTTTCAGCATTGCTGGTGACTAATTCACCTCTCCCGTGTAATAGCGAGCCAATATTTTCCTTCTGTTTCTGCTTGTTTTTTATGTACCTGAAGAACCCTTGCTTGTAGTTTTTGACATGTCTGGCCAATTTCAGTTCTAGCTGAGCTTTTGCTCAGAATGTGTTTCTTTTTTTACTTGACTTTTTCCCATTTGGCACTGTACCGAATTTCCTTCCTTAATACTTACTTGAAAAATATAGCTTAGGTCTTAGCACTACATTAATTATAAAAAATTACTTGGCAAGTTTTTATTATGTATTGCTACATAATTCTCTAGCAGCACTTATATGCAAATTCAGGAGCAATGGGATGAGAAGAATAGAAAAGAGGTATCTTAAAACGTTGACTGAGTTTCTCCCATAATCTTTCTCCTAGTCGAAACAGCTATCCCATTGAGTGCACTGCAAATGGAGCATCAGTGATAATCTGTATTTCTCTGGCATAGAAGTATTTGATTATATATTTTCTAACTAGCCTCCAATGGCCAGATTTATTGGGGAATGAAAGAAGGAGCAGAGGAACAGCAAACAGTTGCTATATTGAAAGAAAGCTGTCCATTGGCATTTATCCTCCTACACATTTTGCTCAGTAATTCACTTAGTCTGACTATGAATCATTATCAGACTGACTCCCAGGAAGAAAAATCACCAGACAGCCACTGTATTAATAATAGTGATTACAGTTTTCTGTTGTATCTCAACAACTGTAGTTTATTCTATCTGATTTTTTTTTCTGTGGGGATAAAGTGAAAAAAACGAAATATTTTTCTCACTCAGTTGCTTTTTGGTTATTTTATTGAGCGATGTTTCAGTGACGATAGATGTGAAGGAAGCGTGAAGTTTATGTTCAAATACATAAACAAAAGGTGAAAGAAATGTCTGATAATCTGAAGATAACAAAATGTTTCATCGGAATTTTCCTGACTCATCTCCTAAGTTAGCTTTTAATAAGGGGTAAGTAGTTCAACACATTTTAGATGAGGAACAAAGAAGATTAACATACCAGAGTTCAGCGGAAGACAAGTTAGTGCTGTGCCATCTTTCAGGGTATTCTCCTCAGGAAAATCCATATTTGTCTGTGTTTATACAGTACATACTGTCTTTTTTGTGTGCACGTACACGCAATACACAGAATACAATGCGTGAATGCTGATACTTAGATACAAAAATGGCAAATAGGCACTAAACAAAATAAGGGATTAGATGTTTTGGCTTGCCTGAATGCATCTTGTTGCAAAGCAACTAGAAATTTTTGTTGATTCTGGTTGCTTTATTTGAAATATTACACCCTACAGCTAGAAAATATATTGCATTCATTTCCCTGTCACTGTATATATGCCAAAAAAAAAATCCATGGGATAACTATATTTGGCTCCTGCTCATTTAAAGGCAAGTTACTTTATTAGTGTTGAACTTTGATGGTTTAAATGCTATTAGAGTTTTTTGGAGTGGACATCCAATTACTCTGTGGGCTGACTCTCTTTAGCGTAACCAGTATAATTTAATTTTTGGACACTTGACCTAGACATTGGCAAGCAATCGGTTTTGGAAAACCCACAACCAATTAAATCACTGAGACGGTCATTATAATTGGCTAAGCCCAAACCTGGAAGCCAAAACTCCATCTCTGTAGTTGTGACTGTCCTGACAAGTAATTTCACCCATTAAAGTCTGGGCTTTTTCAATCTGAAGAATTTTTATAAACTTTATGAGACTGATCATGAACAGGCTGTGGGCATAATTGGGGCTTTTGGAGGGGAAAGCCACGAAACCTAAAAATTCTTACTGTGAAGATCAAGATGAAGCAGAAATATTGTCTTCTACTTATTAATATGTAAAACTTGAACCATCCTTTTTTTGATGACCAAAATGTTTCTCTAGAATGCAATGTGTTATGTCATGGCCTTTGTAATATGAGCTATGGTAATATTCACAAGATTAGTATTGGCAGTACTTCTCTCGTTGGGCCAGTACTGCACTCATCCAGAATGTGAATTGAAATCATTATTCTGCCTTGGAGGATTAGAGACTGCATTGTGCAACTTCTGGTAATAAGCTAAATGCCGTAGATATTAATGGTATGAAGCATCGTGAGGTTTGTCGATCTGCATCTCCTCTGTTCATCCAGTTCGGATAGTGAAACAGAAATAAAAAGGAAAAAACAGAATAGCTCTACAGTTTGGTGTTCAGAGCTGTATTGGTTTGGCATCTAAATTTAAACTTCGTCCCAGTGTAAGTACCCACATCTTTTCATGCCCTTATTTTTGATTTCTCATATCTTGGACAAAAAGTGTTTGCTCTAAAAACAAACCCTTGAAATCACTCAACACTTTGAAGTGGTAAGTCAATAACATTTTTGATAAAGCAAATCCATTATTAACAGTCCACACAGAGGGGATATCACTCATCTCCTATATGTGTCCAGTCTGTATTTATAAAAATAATTGTATCATCATGAAAGCAAAAGCTGATGAAAAATGTAGAGGAACAAATTAAGTAGAGGTAAAGAATCCATCTCTCTTTTCTGCTGTCTTTCGTCTAGAACATAAACCCCAGGGTTCACATCAGTTTAAATCATGAAATAGTAAGTGAGGTAGGAGCAATGGAAAACCTGAATCAAACCTCCAATTATTTCTGTACTACCCATTAGTGACAGTTAGAGAAGCAGTGTTTATACTCTGTAACTGGTTAGAGTCTAAAACTTACCGTCCCTATTTCTGTCTAACAGTAGAAATCTAACAGTAGTGATGTTAACCTCCCTGTGTTTCAAAGCTTACACTTGTGAAGGAAGTATGGCTTCTTCACCAATATTTAAAGCATTTCTTTTTCTGTAACTGTCATTAAAGCTAGAGCTTCTTGTAGTTCCTGAGGGGGCACGTGCTAAGAGTATGCCCATTCACAGGAAACATGATCCTAATAAGAGCTAAGAATGCAAACCCTGATGTCAAAACAACAGTTACTAAAGTGAAGTGCTGGGAAGTAGAATTTTCCCAGTAAAACATATCTCCTCACAAATGCAGTTATCTGACATCATTATTAATCACATAAAGCCCAAAGCTTTATTTTTAATATCATATTTCTTCAGAAACTACACCAATATTCAGTATGAAGAAGAAAGACAGAGTATAAGTTTCATGTATTCAGAATCCCATTCTTTAGACTTGAGATTTACATTTAAGTTCTTCATATATATATTTTCCATTGATTTAAAAAGATATCTTCCATTTTTCATAAATTGCGTATTACATTCAGACAGTACTGATACATAGTAGTAAACAGCAGTAGTCGTAACGCAGGTTTACAGCCCAGCAGACACGCGGACTGCACATGTGTGAGCACGCTGAGGAACCCCTCTCCTGGCAAGTTGCTGGGAGGACCACATAGCCCACTCATTTTCACAGCTTGTCTTCAGCCCTGCTCGCTCTTTCCTCTTGCACAGGATACTGACTCACAGAGAGTTGTTTGACACATGCTTTTCTTTCAAGTATTTTTACAAAAGACAGAAGTGCAGTAACACCTTGTGGGCCAGGTCTTCCAAAGACAGCAGCGGATAGAAGTGAAGTACGAAATGAAGACTGGACACTTGTTGCAGGGATGGGCTCACTGGGGCTAAGGATGAGGAACAGATGTAGTTATGAACATTTCCTAGAAAGAAAGAGTGGGAAAATTTTCTTTGGACATTCTTCCCTGGGCAAGAGTGGTAAAGGTTACGGTATAGACAGTCTTCCATTAACTTGTAATCTGCTGTGTTCAGGCTCATTTTCATTCATTGTGAATTGTCAGTTGCTTCTTTAGAGCTGACAGCTTTGACAAACATTGCTTCCTCTGTGCACTCGTCAAGATATATCGTGCACATTTTTATTCTCCTCAGATTTCCAAAGCACAGTTTGGGGGAATTCATTTTCAAAGCTCAGTTTCAACAATATTTTTCAAAATGGCTGGCATTGCTTTGATTTATGATTTCCATCATAACACCTACAGTAAAACAATCTGCTCTTGTTTAAAAACATTTGGTTCTTTTGCTTTTACATTGGATTTCTGCAAGTCATATAAACTGCAACAGTTTCACCACCTGCTGCCTACACTGGGTGCATTTACGTTAATGCTTTAATTTAGATCAGGAGTGGACTATCTCCTGGCTGCTCCCCACTTGCCAAGGTTTGGTTCACAAAGTAGAGTTGTCTCACAGTGCGTGACAGGGGTTCATCTCAACTGATACTAAACAGGAGATGTGCTGCAGGAATGTGCCTGGTGCACTTCAGCAGCCAATGGGCATTCAGCGCATGGGACCAGAAAGAGCTAGGCTGAGGTAAAAACCTTCTGAAAGACATATGGTTTGGACATCTGGTCCTCAACCCCAATGGTTTTGCTCTGTAAATCTGCTCGAATTGGGCTGCGCTCTTGCTAATACAGGCACAACCATTATCTGCTCCAACATTTGCAGCATGCATGCATAAACATGTATTTTGCTGCTCAAACATAATTTGGATCATCATGACTGAACTCGAGTTCCTCCTGAAATTCCCAATGTTCCTGCTTCAGACGGGAGCCTGCCATTGGTTTCCTGTACATTTCATTGCATAGCTTTTGATCAACACTACAACTTCTCAGTAGAATCATAGAATCATAGAATTGTTAAGGTTGGAAGGGACCTTAAAGATCATCTAGTTCCAACCCCCCTGCCATGGGCAGGGACACCTCCCACTAGATCAGGTTGCTCAGGGCCCCATCCAGCCTGGCCTTAAAAACTTCCAGGGATGGGGCTTCCACCACCTCTCTGGACAATCTGTTCCAGTGTCTCACCACCCTCATGGTGAAGAAATTCTTCCTAACGTCCAGTCTGAATCATCCCATCTCTAGTTTTAATCCATTCCCTCTAGTCCTACCATTACCCGACATTCTAAAAAGTCCCTCACCAGCTTTCTTGTAGGCCCCCTTAACATACTGGTAGGCCACTATAAGGTCTCCTCGGAGCCGCCTTTTCTCCAGACTGAACAACCCCAACTCTCTCAGTCTGTCCTCACAGGAGAGGTGCTCCAGCCCTCTGAGCATCCTCGTGGCCCTTCTCTGGACACATACCAGCACATCCATATTTCTCTTGTAGTAGGGGCTCCGGAATCGGACGCAGTAGTTATGCAATTGTGATTTTCCTCTTGACATACAACACGTACACAGATCTTGTTCCTTGGTACTAAGCTTAATGTCATTTTTACCTTTTTACCAGAGCGCCCACACTGCCTGTGTTCGTCAGTGCTGAGATCACTTGTGCTTCTGCAATTGCAAGCGATAATGGTGCCCTTTGCTTATGTGGATTAAACTGATTAAAAGTTGTCAAATACCTATTCAGATTTGCCAGCAGGAACATCGATTTGGAGCATTCAGTTAATTTGTTGTAGCCAGAAGTCTTATCTTGTCCTCTGCAACCATGAAATACTTCTCATTTACTCTTGGTTGATTTCAACCAATCATCCATAGAAATAGAATATATCGTTTTCTTTTTGTCAACCAGAGAGTAGTTGAAACAGTATTTGCATCTTTTTCATACCTAATATACATAGATCAGCTTCTTACCATGACTATTGTTGAGTGTATGGCAATATGTAATTACATGAAAGTCACTGCTCTAAAACTTTCTTTGGGGCATAAATATTCATAGATGCTGTAAGATTTCAGCAAGGTGTAAACAACGAAGTTCTTTGTGAAAGGAGAATCTTTTTATTCTAATCACTTACTTGACTTAATTGCCTTTGTTTCTACACAGAAAAAATAGGCAGAACATATCAGTTCCTTTTAGCAAGCTCATCTCATAGGTTTGAGGCCTTTCTCGGGCATAGGAAATAATGTTTCTCATCTCACCAAGCCTTCTGATTTCCCTCATTTCTTTCTGGCAATACTTATGAAAAACTTAACATCCAGACTGAAAGAACAGACAACAGACTTCCTTGCTCGGGCCACAGCATCGCTGTACTGCCAACAGCCAGCATCCTACGTAACTCTGCGTGCCCTGGCTCAGGATGTTGTGAGGGATTACGGTGTTGGCACGACACTGTCTTCTGGGATGAGCTAAAATTACTATTGTTACCATTAGCTTTGTGCTAGGGATTTGTCATATTATACACTGAGGCACAGATAACAAGTCAAAGAATTTACATTCTACATAACAAAACCACAAGATATGAAACTGTGAAAGTTGGAAGGAGATTCTCTAATTTTAATGTATTTGTTTTAATTGAACGTGATAGTGGATAGTAGGGAATTTAAAGGGAAGATGCAAAAATGGGATAACGGCATTCATCAAAAGAAGCATGGAAGAAAGTACCCAGAAGTACAGTGGAGGGCGAGAGGAAACAGTATGATTTTCAGTAAGTTTTAATGTCAGTGGTGGAAAGAGCAGAGTAAGGGAAATGCGTGTTGGGAAAAGATTTGTGATGGTGTTCTGGAGGAGAGACTGCAGGTGCGCAACGGGAGCGGGTATGTCAGTGGAAGGAGAAAGGAGATTTCTACTGCCTTGAGGCAACAGCAGACACCTGGGAAGTCTTGGGCTGCAGCAAGAGGAAGGAGCAAAAGAAACAGAGCATGGAGCCGGGAGCGCAGCCTAACTCAAAGGGACGGCCGTGGGCAGTCAGCCCGGCCCAAATTGGCAGAGACTTTCAAAGAGCCAGGGAGGGCTCTAAAGAGTTTGATGCAGCTTGGAAGATCACCAAGCTGGCTGAAAGCAGACCTGGAAGCAAGGGCCTGTCTGCAAGGATGGCAGAGGGCAAGCTGAGAATTGTTATTTCTGTCCTGTCTGACCATGTTTGGTCTGTTAAAAAAGGTAATGATTCTAATTTATATTTAAATAAAATTGGCTTTCTTGGTTTTAAAAGCTTTCAATATTTGTTAGAAAATTCAGTATAGAAGATCTGAGCAGATTCATCTCCCAGGTTTTGGTTGACTTGGATTCAGGATTTCTTAAGGGAAGCTTTTGAGAGAGAAGGTGAAATTAATATTAGACAGCCTTTTCTTACAAAAAGCACATTAGAAACCAGAATATTTGCCCAGGTGATAATCTATAACTGACAGCTAACGTCCAGGAGAAGTGTGACTTGAGGAGGTGGAAGCTTACCCCGGGTACCATTCCCACAGGGACCACTTGCTTGCTCAATACAGGCCTCTAACCCCCACCTGCAGGATATTCAGATTCATAACCCAGTGACTTAAACTCATTTTGGTTTGCTTGTCTGTTGTGCCTAACGGCTTCTTCTTTTGCTGTTTACAAGAAGTAAATGGGTTTATATAGCATCTGACCTGCAGTGCTTCTGATGCGGCAAGGTGATATTGGTAACTCGCTTGACTGGATACTCGTTGAATAATTTAGCTCAGGTTTGTTTGTAGGTAGCTAGCTATCCAGATGAGCATCTTGTATTACTGCCTATTGTCATGGTTACAGGACTGGCTGCATCTCTTCTCCCCTCTCTGAGTTTTCTGAGTGCAATATGAGGGCTGTCCTTGCCTGGGGTGCAATATAGCAAATCTTCCCCTGACAGTCTTGGATGTAGCACAGCAGCCTGTAAATGAGCACTGGCTCATTTCAACATGTCTAATAGGATTCAAATGTGTGCATTGGATGCACTAATATTAGCTCTTAACTACTAGTAAGTGGGAAGCTAACTGAAGCAATTATATTTTCTTAGGTCTGTGCAGTCAACTCTTGGTTTTAATTAGCCCTTTGAAGTGTTACCAGAATTCCCTGTCAGGAAAAAATATTTATATGTATGCAAACACATAAATGTACACAAAATGTTATATTATTTATATTACTATATTATATAAAAAAAAGATTCTCGGAGCAGCTGCTAACCCCTCACACTGATCTGTAGAGTACTTGAGCATTTCTTATGGAAAATGATGTCTTCGGCGAAGGACGTGCTGTCTGTGTCCATGTTGCCTGTGTCTGAAGTGGCCACGGTGAAATGCCGTGCCAGCCCCTCTGCCCTGGAGAAGGTGTCTTGCTGCCACGCAGGACCTCTACAACGAAAAGGAGGTTGTAGAGACGTGGGGGTTGGTCTCTTCTCCCAAGTAACAAGCGATAGACAAAGAGGCAACAGCCTCAAGGTGCGCCAGGGGAGGTTTAGGATGGATATTAGGAAAAATTTCTTCACCAAAAGCGTCATCAAACATTGGAACAGGCTGCCCAGGGAAGTGGTGGAGTCACCATCCCTGGAGGTATTTAAAAGATGGGTAGATGTGGTGTTTAGGGACGTGGTTTAGTGGTGATTTTGTCAGTGTTAGGCTGATGGTAGGACTTGATGTTCTTAAAGGTCCCTTCCAACCTAGACGATTTGATGATTCTGTGATTCTATGACCTCCTGGCTGCTCTTGACCAGCAGCTGCAAAGGGAGATGGCTGGAGTGGGAGTGCATGGCCCAACGTGGGCAAAGCTGGGCCACACAGCCAGGCTCTCCAGCCAGAGCATCACTCACCTTCTTCCGTTTTCAGGTTTGAATCACTTCACATTTTTGCCTCTGTGTAAGGATTTTTTAAAAGATCTTACTGCTTTTGTTAGTTTAAAAATCTTATTGGATGGCTGACTTCATTGGGCAGAAGGAATGTTAATGACATTCTTATGATTAAAAGTTATTTGGAAAGGAGGAGTTTGTATTAATTCCCAAGTTGTTTTGAATGGCTATTTCTTTCACTTGAAAGCTTCCCCTCCCTACCCCCCCATTTTATTTATTATTTCTGTACATTGTATGTGAGGGGGTTTTTATTGTTTTTGGCTTTCCCTAGAGATTCATAAGCATGTATATATGATGTCTAAAATGTATGTATGATGTCAAAAAGTGACTTAACTGTTGAAGGTAGGATGCAATGGTAAGTCTGCCAAGTATTGCTACAGATGAGGCCTATAAGAAGGGCAGGTAATCTGATCACAGACTGAAAACTGGGTTTTAACTTCCCCACATTAAAAAATCCATGGATGCCAGTTTAGGTTTTAAATGTATTTACCCCAAATGTTTTGATTTCTAGGAACTTTGAACCAAAAGAACTGGGGAAAGAAATATTCAGCCTGCAATGGTGCCAAACAGTCTCCTATTAATATAGATGAAGATCTCACCCAAGTAAACGTGAATCTGAAGAAACTTAAATTCCATGGATGGGAAAAGGAAACTTTGGAAGATACTTTCATTCGGAACACCGGCAAAACAGGTAAAAAGTCAGATTTCATGTTTGGAGTTAAATGATGTCAGAAAAGTGATATAGGATGGACAATCAACCAAGGACTTTAATGAAATATTTTCATTTCACTTTTCCTTAGTTCATGCATTCTGAATTTATCCATTAAATAAAAAAACAGGTGATGACAATGAGCAAGCATAATAGAGAAATCACTAAAACACAAATGAAAATTACGTGCACAGACAGACAGATAGAGCCAAAGCAATCACATCATTACTATCATTCCATCATGAGCACTTCATTGAAGCTAAATAGTAATTTAGCATTTGCTATGAAATAATGATAATTATTACTACATATCTAGAATCTGTAACAAGTATACAGAAATTATTTTCTAAAAGTGTGAATAAATTACCTACTCATCTGGAAGCACTTCATGGGTGAGTTGTGGTTTCAAAAAACTCAGGATGGGATTCATCTCACCTGCATGTACCCGCCTCTAATGTAGACACTTGTGTCTGATTTACTCACTGAGACTTCTTCTTACAGTCAAAGAAGAGAAATACGTGCTTTTATGGACTGATTTGTCTTACCTATCTTAGAAATGTATTTTAGAAAGAAGTGATTTATGCCTACAAGTGCCTATTTCTCACAGCTATAAAAGAAGCTTATAGTGGCATTTACACTGTCAGACAAATATTTTTGCAACCACATTGCTGCATAAATCCAGCATAGCAGTAACTAAAAGCTGCTTGTTGGAAGTACTGTTTCTCTTTTCAGGCGTAAGTATGGAGGAAGGAAGCTCTAAACTGTTTTGACCTTCTACCTGATCCAGTGGGACCCCTAGACCAGAGATTTTTTTTTTTTTTTTTTTATTTTAGTGTCATTGTTCCTAATTTCTCTTCTTGGCCCTATCACGTACTTCCTACATACTACTCCACAAATTACTTACTTCCCTTCTGCCCTACTAGATGAGATAAATAGTGGATTTGTCTTTTCAAGAGATCCCTAAGGAACATTCTTTAAAGTCCATAAAAGTGAGCTGAGCTCTTCCTCATCTTCAGCAATTCAGATACTATAAAAGGAACTGTTAAGCTCTGTAGTTAAAATTGTCTTGAAGGTCTTGAGGAATGGAATGTAATGAAACTGAACGCCAATTAGTGCTGTTTTAGCAAAAGGTCAAACAATTAAAAATCACTGGAGGTGGGAAAGCCAAATGTGGGGCTGTGGTGTATTCCACCCTGCTCATTCCCTCCACAAGACAAATGCTCAGTCCCATCTACAGTTTGTGTACAGTTATGCCCGGGTGAAGACCTGTCATCACCTTCTCCCATGGGAGGCTGCTCCACAGCTAAGGGGTCTCACAGACAGGACAGTCCTCCTAGGAACTGTCTAAAATTCTTGTCTTACCTCATGTTTTTAAATCTAGAATTATGATAATAATGGGTGGGGGTATTTTCCTTTTTGTTAAAAACACAGGTGCTTTCAGGAAGCGATGTATTTCAGGAATTTATTTTCTTAGACGGTCGGATCAGTGACTGAGCCAGTTTTCTGAGCTTTTTAGTGTAGTTCTGTGGCTAGTTTCAGTGAATTACCACACTTCTTACTTTGTTTAAATAACCAATTTCCTGTCAAATTGCTTATGAAATACAGGAAAAAAGATATATCATATTTACTTTTTAGCATTTAATACTGAAATATGACAGTCATAGATGCTTTGGCTGGCTTCTATATGAACACTTCTTTTTTTTCCCCTCTCTTTGTTCAGTGGAAATTAACCTGACAAACGATTATTATGTAAGTGGAGGTGGCTTAGACACCATATTCAAAGCAAGCAAGATCACTTTTCACTGGGGAAAATGCAACGTGTCGTCAGACGGATCAGAACATAGTCTAGAAGGGCAAAAATTTCCTCTTGAGGTAAAGTACGGAATAGATTTTCACCATTTTGACCATTTTGACGATTTGACATTCTGCAAAAAGTAATGCTGTTTACTAAATACCTTTATAATTTGATTAAAGTCTATTTGCAAACATAATCATTGACTTAAATAGAAATTAACAATATTTAAATGATGTATTTTAGAAGGGCAGCATAAGGCATTATTCTATGGTATGTTGAGAATGTCTAAACTGTGCATTTTTGCACACTTCTTCTAAGGTGGCGTTAGAAGTCAGTTCTGTTAATCTGCCAAAGCTCAAGCTCACACTAACAGTTAAGCTCCTACCAGGTTGGCCCACCAGATTCCACAGCAGTCAGTTATTTAAAGTGTAAATGGACTTTTCCAAGCTGGGGCTTTGCTGAGAGCCCATGGGAGCTGCTGAGCCTTATGCAGACAAAGCGTGGCCCATGTCACTGGGCTGGAGAGAGAGCTGGCAGCAGCGTGCCAAGAGCCCCATGTGAGAGCAGGTCCTGGGTGCAGCCGCGTTCATGGCCAGCCAGGCCAGCGAACCTCTGGCTGGTTTGGCAGAATAGCTTGCAACAGCATGGGGATGGGGTCGAGGAGAGGAGTAGCTCTAGCTGAGATCCAGGAGGGCACTCTGCAGACCAAACTTGGAACCCTCAACAGGGCATTGAGGTAGTTTTCCAATTAAAAAGATGTAGTTGTGGCAGACAACTGTGTTGCTCCTCACTCCGAGCACTTTGGATTTCCATGTCAGAGCAAAGCAATACAGCCAAGGTTGTCCTATACTCTGTGGAGAGCTGTGGGCTGGGAGCTTTCCTGGGGCAGTGTCGTTTCCTTTACCTCATTAGTCGTTTCAAAATCCCCACTCACAGTCCACCTGTCCTGCCAACGCATCAAAGAGAATATTCTCTTCCATCATCATCATATGAAAAGCTAGCAGGAGCAGGACGCTCACCCATTCATGTTGGTGACCCAGCACTGGAGGAGATTTCACAGCTGCATCTGGAGAAAGAGAGGAAGGGTACAACAAACCCAATGCCCATGCCAGCACTCAAATCTGGGCACAAAATACCTGGTAATCTTTTATTACCAGTGCTTCTCTACACCTACTGCAAGGCAGATGCAGTAAGGACATCCTGCCTTATTATTCGTGTTTTACCACTGATTTCATCTCACTTGAGTACTCTAGGTAAGATGTCCAGTATCAGCAAGTTATCTCGGCTTACTGTATTATCCATGGACAGCATTGTGTTCCTTGAAAGGATAACTCCTGCATACTTAGTGGTTTTCCAGGAGAGGTCATTTTTAGGTAGCTAACAGCGGATGAATTCCATTCTATATCTTCAAATAAGGCATGTGACACAGAGAAAAAAATCCATATATTTGTAATTAAATTTATCGCTTGTACATTTTTTTCTCAAAATGGGCATATAAATAACTGCATTGATTTTTTTTTTTTATTTTTGGTATATGTAACATTTGAATATATTTTTATTTTCAGATGCAAATCTACTGCTATGATGCAGATCAGTTTACAAGTTTCGAAGAGGCAATTAAAGGAAATGGAAAGTTAAGAGCTTTATCAGTTTTGTTTGAGGTAAACAAAATGTATCTTTGTGTCATTAAACAAGCTTTGAAACATGGCAGATGTTCAAACTGAATTTAACTGGTTCCAATGTGTGATCACTGAGTTAAAAATTTGCATATATCTTTCTAATTTATTCTTACAGAAAAGCAAATGGGCAAAATATGCTTGCTCTGCTTTAAGTCATCTGTAATTTTGGTGGTAAACCGCAACTTTCATTTTTTTTTAATGAAAAAAATGTACTGTTAAAATTGTGATTTCTTTTTAACAGATTGGACTAGAAGACAATCTGGATTATAATCCAATTATTAACGGAGTAGATAGTGTTAGTCGTTTCGGTAAGTCTACCTCCAGATTTCATTGATTACTGATTACACTAAATTCTATTTCAGTGTAATTATGAAACCTTAAGGACAGCTGGGAGCACAGTTCTCTAGAGCTCAGACGTGTCTATTTTGTTAGAAACAGCAAAAGTCATCTGGATAGACTAGAGAGCTGGGCAGTCACCAACCATATGAAATTTAACATGAGCAAGTGCCAGATCCTGCACCTGGGACAGGGTGATACTGGTTATATGTACAAACTGGGGGATGAGAGGCTGGAGAGCAGCCCCACGGAAAGACATTTGGGGGTCTGGGTTGATGGCACATTGAGATGAGTCAACAGCGTGCCCTGGCAGCCAAACGGGCCAAAGGTGGCCTGGGGTGCATCAAGCACAGCATAGCTAGCCAGTTGAGGGAGGTGATCGTCCCACTCTATGCTGCACTGATGCGTCCCCACCTCGAGTACTGTGTGCAGTTTTGGGTGCCTCAGTACAAGAAGGACATCAGACTACTAAAGTGTGTCCAGAGGAGGGCAATCGAGATGGTGAAAGGTCCCAAGGACAAGACTTATGAGGAGCGGCTGAGGTCACTTGTTTTGTTCAGCTTGGAGAAGAGAAGGCTGAGGGGTGACCTAATCTCAGTCTACAACTTTCTCAAGGGGAGCAGCAGAGCAGGAAGTACTGATCTCCTCTCTCTGGTGACCAGCAATAGGACACAAGGAAATGGAATGAAGCTGCATCAGGGGAAGTTCAGATTGGGCATTAGGAAAAGGCTTTTCACTGGGAGGGTGGTCAGTCAATGGAACAGGCTCCTCAGGGAATGAGCATATGGAGCATAGCATCAAGCCTGTCAGAGTTCATGCAGCATCTGGACAGTGCTTTAGTCATGTGGTTTAGTTTTAGGTAGTCCTGCAAGGAGCAGGGAGTTGGACTTGATGATCCTCGACATCTGCTGGAAAAGTAGCACAGTGAGCTGTAGGCAATCCAGGAGACTCCTGGAGTGCATTGAGGATAACTTCTTAAGCCAGGTAATAGACAGCCCTTCCAGAGAATATGTGATTCTGGAACTGCTGGTCACCAATGCAAGTGTGCTAATCGGTGCCGTCAAGATTGGAGGCAGCTTGGGCTGCAGTGATCACGCACTGGTGAAGTTTGCAGTCCTGAGGAGTGTGGGTCAGGCAAAGAGTAAAGTCAGGACCCTGAATTTTAGGAACGCAACCTGGTCTAGTTGAAGGTGTCCCTGCTTAGTGCCCCTGCTTAGGGGAGGTTGGACTAGATGACCTTTAAAGGTGCCTTCCAACCCAAACTGTTCTATGATTCCATCCTTATGGGTCCCTTCCAGCTCAAGATATTCTGTGATTCTACGATTTATTTACCCCAAGACTGAATATTTGTAACAGCAACGGTTAGTGTAAATGAATAAATATAACTATCATGAGGAACTTGCAACTCTTTAAATGCTAAATCAAGAGAAATGTCTGATTTATTCTGTGAGTTTTCTTAGTCATATATTTCTGGACATTTATATGTGGTTGGAAGCCAAATAACCCTGTTGCAGCCATCCAAGATGCGTCTTACAAGCGTGAGACCATATGAATATTAGTACTCAGTAGACTCAGTGGAGATGAATTCTTCTTTCAATAGCTCCTGTGTAAATCTGAATTAATCCAATTATATTATATTTGTACTAGCATTATTAAAACCAAATGTTGATACTTTGGTGTTTTAGAATTCCTTGTGGTTTTACATCAGAGCACGTGGACTTCAGGGTGGTGCATAAGCAGATCTGGGCTCTGTTTCTAACCCAGTTTCACAATGGCTATGCAGAAGAATAAACATGAATGAGCACTGTCTTGAACGCGGATATTTTCTTACGTCATGGCCATGATCTTAAGTAAACGGCTAACTTTATCTCAGTTTTTTTCTATATGTAATGATACTTGAGCTTTGTAAATCCCCTTAGGATCAATAGGTTTAAAGTGTAAAAAGCTATTAGTCCACTATTTTAAAATCTTTCAAAAGTATGACACTAAAATCAAGATTGTTTTTCTCCAGAAAACAAACACTATTCAACAAATATAAAAGGGAGCAACTTCCATAAATTACAAAGACAGAGGAGGAGGAAATATAAAGTAGTTAAGATTCATTATCTTTGTGTGCCATCTTCTGTGAAATACAAAGGAGAACGAGTAATACACCAAGGCAGATACTGTCCTACAGCCTTGGAAGGAGCTGTAAAGCTATCAGCAGCAAGATTCAAGATACAGCCACTACACGGCACTTCAACAATCAGTAGAATATCGTTTTCTTGAATAAAATGCAAATGAGCTCTGAAAATTCAGGTCATGACTAAATCAAGTTGTTCCTCCTGAAGGAAAGTGAATAGCACACGATCTGTCCTTGTCTGCGATGTACATGATCTGTCCTTGTCAGTCATATCTGCATTGTGCTTATTTGAATCCCAGTTGCTGAGTTCTCAAGCTCTGCAGAGGAGCAGTCCTGTTCCTTCCACACAAACTCATCGTACATTTCTCATCATTCTTTGTAGGTGTTTGATTTTAGAATCTAGGCTGTCAGTCACATTAAAGGGCATTTTAAAATCCAAATTTGCAAAGTGTATGGCAGGTTTCTTACTATAAATGAGAAGTTTTGTGTCCCGAAGCATCTATATAAAATGGACTGGCCATTCATTTTTACTGAAGGAAGAATGCATTAACTAGACACGTACCAGATAGCAATGACGGCTTCTGTCTGAAGGTTGATTAACATGTTGACAGGAGAAAAAGTAGGATAGGCTTTGCTTGACACTGCTACATCTTCCCCTTTCATGACACATAGATAAGGGAGAGGGGAGGAGACAGCTCTTAAACCTTAACTCAGTGAGACAGTCACTGTATGGAAGAAAAGCATCAATGATTTATAGTAAACTGTTAATGTAATTTGCTGCTCTCACCAAATTTGTAAGGAATTGGTGGAGGCCCCATCCCTGGAGACATTCAAGGCCAGGCTTGACAAGGCTCTGAGCAATCTGATCTAGTTGAAGATGTCCCTGCTTACTGCAGGCGGTTGGACTAGATGACCTTTAAAGGTCCCTTCCAACCCAACACATTCTATGATTCTATGAATTATGAAGAAAAAGACAAGTCAGAAATCTGTACAGGGGTCAAGATGTAACATATCTGTAAAACCACAAGTTAATGCATAGTCTGAAAATTCATTAGATATCCATAAGTGAATACTTATCAAACAGGGAGAAATTTAAAATCGGTAATTTTAGATTGAAATAAGGTATATAAGGATTATAGGGTGTAAAAAACAAGCATTATTTTGCATGCACCAGACGATAAGACAGATAATTGTCACAAGACTGATAATTGTCACAGACTGGAAAAAAATCTGCCTTGAGGAAGTTGGTACCGTTTCTGCCAATTTCTGTTACTGGACCCTACTGCCAGACCAGCATGAGCTTAGCTTTCTGTGGATGGGCTCCCAGCAATTCCTCGTGCATGCTCCCAGCTGACAAGGTTTCAGGTAAACTGCTGACCTGGAAGACGTGATATTATTTTCAATAAACAGAGTGGTCATACTCTCCTGGAGGAGGTCTTTGCATCCTTCTCTGCTTTGTGTAAAGCTGTTGCAGGTTTTCACTGTATTATCACCATTTTAAAAACTCCTTATCCACAGAAATTCTGCTTCTGCCATCATGATTAATATAACTCTCAGGTCTAAGATGGCAACAATTCCCCAGGCAGAGATTTTCTGCAGAGGTTAAGATCCTGCAAGAAACTAAACAAATTGCCCGAATTCAGGGAGAGTTTGAAGCCGTGTCATGAGACCAAGAACAGAGACTTAACATATTTTTTCTTTGAAGTTCACATGCGAGACAAAGATGTGGCATCTTGGACGTTTAGGAGTAAATTTACAGGTGAACAGATTCTTGTGAACCAATGTCCTGATTACTTTATTTATTGCTGGAGTAGCTCATTACACCTTCCCAAGTAAACAAAGCTGTTATTGAACAATACTTACTTAAACTAAATAGAAAAGGCTCAGCAATTTATTTGTATGATAGTCTCTCTGGAGATCAAATTTTGAATAGCCTCAAAATTAGCATGTTCCTATAATGGTAACTCTTTTGGAGAGTGTGATTTCTATTTATTCATTGCTTCTGCAGTATTTTAACTGTCTGACTATTTCTATTTTTTTTT